>NC_053022.1:498294905-498914577 GCF_003073215.2 Triticum urartu | reverse complement strand
AAGAGCTGAATAAGTTTGTCGAAAATCATGAGACACCAGAATTCAAGGGCAGATATGAGAATATCAGAGATCACCGGCCCGCATTTGTGGCCCACAAGACATCAGAAAAGAGTAAGAAGATGTCGGCGACAAACAAGCAAAATGCTGCGAAGAAGAAGCTTCACCATCGCACGGGGTCAGGTGGCTACCTCGTAGCCCGGCCTAAGTGGTCCAAGACTGAGAATGATCTGGTTCATAAAGGGATCGAACCAGAGACAATTAACTGGCCAGACCGTTGCCGGACTTGGTTCTTCGGGGCTGGCGGAACACTGGACCCTGTAACAGGGAAGTGCATTTGGACGAATGATCAAATGGACATACCAGTCAGTAAGCTTAAGCAGTATATCGAAGCAGCGCAGGAAGGGACGTTCTTTCCAGACAGAGAGAACGGCGAGCTCACAATGGCCCTCGGGAATCCTGAGCACCCTGGACGGACACGAGGCACGCCAGGATCCATTCCGTGGAAGGTTGGGTTTCCGGACGCAGGCGGTTACAAATCCCATGAGAGGAGGAAAAAAGTGCAGCAGACCCAAATACAGGTGCTACAAGCAAGGGTAGACGTGATAGAGGAACGAGAAGCAAATCGCAGCAAACGTACTGCCAAAGCCTCCCCCGAAGCTACCCCGCCATCTCAGCGCAGAAGCAGCGTGGCTTCCACCGAGCTGCTTCAGCTGGAGCATGCCTTGACGGCTGCTGCCAGCTATCCCGTGGATGCTATAACGGAATCTCAAAACTGCCACCTTATGACACAATGGATGAATTTGAAGGTCAAGGCGGCTGTTGGCTCTGTTTATCCTACTAAACCCGGCGCAACTTTTCACTGCCGGCCGATTCCAGAAGGATATGCTAGGGTGATGGTGGATGAGATAACGGAGGGATTTGAGGACCTCCAGCTTGACCACCCTACCGGTGAAGGGGAGACTCGGCTGGGGTCTGCTCTGAAGACTCCATGCCTATGGCGGAAGGAGCTCATCAACCTTCCGAACTGGACGCCACCGCCTCCTCCTCCTCCTCCGGCGAGTCAGGGCACTCCGCCTCCACCGCCTCCTCCTCCGGTGAGTGACGATCAGGGCCCTCGGCCGGCTCCTTCTCCGGCGCGTGGCGGCACTCCGCCTCCTTCTCCACCTGCGCCAACGCGCCCGAGCAGCCAGCCTCCTCCTTCTCCGCCTCGTCAGCAAGGGCGGAAGAGACCTGCCGCCGCTCCAGCTGCTCCGGCGCGTCGTAGTCCTTCTCCTCCGCCGCTTAAGCAAGTAAAGAAGACAACCGCTCCGTCTGCTCGGTCGGCGTCTAGCAGTACAACTAGAGGCGGGAGGACATACAGATTCGGTCCTTCTCTGAAGACTCCAGAGAAGTTACCATATGAGAGGACCCGGAGGAGAACGCCGAGATCGCGCGAGAAGAAGTGAGGAACTTCTTTGAAGGGGTGAAAGCAAAGAAACATCCACCTCCGGAGGAGAAGGTAGATCAGGTGAAAGTGAAGCGCACTCTGGCTGCCCTGACAAAACCACAGAAGTCTGATCCGCCGAAAGGAAACTACGACCACATTATTGGAAAGGAATTTGCCGAAGCGGAGCGGTCGGGAAGTACTGTCAGTGATCAAAGGCTGAAAGAACGACGAGCTGGGAAACAAATTGCCCAGCTCGGCGAACAAGCGAAGCAATCGTGCCCCCCGCTCAAGGTGCCTAGCCACAACGTCGATAATGATCCGAGGATGGTGCCCGGTTATAGCAATCTTGCAGATTACCTGCCCGACGAAGTACATTATGAACCCATGGAGGTGCAGATACAAAGATACGAGTACGGGAAGCCTCTCGTCAAAGATGAAAGATCTCTATCAACGATGATGCGAAGATTGCATGATTGGTACTTGAAAATCTGCAGAGACTCTGGGGGGAGGAGTACTTTGTATGCGAGACTTAAACCGGAGCATGACCTCGTTGGAATTGATCTGTTGCCTGTTCCATTTGAGGAGTTCTTTCAGTTTTTCAATCAATTGGCCCTCGATAAAACAACGGTCGCCTGCTACTGTCTGTAAGTAGTACTACTTCTGTCATTAAGTTTCTCTATATAGCTTAGCTCTTTCATTGCATGTATTTATAATCATCCTCACTATATTATGCAGATTGAAGATCGCCGAATTGAAGAAAAGACAAGTCGGTGATATTGGGTTCATTAACACATATCTCATAGATGCAACTCAGGTTAAACTTCATGCCGCAGCTATTGAGGCCAGCTTGCTACGATCGTTCGTAATAAATCAAAACAAAGATATAATACTCTTTCCTTACAACTTCAGGTGAGTGTTACTGTCTTGTGCGTATTCGGTTTCCCTTATATATTAGTCAAGGTTATAGTAATGTAATTGATGAGTTATGCATGTGCGTGCAGTTACCACTATATTCTCCTAGAGATTAAGCTTGAGCAGGGAGTAGTAACCGTCTTGGACTCTAAACGAAAAGATCCCAAGGAGTATGCGGACATGACTGAAATCCTCAAGAAGTAAGTTAAATCGATCATTATCCACCATATCAGCAACTTTGTTCATTTCCTGATATCAAGTAATTGTTTTCTTTGTCCGGCAGGGTTTGGAGAAAATTCACCAAAATAGTTCCGGGACTGCCGAAGGAGCTGGAATTTAGACACCCGAAAGTAAGTACTATAGTAGCATGTTCCGCGCATCTCCTAGTGATTCAAGCGCTAGTTTCATCAATACCATTTAGCATTCTTGCTTATCAGTTTGGTTGACCTCTATTTCTTGTAAAGTGGTTGTGGCAGGAACAAGGGAATGATTTCTGTGGATACTACATCTGCGAGTCCATCCGCCACACGACCTGTGAGCGGGGCGGGTACTCTAACGAACAATATGAAGTACGTAAATAACAACATTCACAATTTTATTTTATTACCATCATTTGTGTTGAGTTTCATTCATTTATATATATATATGTATTGACCCCCCTCTTCAAATTAGATGTTTCGGAAGCGGGATGAACTCCTAGCACCAGCTCGCATGCGAGCAATTCAAGAGGAATTGGCGGCATTCTTTCTTGACCACGTGATCCCTGAAGACGGAGAATTCTATGTGGACCCTGAGTCCGTATGATTATATTTGTAAGAGATAATTATTGTATATATGTAGCCGGTAGTGTCAGATAGATATACGAGAACTTGTTGTTCGACCAATCTCTCAGAGAAGGACAGGTGGTCGATATCACTTCTCTCTGTATATATATGCATATATGTTCATGGCGATCTTTTGTTTCCTTCGTTTGCTTAGTAGCTAGCTAGCGTGTCTAGTCCTCTCTATATACGTATGTATAGTACGTAGCGTCGACCAAGCACGGACATAAGAGAGGACACTTCTCTCTATTAATTATAACTAGCTAACACAATATATGAAACACCTAAATTAACCCCGCAAAACCCCCAACCCCCCCCCCCTTTCAAAAAAAACAAAAACCCCAGCCACAGAAGTGCTGACGCGTGGATGCCTATTGGTCCTGGTTGGTGCCACCAACCGGGACCAAAGGGTCTCCTGACTGGGCTCTGCGCACTGCCCACGTGGAGGGCCTTTAGTCCCGGTTCTGGATTGAACCGGGACTAAAGGGGGGAGGTATTAGTACCGACACTTTAGTCCCGGTTCCGGAACCGGGACTAAAGGCCCTTACGAACCGGGACTATAGGCCCTTTTTTTACCAGTGACACTTCCCTAGAAAGAAAATTAAATTTCCACATGAATCTATTATGAGAGCCACTTATGGATTGCCTACCAAAGATGGCAATACCTAGATTTATCCGTGTTTTTATGCCTAGCTAGAGGCGTTAAACGATAGCGCTTGTTGGGAGGCAACCCAATTTTATTTTTAGTTTTTTTTGCTTTTTCCTTCTGTTTAGGAATAAATCTTTGATCTAGCCTCTGGTTAGATTTGTTTTTATGTTTTAATTAGTGTTTGTGCCAAGTTAAACCTATAGGATCTTCTTGGGTGATAGTTACTTGAATTCCAGAAAATTTCTGTTCACGAAAAAATTGTTAAAAATTACCAGAACGTGATATAAAATTGATTCCAATTTCAGCAGATCAATAAACAAATTATTAAGGTCGTCCTATTTTGGCAGAATTTTTAGAGTTCCAAAAGTTTGCTTTAGTTACAGATTACTATAGACTGTTCTATTTTTGACAGATTCTGTTTTGCGTGTGTTGTTTGCTTATTTTGATGAATCTATGGCTAGTAAAAGAGCTTATAAACCATAGAGAAGTTGGAATACAGTAGGTTTAACACCAATATAAATAAATAATGAGTTCAATACAGTACCTTGAAGTGGTGTTTTGTTTTCTTTCGCTAACGGAGCTCACGAGATTTACTGTTAAGTTTTGTGTTGTGAAGTTTTCAAGTTTTGGGTAAAGATTTGATGGAGTATGGAACAAGGAGTGGCAAGACCCTAAGCTTGGGGATGCCCATGGCACCCCAAGGTAATCCAAGGACACCAAAAAGCCAAAGCTTGGGGATGCCCCGAAAGGCATCCCCTCTTTCGTCCTTATCCATCGGTAAATTTACTTGGAGCTATATTTTTATTCACCCCAAGATATGTGTTTTTCTTGGAGCATCTTGTATGATTTGAGTCTTTATTTGTTAGTTTTCCACATTCATCCTTGCTGTACACACCTTTTGAGAGAGACACACATGATTCGGAATTTCTTAGAATACTCTATGTGCTTCACTTATATCCTTCGAGCTATATAGTTTTACTGTATTACTTCACTTATATCTTTTAGAGCACGGCGGTGGTTATATTTTATAGAAATTTTTGAACTCTCATGCTTCACTTATATTATTTTGAGAGTCTTAAACAGCATGGTAATTGGCTCTAATCATGAAACTAATCTCCCATATTGAGTCCATTAAATATCATGAGAAGTTAGATACTTGATAAGTGTTTTGAGATATAAAGGTGGTAATATTAGAGTGTGCTAGTTGAGTAATTGTGAAATTGAGAAATACTTGTGTTAAAGTTGGCAAGTCCCGTAGCATGCACGTATGGTAAAAGTTGTGTAACAATTTTGACACATAGGTGTTCTTTTATTACTTTCCTTATGAGTGGCGGTCGGGGACGACCGATGGTCTTTTCCTACCAATCTATCCCTCTAGGGGCATGCGTAGTAGTACTTTACTTCGAGGGATAATAAACTTTTGCAATAAGTATATGAGTTCTTTATGACTAATGTGAGTCCATGGATTATACGCACTCTCAACCTTCCACAATTTTCTAGCCTCTACGGTACCGCGCATTGCCCTTTCTCATATTGAGAGTTGGTGCAAACTTCGCCGGTGCATCCAAACCCCGTGATATGATACGCTCTATCACACATAAGCCTCTTTATATCTTCCTTAAAACATCCACCATACCTACCTATTATGGCATTTCCATAGCCATTCTGAGATATATTGCCATGAAACTTTCCACCGTTCCGTTTATCATGACACGTTTCATCATTGTCATATTGCTTTGCATGATCATGTAGTTGACATAGTATTTTGTGGTAAAGCCACTATTCATAATTTTTTCATACATGTCACTCTTTATTCATTGCATATCCCGATACACCGCCGGAGGCATTCACATAGAGTCATATCTTGTTCTATGTATTGAGTTGTAATTGTTGAGTTGTAAGTAATAAAAGTCTGATGATCATCATTATTAGAGCATTTTCCCATGTGAGGAAAGGATGATGTAGACTATGATTCCCCCATAAGTCGGGATGAGATTCCGGACTAAATATAAAAAAAGAGGCCAAAGGAAAAAAAAGAGAAGGCCCACAAAAAATGAGAGAAAAAGAGAGAAGGGACAATGTTACTATCCTTTTCCACACTTGTGCTTCAAAGTAGCACCATGATTTTCATGATAGAGAGTCTCCTATGTTTTCACTTTCATATAATAGTGGGAATTTTTCATTATAGAACTTGGCTTGTATATTCCAATGATGGGCTTCCTCAAAATGCCCTAGGTCTTCATGAGCAAGCAAGTTGGATGCACACCCTCTTAGTTTCTTTTGTTGAGATTTCATATATTTATAGCTCTAGTGCATCGGTTGCATGGCAATCCCTACTCCTCTCATTGACACCAATTTATGGGCATCTCCATAGCCTATAGATTCGCCGCGTCAATGTGAGACTTTATACCTTTTTTGTCTTCTCTCATAACCCCCATCATTATACTTTACTCCACCCATAGTGCTATCTCCATGGCTTGCGCTCATGTATTGCGTAAGAGTTGAAAAGGCTGAAGTGCGTTAAAAGTATGAACCAATGGCTCGGCTTGTCATCGGGGTTATGCATGATGAGAATGTTTGTGTGACAATATTGAAACATAGCCTAAGTATATGATTTTGTAGGGATAAGCTTTCTTTGGCTATGTTATTTTGATAAGACATAATTGCTTGGTTAGCATGTTGAAGTATTATTGTTTTTATGTCAACATTAAACTTTTATCTTGAATCTTTCGAACCTAGATATTCATGCCACAATAAAAGATTTACGTTAAGAAGTATGCCAAGAAGCATTCCACATCAAAAATTCTGTTTTTATCATTTACCTACTCGAGGACGAGCAGGAATTAAGCTTGGGGATGCTTGATACGTCTCCAACGTATCTATAATATTGTTTGTTCCATGCTATTATATATTCTGTTTTGGAAGTTCAATGGGCTTATTTATACACTTATATATCATTTTTGGGACTAACCTATTAACCGGCGGCCCAGCCCAAATTATTGTTTTTTTGCCTATTTCAGAGTTTCGCAGAAAAAGAATATCAAATGGAGTCCAAACGGAACGAAACCATCGGGAGCGTGATTTTTGGAACAAACGTGATCCAGAGGACTTGGAGTCTACGTAAAGAAATCAAAGAGGAGAGCACAAGGTAGGGGGGGTGCCCACCTCCCCCAAGCGTGCCCTCCACCCTCATGGGGCCCACGTTGCTCCACCGACGTACTTCTTCCTCCTATATAAATCTTCGTACCCCCAAACCATCAAAGGCATCCACGAAAACCTAATTCCACCGCCGCAACCTTCTGTACCCGTGAGATCCCATCTTGGGGCCTTTTCTGGCGTCCTGCCGGAGGGGGCATTGATCACGGAGGGCTTCTACATCAACACCATAGCCTCTCCGATGATGTGTGAGTAGTTTACCTCAGACCTTCGGGTCCATAGTTATTAGCTAGATGGCTTCTCCTCTCTCTTTGGATCTCAATACAAAGTTCTCATGGATTCTCTTGGAGATCTATTTGATGTAATCTTCTTTTGCGGTGTGTTTGTCGGGACTGATGAATTGTGGGTTTGTGATCAAGATTATCTATGAACAATATTTGAATCTTCTCTGAATTCTGTCCTGTATGATTGGTTATCTTTGCAAGTCTCTTCGAATTATCAGTTTGGTTTGGCCTACTAGATTGATCTTTCTTGCAATGGGAGAAGTGCTTAGCTTTTGGTTCAATCTTGCGGTGTCCTTTCCCAGTGACAGCAGGGGCAGCAAGGCACGTATTGTATTGTTGCCATCGAGGATAACAAGATGGGGTTTATATCATATTGCATGAGTTTATCCCTCTACATCATGTCATCTTGCTTAAAGCATTACTCTGTTCTTATGAACTTAATACTCTAGATGCATGCTGGATAGCGGTCGATGTGTGGAGTAATAGTAGTAGATGCAGGCAGGAGTCGGTCTACTTGTCACGGACGTGATGCCTATATACATGACCATACCTAGATATTCTCATAACTATGCTCAATTCTATCAATTGCTCGACAGTAATTTCTTCACCCACCGTAATACTTATGCTCTTGAGAGAAGCCACTAGTGAAACCTATGACCCCCGGGTCTATTCTCCATCATATTAATCTTCCAACACTTAGCTATTTCTATTGCCTTTTTATTTTACTTTGCATCTTTATTTCTCTTTATCATAAAAATACCAAAAATATTATCTTATCACATCTATCAGATCTCACTCTCGTAAGTGACCGTGAAGGGATTGACAACCCCTTTATCGCGTTGGTTGCGAGGTTCTTATTTGTTTGTGTAGGTGTGAGGGACTCAAGCATAGCCTCCTACTGGATTGATACCTTGGTTCTCAAAA
This sequence comes from Triticum urartu, assembly GCF_003073215.2. Classification (NCBI taxonomy): domain Eukaryota; kingdom Viridiplantae; phylum Streptophyta; class Magnoliopsida; order Poales; family Poaceae; genus Triticum; species Triticum urartu. Next base: position 498,906,405 of record NC_053022.1, on the reverse strand, counting down.
ACTGAGGGAAATACTTACGCTACTTTGCTGCATCACGCTTTCCTCTTCAATGGAAAACCAACGCAATTCTCAAGAGGTAGAAAGAAGGATTTCTGGCGCCATTGTCGGGAAGTCTACGCAAAAGTCAACATACCAAGTACCCATCACAAACCCTTATCCCTCGCATTACATCATTTGCCATTTGCCACTCGTTTTCCTCTCCCCCACTTCACCCTTGCCGTTTTATTCATCCTCTCTTTTCTGTTCGCCTCTTTCTCGCTCGCTTCTTGTTTGCTTCTGCGTTGGATTACTTGCTTCCCCGCCTTGATGGCTCTATCTAGATCTGGTGATCTTCACCTTAAAAGGTTAGAAGAGATCGAAAGCAACGTCAGGAGTTTTATGACTTTACAATTTGAGCATAATGATTTCTTTAGAAATGAGCTTAAGGAACAAAAATTCTTTATGGGTTATATGAATAAAGAACTTGATGATATGTCTAAGGAATTTTATGGTTTGAAATCTTAGATTGCTCATCTCGAAAAATTAATAGTAGGAGTTTCGGATAAGTAGGCCACCTTAGTTAATAAGATGGCTGCTAAGCCGGAATTTTTTTATGAGAATAAATATGAAGATCTAGAAGTTATTGATGTGTCCCCTATTAAATCTTTGTTTTGCAATATGAATCTTGATAATGATGGGACTGGAGATGAGTCAACTTTAGTTAGAAGGCATCCCAAAAATTCAGAGTTTTTAGATCTTGGTGCAAAAGTTGGTAAAAGTGGGATTGAAGAGGTCAAAACTTTAGATATCAATGAACCCACTATTTTGGATTTCAAGAAATTTAATTATGATAATTTCTCTTTGATAGATTATATTTCCTTGTTGCAATCCGTGCTAAATTCTCCGCATGCTTATAGTCAAAATAAATCTTTTACTAAACATATCGTTGATGCTTTGATGCAATCTTATGAAGAAAAGCTTGAGTTGGAAGTTTCTATCCCTAGAAAACTTTATGATGAGTGGGAACCTACTATTAAAATTAAAATTAAATATTATGAATGCTATTCTTTGTGTGATTTGGGTGCTAGTGTTTCCACGATTCCAAAAACTTTGTGTGATTTGTTAGGTTTCCGCGAATATGATGATTGCTCTTTAAACATACACATTGCGGATTACACTATCAAGAAACCAATGGCAAGAATTAATGATGTTATTATTGTTGTAAATAGGAATTATGTGCCCGTAGATTTTATTGTTCTTGACATAGATTGTAATCCTTCATGTCCTATTATTCTTGGTAGACCTTTCCTTAGAACGATTGGTGCAATCATTGATATGAAGGAAGGAAATATTAGATTCCAATTTCCGTTAAGGAAAGACATGGAACACTTCCCTAGAAAGAAAATTAAATTGCCATATGAATCTATTATGAGATCCACTTATGGATTGCCTACCAAAGATGGCAATACCTAGATCTATCCGTGTTTTTATGCCTAGCTAGCGGCGTTAAATGATAGCGTTTGTTGGGCGGAAACCCAATTTTATTTTTAGTTTTTTTCTTGTTGCTTATGTTTAGGAATAAATCTTTGATCTAGCCTCTGGTTAGATTTGTTTTTATGTTTCAATTAGTGTTTGTGCCAAGTTAAACCTATAGGATCTTCTTGGGTGATAGTTATTTGATCTTGCTGAAAATTCCAGAAACTTTCTGTTCACGAAAATAATTGTTAAAAATTACCATAACGTGATATAATATTATTCCAATTTCAGAAGATCAATAAACAAATTATTTAGGTCGTCCTATTTTGGCAGAATTTGTAGAGTTCCAGAAGTTTGCGTTAGTTACAGATTACTACAGACTGTTCTGTTTTTGACAAATTTTGTTTTGCGTATGTTGTTTGCTTATTTTGATGAATCTATGGCTAGTAAAAGAGCTTATAAACCATTGAGAAGTTTAAATACAGTAGGTTTAACACCAATATATATAAAAAATGAGTTCAATACAGTACCTTGAAATGGTGTTTTGTTTTCTTACGCTAACGGAGCTCACGAGATTTTCTGTTAAGTTTTGTGTTGTGAAGTTTTTAAGTTTTGGGTAGAGATTTCATGGAGTATGGAACAAGGAGTGGCAAGAGCCTAATCTTGGGGATGCCCATGGCACCCCAAGGTAATCCAAGGACACCAAAAAGCCAAAGCTTGGGGATGCCTCGGAAGGCATCCCCTCTTTCGTCCTTATCCATCGGTAAATTTACTTAGAGCTATATTTTTATTCAACACATGATATGTGTTTTGCTTGGAGCGTCTTGTATGATTTGAGTCTTTATTTGCTAGTTTCCCACATTCATCCTTGCTGTACACACCTTTTGAGAGAGACACACATGATTCGGAATTTGTTAGAATACTCTATGTGCTTCACTTATATCCTTTGAGCTATATAGTTTTGCTCTAGTACTTCACTTATATCTTTTAGAGCACGGCGGTGGTTATATTTTATTGAAATTATTGAACTCTCATGCTTCACTTATATTATTTTGAGAGTCTTAAACAGCATGGTAATTATCACTAATCACGAAACTAATCTTCCATATTGAGTCCATTAAATATCATGAGAAGTTAGATACTTGATAAGTGTTTTGAGATATAAAGGTGGTAATATTAGAGTGTGCTAGTTGAGTAATTGTGAAATTGAGAAATACTTGTGTTAAAGTAGGCAAGTCCTGTAGCATGAACATCTGGTAAAAGTTGTGGAACAATTTTGACACACAGGTGTTCTTTTATTGCTTTCCTTATGAGTGGCGGTCGGGGACGAGCGATTGTCTTTTCCTACCAATATATCCCTCTAGGGGCATGCGTAGTAGTACTTTGCTTCGAGGGATAATAAACTTTTGCAATAAGTATATGAGTTCTTTATGACTAATGTGAGTCCATGGATTATACGCACTCTCAACCTTCCACAATTTTCTAGCCTCTACGGTACCGCGCATTGCCCTTTCTCACATTGAGAGTTGGTGCAAACTTCGCCGGTGCATTCAAACCCCGTGATATGATACGCTCTATCACACATAAGCCTCCTTATATCTTCCTCAAAACATCCGCCATACCTACCTATTATGGCATTTCCATAGACATTCCGAGATATATTGCCATGCAACTTTCCACCGTTCCGTTTATCATGACACGTTTCATCATTGTCATATTGCTTTGCATGATCATGTAGTTGACATCGCATTTTGTGGTAAAGCCACTATTCCTAATTTTTTCATACATGTCAGTCTTGATTCATCGCATATCTCGGTACACCGCCGGAGGCATTCACATAGAGTCATATCTTGTTCTAAGTATTGAGTTGTAATTGTTGAGTTGTAAGTAATAAAAGTGTGATGATCATCATTATTAGAGCATTGTCCCATGTGAGGAAAGGATGATGGAGACTATGATTCCCCCACAAGTCGGCATGAGATTCTGGACTAAATATAGAAAAAGAGGCCAAAGAAAAAAAAGAGAAGGGCCACAAAAAATAAGAGAAAAAGAGAGAAGGGACAATGTTACTATCCTTTTCCACACTTGTGCTTCAAAGTAGCACCATGATTTTCATGATAGAGAGTCTCCTATGTTGTCACTTTCATATACTAGTGGGAATTTTTCATTATAGAACTTGGCTTGTATATTCCAATGAAGGGTGATACGTCTTTGTGTGACGAAAATGAAGCATAGCCTAACTATATGATTTTGTAGGGATGAACTTTCTTTTACCATGCTATTTTGAGAAGACATGATTGCTTTGATTAGTATGCTTGAAGTATTATTATTTTTATGTCAATATGAACTTTTGTCTTAAATCTTTCGGATCTGAATATTCATATCACAAGTAAGAAGATTTACATTGAAATTATGCCAAGTAGCACTCCGCATCAAAAATTCTTTTTTATCATTTACCTACTCGAGGACGAGCAGGAATTAAGCTTGGGGATGCTTGATACGTCTCCAACGTATCTATAATTTTTGATTGCTCCATGCTTTATTATCTACTCTTTTAGGAAATATTGGGCTTTATTATCCACTTTTATATTATTTTTGGGACTAACCTATTAACCGGAGGCCCAGCCCAGATTTGCTGTTTTATGCCTATTTCAGTATTTCGAGGAAAAGGAATATTAGACGGAGTCAAAACGGAACGAAGTCAACTGGAGAAGTTAATTTTGGAAGGAAACCAATCTGTTGGGCTTGGAGTGCACGTCAGGGGATTATCGGGCTGCCCACGAGGGTGGGGGCGCACCCCTCCCCCCTGGGTGCGCCCCCCTACATCGTGAGCACCCCGGAAGTCCACTGACGTACCCTAAAACTTCCAGAACAGAACCTAGATCGGGAGTTCCGCCGCCGCAAGCCTCCAGAGCCACGAAAAACCAATCGGGACCCCTTTCCAGTACCCTGCCGGAGGGGGGATCCATCACCTGTGGCCATCTTCATCATCCGGGCGCTATCCATGACGAGGAGGGAGTAGTTCACCCTCGGGGCTGAGGGTATGTACCAGTAGCTATGTGTTTGATCTCTCTCTCGTGTTCCCTCTATGGCACGATCTTGATGTATCCCGAGCTTTGCTATTGTAGTTGGATCTTATGATGTTTCTCCCCCTCTACTTTCTTGTGATGAATTGAGTTTCCCCTTTGAAGTTATCTTATCGGATTGAGTCTTTTATGAACACTTGATGAATGTCTTGGTGATCAACTTGCGGGTTTCGTGACATTGGGAACCTATGCATAGGGGTTGGCACACGTTCTTGATTCTCCGATAGAAACTTTGGGGCATTCTTTGAAGTACTTTTATGTTGGTTGGATAAATCTGAGATTGTGTGATGCATATCGTATAATCATGCCCATGGATACTTGAGGTGACAATGGAGTATCTAGGTGACATTAGGGTTTTGGTTGATTTGTAACTTAAGGTGTTATTCTAGTATGAACTCTTCTATAGATTGATCCGAAAGAATAGCTTTGTGGTGGTTTCGTACCCGACCATAATCTCTACGTTTGTTCTCCGCTATTAGTGGCTTTGGAGTGACTCTTTGTCGCATGTTGAGGGCTTGTCATATGATCTATCTATGTTATTATTGTTGAGAGAACTTACACTAGTGAAAGTATGAACCCTAGGCCTTGTTTCCTATCATTGCAATACCGTTTACGCTCACTTTTACCGCTTGCTACCTTGCTGTTTTTATTTTTTCAGATTACAAAAACCCATATCTACCATCCATATTGCACTTGTATCACCATCTCTTCGCCGAACTAGTGCACCTATACAATTTACCGTTGTATTGGGTGTGTTGGGGACACAAGAGACTTTTTTGTTATTTGGTTGCAGGGTTGTTTGAGAGAGACCATCTTCCTCCTACGCCTCTCGTGGATTGATAAACCTTAGGTCATCCACTTGAGGGAAATTTGCTACTGTCCTACAAACCTGTGCACTTGCAGGCCCAACAACGTCTACAAGAAGAAGGTTGTGTAGTAGACATCAGGCTCTTTTCTGGCGCCGTTGCCAGGGAGGCTAGGTAAGTGAAGGTATATCTTTAGATCTTGCAATCGAATCCTTTTGTTTCTTGTTTTAGCACTAGTCTAGTTTATAAAAGAAAACTACCAAAAAATGGAATTGAGTTTGTCTCATACGCTTCACCTTTTTAATATCTTTCGTGAGTATGATGGAAAGGAAAATTGTGCCGAAGTGCTAGAAGAAGAAATCTATAAATTGTTTGGCACTAAATCTTTGAATGATGAGCATGATTGCAATGTTGTTAGTATGAATTCCTTGAATATCCATGATGCTAATGATATGCAAAGCCACAAGCTTGGGGAAGCTATGTTTGAGGAAGATGATATATTTTGTTCCCCAAGCTTTGATGAGCAAAATTATTATGATGAAAGCATGCCTCCTATCTATGATGATTATTGTGATGACACGTATGCTATAAAGAATAATGATAACCATGAAACTTGTCATCTTGATCTTAATTTTCAATCATATGATAGTTATTTTGTTGAGTTTGCTCCCACTACTATTCATGAGAAGAAAATTGCTTATGTGGAGAGTAGTAAATTTTCTATGCAAGTAGATCATGAAAAGAATGCTTTTGGTGCTGGTTATATTGTTGAATTCGTTCATGATGCTACTAAAAATTATTATGAGGGAGGAACATATGCTTGTTGGAATTGTAATAATATCAAGTTTCCTCTCTATGTGCTTAAAGTTTTGAAGTTATGCTTGTTTTACCTTCCTATGCAAGTTGATTATTGTTCCCATAAGTTGTTTGCTCAAAAAATCCCTATGCATAGGAAGTGGGTTAGTCTTAAACGTGCTAGTCATATTCTTCATGATGCTCTCTTTATGTCTCAATTCTTATCTTTTATGTGAGCATCATTGAAATCATAATGCCTAGCTAGGGGCGTTAAACGATAGCGCTTGTTGGGAGGCAACCCAATTTTATTTTAGTTTCTTTCTTTTTGGTTCTGTTTAGGAATAAATAATCCATCTAGCCTCTGTTTAGATGTGGTTTTATGTTTTAATTAGTGTTTGTGCCAAGTTAAACCTATTAGATCTTCTTGGAAGATAGTTATTTGATCTTGCTGTAATTTCCAGAATCTTTGCGCTCAGTGCCCGAATTGTTGAAAATCACCAGAACGTGATAAAATAGTGATTCCAATTGCTACTGATCAATAAACAAACTGTCCAGGTCTTCTAATTTTGGTAGAAATTTTGGAGTTTCATAAGTTTGCGTTAGTTGCAGATTACTATAGACTGTTCTGTTTTTGACAGATTCTGTTTTCATTGTGTTGTTTGCTTATTTTGATAAATCTATGGCTAGTAAAATAGTTTATAAACCATAGAGAAGTTGGAATACAGTAGGTTTAACACAAATATAAATAAAGAATGAGTTCATTACAGTACCTTGAAGTGGTGTTTTTTTTTCTTTCGCTAACAGAGCTCACGAGTTTTCTGTTAAGTTTTGTGTTGTGAAGTTTTCAAGTTTTGGGTAAAGATTCGATGGAATATGGAATAAGGAGTGGCAAGAGCCTAAGCTTGGGGATGCCCAAGGCACCCCAAGGTAATATTCAAGGATAACCAAGAGCCTAAGCTTGGGGATGCCCCGGAAGGCATCCCCTCTTTCGTCCACTTCCATCGGTAATTTACTTGGAGCTATATTTTTATTCACCAACATGATATGTGTTTTGCTTGGAGCGTCATGTCATTTTATTTTGTTTTACTTGCTGTTTAAATAAAGTATCAAGATCTGAAATTCTTAAATGGGAGAGTCTTCACATAGTTGTATGATTATTCAACTACTCATTGATCTTCACTTATATCTTTCGGAGTAGTTTGTCATTTGCTCTAGTGCTTCACTTATATCTTTTAGAGCTTGGCGGTAGTTTTATTTTGAAGAAATAGATGAACTCTCATCTTCACTTAGATTATTTTGAGAGTCTTAAATAGCATGGTAATTCGCTTAATGTTAATATACTTAGTGTTCAAGATATGTGAAACTTTCTTTTGAGTGAATTGAATACTAAGATAAATTTAATGCTTGATAATTGTTTTGAGATATGGAGGTAATAATATCAGAGTCGTGCTAGTTGAGTAGTTGTGAATTTGAGAAATACTTGTGTTGAAGTTAACAAGTCCCGTAGCATGCACGTATGGTTAAAGTTGTGTAACAAATTTGAAACATGAAGTGTACCTGGCTTGTGCATCCTTATGAGTGGCGGTCGGGGACGAGCGATGGTCTTTTCCTACCAATCTATCCCCCTAGGAGCATGCGCGTAGTACTTGATTTTTGATGGCTTCTAAATTTTTGCAATAGTATCTGAGTTCTTTTGACTAATGTTGAGTCCATGGATTATACGCACTTTTACCTTTCCGCCTTTGCTAGCCTCTTCGGTACCGTGCATTGCCCTTTCTCACATTGAGAGTTGGTGCAAACTTCGCCGGTGCATCCAAACCCCGTGATATGATACGCTCTTTCACACATAAACCTCCTTATATCTTCCTCAAAACAGCCACCATACCTACCTATTATGGCATTTCCATAGCCATTCCGAGATATATTGCCATGCAACTTTCCACCGTTCTGTTCATCATCATCATGACATACTTTACTTTTGTCATATTGCCATTGCATGATCATGTAGTTGACATCGTATTTGTGGCAAAGCCACCATGCATTATTTTTCATACATGTCACTCTTGATTCATCGCACCATCCCGGTACACCGCCGGAGGCATTCATATAGAGTCATATCTTTGTTCTAGATATCGAGTTGTAATATTGAGTTGTAAGTAAATAAAAGTGTGATGATCATCATTATTAGAGCATTGTCCCAAGTGAGGAAAGGATGATGGAGACTATGATTCCCCCATAAGTCGGGATGAGACTCCGGACGAAAAAATAAAAAAAGGCAAGGCCAAAAAAAGAGAAGGCCCAAAAAAGAGAAGGCCCAAAAAAAGAGAAAGGCCCAAAAAAATGAGAGAAAAATAGAGAAGGGACAATGCTACTATCCTTTACCACACTTTTTCTTCAAAGTAGCACTAAGATCTTCATGATAGAGAGTCTCTCATTTTGTCACTTTCATATACTAGCGGGAATTTTTCATTATAGAACTTGGCTTGTATATTCCAATGATGGGCTTCCTCAAAATGCCCTAGGTCTTCGTGAGCAAGCAAGTTGGATGCACACCCACTTAGTTTCTTTTGTAGAGCTTTCATATACTTATAGCTCTAGTGCATCCGTTGCATGGCAATCCCTACTCCTCATGTTGACATCAATTGATGGGCATCTCCATAGCCCATTGATTATCCTCGTCAATATGAGACTTTCTCCTTTTTTGTCTTCTCCACACAATCCCCATCATCATATTCTATTCCACCCATAGTGCTATGTCCATGGCTCGCGCTCATGTATTGCGTGAAGGTTGAAAAAGTTTGAGATTATATGAGTATGAAACAATTGCTTGGCTTGTCATCGGGGGTATAGAAGTTGGGAACATCTTTGTGTGACGAAAATGAAGCATAGCCTAACTATATGATTTTGTAGGGATGAACTTTCTTTTGCCATGCTATTTTGAGAAGACATGCTTGCTTTGATTAGTATGCTTGAAGTATTATTATTTTTATGTCAATATGAACTTTTGTCTTAAATCTTTCGAATCTGAATATTCATATCACAAGTAAGAAGATTTACATTGAAATTATGCCAAGTAGCACTCTGCATCAAAAATTCTTTTTTATCATTTACCTACTCGAGGACGAGCAGGAATTAAGCTTGGGGATGCTTGATATGTCTCCAACGTATCTATAATTTTTGATTGCTCCGTGCTTTATTATCTACTCTTTTAGGCAATATTGGGCTTTATTATCCACTTTTATATTATTTTTGGGACTAACCTATTAACTGGAGGCCCAGCCCAGATTTGCTGTTTTATGCCTATTTCAGTATTTCGAGGAAAAGGAATATTAGACGGAGTCAAAACGGAACAAAGTCAACTGGAGAAGTTAATTTTGGAAGGAAACCAATCTATTGGGCTTGGAGTGCACGTCAGGGGATTATCGGGCTGCCCACGAGGGTGGGGGCGCGCCCCTCCCCCCTGGGTGCGCCCCCCTACATCGTGAGCACCCGGAGGTCCACCGACGTACCCCTTGCACCCATATATACCTACGTACCCTAAAACTTCCAGAACAGAACCTAGATCGGGAGTTCCGCCGCCGCAAGCCTCCAGAGCCACGAAAAACCAATCGGGAGCCCTTTCCGGTACCCTGCCGGAGGGGGGATCCATCACCGGTGGCCATCTTCATCATCCCGGTGCTATCCATGACGAGGAGGGAGTAGTTCACCCTCGGGGCTGAGGGTATGTACCAGTAGCTATGTGTTTGATCTCTCTCTCTCGTGTTCTCTCTCGTGTTCCCTCTATGGCACGATCTTGATGTATCCCGAGCTTTGCTATTGTAGTTGGATCTTATGATGTTTCTCCCCCTCTACTTTCTTGTGATGAATTGAGTTTCCCCTTTGAAGTTATCTTATCGGATTGAGTCTTTTATGAACACTTGATGAATGTCTTGGTGATCAACTTGTGGGTTTCGTGACATTGGGAACCTATGCATAGGGGTTGGCACACGTTCTTGATTCTCTGGTAGAAACTTTGGGGCATTCTTTGAAGTACTTTTATGTTGGTTGGATAAATCTGAGATTGTGTGATGCATATCGTATAATCATGCCCATGGATACTTGAGGTGACAATGGAGTATCTAGGTGACATTAGGGTTTTGGTTGATTTGTATCTTAAGGTGTTATTCTAGTATGAACTCTTTTATAGATTGATCCGAAAGAATAGCTTTGTGGTGGTTTCGTACCCGACCATAATCTCTACGTTTGTTCTCCGCTATTAGTGGCTTTGGAGTGACTCTTTGTCGCATGTTGAGGGCTTGTCATATGATCTATCTATGTTATTATTGTTGAGAGCACTTACACTAGTGAAAGTATGAACCCTAGGCCTTGTTTCCTATCATTGCAATACCGTTTACGCTCACTTTTACCACTCGCTACCTTGCTGTTTTTATATTTTCAGATTACAAAAACCCATATCTACCATCCATATTGCACTTGTATCACCATCTCTTCGCCGAACTAGTGCACCTATACAATTTACCGTTGTATTGGGTGTGTTGGGGACACAAGAGACTTTTTTGTTATTTGGTTGTAGGGTTGTTTGAGAGAGACCATCTTCCTCCTACGCCTCTCGCGGATTGATAAACCTTAGGTCATCCACTTGAGGGAAATTTGCTACTGTCCTACAAACCTGTGCACTTGCAGGCCCAACAACGTCTACAAGAAGAAGGTTGTGTAGTAGACATCAATGGGTTCCTCAAAATGCCCTTGGTCTTCGTGAGAAAGAAAGTTGGATGCACACCCACTTAGTTTCTTTTGTTGAGCTTTCATATATTTATAGCTCTAGTGCATCTGTTGCATGGCAATCCCTACTCCTCTCATTGACATCAATTGATGGGCATCTCCATAGCCTATTGATTAGCCGCATCAATGTGAGACTTTCTACCTTTTTGTCTTCTCTCATAACCCCCATCATTATACTTTACTCCACTCATAGTGCTATATCCATGGCTTGCGCTCATGTATTGCGTAAGAGTTGAAAAGGCTGAAGCGCGTTAAAAGTATGAACCAATTGCTCGGCTTGTCATCGGGGTTATGCATGATGAGAACGTTTGTGTGACAATATTGAAACATAGCCTAACTATATGATTTTGTAGGGATAAGCTTTCTTTGGCTATGTTATTTTGATAAGACATAATTGCTTGGTTAGCATGTTTGAAGTATTATTGTTTTATGTCAACATTAAACTTTTATCTTGAATCTTTCGGACCTAGATATTCATGCCACAATAAAATATTACATTAAGAAGTATGCCAAGAAGCATTCCACATCAAAAATTCTGTTTTTATCATTTACCTACTCGAGGACGAGCAGGAATTAAGCTTGGGGAAGCTTGATACGTCTCCAACATATCTATAATTTTTTATTGTTCCATGCTATTATATATATTCTATTTTGGATGTTTAATGGGCTTATTTATACACTTTTATATTATTTTGGGGACTAACCTATTAATCAGAGGCCCATACCAAATTGCTATTTTTTTCCTATTTCAGAGTTTCGCAGAAAAAGAATATCAAATGGAGTCCAAACGGAATGAAACCTTCGGGAACGTGATTTTTGGAACAAACATGATCCAGAGGACTTGGAGTCTACGTAAAGTAATCAACGAGGAGAGCACGAGGTAGGGGGGCGCGCCCACCTCCCCCAGGCGTGCCCAACACACTCGTGGGGCCCACGTTGCTCCACCGACGTACTTCTTCCTCCTATATATATCTCCGTACCCCAAATCATCAGAGGCAGGAGTCGGTCTACTTCTCACGAACGTGAAGCCTATATACATGATCATACCTAGATATTCTCATAACTATGCTCAATTCTATCAATTGCTCGACAGTAATTTCTTCACCCACCGTAATACTTATGCTCTTGAGAGAAGCCACTAGTGAAACCTATGGCCCCAGGGTCTATTCTCCATCATATTAATCTTCCAACACTTAGCTATTTCTATTGCCTTTTTATTTTACTTTGCATCTTTATTTCTCCTTATCATAAAAATACCAAAAATATTATCATAGCATATCTATCAGATCTCACTCTCGTAAGTGACCGTGAAGGGATTGACAACCCCTTTATCGCGTTGGTTGCGAGGTTCTTATTTGTATGTGTAGGTGCGAGGGACTCGAGCGTAGCCTCCTACTGGATTGATACCTTGGTTCTCAAAAACTGAGGGAAATACTTACGCTACTTTGCTCCATCACCCTTTCCTCTTCAAGGGAAAACCAACGCAGTGCTCAAGAGGTAGCACTGGCGAGGAGGCGGTGCCGCAAACGAGGAGTGAAGGTTTCAACTTGGAAAGGAGGCGGAAATAAGGGAAATGTGGCTTTTGGTAAGAGGGAGGGGCGGGGAGGTAGATATTTCCGCAGAAGCCAAAACTTTGGAATCGCTTCAGCGAAAAAACTGGCGCGCAAAGTGTCATCAGACACGAGCCCTTATTTAGAACTGTGTATGATATGTGAACATCACAAGCGATTCAGATAGCTTAACCCGTGTGTGTTGAGTTTGAACGTCAAAAATTTTGGTTAGAATTTCCCTCGTTGCAGTGGTCATCCACGTCATTGCATAATTTGGGTACACAGAGGAGACTAGCTTCTTAATCGAGCAAGTTCAGCAATTAAACAGAGCTAGCTGACCTAAACATTGCTCTAACAAATTAAAGACCGGTGCTCTTAATTAAACAAAACAAAGAGTACTACTATGGCTGGTGCTCGTCGATCTCCGCCGCCGCCTCCATGTCCAGCTCGCGCCCGATGGTCTCCTGGGGAAGGGGCTCCATGTCATCAATTGCACCATACTCGTCAAGCATCTCGCCATCCGCGTCCGCCATATCTTTGGAATAGGCCGCCACGAGCTGGGCATGGGCGGCCGCGATCTTGGCTCTGGCGGGCTCCGTCGTGGCAAGGTATGCCGCGTAGGAACAGACGGCTTCTCGAACTCTCTCGGCGATTGCCAACTCTTCGGCCATGGGTTGTCGACCGTTGTCAGAGAAGCTTCGTTCGATTTGTGCGGTGACCGCCACGAGCTGGGCCTGGACGACCTCGACATGGTAGTGGGCAGCCTCCATCAGGGCTAAGGCCGCCGCTGTGCAACGGATAGCTGCTGTGCCGCTCTCGCCAGTTGCTATCCCCGAGGCAGATGTTGCTGCTGCCGCCTGAGAAGCAACTGTGGCCGTTTGGGCTGCCTTGGCCCCCCGGATGCAGACTGTGGTCGCCCTCACGAAGCTTGTTAGCACGCGCCTAGCGGCTGCGGCCGCGCTCTCGCCGGAGTGGGCCGCCAAAGTTGCCCTCACGACATGGGTGCAAATCCCCATCTTTCACCGGTGACGAATGAACAGTGAAATGATATTTGGGGAGTGAGCTAGTGTGCTTGACACGCTGGCTGTGGACTGTAGCCAACGCACCTTCTCGCCTAAGCCATAGGCATGCTATACACCAACGGTGCTCCAAGATATTTTGTGTTGCATCTCACACGGTTGGTGATAATAAACAGTGTACGGTCTACTTGATTTATCGTCTTTATTTGAATTACGTAATGGGGTCACAACTACAAAGGATGGTGTTTGAATGGCTAGAACTTTTATCTGCAGTGAACATGCAACCATAGGTGTGTCGTCAAAAAATGGAATTATTCAGGGTTCGTTTGGATGTTTTTATACATTAACTTGGTTTTGTAGGCATTTCAGGTGCATAATTCTAATTTGAACTACATGCACATGCTCCAATGCATATAAACGAGTTGAAAAATCAAATATGTGTCCTTGGTTGCATGCTTAGGTCCCATGCAAGAAATGGGAATGAATGTCACACACCCTGCCACCATCACTCGGCCGCAAACATTGAGATACCTGATTTTTAAATTCTAGTAATCCAAAACTCGTTTGAAATTCATGAAACTTGGCATGCTATCATGGAGTGGCATCAACATGCCGTGGTAAACTTTTTGTCCCATTTGGGGCAGGTTTGGGTATAAGCTTCTCACAAACCAGAGCTTCTCACAACAAGCGTGATGGTTTCGGTAGGGAACATGCCACCTTTGGGGACAAAACGATATCTATTGCCTCTTATTGCTTTCAAAAAAAATTCGAGTGTCAACATAGAACAACAGGAGTGTTGTGTTTATTTTGGAATTTTTAGGGGTTCGTTTGGAAATTTTTATACATTAACTGGGTTTCTCAGGCATTTTATGCGCATAATTCAAATTTGAACTACATGCACATTCTCTAGTGCATATAAACTGGTTGGAAAATCAAATATGAGTCCTTGGTTGCATGCTTAGGTCTCATGCAAGAAATGGGAATGAATTTCAAACACCCTGCCACCGGCACTTGGTCGCAAACATTGAGATACCTGGTTTTTAAATTCTAGTAAATCCAAAACTCATCTGAAATTCATGAAACTTGGCATGCTATCATGGAGCAGCATCAACATGCCGTGGTAAAAAATTTTGTCCCATTTGGGGTAGGTTTGGGTACAAGCTTCTCAGAAACCTTAGCTTCTCACAACAAGCGTGATGGTTTCGGCAGGGAACGTGCCACCTTTGGGGAAGAAACGATATCCGTTGCCTCTTATTACTTTCAAAAAATTTCGAGTGTCAACATAGAACAACAGGAGTGTTGTGTTCAATTTTGGAATTTTCCAGGGTTCGTTTGGACATTTTTATACATTAACTGGGTTTTCCAGACATTTTATGTGCATAATTCAAATTTGAACTACATGCACATTCTCCAGTGCATATAAATTGGTTGAAAAAACAAATATGTGTCCTTGGTTGCATGCTTAGGTCCCATGCAAGAAATGGGAATGAATTTCAAACACTAGGGCACTGTTGATTGCCGGCAAAACATTGAGATACCTGGTTTTTAAATTCTAGTAAATCCAAAACTCGTCTGAAATTCATGAAACATGGCATGCTATCATGGAGCGGCATCAAGATGTCGTGGTAAAAATTTTGTCCCATTTGTGGCAGGTTTGGGTATAAGCTTCTCACAACAAGTGTGATGGTTTCGGTAGGGAACATGTCACCGTTGGGGACGAAACGATATCCGTTGCCTCTTATTGCTTTCAAAAAATTTCTAGTGTCAACGTAGAACAACAGGAGTGTTGTGTTTACTTTTGGAATTTTTCGGGGTTCGTTTGGACATTTTTATACATTAACTGGGTTTTCTAGGCATTTCATGTGCATAATTCAAATTTGAACTACATGCACAAGCTCTAGTGCATATAAATTGGTTGAAAAATCAAATCTGTGTCCTTCGGGGCATGCTTAGGTCCCATGCAAGAAATGGGAATGAATTTCAAACACCAGGGCACTGTTGATTGCCGATAAAACATTGAGATACCTGGTTTTTAAATTCTAGTAAATCCAAAACTCGTCTGAAATTCATGAAACTTGGCATTCTATCATGGAGTGGCATCAACATGCCGTGGTAAATTATTTGTCCCATTTGGGACAGGTTTGATTATAAGCTTCTCACAAACCTTAGTTTCTTACAACAAGCATGATGGTTTCGGTAGGGAACGTGCCACCTTTGGGGACGAAACGATATCCGTTGCCTCTTATTGCTTTCATAATTTTTCTAGTGTCAACATAGAGCAACATGAGTGTTGTGTTTACTTTTGGAATTTTTCGGGGTTCGTTTGGATATTTTTATACATTAACTGGGTTTTCTAGGCATTTCATGTGCATAATTCAAATTTGAACCACATGCACAAGCTCCAGTGCATATAAATTGGTTGAAAACTCAAATATGTGTCCTTCGGGGCATGCTTAGGTCCCCTGCAAGAAATGGGAATGAATTTCAAACACCAGGGCACTTTTGATTGCCGGTAAAATGTTGAGATACTCCGTTTCTAAATTCTAGTAAATTCAAAACTCGTCTGAAATTCATGAAACTTGGCATGCTATAATGGAATGGCAACCGACATGTTGTGTTATTTTTCATGCCCATTTTGAGAGAAGGCGCACTCAAATAACATCCAACAAAGGCATTTTGAGACAAATAGCTGCAACTGTAACATCTCAAACGTTTTCTATAATTTAAATCGTGTGCGTTCTTTTAACCATTCACTTGAAGCCACGCCTCACTCTTTTAATGGCTAGGAGGTGCCGTGCGGTAGGCGTGCCAACAGCTTCCCCAGGAAGCCAAGAGAAAATGTGCCAAGCAAGATTTATGTAGCTCTTGATCGCAAACGTTTTAGATAGAACACCCGTATGCAAAATGAGAGCTATGCTCTTCCCCCTTAAGTCGAGGGAAAATCCACAGCACAGGATTTGTGCATCCCTTCAACACAAACAGTTGTTTTGGATTACCCATGTGCAACCATGTACAAACATTTTGGTAAGATTTGCATCTATCATATTGGGTATGTTGCCATTTGTCAAACTGGAAAGATTGACATTTGTTGATCTAGTAACGTTGCCATTTGTCAATCCTTGTAACACAACGATTTGTCAAAATATGCAGCTAGAAATCACTAGCACTATCTAATTTTTTCAACTAAAATTTAGTAATTAAGCATAGATTTCATTCATAGTTTAAGCGGCTGTTCTTAATTTATACAAATAGTTCAATTCGATAGCTAAACTAACCAAACTTTTCCCCAATTGTTGCCAACCACATACTGAAATAGCTAGTTCAACTATATATACTAGCTAATTTTAAGTATGTTGTACAGTTTGACCACACATATATAGTCATATGAACTGAACAAAACAGCCCCTAAATACTACTACCACAGAGGGGCTTTGTGCTACTTCCGACAGCCTCTCCTCTACCGAGCACGCTCAGTAAGAGGCAGAGGAGGGGGAGGAGCCTACCGATGAGCCGGAGAAATGCAATGTGGCACCTCGGCTCAGAGAAACCGGGACGGCCCGTAATCCAGCCCAGAGATCGAGGAGAAGTCTTCTGGAATACGACACTGCTTAGCATAGAACAAATCAGCTCTTTATTACAAGCTATAATGATACAAGGGTTACATCGGCACGGCGACACTACGCCTGCCACAGTTGCTCCATGCAAGCAGCAGCACAACACGATGTAGCGGAATAACTCTAGCAACGGAACAACGACGACGGTGGTGAACTCCACTCCGCAGGGCCTCTAGCTGGAACGCTTATCCTAGCTCGCAAACAAGGGATCCACGGCAAACAAGCAAGCAATTTCGGCATGACATGCAAACTGCCATGACACACCAGGTCAGTATACATTGAATGTACTTGCAAGCTCACAATAACCAGAAGCATTCAAGATAAACAACAACATGGCAATTACAGGTTAAGCAGGAATTATCATGAGATCATCAGAATAACATGGCATGAACAACATGAACATGATACCGCGAGAACAATATGAGCATGGCATGAACATATACATCTCACGATACTAGCATGCAACATGATGACACTATATGCACCATTTATTCTGCTCGGGTTACCTCGTAACCATCACATGCATCACTTACCAACCTCGGACATCACACGATCATCTCAGGATCAAATCAAGCTTGGCATAAACAATACTGTAGTAATCATTAAATGACCACAAGGAGCTTGATCTTTACCCCACGATTCTCGCACAACATCACGAATATCCAACAACTCGGTATCCTCGATACCACAGTGATCATTCACGGATCACAAACGGAAGCAATCTTGGCTCAACGGGTTACCTCGTAACCAAACGCTGATCATTCATGGATCACATAATTAACTTATCTCATCATAGAACCAGGGTTGTTATTAAGAACATTATTATTATTACTGTTGACCCATAGTGTGACCAACTATGAACTGGGCCCTTATCCGCGAGCGCGGCTATCGATGGATTTAATATACACTCTGCAGAGGTAGCACACTGTATCCACACCACAGAACCCATGGCATCGCACTCCCATTCGGGTGGACCAACGGCATTCCGACAAAACCGTCCTACTTCCATGACACTCTCCCGGCCACTCCGACTCACTCCCCATTGGGCTAAGTCCTGGGTGGCCCCGTGCCTACCAAAGGCACCAATGGCCACCGTCGTGGAAAAATAAAACGGTCCCAAACTAGGACAAAAGCGCTTATCATCCAACTACATGCACACAAGGCTTATGTCCGCCTACTTGATCAGGGTAGCTTGCGCCCATAACCTTCCCTCGTTGGAGGCACGACAATAGACCCAGTTAGGACCTTCCCACAAAGGCAAGCATGGTTGCACTTGTCAGCTCGATATGGTGGCACCATGACTCAGCCAACAGTTGTTCAAGTTCAATTTAATCCAGTTAAACTTGAATGCAAATATGCTGAGCCATGATTAAATAACATGATGCAATTACAATGCATGAGGATGATATCAACATAAGCATGAGGGTACAACATATCTATCAACCATATCAACAATGAATCATATCCAACTGAGCATGGCATAATGACGAGCATTAATATCACAAGTATAACATTACTCATAGCACAACATGACTACTAACATCAACAATAAATACTATGCAATAACATCGATAACATTACCGAGTAAACACTTAACCAATTAACAGCAAAGGAACAATGCATATTAACGGTACTCGGTAACCGACGACAGTCATGCACCGAAGAACATAACCAACCCAACATCTACTACTATGCCGCATGACAATATGAAAGTAATACTAGCAAGTAATTCATGATAACAAAGTGCAATAAAACATAGCATGAAGGTAGTTATCCATCCATAAGCATAACCGAAATACGACAGCAGTAGCAAAACAAACATACAGTTATTAAAGATTCAAGTTGAAAACCAATGCTACTGCATGGCTATTATGCAAATGGTGGTTGTGGCTTGCCTGGGGATGAAGAAACCACCGGGAAGATGTGCGGAAAGATCGCGGAAGGAATCACCGAAAAAGTTTCTCTCCCAAAAGGGGCTGATTAGGGGCAAGGGAAAAATGGTCATTTTCAGTATGCCAAAACATAATGAAAGTGACACCAACAGAACGAGCTCGATGACACGAAGAAGTGAGCATTGGTTTCACCTCAATTAGAGTTACAGTTGCGGAGTTATGAGGTGTTGAACACCAGGGACCAATATGTGAAAGTTTTTATCACCAACGGGTCCCTGAGAGTAAAAACAGAAAACGCATTTCAAAAAATACGCTTTCAGAAGAGAGAAAGCGCACTCTTGGCCGCGGTAGAGAGAAATACGCTAAGGGAAAGCGCATTTCGGTCTATAGCATTCGAGAAATGCATTTTTGGACAAGGGAAAACATATTCTCTTGAATACGCTTTCACTTGCCATGTGGCCAGGGGCGGAGTCACTTACCGGTGGGGTCCACGCGGCAGGGGGGTCCAGGCGCTCGTCTTCTTCCTTTGCTCGGTCTCCCCTGAGCGAGGCAGAGGAGAGGCGAGGCAGGGCAATGCTGGTGGTGGCCCGGTCGGCTCCGGCCACCGTTGGCCGAGGCGAGGGCACCGGCGGACGCGGGAGGTCACGCCGCACCCATCCAGAGGGCTAGCGGGCGCCGAGGAGGGGAGAAGGACGTGGGGGCGGAGGTGGACAGAGGCGGGCTCCGGCGGCCGTTTTCTTGGAGGAGGAGCACTCCAGCGACGGGAAGGCGAGGTGGAGGGTGCGAGGAGGCTCTCCAGAGAGTGGAGGAGGTGGTTAGGTGGTCATGAGGGAGTGGGAGAGCTCGGGATGGCCGGACGAGCTGGTGGCCGAATGGAGGAGGCGGCGGCCGGGCGAGGAGCAAGCGGCCAGATGGGACTCCGGCGAGGGGCGAGGTGGTGGGGCGAACCGCGGGGACAAGGGGCTCCGGTGGACAGCTCTAGAAGAGGAGAGGAGCATTGTGGTGGTCGAAACTAAGACCAACTTCGGCGAGGTCACGGCGATCCGAGGAAGAACGGCAAGGGAGAGCTGCTCTGGTGGGCAAAAGAGACAGGGGAGGAGTGAGTGAGGATTGGGGGACATCGGGGGACTCTTATATAGCCACGGGGAGGGCTCTAAAACTCACGGATGAGCTCTCGACCAAGCTTTAATGGCGGGCAGTGGCTGGGCGCGGCACGACCACGGCTCTAGCGGCGCATTTAAGGCGAACAACGACGAGGCAGAGGCACAGGGCGACGCAGGAGCTCACGGGGCAGCTACTAGACATGAATGGAGGTCGAGACAAGGAGGAAGGAGACGGGAACAGGGGCAAGAACGCGCCAGATCTTACAACCTGCATGACACAAGCGTGATCACCACGCGCACTGGAGCTGGAGCAAATTGCTCATTCTGGACGGACCAACCGTGTCTAGTGGAATGACCTTAGTGCCCTGACTCTAAATGAAGGAATAATCGGGTCTAGGGGCAAAGAAGAGATTTGCAGATGGCCCCAAAGCAAACCAGCAGCCAAGTGTTTGTGTTGTGCAGTGGGGACACCAGATTGGTAACCGAGTAAATAGTTTGTGTGGTGATGATCACACACTAAGGTGATGTCGATTACCAAAAATTACACTAAGAAGAGGAGTTTAGATGAGGGTTGCTATAGAAACTGCCATACTGGCCAGGTTAGGGGATTTGGATGATGCACTCTCATGAAGAGGCAGGTTGAGCTGAAATTGGGCATGGCCAAATTATTTGAATATATGAAGATGCTCAAAAAGTTTCATGCCATTTGGACTTACCAAAATAGCACTTGCTTCATATAGCTTTGCTCTGGACAAAAACTTGGAAAACTGCACAGTGAAAATGGTGTGATTGATTGAGCCAAATTTTGGTGGAGATAGGTTATATAGGAAGGAGAAGGCCCTGGAAAATTTTCAGCAATAATGGAGCAATATAAAATGTACTTGCTTCACTAACTGAAAATTTGGGCAGAAACAAAGAATTGATGCTCATCTCACAAGGATGCATTGCATGAGCTCAAATCTTGAGGAGGGTGATGATTTGGTGATATGAAGGGTCATGCAAAATTTCAACTCAATAGGATTAACCTAGCTAGTACTTCCTTCACAACCAATTCCCTCAGATAGGAACTTTGAAAAATTGCTCAGGAATATTCACTAGGCAAATTAAGTTGAATTTTGGCATGAGGCAGTTATTTGGACATGAAAAGGTGTCCAAGAAGTTTGGGGTCAATTGGGAAAAGATAAATGTCACTTGCTTCCCAATCTGTCATCCAGGACAGAATAGGAAAATAATTAATTGAGCATGATGGGAAACATGGCAAATGAAATATTTTGCCATATTTGAGGAATATATGACCCAAACAATTTATGAGAATTATTTGGGAATTATGGGAGTGATAGAAATATGGGTTGCTTCACAACCTAGGGCTAATTGGGTTATTCCTTTAATAGAAAAAAGAACATTCCCTAGAAAAATAATATTGGGATTGGTCCAAGATGGAAATGGCAAGGTCTTGGGAAGGTTTTGGAGATGACAAGCCACTATGGAAAGAAAGAAGAGGTCATCTTCTTCAGTTTCCAGACCACCTAGCCACGGAAAAAGGAAAACTCAAGAAAAAATCTCAGATAAACAAAAGAAAACGAAGGGGCCAAAAATCAGGCTGTGACATGCAATACGGTGCCTGCCGCTGCTGCACGTTCAGCGACGCTCGCCATCTTGAACGCCCACTGCCGCTTCAGACGATCCCTCTGAAGCGGCCGGACTGCTCATAGATCTCCTGATTCCTTGGCTCTGCGTCGGCGTGTGCTGCGGCCACGACTGCGGTAATGCTCTTTGCGTGCTCGACGAGGCGCTCCTCCTCCTCCCGTAGGAACTCGATGTAGCGCGCAAGATCACTGACGCACGTGCGGGCCTCCACCTCCGCCTCCCTCCTTCAGGCGGCGGTGGCGGAGCGGGTGATGATCCTGGCGGTCGACGGTGGGCTGGCGGCCACGGCGACCGACGATGGGGTGGCCGCCACGACCACCACCTCCCACCTTCGGGACGCGGTGGCGGAGCGGGTGATGGCCATGGTGGGCAGCAGTGGGGTGGCGTCCATGACGGCCACCTCCCGCCTTCAGGCCACGACGGCGGAGTGGGAGATGGCCCTGGCTTTCAATGGTGGTGTGGCGGCAATGCCGGCCGGCAACAGCTGCTGACGGGCAGCGGCGACGGAGTGTGTGGTGGGTGTTCCGCGCACACCCAACAGGGACGCCACGCACACTACACTACGTCAGGGACTGTGCCACCGCCGCGGTGTAGCCTCCCAACTGGAGCTGTCCGCTGATGACGGCGGAGTGGCTGAGCGACAATGACGGACCGGTGCCATTGGCGATTGTGGGAGAAGCACATGAGATAAGCTACAGGGAGGGAGGGTAAAATGTGACGCATGACTCGCCGGCCATGAGGGTTTTTATAGCAGGCTGGTAAGCATTGGGATTTTGGGGGATTTCACCGAGTCGGGCGAGAAGCTTGTGCGGGAACGGGCTCACCGACGATTCACTGGCGCCACTGTTTGGCCGAAAGAATGCCCCCGCATGCTGCGCAAGCTTGCGTTGTAAGCCGTTTGTGGCAGCGGGGTGACAAGACGTGCGAGAGGAGGATGAAAGGACACACACATATACGGTTAATAAAAAAAAGTTTGCAATTTAATTACCTACTATACCCCCGTCATGTTTTATAAGTAGAATTTAACTAATAAAATATGAATGCATGTCGCCAAAGATTATATCGTTGGAGTCGTATTTGAACATAGTTTCCAGCTATACAATTTTTGTAACATGCATTAACACTTTTTTGGTTAAATTTAAGGTTATATACCAACAAGCGTTTGCCCGCAACACACACGACTTATTCCATCACAAACAACTCGGATGGATCAACTGTATGCCACGTATCGCACACGCAACTCTAATCTGATTCGTGCTTAATGTCTCCGACATCGCTCGCACTATTCGTCTTATTTGCCACGTATCACTGTGTCGGCCTCTGCTCGCGTCCCTTGGCAAGCTCTGCTCGCCGTTAGGCGCCGCATCACGCTGTGCTCGCCGTTAGGCGCCGCGGCGCGCTCTGCTCGTGTCCATCGGCGCGCTCGGCTTATGCATAGTTTTTCCTTGCGCGTTCAACTTCTATATATATATATATATATATATATATATATATGGCTGGACTATTCAATTACCCATAACAGAATAATATTCTGTTACCCCTCCGCTAGAAAAGAGAAAATGCAAACAACCCTCGATCCCGACCACCCCACACGCGCCACCGGCCTCAACTCCCAGGCAACTCACCTCTCACCTCCGGCGACGCACTGCGCCCCGCCGCCTCCCTCCGCCGACGCCGCGCCGTGCCCCCCCCCCCCCCCCCCCCCCCCCCCCCCCCCCCCCCCCCCCCCCCCCCCCCCCCCCCCCCCCCGCCTCCCAACGACGCAACCGCGCCCCCCACCTCTGGCCACGCGCCGCTCCCACATCTGGCGACACGCCGTCCCACCACCACCGCCCCCTTCCCTATGCTACCACCGCGCCGCTGGTTCCCCTCACCTCTGCCACCACCAACTTCTCTTCCCACCCCCACCACACCGACGCTCTGTCCACCCGCCGGCGGCCGCCCCCATATCGCGTCCTCCTGCTCCTCGTCGTGCGTCCGACACCTCCGCCCCACCACCGTCGCCAACCTCACACGCCGGTCTGCATCCCCTCCCCACTCCTCGATGTTAAGTTCAGGTACGCAGTGTACGATAAGTTCAGGTACTTTGTCGTGGACAGCCAAGTTCAGGGATGCCTCTGTGCCTGAGGCAAGCTGTGGAACTGCAACCAGTTATTTAGACCTTTCAATCACGCAATCACTTGCGGACACTGCTCTGCTTTTCTTTACGCAAATTATTGTGAAAAAGTTCAAATTATAAAAGTAGGCAAGTCCAGGGTTCACCAGTGGAAGTTTGAGGAAAAAAGATATAAGAAAAGGAGTGTTAGTGGGACAGAAGTAAAAGGAGACGCTCTATTTTGCTAGCAGATAATACTTGTTCCATAATTTCCTTCTACCCTGACCAGCAGTACTCCTAGTACCGCACCTCCAGTCGGCGACCTCGCTTCGGCCACGCCTCCACCGATCGACGCTGCTTCTGCCTCCCGCCCAGATGCACGGGTTGCTGCCCCAGTTAGTCGCTAAGCACCCTTGCCGATCCAGGAGACTGTGAAATGAAGTAGGCAAGTAGCTCCCTCCACCACACAACAACCTACAGCAGTTCGATAGGGCGCGCGGGGTTCAGTTCGACAAAGAGGAGCCAGGCAGCCGGCCTTTAAATCATGAACTGGTGCAGTTCGATCTTGTGCGAGTTGGAAATTCCTGATGCTTAGTGTCTCAGTACAACCCTACACTACAAGGCATGCGTACATCCACTTCACGTGTTACTCAACAATACTGTGCATTTGCTTGGCAGCTTTATTACTCTAGTTACATATCACTTGCTAAATAAAAAATTGTTGTTCACTTTTCTGTGTTTTGTTGAATAATTCTTGAGAGACTTGGTAGAAGGTATTGTCAGTTCAAAAAATAATATGCCGGAGGTTAGTCGGAATGACAGAAAACATGAATTCAATTTTTCTGTACTATGGCTTTTATTGCTATAAATGTCAGTCAATTGTTTTCTTGATGCCATCAAGTGTTTGCTTAAAATGCCTAAACAAAGATCTATTTTATTTCAGTTCAACAACTAGTTTTAGTTCAATTCACCCTGAGCGGCATTCCCGGGTCTCGTCTCCTCTTTCATCATGAGCAACAGTTCAAAAACTAACTTTAGCAACAACTTCTATTGTATCTAGCATCGTGGGAGGGTTCGATCAAGGCGATGATATTTGTGTTCATTTAGTAGTCTCTTCTACACTTTGGCCTTTGTACTAAAATAGTGTTTTGGTATTGCAGGTTAGATTTCTATAGCATAAGGCTGCATAATTGTACAGAGGCGCTTGATGATTGAACTAGAAAGATTCCAACGCTGTGCTGATTGTGTGCAAATAATTAAACGGGCAAGAGAAGTTTTGTAAACTTGAATGCTTCAGTCCTACTTGTGTTAGTAATGCTGCAGGTCAACAAATGTACTGATGCATCTAATTCATTTTTGTTATGTAATAGGTGTGTGAGTTGGATAAGAGTGACCGTACAGGGAGGAAGGTTGAGGAGAAAGAATTTGTTGTCTTGACAGAGCTGCTTATGGTGCAGCAGCTGAAACTCGATGGCATAGAGGCAGAGGGAGAAGCAAGGGCACAAAGGAAGGCAGAGGTACACTCCCTCGCTATTACTTTCCGAACTTTATTAGTTTGGAAAAGCGGTTTTTGCAAAACCATAGTATTACAAAACCTCAGTATTTTAATGTGGGAAAATTATTTAGTTTCTAAAAAGCTAGTTTTTTCTCAGTTTTGGTAAAACTATGGAGGTGTTTGGCAAATGGCAGTTTTATTAAGATTCTCTGATTTTGAACGATTGTTCTATCATTGCATGGCTAATCTTGACGATACCTATAGCTAAAACTAAAGCAGCTGCACTCACGGCCAGATCAACTCATGCTAACGGCCGCCATATGCATGCATGCTGGGAATGAGCACGTTCTCTGTAGTGCTAGGATTCATAGTCGAGTTATCTCTTGTGATCCATCAAAGACGGAGCTTTGTGACAGCCACTAAAGGTGCAGCTCGTGCATCTAGAAGTGATGAGAAGCAACACACTGTTGGTGTACAAAAAGAGGGGTACACTTTTTGTACCCCT
The DNA here is from genome assembly GCF_003073215.2 of Triticum urartu. NCBI lineage: Eukaryota > Viridiplantae > Streptophyta > Magnoliopsida > Poales > Poaceae > Triticum > Triticum urartu. The sequence continues at coordinate 498,880,561 of NC_053022.1, read as the reverse complement.
ATAACTGTGCACGGGCAGTCAGAGCCGCGCCCACGACCACACCAAGCAAGGCAAGGGAGGCGAGCCAGGGTAATGCCGAAGCTCGATGGAACTGGAGCAACACCAAAGCCAAGACCACAAAGAACCAAGGGACGAGGCGGGCTCCCCCGGCAAGATCCTTGCCGGGGCCGGCTTTAGCAGCCCCGGCAAGACCTTTGCCGCGGCAACTCGCCCCACGCCTACGGAGTGAATCGCCCTTGAGTCCACCACCCCTATGGCGCAAGGATTCGGGAGACATCCCCATAGTGGCATGAAGATCTTTGTGAAGACATTCAAGATCAGATATGCACTAGGAAGATGATGACCCTTGGCGGGATCCCAGCCGAGGAAGACCACAAGACCCCCGGCAAGCGCCTTGCCGGGGATGACAGCAAGCGCCTCGGCATGACCCTTGTCGGGGCCCCGGCAAGGCCCTTGCCAAGGGCATCCGCAGGGCCACCAACAGGCCCACGCCGACTAAACCTCCACCGCTGTACGCATGCAGCTGCCGACCCAACCAGATGGGCAGGCGCCTGCGTGGCGGCATGCAGATCTTCGTGAAGACCCACCATTGCGCCACCTCAGCTGCCTGCCTACCTACATGGCATCTCAGGCATCGCTGGCCAGGGCGCGTGTCGACACAAGAAGGAGCGGCGACGGACAAGACAGATCTCTCCCCCGTCCCCGATAAAGCAAGGACACCTAAGTAAGACGCATTAAATGTGCTTTATCATGTAATGCGAGGGATAACCTCGCATCACTGTACCCTTTCGACCTCCTGTGTGCCACTGTGGCGACCCCTTTTTCTATAAAAGGAGGCCCAAGGTGACCAGGAGGAGGATTCGGCTTTTTGGAGCTCCTCACGCCCCATAGCTAGCTGAAGAACACAGATATACAATCCACGAAAGCAGGAGTAGGGTTTTACGCATCCTCGCGGCCCGAACCTGGATAAGCGAATCATGTGCTATCTGTTTGATCCGCTCTTCTCACGACCCCGCGCCCCGCTAACCGTAGTAGGGATTCTTGTGATCCCATAGGTGTCGTTCCCACCGACATCTTTGGCGCGCCAGGTAGGGGGCGCAGTTGTGAGAATCGGCTCTAGCAGTTAGTCCATCGCTTCTTCATCATCATGGCGCCCAAGAAGAAGACAACGGTGGCAATTGGTCAGTCAGGAGCGGGATGACCCGTCCCGACGCGGGCGAGCAGCGGACCGGTCGCAGAAAGGACCCGGGGCGCTGCTCGCGAACACCAACACCGTCCCAGCAGCCGGAGTTTGGGAGGCGGCGATGTTCGTGCGCCTGGTAACGGGCCACATACCGCCAAATCCAAAGACGGAGCCAGGCCCTCCGCGGGTGGCGCGGGGCCTTCCAGGATCGCTGCCACACCACCCAAAGGCGACGCAAGGGCCTCTGAGACTCCCACGCCGGCGCCAACAGCGCGCTCCTCCCAAGCAGCGCGCGACCAACGGCGTCATCACGCTGAAGATCCCGGGCGTCGCCACGGGAAGAGCCCCGAGCGCCACTCCCGGGACATAGAAGACCTGCCCGCTCGCCGAAGCGCTGGTGAAAACAGCATGCGGTAGCGGGATCGTGATAGAGCTCCTTCTGACATGGTCAGAAGTCGAAGCGTGTCGCGATCCATGCAGGTTCCGCTGGCACCGACGCCAGCAGAGGCCCTGGCGCGCGCGCAGTTGCTCCTGGACTTTCCTCCCACTGCGGGGAAACTCGTCGAATGGAGAGCCACTATCTGAAGCCTTGTTGCGGTGGCCAACAAAGACGAACCAAGTCCGGTGGAGCCCCCGGGTCGACGCTCCGATGGAGTCCCATGCACCAGTGGCGGAAAAGCCGGCGGCGCCGCAACCACGGTGCATTTGCCTCCTCCTCACCCGGTTCCGTGGACGCCAGCTCGTCGCGACATCACAGGCGACGACATCTCCATAGCGTCGTCCGACCCACGGACCCACTGTGACCAACGCCAAGTTCTTCGGGAACGAGCCCATGAAGACGCTCGAACCACTATCGAGCGCCGGCGCGGAGCGCGCCACCAGTCAGACAGGCGAGTAGGGCCTGTTGCGAACCACCCGGCCCCGGAGAGCCCTGGAGGCCTACCTTACGAGGTAGGCTGTCCGGCTTTTACCCGTGAGCTGCGGCAGTTCCAGTGGCCCAATCACCGCACCTTCAAACCTGACGTTGTCGAGAAGTACAACGGCAAGACCCACCCGTCTGAGTTCCTCAGCATCTACACCATCGCGATGCAAGCTGCCGGAGCCCGCGACGATAAGGTGCTTGCAAATTACTTTCCATTGGCTCTTAAACCCAATGCCATGTCGTGGTTGATGCACTTGCCGGTAGACTCTATTTCTTCCTGGTCGGATTTGTGTCATGAGTTTGTTGGCGCCTTTATTGGAGGTCACCAGGCCCATGTGAAAGCACAAGTGCTCCCTGGGTGGTTTTGGTAATTAATGTCAACATATCTCCTGTTGGACTAACACTTTTACCTAGTACGTTTCAGATATGTTCAACAATGGAGTGGCATGGACTAAAGGATGTGTAACCCCTTCAAGATGCTAAGTACAAAGGATTGGCTCAAGCTTCAAGATCAAGACTCTACATTTTCTATTTTAGTGATCCAAGATCACATTGAGTCCATAGGAAAAGCCAATACTATTAAGGAGGGATGAGGTGTTGCTTAATGAGCCTCTTGCTTCATGTGCTTAGTGATATGCTCCAAAATCCTCAACTACCTTTCCATATCCACATATGACCCAAACCAAAAGTCAAACTCGTCCCCACCGATTCTTTCTATCCGGCGCCACCGAGTTTCACATGTCATAGCCACTGCCACAAACCCTAGCAATTCGGTTTCACCGATAGGGATCTCGGTCTCACCGAGATGGGATTGAAATCTCACTATGTATGTCCATTGCCAAAATCGGTCTCACCGGTTTGAGCAATCGGTACTACCGATATTACAATGCAAATTCTCTGGTTAGCTTATTACCAAATCGGTCCCACCGAGTTTGTGTAATTGGTCTCACCGAGTTTGCCTGACCAACTCTCTGGTTAGCTTATTACCAAAATCGGTCTCACCGAGTTTGTGTAATTGGTCACACCGAGATTATGTTATGCCCTAACCCTAACCATATCGGTCCTACCGAGTTGCATCTTAGTCCCACCGAAAATCCTAACGGTCACTAGATTCGCTGAATCGATCCGACCGAGTTTAACGATTCGGTCCCACCGAGTTTGGCAGATTGTGTGTAACGGTTAGATTTTGTGTGGAGGCTATATATACCCCTCCACCCACTCTTCATTCGTGGAGAGAGCCATCAGAACAGATATTCACTTCCAATACATATTTTCTGAGAGAGAACCACCTACACTTGTGTTGAGCTAAAGATATTCCATTCCTACCATATGAATCTTGATCTCTGGCCTTCCCCAAGTTGCTTTCCACTCAAATCTTCTTTCCACCAAATCCAAATCCCGTGAGAGAGAGTTGAGTGTTGGGGAGACTATCATTTGAAGCACAAGAGCAAGGAGTTCATCATCAACACACCATTTGTTACTTCTTGGAGAGTGGTGTCTCCTAGATTGGCTAGGTGTTACTTGGGAGCCTCTGACAAGATTGTGGAGTTGAACCAAGGAGTTTGTAAGGGCAAGGAGATCGCCTACTTCGTGAAGATCTACCGCTAGTGAGGCAAGTCCTTCGTGGGCGACGGCCGTGATGGAATAGACAAGGTTGCTTCTTCGTGGACCCTTCGTGGGTGGAGCCCTCCGTGGACTCGCGCAACCGTTACCCTCCGTGGGTTGAAGTCTCCATCAGCGTGGATGTACGATAGCACCACCTATCGGAACCACGCCAAAAACATTCGTGTCTCTAACTGCGTTTGAATACTCCAAACCCTTCCCTTTACATTCTTGCAAGTTGCATGCTTTACTTTCCGCTGCTCATATACTCATTGCATGCTTGCTTGATATGTATTGTGCTTGTGAAACTTGTGCCTAAACTCCACTTGAACTTAAGAATTTTAAAAAATGCAACTTTTGGCACTTAGTGTCTAATCACCCCCCCCCCCCTCTAGACACCTCTTCTCGATCCTCTCAATTGGTATCAGAGCTTTGGTCTCCATTGCCTTGGTTTAAACACAATTGGAGGAAGATGGATGTGTCTACTTTAGGGAGTCTTAGACATAGAGTGCCGGGTACAGTACAATATCCCTGATGTTCACCCTGCCGCCATCATCAGCGCGTTTCATCAGAACGTGCGTAACCGCAAGATGCGCGAAGAGTTGGCAATGAACAAAGTGAAAGACGTGGAAGAACTCTATGTTCTTGCTAACAGATGTGCCCGAGCTGAGGAGGGAAGGAAGTACCCCGGCGAAGATGCCGGCGTGGAAACCGACTCTTGGGATGAGGATACTGCCGGCCTGGCAAAGTAAGGCCGGCGCTGCAATAGGAAACGCAAAGGTAAAGCTGTGCTTGCCGTCGAGGGATCTGATGACGCCGGCTCCGCCAAGAAAACCAAGGCAGATGACCCCGGCAAGGAAACTGCCGGATGTGTCGCCTGCCGGGCCTTGGCGGCTGCCGAGAAGCCAGGAAACTCCGACAAGCAATACTGCAAGATCCATCGCACCAAAGGCCATGATCTCCAGAACTGCCGACGGGTTGAGCTCCTTGCTGAGAAGCAGAGGGCTGAATATGAGAGGCGGGACAAAGAGAAGGGCCAGGACGGTGCTGAGGGCTCCGGCAAGAAGCGTGACGGCCAAGCAGGCCGTCGCGGCAAGGATAAACAGTAGGAGATGCCCGCCCGGGGCCGTGACAGAAAGCCAGAAGAAGACGATCACGAAGAGGACGATGAGTCCGGCGAGCAAGAGTTTCAGAAAGCTACGGAGGCCATGTGCGTCGATGGCGGCGCCTCGCTGCATACTTCTCACCGCCAGCTTAAACAGTGGGCGCGTGAGATTACAGCGGCGGAGCCGTCGTTTGGTGCCCAAAAGCCGCTGAAGTGGTCCAGCACGCCTATCATTTTTGACACTGAGGATCACCCCGATCGCACTACTGCGGTCGGGTGCTTGCCATTGTTGGTTTCACCAACAATACGCAATCTCAAGCTGACAAAGATGCTAGTCGATGGCGGGGCCGGTCTGAACTTAATCTCGCATACCGTGATCGAGAAGCTGCAGATTCCTGATGGAGACCTCGAAGAAACGGGCACGTTTCAGGGGGTCAACCCAGGAAGAAGTCAACCAAAGGGGAAGGTCACGCTGCCCGTGACTTTTGGAAGTGATCTGAACTATAGGACAGAAAGGATCGTGTTCGATGTTGCCAAGATCCCCTTGCCCTACAACGGGATCCTTGGCCGCCCGGCGCTAGCCAAGTTCATGGCCGCGTCACACTACGCCTATAACACCCTGAAGATGCCAGGACCTGTGACGATCATCACCATCCCCTCCGATAAGAAAGATGTGTTGATTTGTGCCGACCAACTCTACCAACAAGCAGTTGCAGAAGCTGCCGCCGCTAGGGCACTTGCTCCTGCCACTGGAGCCCCGGGAGGGAAGAAGAAGAAGACCGGCGAGACCTCGGACACCCACTCCGGAAAACGCACCTCTTTGGAGTGTAGTGCTCCCATAGAGGACATGCCAGAGAGCTCCACCGGCAGAAACAAGAAGTCCAGGGCCACACTGCCGGGAACCAAGAAGGTTTCTGTCAAGGAAGACGGCACAGGAGGGGCTTTCACCATAAGCTCTGCCCTTGACGACAAATAGGAAGACGCGCTCGTCACCTTCCTGCGGGCGAATGTCGATGTGATTGCATGGCAAGCATCCGACATCCCCGGCGTTCCCAGGGAGGTGATTGAGCACCACCTTGCTGTCTGTCCTCATGCGCGGCCCGTCAAGCAGAAGGTCAGAAAGCAAGCCTTGGAACGACAAGAGTTCATCACAGAGGAGATTCGGAAACTGGAAGCAGCGGGTTTGGTAAGAGGAGTGCTCCATCGACGTGGTTGGCCAATCCAGTGGTAGTGTGCAAGGCAAATGGGAAATGGAGGCTGTGTATTGATTACACAGATATCAATAAGGCTTGTCCCAAAGACCCCTTCCCGTTGCCGCGCATCGACCAGATTGTTGACTCCACGGCTGGATGTGATCTGTTGTCATTCCTCGATGCCTACTCCGGCTACCACCAGATCTTCATGACAAGAGAAGACGAAGAGAAAACGGCATTCATCACCCCATGTGGTACGTATTGTTTCATATGGATGCCTTTCGGGTTGAAGAGTGCTGGTTCAATGTTTGCAATGGCGGTCCAGATTGGTTTTGAACCCCAGCTCCATAGAAATATGGAAGCTTATATGGATGATATAGTGGTCAAAACCAAGAACAGGGCAACCCTTATACCGGATTTACAAGAAACATTTGCAAACCTACGCAAGATCAATCTCAAGCTGAACCCTGAGAAGTGCGTCTTTGGCGTCTCGTCTGGCAAGCTTCTCGGGTTCTTTGTGTCGCAACATGGGATGGAGGCCAATCCGGACAAGATCAAAGCTATAGAACAGATTGAAGTACCCAAGCGGGTCAAGGATGTACGTCGGCTTGCTGGTTGCGTTGCCGCCATGAGCAGGTTCATTTCCAAGTCCGCCGAGCGCACCCTTCCCTTTTTCAAGATTTTGAAAAAGGTGGGCCCGATGGAATGGACGCCAGAAGCCGAAGCAGCATTGCAAGATTTGAAGAGGTATCTCTCCTCCAAGCGAATACTAGTTGCTCCTAGGCCACAAGAACCGTTGCTGCTATACCTGGCGGCGACGAACCAGGTGGTCAGCGTCGCGCTAGTGGCGTAGAGAGAGATTGATGACGAGGTGATAGCAATGACAGAGCCTGATGCCGTTGGTGCAGAGACGACACAGCCGGTTGGAGTGCCGCCAAGGAAGAAGATGATGCAACACCCGGTCTACTTTGTTAGCTCCCTTCTGCAGGAGGCTAGATCAAGGTACTCCGGTGTGCAGAAACTGCTCTTCGGCCTTCTTATGGCCTCGAGGAAGCTGCGTCACTACTTCCAGGCGCACGAGATCACCGTCGTTACTCGCCTCCCTCTACAACGAATATTGCACAATCCAGACGCAACGGGAAGAATTGTGGAATGGGTACTGGAGCTGTCCAGCTTTGGCCTCAAGTTTGAGAGTACCTCGACGATTCAAAGCCGAGTCCTAGCGGAGTTCGTTGCAGAGTGGACCGCGACGCCTGATGAAGAAGCCCAGGAGACTGCTCTCCCCGGCAAGGAGGCAAGCTGCGACTGGATCATGTACTTTGATGGAGCTTTCTCCTTACAGGGCGCCGGGGCTGGCGTACTGCTTGTCACGCCCACCGGAGAGCACCTCAAGTACGTGGTCCAGATGCACTTCCCCAGGGAGGTATCAACGAACAATACTGCTGAATACGAGGGGTTGTTTGCTGGTCTTAGGATCGCGGCAGACCTCGGAATTAAGAAACTCATTGTCAGGGGCGACTCACAACTTGTCGTCAAACAAGTCAACAAAGATTATCAGAGCCTGTTGATGAAGGCCTACGTCGATGAAGTGAGAAAGCTGGAAGAGCGTTTTGATGGTATACAGGTGGAGCACGTTCCCGGGCAGAGAACGACGTCACCGATTACCTGTCAAAATGCGCTGCCCTCAAGCTACCTGTGGAACCAGGTACCTTTGTGCTTCGGCTAACTCAACCATCCATTGATCCATCAAGAGAGCAAAACAAGAGGAGGAAATCAGGGCCCGGCAAGTACATTCCCGCCGAGCTCCCCGGAGCCGCCGGCAAGGAGATTGCCGAGGACACTGAGCCCGCCACGGGACGGCTGGCTCCGGCGGAGCGTCAAGCTCTTGCCGTCGAGACAGCCGCTCCTGTAGCGGAGGAAATGCCTTTAGTCCTCGCCGTCGAGCCCCATGCTCCAGCATGGGCACAGCATACCGTCCGATTCCTCCAAACTAGGGAACTTCCTGAGGAGCAGGAAGAAGCGGAAAAAGTAGCCTGTCGATCTGCTATGTACCAGTTCGTCGATGACGCCCTGTACAGAAAGAGACCGAACAGCGTGAAATTGAAGTGTATCCGTCGAGAGGAAGGACTGGGGCTGTTGGCGGAGATACATGGAGGCATATGTGGATCCCACATAGGGTCAAGAGCCCTTGCTGGCAAGGCATTTCGCAAGGCTTCTTCTGGCCCACTGCCCTCCAGGATGCGACGACACTAGTCACCAGGTGTGAAGCGTGTCAGTTCCATTCAAAGAAGCTTCATTAGCCAGCTCAAGCCCTTCAAACCATTCCTCTCTCCTGGCCCTTCTCGGTCTGGGGGCTCGACATACTGGGCCCTTTCCCCCGCGCTGTCGGGGGCTTTGAGTACTTGTACGTCGCGATCGACAAGTTCACAAAGTGGCCAGACACTACTGGAATCTGGCACTTTGCCATCTGCCATGGCAGATGGCAAAGGCATGGTCGGCGGATGGCAAAGGCTTGGCAAACAGTTAGTCTGAAACCCTGCCGGCAAAGGCTTCTTTGCCTTCTGCTGGCTGATGGCAAAGAGCCTGTGGCTTTGCCATCAGCTGGCAGATGGCAAAGCCTCTTAACGGGGTTAGCCCCGTTAGAAGGCTAACGACATACTTTGCCGTCAGCCAGCAGATGGCAAAGGCTGCAGGCTCTTTGTCGTCTGCCAGCAGATGGCAAAGTATGCAGGCTCTTTGCCGTGTGCCAGCAGATGGCAAAGGCTGCATGCTTTGCCGTCTGCCAGCACATGGCAAAGAGCTTTGCCATCTGCTGGCAGATGGCAAAGAGCCCAAATAGGCCAGCCCAAATTTTACATGTAGATGACACGTGGCGTCTTTGCCATCTGCCAGCTGATGGCAAAGCTCTTTGCCATCTGCCAGCTGATGGCAAAGTGACTATATTGCCCCATTTAATTTTGTTTTTTCTTATATCAATTCATTTTCACAGAAAATCAAACACAAATATATTTATATGACCAATATAGCATATTCAACACATATTACCAATAGTCATGAACACATATATCCAATACATGTTACCAATAGTAGCAAGTTTCATCCGTACATATACATAGTTTCATCAATATTACACAGTTTCATCCATAGGTAGCAAGTTTCACAAGGTCAAAACAAAAACTAAATACAAGCACTCCATCAACCCAAGCTTCCGTGATCTTAAGCAAATCTGTAAAATGGGAAAGAAGAAAGTTAGAAGAAGAAGACTAGAAGAAGAAGATTATTATGATGCAACTAAAATGTGAAGATTATTATGATGCAACTTATATCTGTAAAATAGGTCATTTTGGAGCTAAGTATGGTTATTATGTCATTTTGGAGCTAGCTAAGCATACTAAGTCATTTTGGTGTAAACCATGCTAAGGTCATTCTAGAGCTAAGTAAGGTTATTATGTCATTTTGGAGCTAGCTAAGCATGTGAAGTCATTTAGGAGCTAAAATATTTCATTTCTTAATCATATTATGTCATTTTAGAGTTAGCTAAGCATATTAAGTCATTTTGGAGGAAAAGATGCTAAGTATAGGTCATTTTAGAGCTATCCTAGGTTAAATAGGTCATTTTGAAGCTAGCTAAGCATATTAAGTAATTTTGGAGAAAAAAATGCTAACTATAGGTCATTTTAGAGCTATCCTAGGTTAAATAGGTCATTTTGGAGCTAATTAAGCTTATTATGTAATTTTTGAGCTAGCTAAGCATATTGAGTCATTTTGGAGGAAAAAATGCTAAGTATAGGTCATTTTAGAGCTAGCCTAGGTTAAATAGGTCATTTTGGAGCTAAGTAAGGTTATTATGTCATTTTGGAGCTAGCTAAGCATATGAAGTCATTTAGGACCTAAAATATGTCATTTCTTAAGCATATTATATCATTTTAGAGCTAGTTAAGCATATTAAGTCATTTTGGAGGAAAAGATGCTAAGTATAGGTCATTTTAGAGCTATCCTAGGTTAAATATGTCATTTTTAAGCTAGCTAAGCATATTAAGTCATTTTGGAGGAAAAATGCTAAGTATAGGTCATCGTAGAGCTATCCTAGGTTAAATATGTCATTTTGCAGCTAATTAAGCTTAATATGTCATTTTTGAGCTAACTAAGCATATTGAGTCATTTTGGAGGAAAAAATGCTAAGTATATGATTATGTCGCTAGTATCCATATGGCAGAGAACCCGGGCCGACATGACTATTCATAGAACCAAGGTGGCACAAACGTACAAGGACAGGCATACATGACCCAACAATGCACGTGTCGGTCATCAGCGAGTGCAACCAAGTCGTAGCAAGCTACAAGGACTTCGGTGATACACCGCGTGACATTTCCCCGTAGGGACAGACACACGAGCAAAGAAGGACACATGCCGGTCAATCCATGTGTTCTGGAGCAGTAGCGAACTACCATGGCTCAGTGGAAGCACTAGGAGGCATTTCCCTGTATGGAAGGCTACCAAAGGCACACGACTAGGTGTCGAATCCCACACATACAATGCATTTCAAACATACACACATTATGCACGATATGTGTAGATACAACATGGCATCACAACAAAACTCTATTAAGCAAAACACTTGGGAAACTTACCGTCATCACGGAGGTGTAGGTGTAGGTGTAGGACCGGTCGCGTCAGTGGTAGACAAAGAAGGATCGGTCGATGCTTGTCGGGAGTTACGCTGCACCAAAGATTATTTCCAATGTATCGTTAGCATGATGCAACTCAAATGTGAAGACTAGAACTAATGACCATTCAAATGAAACTCACCGTGCCCGCCGGAGCAATGACTGGCATCGGCGGAGGGGTCTGGCCGTTCTTCTCGCACATGGACTGCACATTTGGTTTTGACGAGTCAGTCATATTAGTTACTAATGAAAGGAACATTGCGTGCATGATTTAGCTAACTAGTCGTCAACCCGTGCACTCGCACGGGCTATTTTTTTTAAATGAATTAATTAGGTCTTTGTGACATTTATTAAATTGCAAACGCGGTATAAAATGTATAAGTACTTCATAAATATGCCTTCAAAGTATGGAATTTATACTCCTAGGTTCTTGCTTTGTCTATGAGAATTGAGTTCTAAAATCTACTCCCTCCGTTCCTAAATATAAGTCCATCTATAGATTCCAATACAAACACATACGGATGTATATATACATATTTTAGAATTTAGATTCACTCATTTTGCTTCATATGTAGTCTCTGTTGGAACCTTTAAAAAGATCTATATTTAGGAACGGAGGGAGTATTTGGTATTAGTACATAATTGATGCGGACATGTCATTTTGTAGCACATGGGTGTTCCATTTTGTACACTGTCGTAATCTGTCTTTCCTGATACTTCCCCCATCCCAAATTATTTGTCGCTCAAATGGATGTATCTAACACTAAAAAAATCCAGACGAAGGGAGTAATATTGTTTAATTATTTCTTGTTCTTTCTCTTGACTAAGCTACTATGGAAATTCCTTTATTTTGTACTTTTTAAGTACGTGTATATATACAATGTGAAGATTATATCTAACAGAGACGAAGGGAGTAATATATTGTTTAATTAGTTCTTGTTCTTTCTCTTGACTAAGCTACTATGGAAATTCCTTTATTTTGTACTTTTTAAGTACATGTATATATACAATATGAAGACTATATCTAACAGATCTTATACGTAAAAAACAATTATAGCAATACATCAAGAAGCTAACGAATTTTCCCCGTATATAAATTCGTGAATCATCATGCCTGGTTAAAATTGAGGAAGTAATCTTGTTTAGTATTCAAGTAGGCAAATGAATAGACAATGTTGTTGTTTTATTGTACTTCTAACTTGCAATAGAATGCCTAATATTATCATTTCCAAGTTTGGTAGGGTTGGCTGTTGGATGGTGGGTCATCAACCTTTCTTCCTCTCTCTCCCTCCCAAATAAAACTAAGCTCAAGGATAATATAGCCAACTTCATAAAAAGGGCCAAAAAGGATCATACTCTACGAAACTGGCAACAGAGTAGGCCATAGCTTCAGGAGTTAAGGTAGTCACGGAAGGAGTTCAATGTGCTAACAACATGCAGCAGCATATTATTTCCAGGCTTTGGTTTTACTTTTTTTGGCTTTAATGGGTCCTACCAGTGTGCATTGGGAAAAATTATTTCAATCTAAGTGGCAACAGGTTCCAACGTGTATATGTATTATGTGCTAACACACATAAGTCCTCAAGTATATCATCCATCATGTCACTAACTTCCTGTCCATGACACACCCATATACTCCTACTTAGAAATCATAAGTTGTTTCACCTTCCTTCCACATTGAATGTCATTGCTAACTGATTTGAAATGAACATATAAATGAACTGCGCAAAAGAACACAAAATCCAATCACCCTGTTACCATGTCGTTGACTTCCATTAAGTCACTTTCCATGTGTACTCTCGAACATCACTTTAGCCTGGTATGTCCCAGGAGCATGCTCCATCAACTAAGCATATTGCACTGAGAGAAACCACTGTTCTCATCATCTAGTCTATAATGCTTATTTTTGTTTCTTCTTTCTCTGCACATGAACCATAAAGAAAATAAGCTCAAGAAGGAAAGGCCGACTAATCTTTTTCTATACTATATGGGAGTACGGAATTCGTAATACCTTGTTTCCATGTCAATCCATGTCTCATATTTTCAGTTGTTGGTAGCCAGCAAGTAATCCCTAGTCCATAGTGCCTCTTTCTCTGTCCTGGGATGGCGTTCACATATTTTCTGTAGTAGCATTATCAACAGGTAACAATAGTCCACAACATATATAAGATATATTTTGATGCAAATGTACCCAGCTAAAATCTCCATGAGCGTACAAAATAGAGACTAAAGGTTCGTCAACATAGTTTGAGGATCTGGCTAACAATGTGAAAAATATGGAGTTTTCACACTGAAAACAAAAAATACTGGTAGCTTCACTACTAAAAACGAAATAGAGACTGGGCAGTACCACTCATGGCTCTTTCTATTTTTAAGACTGAGTTCAGCAACCTCTTTGTCAGGTATTACGATATCACGGACTAATAAGTTTACCAATTTCTAAGAGCTTTCTTGCAGTTTGTACTCTGTTTGTAAAGAAGTACCATGTCACCTTTGATAAGTGTGTCATCGTTTCATTTATGTCAGTGTTTCACCTCTTCAATTCTCATGCAGAAGTAACACGTAAGAAAGATAAGAAGAATCATACTCCTATATAGTAATTCTGGCCAAAACATTATATAAAAAGATTATATTAGATTAGGCGAGCCTCAGAGAGTTGTGTATAGACCAGTGAGCCTCGTTATAAACAACATTGGGCGGCCAAAGAAATTCTTGAAGTAGTATACACAGCCAAGCTATCATTTTAGCTGCGACTATCCAGAAGTACTATGAACCACATGTGATTTTACTTCTATCTTGGTCTGAAATATTAAAGCAACATAAACACATGAGGTGTTTGCTTCATATTACAAACAGTGGAAAGGAAGAAACATGAATCAAGTACTCCCTTCGATCCAAAATAAGTGTCGTAGTTTTAGTACAAATTTGAACTAAAACCACGACACTTATTTTGGATAGGAGGGAGAAGTATTTGGGACAAACAAAAAATATAATAATAAAGAAAATACGTGCTGGTGGAAATTTGGAGTTTTCAAACTGAAAACAAAAAATAGTGGTAGCTTCACTACTGAAAAAATAGTGACTGGGCAGTGCCACCCATGGCTGAGCTCAGCAACCTCTTTGTCAGGTATTACGATATCACGGACTAATAAGTTTAAAAATATACGGCTTCATAGGTGCACGGTTAATCCTGCTTACTCTTTTAGTTCATCTCCTGAATTTTATTTTGTTCAAATCTATGCGGCTGCGCCATTAAAAAGCTACAATCATTTAATGTTAATTGGGAAATGCTTGATTGTATAGTTATGGTTGTGTAGATATGAAGAGGAAGAGAACAATGGAAAACGTTTGCCTATCGGATTTGAATCCAACCCCCAATCAATCATCGCCATCAGCCAACACAAAGGGATCAAGGAAATTACCACCACCATGAGTGATCACGAAGCTGATAACATACGACATCCTATATGCCTATAGTAAGTCCACTCTCCCAATTAGCCTCAATTTGAAATCTTAGATTTTTATTGTCTGATATGAAGTATTGATGCTTGATTGACTGGGAAAATAAATTTGGAATCAACTAGTTGTACTGTATATCAATTTTTTCTGTACAACTAATTTTTCTTCTAAACAATTAATATTGTAGTGCTATTTTTGTAGTGTTTACAGTAGTGAAAATATGAGTTCCGGCTTATGCTTTTTGCATGCTTTAAACTACTTTTGTCTTGGCCAATAGTCATTATAATCTATAAAAGCTCAAGTGTAAAAGTCGCCCCCCTTATGCCAAATTTCTGGCTCCGTCCCTGGTGGTACTTGGTAAACTGCTAGGCACACGTTCGTTATTTGTTGCTGGCATCGTTCCATCCCCTCGGAGCTCGGGACCAGGTTAGTATTGGTTCATCAAAGGTACTAGTACTAGTATAATAGCAGACCACCAGACACCTGATCTGACGCTCTGAGATCATACTTGTCATGCACCGGGATGATGAGTAGCAACCAGTCGACGTGGACCAGGCGGAGGGAGCATTATGGCGAGAGACCACGAGGAATAAACCAGCCGCGGTGTTGCCTTGCCGCGGGGCCGGGCCAGGGGCGCGCGCTCGGCTGCTCGCCCGGCGTCGCCACGAGCACAGGGCGAAGGCGTCGCGCGCTGTTCTGCCGCGGGGTACGGCGTTGGTGGGAACAGAAGCTGCTCTGGCCGCGCTCTGTGAGCCGGTCGATCTCGTAGGTACGTGCTGTTCCGGGTCCAAGAAGTGGAGCGGGAACCCCGTCGCGCCTGGCGTGGACGGCTGGCTGGTGGCTGCCTTTCCCCGACCTCCTCCGGCGGCGGCGAGCGGCCTTGGCAATCCAATCACTGGAGAAGAGAGAAACGTGAGGCCAACAGAGCCGCGCTAAAAGAGGTAGGCGCAACACCGAGAGCGGAGGGGAGATGAGGAGGAGGAGAAGGCAGTACCGAATCGAAGTCGGGCGGGAGCAGGCGGCGGGGACCGGCGGCGGCGTTGGCGGGGCGACGGGTAAGATGCGTGGGAGGGAGGGAGAGGAGGGGAGAGAGGGAGGGGATAACCCCACAGTTTTTTTTACCTGGAAAAAAATAACCCCATCTCTTTGCCATCTGCCAGCAGAGGGCAAAGAATCTTTGTTGTCTGCTGGCAGATGGCAAAGAGGTGAGGTTGGTACGCCGTTACACGCTTGACGGACACAGGATTTGCCAACCTCTTTGCCATCTGCTAGCAGAAGGCAAAGATTATTTGCCATCCACTAGCAAATGGCAAAGAATTGGCTGATGGCAACCATGTTCTTTGCCGTCTGTCAGTTCTTTGCCATCTGTTTTTTATAAGCAGATGGCAAAGACATTCTTTGCCATCAGCTGGCAGATGGCAAAGAGCTGGCTGATGGCAAATTCCCTGTTTCCAGTAGTGGAGGTGGAGGCAGTGAGGAAGGTCACAACTCAGTCAGCCGTCAAATTCTTCAAGGGACTAGTGTGTCGTTTTGGTGTACCCAACAGGGTCATCACCGACAATGGCACACAGTTCACAAGCCGCACCTTCATGCAATATACCCAAGACCTCGGCAGCAAAGTCTGTTTCGCTTCCGTAGCTCACCCACGAAGCAATGGTCAAGCTGGGAGAGCAAACACTGAAGTACTGCGAGGCTTAAGGACAAGGACCTTTGACAAGCTGCACAAGAGTGGAAGGCGCTGGATTGATGAGTTGCTGACGGTTCTTTGGTCGATCAGAACGACGCCAAATCGAGCCACCGGCCAGACACCCTTTGCCCTGGTATACGGGGCAGAAGCAGTTCTCCCCACTGAACTCATATACGGGTCACCTCGAGTGCTCGCTTATGATGAGCTTGAGCAAGAGCAACTGCGGCAAGATGACGCAACGCTCTTTGAGGAAGATCGTCTTCGGGCGGCTGTGAGGGTAGCACGCTACCAGCCAGCCTTGCGCCGCTACCATAGCCGCAAGGTCCGTGCCCGAAGCTTTGAGGAAGGAGACCTTGTTCTTCGGCGCGTTCAATCGGCCAAGAATACCAACAAGTTGACGCCGAAGTGGGAGGGCCCTTATCGGGTAATACGAGTCACCAGGCCTGGCGCAGTCCGCCTGGAGACCGAATATGCCGTTCCAGTGAGCAACTCCTGGAACATTGAGCATCTTCGCAAGTTTTACCTGTAAGGTGCGGCTTGTCGGGGCCCCCGGCAAGCCACCTTTTGTACAAGCCTTGCCGATGATGCATGTAACCCTTTGTATAGAGCCAGGCGCAGACCCTGAGCATAAATAAATGAAGCGCTGGCGCCCAGAGTTATAGCATGCATGCTAGGTCAAGTCTCGTCCTTGGTTAGGGTTGATAGTGCTTAGTGGCGGCTAACCCCTAGCTTAGAGGTCGAGTTTGCGTCTCTTTGTCTTTCTTTTGTCTTCTTTGGTTCGCAGGACACACAGATATCCTTGCCAAACCACTTGAAAAGAAAAGGGGAACAGACTGGCATTTAGACCCTGGCAAGCCGGTATTGCCGGGGGGCCTACAAGAGCAAAGATTCACCCACGGCAAACCAGGGTTGCCGGGGGCTGCAGACTCAGATAAGTTTTTCATCCCTTATCATGCATCTCCTTACGGACTGAGGTATGTGAAACCTTGTTTTATCCTCAAACTACCGTGCTCCCCAGACTCTAGGCCCTAGGGCCCGTTCCTGGGACCGAGTTTTGGTCGTAGTCGCGGCAACAAAAGGATAGAACGAGGAGCCTAAACCCACTTCATCCCGGCCTCCGCCAAAGGCATGAGGAAGATTGGGCGAAGTGGGGAAATGGCGAGGCCTGTTGCCGGGCAAGGAAATGTTTATCTTAAAGATATCAAGGATTTATTCCTTGTCGTGGGTTTCACCCACAAACAAATGACCCGGCAAACATCCCTTTTTCATTAAAAACATTCCACTCAGGTACAGTCCATAGGGAATAAAAAACATGAATGAAAGGATTACAAGTTTTAAAATTCAGCAAAGGCCCGAAGGC
Source organism: Triticum urartu (assembly GCF_003073215.2). Taxonomy (NCBI): domain Eukaryota; kingdom Viridiplantae; phylum Streptophyta; class Magnoliopsida; order Poales; family Poaceae; genus Triticum; species Triticum urartu. Next base: position 498,863,383 of record NC_053022.1, on the reverse strand, counting down.
TTACAAACTAAAAAGAGATAAGGTGCCCGTAATCCCTTTCTTGTCCCTCTCCTCAGGAGGCAGGTCAAAGAGGCGAAAAGGACAAAAGGAGCACCTAGGCGAGCTACGGGTGGCAGAAGATACCAAGAGAACATCTTGGTGGCCGTCCAAAGGCTGGATGGTGGTGGCGACGCCGTAAGCAGAGCTCGAAGACGAGGCGGCAGGACGTCAGTACGCGTTGAAGGCGTCGGTGCCCGCGTACTCCGACTTGACGGCCTTGCCGCCCCCCCTCTTCCTCTTCCGCAGCCTCCCAACGCCAGCCGCCCAAGGAGACGACCCCGAGAAGTTCAAGGAGCCAGCGACACGGATGATGGGGTCGCCGGTGCCACATGGAGCGGCGCCCGACACCTAGTCGGACCCGTCATCCTGCCGCCTACCGCCCTTGTCGTCGCTGCCGCTGTCCTCCTCGTCACTCTCGCTCGAGGAAGAATCTTCACTATCAGAAGAGCTCTCCACACAGCATCTTGTATGGGTCCCGAAGTGCCCAAAGACCTTGACGGAGAGAAGGCCACCCTCCATCAGCTTAAAATGGAGAGTGAGCCCCTCCGTCAAGCTGTGGATATGAGCAAACATCTTCCATCCCTGGCGAAGATACATCACATGAGGAGCAGGGAAGTCGACGCGGACCCGCGTGCCACTGATCCCGCAGCCCCTCATGTGCAGCCGCAATGACTCCGGTGGATCCAGGTCCATCTCCCGCGCAAATGGAGTCGGGATACGAAGGCGATGGCGCGGCGGCCGGCACAGCCTGACGAAAAACTCACAAGGGTCATCCCCAACATGGCCCTCCATTGGAGGAGGAGCTGCTAACGGGGGCGAGGCCGGCGCGCCACCCCGTCCTCCTCTTCCTCGAGCACCCCGGCCTCGCCCACGGCCTCGCCCCCTCCCCCTTCCCCTCGCGGCCGGCTCTGCCACCGCATTTGTAGAAGAAGGAGGGACGCGTTGTCGAACGGTGACCCTCGCCGCCACCGTTGAAGGACCGGGATTTCCTCTCTCCATGACGAATGAAAGAGAGGAGCAGAAGCTGAAGGAGGAAGAAGGTGGAAGAATGCGGGACGCCATCCCCCCTCCCGCTCTTTATAAAGGAACGGGGTTGAGGCTCGGCCCCCCCGCTCGGCCAATCAAGACGCGGATGGCGCAGGGAGCCGGGACCGACCCACTGCCCCAGCCTGCGACGGCCCGGTTTCCCGCCTCCACCGTTTGCCACCCCAAGCGAATGGGAGACATGTGGCGGACGTGCAGGACCGAGGGGACGGGTGAAGCGACCTCTCCCCACCCCATGATCATGGGGAGTGGACGCCTTAGGGACCGCGCCTCGGCCCCATTTAGTAAATGGGCCGCGCCTCCATGCCTCCCCCATTTATGGGGAAAGCGCGAACCGCCCCTTTACTACGATGTGACGCATGCGTGCAGAGACCAACCCCACGCATGCCGCCCACGTCACACGCACCTCCCCACGCCGCGCCACGCGCGGGAGTCGTGGGAAGCGCAGCGCGCGAAAAATCTTACCACGGTAAAAACCGCCCCGCCTAACCGTGCACCGTTTTTGGGCCTAGCCCAACAACATGTTGCGCTTATCTGTGGCCCAGGCCCGGGGGCTCCTGTCGGTGTACAAAAAGAGGGGTACACTTTTTGTACCCCTATAACTGTGCACAGGCAGTCAGAGCTGCGCCCACGACCACACCAAGCAAGGCAAGGGAGGTGAGCCAGGGTAAGACCGAAGCTCGATGGAACTGGAGCAACACCAAAGCCAAGACCACAAAGAGCCAAGGGACGAGGCGGGCTCCCTCGGCAAGATCCTTGCCGGGGCCGGCTTTAGCAGCCCCGGCAAGACCCTTACCGCGGCAACTCGCCCCACGCCTACGGAGCGAATCTCCCTTGAGTCCACCACCCCTATGGGGCAAGGATTCGGGAGACATCCCCGTAGTGGCATGCAGATCTTTGTCAAGACATTCAAGATCAGATACGCACTAGGAAGATGACGACCCTTGGCGGGATCCCAGCCGAGGAAGACCACAAGACCCCCGGCAAGCGCCTTGCCGGGGGTGACAGCAAGCGCCTCGGCAAGACCCTTGCCGGGGCCCCGGCAAGGCCCTTGCCAAGGGCATCCGCAGGGCCACCACCAGGCCCACACCGACTAAACCTCCACCGCCATACGCATGCAGCTGCCGACCCAACCAGATGGGCAGGCGCCTGCGTGGCGGCATGCAGATCTTCGTGAAGACCCACCATTGTGCCACCTCGGCTGCCTGCCTACCTACATGGCATCTCAGGCATCGCTGGCCAGGGCGCGTGTCGACACAAGAAGGAGCGGCGACGGACAAGACAGATCTCTCCCCCGTCCCCGATAAAGCAAGGACACCTAAGCAAGACACATTAAATGCGCTTTGCCATGTAATGTGAGGGATAACCTCGCATCATTGTACCCTTTCCACCTCCTGTGTGCCACTGTGGAGACCCCTTTTTCTATAAAAGGAGGCCCAAGGCGACCAGGAGGAGGATTCGGCCTTTTGGAGCTCCTCACGCCCCATAGCTAGCTGAAGAACACAGATATACAATCCACCAAAGCAGGAGTAGGGTTTTACGCATCCTCGCGGCCCGAACCTGGATAAACGAACCGTGTGCTATCTATTTGATCCGCTCTTCTCACGACCCCGCGCCCCGCTAACCGTAGTAGGGATTCTTGTGATCCCATAGGTGTCGTTCCCACCGACACACACCCCTATAGAATCACCTCCGCGTGCACATGTTTCCGGTCAGCGCTGAGTGATCCGTACATGTACGACCTTTGGCCAGATAGATCTATCATCTAGAAAGTATTGGTCATAAGATGATGGACTCAGAGAGACCAATGAACCAGCGTTTCTCAGTTTTTAAAAAAGAGGCCCAACCGCCGCTCGTGATCCCCGCTCCTTCAGCTTGACTTCGCCGGTGCCGTCAGTCCACAGGAGTAGGAGCGGCATGCCCGACAACAAACAAGAACAAAAGGTATGTGCTCGGAAATTTAAAATTCTTATACATTTGCCGAAGTTACCTTATCCTCCCATCAGTCTTATGATTTAGACTAAATTTCAGCCATGATTTAGACTTTCTTTTTGCAATAAATAAGTTCACTATCGCAGTACAATTAGTTGACCATCTCAGTACAACTATTATTGGGTGTGCCAAAACTAGATGCTTGACTACCTTATTATTATCGCTAGTACTTGTATTCAGATTGCACCTTCAGTCCAACCTGACCCCGCGTCCCACTCAGCCATCCGGTCTGACATCATCTTCGAATTCTTCTTCGCCTCTCACTCCACAGGTTTTTTGCCCATTTTTCAGTTCTACACTAATGATGCTTCTAATGGGTGTATGTGTGATTACTGGTTCGTGCTTGTCTTAGTCAGCGCTAGGAGGAAATTTTAGAAATTAATACAGTACCATTAGCAAATCTTTTGAGTGTTTTTACACAACCAATGATGTTGGTATTTCACTTCCAAGGATGGAGTACTATGGTATAGCAATTCAGTAACTAGGAAGAAGATCCATCAGTTTCAAAAATACTTGTCATAAGTTGTTAAGAGTTTATTTGTGGTGGTTAGCAATTCAGTAGCTAGAAAAAGGATACATCAGTTCAAATATATTTGCCATTAGTATTTAAGAGTTTATTTATGGTGGTTAAAATGAAGGTACTTTGTTTTGAGGACAAGAATACTAGAAGTTCAAATGCTGATGTGTTAAAAAAACTCCAGCTACTTTGTTTAAGCTTTTGATGTCTTATTTTCTGCACTTCTATATAGAATTTGGTGGCTCACTTTTGCTAGTTTTCTGCAGTTCTCAGGTTAGAAAAGGTATCAGTTCGCTTTGCAAAAACTCTACCGGTGTACAAGTTCTATTTATTGCTGCAGTTCCGTGCATATTACAGAAGAAAAAACAAAACATGTGATGATGTGTCTGATGAAGAAAAATTAACAGAAATTCACTGATTTTGTGAGTTGTCGCACATGAACTAGATAAATCCACATGATTTTGGGAGTTTGCATGTTATGCCTGTAATTTTGTAACATCAATGGAAGTTTCTTCTCAAAATTGAAACTGAGTGTTTTGTTATTGCAGAATCAAAATATGATGTGGCATTGCTTCTTGGCCCAGTTGAGAGAACTCTCATGTTAAAAAGTATAAAGCAGTTTTGAAATAATTCCCAGTGTCTTTAGAAGCATTCATGGTTAAAAAGCAACGACAACCTCCTCCGTTCGAGTTGAGCACTGGTCATCGTCCAAGTTGAGCACTACGTGTCGTCCAAGTTCAAAGAGGGTTGTATGCAAGTATAGAAGTTTATTTTAGTGAGAAAAATGTGGGGGTTTGACAATATTCTGTATGATTCATTTGTTTAACCTTAAAACTTGGCAATATTCATTATATTTTTCTATGATGAAGGCATACATGAAGTCTTGTGCAAATAGTTATACCCCTATTGCTTCAAAGATACGTATTTTGTTTCTTCAAATGTGTTGTGCGCCTGTTTGATGAGGTAAAGCAAAGTAAAATAGTGAAAATGTCATTAAAGACACTTGGAAGTACAAATGTAAAAAATAAATAAGTTTTGATTCTCGTCAGGTAGGATGTTTGGAGAAGAAAACATAAGTTAAAAAACGGAATGGTAAAAATGTATGTCCGTTGGACTATATAAACCATAAAGGTACAATGGTGATGGCACCGTCAGTAAGGACAAAGATAAGAAAGAAAATTAAAAACTAAAATTAAAAGAACATCGAGTGATTATTTTTTGAGAAGTACAAACTCTCTAGTACCATAAATAAAAAATAAAAAATTGCATCAGTTTTGACTCAAGGGACAATAAATTTGCAAAAACAATTGTACCAGTAAAAGTTCAGAGAAAAAAAAGCAACTAGATAAATGGAAAAAACGACAAGTTCACAACTACAAAAGTTCTGTGTTCAAACATGACGTCTCAAATAAGATTGGGAAACAGCTCAAACAAAAGAAAAAACCCACAGAAATTCAAATGGTAAAAGTTCAAGTCGCAAAACGCGAGAAGTCCAAAACATCGTTACAAATAAATGAGTTCAAAAAGAGAAACACATAAAACATTTTCTTTTTGAAAAGGTATCATTAATGCAAGTTCGAGGACTATGATACCATAAACCATTGAAAAGTTATGAGGAAAAGACGTACCAAAAAAATAGATTAAAGTATAGTATGCGAAAACACGCTCAGCACAAACCTATACAGACATCAGTTCAAGTACTTTTTTCGTAACCTTTGAAAATTACTCTGTGAAAAATACCTCCTCAGTACAAACACACACATAGATCAGTACGAGTACTCTTTTTTTTCTGACGGGAAAACAGTAGGATCCGTCTCATCATATACAAAATTACTCTTCAACGGTTACGGATTTGAGAAAACGTTCAACATGACTACGTTTCGCATTTTCGATATCTTTCCAACGGTATATTATTTGCCACATTTCAACAAACTTTTAAAAAAAATCGCGTTCAAAATCAAATTTGACCGTAATCGAATTCGAGTTTAAACCGTAAGGAATTAGAAAAACATTTCTACATGAAAAGGTTACGCATTTTCCATAGATTTCCAACGCCATATCATTTGCGTCAATCCGATAAACCGTTTGCAAAAAACCGCGAAAATACGTTTCACCCAAAATTTTACCGTTTTTCAAATTACTTTTAAATTGTATAGAATTTGAAAAAACGTTAGATATATGGAAGAAGTTGATTTTTACCAGCTTTCCAACGCTATCTTATTTGCTCAATTCCGACAAACCGTTTCAAAATTAAGTCCAAAATACAATTCGTGTTTTTGATTTTGAAAAAAAAACGGCCTTTTCATAACTGCTCTTAAACCGTGATGATTTTGCAAAAAATTCCTATATATTTGTAATGTAGATGTCAAGAGCTTTCCAACAATATATTACACGCCCCATTCCGATGAAAAGACGATCAGTTCGACGTGATGAGAATCATCAGTACAACTGCGTGAAACCGTCAGTTCAAGTAGGGTAACAGAATAATATTGTGTTACGCGAAACGGAATAGCCAAAATGTATATATATATATCGTGTGTTGGAACGGGAAAAAAAATTCACGCACTATCCATCCGTGTTGCCTCTTCGCCATCCACTCATGAATCAATTCCAAGATGATGAGACATAGCAAAAAGAATATGTGCATTACCAAGGATAATTATTTTTGTATAGATATATGGAGGAGCGTGTGCAAAAAAATCAGTACCACCTTAGATAATTAAAAAAACTAATATGGGTTAGTAGATCAAAAAATCGGAGAAATGCACCTTACTTTATTAGTAGGCTGACAAAAAAGACCCGTGTATTGAAAACGGAGAATATCACACACCCTAGCCCTGATAATAATGCCTCAAGACCTTCCCTTGTGAATGTACTCCACATGATGATGGCGTAAAACCCACCGATCTGCAGCTACCGCCGTAGCCAACCCACATATCCTCCTCCTGCAAGCATGACCATCAAGCACAGGGAAGATCTGGGAAAAATTATTGCCATCTCTATGGTCCATCGATCTTGTACAAATGCGGCAAAAATTAAGAGTAGCATCATGGGGGTATTTAATCTTCTTTCATGAACCCGTATAAATATAAGCCGATAAAAAACAAAATTTAAGTGTCATAAATTCGTACGAAAATAGTAGTTGGTAGATCATATACGCAGTTATTCTAAATGTGCGAATATAATAGGATGAGTGACAGATACACTTATACAAATATTGCATTTGCACTTTGGACCTTATGTAGTACTGCCTCATCAAAATATAAAATGTTTGGTTTAGATTTAGACAAAATAATCTCTTATACATTATTACAAAGGAATTATATGGGGCATGAGTTGACAATCACTCCATCATTAGTACTACTATGCATCTTATTCATCTCATCTGTGTTCCTAAAAGTAAATGTATATTAGACGTTTGTATTATAAACTATAAAAAATTAAAGTACACTGACTTTCATGGGTGATCTATCCTGGCTTTACCTCAAGCACGCTAGATCCATCTGACTTGTACCTTCACATGGATACTCGTAGTACACTGTAGTTGACCAGCTAAAATAATTCACTTGGATCCACTACCAATCTTATCTCTTCACCAGCCAGCGCTTTCGTCAATGCCCAGACCAAATAGAGATGAAGGAAGCAAAGGGGAGGTGCCCGCACGGCTCGTACGCAGCTGAATCTGGCCGCTGGGCGACGTAGAACCGAGGTGGCGAGGTCGGAGGTCGAGCAGACCATAGCAACTGCGCTGCTCCTATGCTCGCTGGAGTGGCGCCCGTGGCCGCGAGCGTAGCGGCTGCACCCCTGTGCATAGCATCGCCAGCAAACTCCCATGCGCGGCCTGGGAACCTCCATGGCTGACCTCATAGAGCTCCACTCCATTTTGTCCACATGCGGCGTCCCGCGCCCTTCCTCGCCAGAACCGGCCGGCCCAAACCCTCCATCACAACTCCGCCCGCTTCACTGCCTCCCTCGAGCGAGCATAGCTGCCGCGGCCACCACTCCTCCACCTTGTCGCGCCGGTCGTCCCAGCCCCGAGCGACCTCGTGTGGGTGCTGCGATGGACGAGTACAAAGCTTGAGCTTGCCTCCTCCCCCTCCGTCCCTTGCTCGAACACCGCCGCCGCTAGCCAAGCTCTGCCCCGGCGAGCTTCCTGCTCCTCCTCTTCACTTCCCCAGAGCCACAGGCATGTTCCTGCTCAAGACGCCATCGTCGCCTGACAGTGCTTGGAGCCACCACGGCCACCGATGCCGCCGGATTACCCTCAACCCCCTCTTTCAAGATCTCGATCTACATAGCCCAGACACGAACTCTGATGACTTCGATCTAAATCAGAGAAGGACAGAACGGGGCAGGAGGTTGCAGATCGATGAGGGTAGGGGTGGCGGATCGGGAGGGGAAGGAGAAGACCGGCCGTCGCCGTACGCATACCCGTATGGATCGAGAGGAGAAGGCAGCGAAGGAGCCCGTGATGGAAGCATTTTCTAATATTTTATAGCCACTAAAAAGTACGGCCCGTCTCGGACGATCGATGAAAATCTGGATTAATTGCGTGCTTGGGAGATTAGTATCACCTCGTTTATATTACGATTTTGTCCATACAAATCGTAAAAGCGTATTATGACATGAGAAGAAAGCGTATTGTGACGGTGAACCCGACAAAGTCAATCCGTGGTTTATTATTAGGGAAAGATATATATATATATATATATAATGCATCCTACCGGGTGTAGTTACACCCATTTCTCATATACTACCATGTGGTAGTATATACTCCACTTTATTATTTTTATTATGTTCATATACTATATCTAAGATACTTCAAAGTGATTTTTATGAAAAAATTGCAAATGAGTTCATAGTTTTATTGTATTTATTAAATACATACATATTTATACGCGAGATGGAGTATGCACAAAATATGATACATACTACTTAAAAAGTAGTATATATACTACCTAAACATTCTTATATACTACATACTATGCATACATACTCTCCGATATGATAAATACTACCTAAAACGTATGAAACAAAAGTGAGAGTAACTACACCCGGTAGTAGGAAAAATTTGTCATATATATACGGTCGCGCTATTCGTCACCCTGGGTGAGGAATAATTATTCTTCTCCCCCTCTCTATTTTGACATCAATGCACTGTATTTTTACGTTTCGTAAATTTTGTCTTATTTCATACATAAAAAGAGAAGGTAAGAAAGTATGTACTCGCCGTAATAAATATTTTATGTTATGTAAAATTACGAATGTAAAAACATAGCGTAAAACATACATAGAATATGATTTTTCTGGTCTTATAACCTATATTTTGGTTTTTTTATATAAAATTTTACATATTGAATCAATACACATGTAACTATTTATATTTTAAACGTAATTTATTTAGAAAGCGATCGTAAGATTACCTCGGGTGAAGAATAACTTATTCTGTACCCTGGGTGAAGAATAACTTATTCTGTACCACACAGCCGGTCTATTCTGATAATATTATCAGAATAGTTATTCTGATAACATTTTCGCACTGCACGCTCAATGCAAGTGCACGTCCTTGTTTGAACCAAGTGTGCTGCAGTACTCACACGAGTGAACTTCGTGTCGAAAAAAACTGCACGCAGTGTTTTTCCGGTACTGTTTTTGCTCTAATTTTTTAACCGTTTATCGGAACGAGACATATAATATACCGTTAAAGAGCTATTGATTAGGCGTAATTTCTCCATGTTGAACACTTTTCGAGATTTCTATCGGTTTAAGAGCAGTTTCAAAAATGGTGCGGCGGATGACGAGTTGCAGCGAGCGTATTTTCGTGAGTTTTTCTAAACCGCTCATCGGAATAAGGAAAATGATACGCCGTTGGATAGATATCATCAAGGCGCATCTTTTTCATACCTATTGTTTTCTATAATTCGTTATGGTTTAAGAGCATTTTCAAATTTACTAAATCGCGGAATCTTGTTTATCAAATTTTTTCAAATTTTCGGTACTGTTTTTGCTCTAGTTTTTTTTAACCATTTGTCAAAATAAGGCGTGTAATATACCATTGAAAATCTATGGATGAGGCGCAACTTTCATATGTTGAAATGTTTTTGAGATTCCTTATAGTATTAAGTTAATTTTGAAAATCGTGTGGCGGACGACGAGTGGTAGCAGCCGTTTTTCGCGAATTTTTTACAAACTGCTGGTCGGGATGATTCAAATGATACACCGTTGGAAAGATATCGATGAGGCGCAACCTTTTCATGTAGAACACTCTTTCTAATTCTTTATGGTTTAAGAGGAATTTGGAATTTGTTGAAATGCGGACACTTTGTTTTTCGCGACACCCAAATCGACGTGGGTACTTCATCTGACTGAAAACCGCACTGCATCGGACAAAAAACCGCACTGCATCCGACGTGTAAGAGAACTGCATGGTTTCTTTTATTCAAACGTAATTTTTTTCAAGGACAAGAAAGTAGAGTGCACTTCACATCGGGTGTAAATGAATCACAACACTATCAAGAAGTGAACTGCATTACTTTTTTTCGCTTCCGTAACAATTTTTTTGCACTTATGGGATGAACAACATCATACAGCCAACCACACTGCTTCAGAATGAAAACCGCACTGCATCCGACGGGCAAGCGAGCTGCATAATTTCTTTTGTCGGATGTAATTTTTCTCATACGAGTTTTTGTTGTCTTTTTTTACTTTTTTTATGAATGAGAGTGGACCGCAGAGACTAGGGCAAGTGAACCACATCATATATCAAAGTAAACCGCATTACCATCTTTCTTGTTTCGCTAAATTTTTCACACCTTCATGTTAGGTGCAAGTGAACAGCATCACTCTTGAAAGTGAACCACATCTGAGGACCAAACGCACTGCAAAATGAACCACACACTTTTTTGTTCTTTTAAATTTTAGAAATTTTTCCGCACTTCGAGGACGAGGCGAGTGAATCGCTAGGACAAGGCGAGTGAACCACACTGTTTTTGCTTGTTTTTGTTTTTTATCCACCATCGTGTTTTTTGCTAAATGTAGTGAACCACAAGACCCCTCGAAGTGGGCTGCATCCATCCATTTTTTCTCTTGAAAAGTGACCCATTTTAATGCTTTTTGAAATGAACTTCTCAACAAATATTTTTTATACAAAATACATCTTATCCCAACTAGATACATTCGATAGACACACAAAAAAACCACAAACAGCAGCAGACTAAAATGCATGCCCGTTTTGCTCTGAGCTGCATGCCGCACACGCCGCACATGAGGGGTCAACTGCACTGCAATCACACGGCCGGTGAACCACATGATGTGGACCGGCGAACTGCATGACGCGTTGGGGGAGAGCTCACCGACACATGACCCGTGAAATATGAAAAAGCAACAAAAATGTCCTAAACTTCAACAGTGCCATAGCCACACCACATCGTCTGCCGTTTGGGAAGAAGAGAACCACAACAGATCGCTGCATAAACAACAGCAGTAAATTGAGATGCCACGGGAACTTCTCTCATCACGGCTCTCCTGAAACTTCACTGCAGCAGAGACCAAATGGACTGTACCGAACCACATCATGCTCGCGCCCGAGCTGCACGCGGGGTGGTACCGAACTGCAGAAGCCAAAAAAAATTGTCGGCGCCCGTGGATGAGCTGCTAGAGAGGCTCACGGTGCACTGCTCTAGGGATCAAGGCGCATTGCTCGAGGATGGCGGCGGGGCTGGGCGGGTCGGCGCGACAGCGGAGGTAGAAGGAGGCCGGGGAGGGAATGGTGAGTCACGGAGGATGGGCGGGGCACGGAGGCGCGAAGAAGGCGGCGGGGGTGGTTCCTGCATGGCGGATCGCGCGGAAATTTGGGGGAGGAGGGATAAGCTCGCGGCTACCTTATCCTAGCTGAAGGCAGTGGCCGGTTTGGCGTTGCCGAGCCTCTGGAAGACGGCTGTCCAGGAGGGCGGCGCGAGCCCGACGGCTAGGCTGCCGGTCTGGAGAGGAGGTCGGCCCGTGGTCAAAGATGGCGAATCCACCAATGCGCAGGAGGGTTGGGGGTGGGTGGCGGCCCTAGGATCCCGCGTAAAGGAGGGGGCGGGGCTGGATCCATCGTCTGGCGCGACTCCGGCGGCCACCGAGGCGGGCTCCGACATCTGGGTGGGGCGGCGATGGGCTGTCGTAAGGCAGGGCCGCAGGGTGAGGGAGGTGCGGCGAGGCAGGATCCGCCGTCTAGCGCGAATCCGACGAATAACGAGGCGGGATCCGGCGTCTGGGTGGGGCGACGATGGGTGGTAAGGCAGGGCCGCAGTGTAAGGGAGGTGTGGCGCCGTGGTGGTGGTGTGCGGGGTTGGGGGTAGGTGGTGGTGGGGTGGGGTAGGAGGCAGGTGGTGGTGGTGGGCGGCGGGGAAGGTGGTGGTGGGTGCGGGGCTTGGGGAAGGTGGTGGTGGGGTGGGGTAGGAGGCAGGCAGTGGTGGTGGGCGGCGGGGAAGGTGGTGGTGGGATGGGGTGCTCTGGTCGGGGTGGAGGTTGAAGATTGGTTGGTCGGGGGGTCATGGCAGGAGTGGTCGGTTTCTTTTTTGTGTTTGTTCGAGTGTTATCAGAATAAGAAGTTTTGGTGTGCAGAATAAGACTCTTAAGGGTGTTATTAGAATAGACCCACCCTATCTATATAATATACATCTGGCCTATTTTGTTATGCGTAACAGAATATTATTCTGTTACCGTACATGAACTGACAAATTCAAGCGGTTGAACTGATGAAATTCGAGCGGTTGAACTGATGCTTTCTGTTGCTGTTAAAAATCGTCTTCTTTAGTTCAAATTTTTTTGCAATTTTTTTTGTCGAAACGGGGCGTGTAATATATCGTTGGAAAGCTCTTAACATCCGCATTACAATCTTATAATTTGTTTTTGCAAGAAAATATATGATTTAAGAGCAGTTCTGAAAAAACCGTTTTTTTCAAAACCAAAAATGTGAATCGTATTTTCGACTTAATTTTCAAATGGTTTGTTGGAATTGAGAAAATGAGATGGCGTTGGAAAGCTTGTAAAAATCCGCATCTTCCATATCCCTACTATGTTTTCAAGTTATATAAGATTTAGAAGTAATTTGAAAAACGGTGAAATTCTGGGCGAAATGTTTTTTCACTGTTTTTTGCAAATGGTTTGTCGGATTGACGCAAATGATACGGCGTTGGAAAGCTATGGAAAATGCGCAACTTTTGCGTATAGAAAGTTTTTTCTAATTTCTTACGGTTTAAATACGAATTCAAATACGGTTAAAATTGGTTTTGAACGCGGTTTTTTGAAAAAGTTTGTCGAAATGGGGCAAATAATGTACTGTTGGATAGCTATCGAAAATGCGAAGCTTAGTCATGTTAAACGTTTTCTCTATTTCAAAACCGTTCAAAAGTAATTTTGAATCAGGTGAAACTCATTGTGTTGTTTTTTCATGTCTAAAAAATAGAGTACTCGTACTGATCTATGTCTATGTTTGTACTGAGGTATTTTTCACAGAGTAGTTTTGAATGGTTCCGAAAAAAGAATACTTTGAACAGATGTCTTTATGATTTTGTACTTGCTCCCATCTTTTAAGAGTAATTTTGAAATACGGTAAGACTCATCGTGCTGTTTTTCTATCCGAAAAAAAGAGTACTCGTACTGATCTATGTGTGTGTTTGTACTGAGGTATTTTTCAGAGTAATTTTGAATGGTTCCGAGAAAAGAGTATATGCACTGATGTTCGTATGGTTTTGTACTAAGCATGTTTTCACATACTAGACTTCAGTCTATTTTTTGGGTATCATAGTCCCCGAACTTGCATGGTTTATATCGTTGAACTGAATGATATTTTTTCAAAAGGAAAAAAATTCGTATGTTTGTGTTTTAACTCAATTTTCTTGCAAGATGTTTTGGACTTCTCTTGTTTTGCGACTTGAACTTTTACCATTTGATTTTTCATTGGGTTTCATTTTGTTTGAGCTTTTTTCTCAAACTTATCTGGGACGTCGTGTTGAACTTACAACTTTTTTAATTGTGAACTTGCTGTGTTTTTGCAATGCCAATATTTAGGATAGCAGGGCGAGGACAAAGGAAATAATTCGTGTGTTTGTTTTTTTAACTCAATTTTCTTGCAAGATGTTTTGGACATCTCTTGTTTTGCAACTTGAACTTTTACCATTTGTGTTTTCATTGGGTTTCATTTTGTTTGAGCTTTTTTCTCAAACTTATCTGGGACGTCGTGTTGAACTTACAACTTTTTTAATTGTGAACTTGCTGTGTTTTTGCAATGCCAATATTTAGGATAGCAGGGCGAGGACAAAGGAAATAATTCGTGTGTTTGTTTTTTTAACTCAATTTTCTTGCAAGATGTTTTGGACATCTCTTGTTTTGCAACTTGAACTTTTACCATTTGTGTTTTCATTGGGTTTCATTTTGTTTGAGCTTTTTTCTCAAACTTATCTGGGACGTCGTGTTGAACTTACAACTTTTTTAATTGTGAACTTGCTGTGTTTTTGCAATGCCAATATTTAGGATAGCAAGGCGAGGACAAAGGAAATAATTTCATGTGTTTGTTTTTTTAACTCAATTTTCTTGCAAGATGTTTTGGACTTCTCTTGTTTTGCAACTTCAACTTTTACCATTTGAGTTTTCATTGGGTTTCATTTTGTTTGAGCTTTTTCTCAAACTTATCTGGGACGTCATGTTGAACATACAATTTTTTTAATTGTGAACTTGTTGTGTTTTTGCAATGCCAATATTGAGGAGAGCAAGGCGAGGACAACGATAGAAGGAAGCTGCGTGTGGTGATCATGGAAGCACTACAGGGCTGAGCCACAACGGTGGCTGATGGCAAGGCGACACGACACAACATGCGGCGGAGAGGCATGGCGACGGGTGGGCGGCGCACTGACATGACACTTTAGATGTGCCTGCTGGACTGACCTCATTGTCCTATCTGGACGGATCAGTTGCAGAACTTGGACGTTTGGACGTCAATGTCACAGAATACCAACGCCTAACCATCTTTTATTTTTTTCAAACTAATCATTGTTTTTAATTCATACTGTTCATTGGTTTTAATTCGTACCAATCAATATTTTTGATTCAAACCATTTTCTTATTCTTGCATGCACATCAAGCTGTCATGTACTATACCTTCTTTGAAGTAGTAATCGTCTCATCATATATAGAAATTTTTTCACACAAATAATACATGTACATGAATAACATATACACAACACCGACCGCAAATTTTCATACATGAATGACATATACACCACATCGACTGCACATTTTCTTGCTATTAGAAGCCTCTTCAGATTTAATGGTTTGTACTGGGCATAACAAATTAACCAAAAACCGAATTACGAAGGTCAAAGTTCTTGAATTACAGACCAAAAAACAAGCAAAGAAAGGGTAGATAGAGGATTTATGGGGTCTAAGAGAGATCAATTGCAATACACTTTCACTCCATTTTTCACTCGGTAATAGCATGACTGAATAAGTAGTTCAAAACTGGAGCAGTTTTTCCTTTTAGTATCGTTGGGCATGAGCTCCTTGAGGAAGCTTGCGTGGTGGTCCTGCAATTGTGTCGACATGGAGGAGCCGCCTCCAGGTCAGCCCGCAACAGGGTAACTTCTCTGCACTACAACAAATCAAAAGTAGTAAATGCACACATTTTGGACATACAAGCATAATGGAAATTTGCAAAAATAACATGGTTTATCCAGATACAAAGTACTGATGCTTTGGGAATTTTCGAACAGAGAAAAGAATTGCAGGCGGCTCAAGCGTCAAGAGCGCAAGAGCATGGGCTCACCGGGGAAGGAGGTAGACAAACGACAGTGGTTGGCCCAGCCCCCGGCTCACCGACATGCTTCAGTTTGGGCCGGATTCATCAAAGATGTCAAGCTTATAAGCACGACAAGAACAACCAAGATTGAGAGATGATACGTCTCCATCGTATCTATAATTTTTGATTGTTCCATGCCAATATTATACAACTTCAATATACTTTTGGCAACTTTTCATATTATTTTTGGGACTAACATATTGATCCAGTGCCCAGTTCCTGTCTGTTGCATGTTTTTGGTTTCGCAGAATATCCATATCAAACGGAGTCTAAACGGGATAAAAACGGACGGAGCTTATTTTTGGAATATTTGGAAAATTCTGGAAGAAAAATCCACGCGAGACGGTGCCCGAGGTGGCCACGAGGCAGGGGGCACGCCCCTACCCTCGTGAGCCACCCGTAAGGCGGTTGACACTCTTCTTTTGCCGCAAGAAAGCTAATTTTCGGAAAAAAAATCACGGTAGAGGTTTCAGGCCAATCGGAGTTATGGATCTCCATATATTCACGAAACGGTGAAACAAAGCCAGAAGAGAACGCAGAAACAGAGAGATAGATCCAATCTCAGAGGGGCTCTCGCCCCTCCCACGCCATGGGAGCCAAGGACCAGAGGGGAAACCCTTCTCCCATCTAGGGAGAAGGTCAAGGAAGAAGAATAAGGAGGGGGGCTCTCTCCCCCTCTCTCCGGTGGTGCCGGAACACCGCCGGGGGCCATCATCATCACCGCGATCTACGCCAACACCTCCGACATCTTCACCAACATCTCCATCACCTTCCCCCCTCTATCTACAGCGGTCCACTCTCCCGCAACCCGATGTACCCTCTACTTGAACATGGTGCTTTAGGCTTCATATTATTATCCAATGATGTGTTGCCATCCTATGATGTCTGAGTAGATTTTCATTGTCCTATCGGTGGTTGATGAATTGCTATGATTGATTTAATTTGCTTGTGGTTATGTTGTTGTCCTTTGGTGCCCATCATATGAGCACGCGCGTGGATCACACCATAGGTTAGTTGTATGTTGATAGGACTATGTATTGGAGGGCAAGAGTGACAGAAGCTTCAACCTAGCATAGAAATTGATGCATACGGGATTGAAGGGGGACCAATATGTCTTAATGCTATGGTTGGGTTTTACCTTAATGAACGTTAGTAGTTGCGGATGCTTGCTAATAGTTCCAATCATAAGTGCATAGAATTCCAAGTAAGGGATGACATGCTAGCAGTGGCCTCTCCAACGTAAAACTTCCTATCGGTCTAGTAAAGTAGTCAATTGCTTAAGGGACAATTTTGCAACTCCTACCACCACTTTTCCACACTCACTGTATTTACTTTAGTTGTGTTTCTATCTAAGAAGCCCCTAGCTTTTATTTTCGTGCTCTTTACTTCTTGCTAGCCTTCCCGAAAACACCTACCAAGTACTTCTAGTTTCATACTTGTTCTAGGTAAAGCGAACATCAAGCGTGCATAGAGTTGTATCGGTGGTCGATAGAACTTTAGGGAATAGTTGTTCTACCTTTGGCTCCTCATTTGGTTCAACACTCTTACTTATCGAAAACTGTTGCGATCCCCTATACTTGTGGGTTATCAAGAGAATACACTGAGCACCATGTCTAATTCTCAAGTTAGTGGTTGGTCCAATAATATTACGAGGTCAGTGCTTCCATAGAAGTAACAAGATGCAAGCTTAGTTCTTAGGTTACAGATTTGTAAATACTAGTACTGCTACTAGCATTTACAAATAGTGGTGAACTTGAACTACGCACACCTACTCAACTGCTCCATGCCACCGTCCCGCTGCTCATCAATACACTTGCCGCCTGCTCGTTGTCATTGGACGTACCCTGCACACACAATAGCCACCAATCATTTTACTTCCCAAATACTTCATTTGTTTTTGAAATATGAACTTCTATATTTATTTCGTAGAACTTATTATGTTTTCCCTCCAAACTACAAGAACATGATTGGTTTACTTACCCACAAAATATTTTATTCAAATACTTTTCTGTTTTTTATAAGCGAACTGATGGAAATCTTGACGGTGCACTTCGGTATTTTATTCAAGGTGAGCTGATGTAATTGCAAAGTTAACTCATTGTGTTCCCTTTTTGCATACTGAACTAATGTAGCCTATATACAATGTAAAATGGACATTGTTGTGATTACCTACATGGCTGAACTAGTTAATATATTTGCTTTTTCATTGTGTATTTCTGTTTAATTAGACAAATGGTTGATTAGTGGTATTACCACCACAATTTTCACAATATATACATTATTGATCTGAACGCGACAATAAGAATAGGCTGCCGATTTTTTTTGTAAAGTCGCATGCCTAAAATGTAGAGATTAGGGAAGTACCAGGACACAAACTAATTTATTTAGGAAGTAATTAGAATAAAGAGCTTTTTAGGAGTACTTAGGGAGTGAATGCAAGCTTATTTAGAACATGCTGTCAAGAATTCAGCGAGGGGAATGGATGTTCTTCAAGAGAATTCAGGGAAGAGAGCGAGGGGCAACCTTGGCGGCAGCAATCTGAAGTTGCGGTGACAAATATGACAATGGGCTTGACCTCATCGGAGCATAGGGACTAGGCCAACGAACTCATGGCATTGTATGTATAAAAAGACATATTGTGAGTTGCTATCTATTGCTAATGGTACGATGTTGCTATTGCTGTGTGTCATGTTATGCAAGTTGACACCGAGTACACGTTGGATGATATACTTAGACAGTAAAGAGCTAAAAATTATTTCTTCTAGTTTAGATAAACGGAGATGCCAACTTTCTCCGTATAGTTACTTCTAGCTCCGAGCAAAATTCGTAAAATGGAAGGCAGATAGGTCTAGCTACTCTATTATGAAGCTCACCTTCATACTCGAGACCAATGAACTATTGACGAAGGGGCTCCCTGGGGCGCTACTTATCTCCAACCAAAAAAAGGCCGATGAAAATGGCGCATGAACCAGTACGACTGCCATGGGGCAGGAACCATGACGACGACGGCCTGATCATTGAAAAAATCAAGGGCGGAGCACGGGTGGCCTGCACACAGCTCTTCTCGTGAACGGCGGCGGAGGGTGCAGTTGTACTGCCGAGATGAAGAGATCCTCGCTCTCCTGCCGCTGAGCGCAACGTCACAGAATACCAACTACCATCAGTTGTAGTCAAAGCACTTACTGAAAAGGTCCCATTGGCAGGTCGAAGTTTCTTATTACTTGATATTCTGAAAAAGATCAATGCCAAGATTAACATCATAACTTGATTTTTTTCTAATGGATACATACTGATGAACTACTACAGGTCTTGTTTGTTGAACTGTCCTTACTGTTTAGGATTTTTTTTCTTTTTACAAATTTAACTGAAGAATACCCCAAATGTGCTGCATTTTAAAAAAAATATGAACTTTACGAAAAAGAATGCCTAAACATTTGAGATGGTAGTGTGTGAACTTCTCGATGAAACATTTTATTTTAAATGTTTGTGGGATCAAAAATAGAAAAGAGTGGGAAATATGATGTGCACTTTCCTGTACAGAAAGTTTGAACTCCCTGTCAAATAATTGGTTTCAGTAGCATAAAAAATTTATTTGAACTTCTATATTCAACACTTTTTAGAGGTGTGTCCGTGAGCTTCCCAACTTTTCTATTTTTTGAATGACTCAATGAGGCAAACGAACCTCTGCCCGACGCGTCGTTGAACGGCCTCGGTTGGCGGTGGTGAACGGACTGGGGTGGCGGCTGTGAATGGCCTGGGTGATGTGGTTCCTCCAAATTGCATTATATTGAAACCATTTTTTCTAACTTATCTCGGTGCCATATCTGACCTTCCATCTTTTGTTTTATTGAACTGAACAAAAACAAGAATTTGAGCTTAATTGAAGTTAACTAAAATTTAGAAACTAAACTTTATTTTAATTACTAGCATCCACCAAGTAATGTGCAAAGCAGAACAAGATGTTGTTATCGCTCTGTGTGTGCCCTGACCTGGACCGTTTTGCAGCTCTTGGTGAAGATGGTGGCCACCATTCTACTTGGACTGCGGTCAGCGCTCGACTCAGATGGCTGTCGGCAATTGTGGTGGATGAGCTCATGGCCGAAGGAGACCAGCAGGGGCTCCACATGGAATATATTTTTGCCAATGACCTTTTATAACATAAGTACTAGAATTGTTACTCGCTTATATATATATTTCATGACAAAATCAATCAAAGTTAAGAAAAGGCAGGCGACTGCATAAGTACTAGAACTGCTACTATTTTGTACATGTGCTAAACATCTGCTCAAACCTATTGTAACATCCACATTAGAGCAGTTTAGCCTATCATGTGGAAGGCCTCTCTTACAGATGCTAAGGCATTAGCTTGCTCCATGTTGTTGGCAGCAACATCTCCTGGACTTGGCGTACACCAGCAGGAGAACTTCCCGGAATTCGACATGCGCACTGAAGACATATACAAAAGAACAACATGCATCATGATTCAAATGACATACAATAGCAACACACAGCCGTGAGGTACCAAAAACACAACACTTTTGTGCATTTTTTTATAAAGCTTTATCTGCATAAAACAATGAGAGGTTCCATACGAACTAAAAATTGTTGAAATGGAAGAGCTCCCTAACTGAAAAACACTCGAACTGAAGAGCTCCAGAACTGTTTCTTTATGGTGCAAAACTTCTGCACCTATACTTGTACTTATGCGACATGATTGTGTCTGTCGAATCTCTAATGTTCTGAATGTGTTACATGAAAAGAGAAAGGGAGAGAAATCACCAAAGACACAACACACTAACACACACAGACACATCCAATGTTTTTTGTCTTGCGTTTTCATGAGCAAACCTAGGGGAAATGTGTAGTGGGGGCTCCAGTGTCATGAGTAGAAAAGCATCACGATCAAAACTGAAAAAACTTCAAATGAAGTTATGTCACACCCAAGATGCGACCCTATCCTAAAGGAACTCGAAGGTCCCACCAAGGATAGAAGCGCATCTTGAAGACGCTTTTGCAAGGTGGATATCATTACATCAACATTACATAATAGTGGGGATACAACCAAGACATACAATGCCACATGAATACAACAATACATCATATACAAGATCAACATCCGACTACGGATGAAACATAAACAGAAACTCAAACGACATCCACCCTGCTAGCCCAGGCTGCCGACCAGGAACCTATCCCTCAATCAAAGAAGAAGCAAAAGAAGAAACTCCAACACAAATAAACATCGCTCTCACGTCATGATCATCGAATATCCTGTACCTGCAACTGGTGGTGTAGTAATCTGTGAGCCACGACGACTCAGCAATCCCATTACCATGGGTGTCGTCGAATTGTCACGGCAGATGTCCTTTTGCAAGGACTTAGTCGTGGAGTCATCGCAACTAGGAAGCTTAAAGGGGTTAATCGGGACAAGTACACGCGAGGTTTATACTAGTTCAGCCCCTTACGGTGAAGGAAGGCCTACGTCTAGTTGGGTTGGTATTGCTGGAGGTTTCGATGACCAGGGAGTGAGATATGCTATGCCCGGTTCTCGATTTGTTGTTTCTTGCCCTAAGCCACTGGCGGGTCGTCCCCTTATATACACGGGTTGACGCCCTGCGGCCTATAGAGTCCCGGCCGGCTCATAAACAGTGTCCGGCTCGGTGACTAGTTACTTCTACCTTACAGTACAAGTTATACCTATCATGGCGGTTTATCTTTACGGGCTTCAGAGTCGCCAGTGGGCCTTTAGGCCCTTTAGTGAACCGCCATCTTCATGCCTTGGTCTTGGGCTTCTGATGAGCCTCTCTTTGCGTAACCCGGCCCCTCATGGCCGGCTTACACGAATAGTTATATCCCCAACATTAGGCCCCAGATTGATTTGAACCGGTTCATGTCAATCTTTGAAAACCTTATGAACTGGCCTTTAGTCTTCTATCTTGTGTGAAAGTTTTAACCCGTCGTGACGTCACCATCTGGATCCGGGTTAAATCATCATGACGTCATCTTCAATAAAACTCATATTTTATTTCATCATATCTTCAACGGATCTCTGCCTTTACTGACCCTCCCGAAAATCAAGGCGTCGGGGCCGCTGGATAATGATGTCTTGGTCTCCTCATTTCTCGCGCCGTCTCAGTCGGCCCTCCTTATAAATAGGCATGACCTAGGTCTTTTTCATTTCCTCCCTCAGTCGTCTTCATCCTCTCCCTGCCTCTCCGTGACTCGAGCTCCGCCACCGTCGCCGTCGTCGAGCTCCTCGTCTTCACCAACTCAGGCCGCTGCATCGACCTGAATCTGACCAGAGAAACGCGACGAACCTCTACCGCAGCTCCGCATCTGTAAGCCCCTTTTCCTTTCTGTCTTAGATCTGCATTATAGTGTTCATCGAGTTCATCGGTGTTCATCGCCGCCCGCAGCGAACCCTTGATGTATTTCTCCTCCAATGACCTGTTCAGATCGTTGAATAGCATAGAACTGCTGCGGTGACTGTTGCATGCTTATCTCCGAACACAAACAGATCTCTTTTCTTTGTTCAGAGGCTTCCTTCGAGTGTACGAACTTCCCTGTACTGTTTTAGGTCTAGAAATTTTTCCTTTCCAGAGCATCGTTTGATCCAAAATAATAATTGCAATTTGTGAAACCTGTTTGCTCCACACTCAGCCAAAAACTGCGTCTGTTGACTCTGTTTCAGCCATAGTAGTTCGTGTAACCGGTTTAAGATAATACCGGCTGTCAGCACCGCTTGCTTCTGGCGACTTAAGAAAATCTTAATCATCTTTAATATCTGCAGCTGTTAAACATTATCACATAGTTACCTGTATGTCATTAGGCCCCTTCTTAAGCCACCTTTCTGAGTAACTCAATAATGCTTTCCTCCAGGTTATAATTGAACCGGAAAAATTCTTTATCTTGTTGTAGGCTTCGATTTACCCAATGGCACTCAAAGCTCCCAAACCTCCGGTGACCTGTAATTGGGTCCCCTCCATTGTCACGGAGAGCAAATTGTCCGAATTTGTGAAGTCTGGCTATCTGCCCAAGAAGGAGGTCATGTCTTATCATGCTCCTGACCCGTCCGAGGAGAAACCTCATCCCAAAAAAGGGGAGGTAGTAGTCTTTACAGATCATATGAGCCGGGGTTTTGCTCCACCCGGCTCAAAATTCTTTAGAGACGTTTTGCACTTCTTTGACTTAAGACCTCAAGACATCGGGCCCAATTCCGTATCAAATATCTGCAACTTCCGAGTTTTCTGCGAGGTCTACCTTGGAGAAGAGCCCAGCCTACTTTTGTTCAGGGAATTGTTCTACCTGAACCGGCAGAATGAGCGCGCCAACGGCCCAGTTTGGAACTTGGTGGCATATCAATTCAAAGGCGGAGAGATTGCCTGTTCCCTTATACTGAATTGCCGAGTCATCCAAACGACTAGAACCAGACATGGTTCTATTGCCAGGATTCTTCTCCGGCTGGTGAAAACCCGCTGCCCGGCTTCCGTGCATTGCGCCTTGAATCTACTCACCCGCTGCCGGATAAGTTGACTGCCATTGAACGTCTACCACTCACCCCCAAGATCAAAAAGATTAAAGCTCTCCTGGGGAACGGCTTTGATGGTATTGACCTGGTCCGAGTCTGGATTACTTGGAGAATAATTCCGTTAAGCCGCGCCCCGGCTTAATGTGTAATTACTCAGGCGAGAAAGATGACCCTTAACGTCATAGCCCTGACGACTTACTAGACGATGTAGTGGAGGCTACCACTCAGTCTTTGTTAAAAGAGGGTACAGTGACCAGCAATACCTTCGGGTTACTACCTTTCTGCAAACAAAACCCGGCCCCTGCAGTAAGTCCCAGTTATTACCTGTTACTATGCTTATACCTTGCTTTTACTTATATCCTTTCTCAACTTCTCTTCAGGCAAAAGACAGCTTCTGGAAGGTTCATTATGACCATGAGGCGGCCAAACTGGCCAGGGCTGCTAAGAAAGCCGACAGAAAAGCCGCCAAGCCTGCCACCTCCAGGAAAAGAAAACCAAGTGCTTCAGAGATGTTCCAGCTCGATGACTCTGATGATAACGAAGAAGAGGTAACCTTTCAACTTCCCTTACTCTTTTATCATTACCTTACTAACATTACTCTTCTTTTCAGGAAGACACGGGGAACAGCCAACCCGTCGAGGAAGAGGTAACTATAATCTCCTCCGACTCCGAGCTTCGGCCGCGTCAGAAAATTCGAAGAGTAACCCAGAAAGTAAGATTTTCACACCCTTTGGCTTACCAAGATCCTGACTTTCTTTTCAAGCAACAGCAATTTGAAAGCCGGAGGCAGACCCGGACCAGCAAGGATGCAGAGCTATCCTCCGGCTTGCCTGACACAACCCGAAAGCGTCGGACTGAGGTTATCTCCGACTTATACCATTTTTTACCTTTGGCAGGTCTAATCCGTCAACCTCTCAATTCCTCTGACTCCAATTACCAGGATACCTCTCCTTCATCCGGCGAGTCCATGCAATCAAGCATGCCGGCTTTTAAGACTGCTCCTGGGTAATATCAACTTATTCACCTTGTGTTTTTCCTTCCTCATGTTTCTGTACTCATTCTTCTATTTTATCCATAGCGTGCAAGTTAAGCCCAGGAAGAAAACAAAGAAAGATAAGCCGGCCGAAGACCCGGTGGTAACTGAACCAGAACTGGGCACAGCTGCGCCCGGCTCTCCCACACATCAGCCGCCGCCTGAACCGGCTCAGGATACTGCAGTACCAACTTCTAATCCGCCTGCTAAAGATATTCTGGTTGGTTTTGTTAACCCGGAAGTACCTAGCCCGGCCAAGACGATTGACCCAGAAGTGGAAATACTCAAGACTCAGTTTGTTGAACCGGCCCGGCCCACAGTTCTTGCCAGATGTTCTGCTAAAGAGGAGTTATTGGAACGCCGTAAAGCCAAAACGGACATCACTGACTATACTCATTTGAGTATTGGAGAGATCGTCTCAGGTTATATCAACCAGGTGCATAGCAGCCGTGACCTGGAAATTGACATGGTGAAGCAAATACAAAATAAATCTGAGGTATGACTTACGCTTCCTTACTTTCAATCATACTTACTGTACCAGCTCCCAAGTCTATTGCTTATTAAGGAATATGCTATAGACTTAGAAAAAACTGTTAGAGCTGCTTGTCCGGCTTAAAGAAAAAATACTTAAACCAGCTGTAACACAATACCTTTAACTTGAGATACACATTAGCCCCCAAGTGCCAAGCATCTTTGCTTGCAAAGTGCTTGGGACTTTAATATCCAGGACCGGCTTAACAATTTAGAAAGCTTCGGTACACATTAGCCCCCAAGTGTCAAGTATGTTTGCTTGCAAAGTGCTTGAGACTTTGAAATTATTTATCATGATTCTGACTGTAACCCGGGATAATGCAGGCTACCATAAGTCAATTTGAATCGGAGATTGCTGACCTTAAGAGCCGCCTGTCAGCCCAGGAACTTGAAATTCAAAATGCCAATTCCAAGTTGGAATTCAGCGTCTCTGAACAAGAGAAGTTGAAGAAGAATTTTGAGTCAGAGAAGAAAAACTGGGCTGATCAAAAGGCCTCTCTAGTGAATCGGGCCGAAACAGCCGAAGCATCCCTTGCAAAAGCAAACACCGAGCTGTCCGGCTTGAAGCGTCAGATATCTCGAATGGTCTCAGCAATCTTTGGTAAGTTACTTACCTGAACCTCAAATATTGCCATCTTTCCTTTCATGACTAAGCTAATTATTGCCTCCGTCTTACCCTTTGCTTAATAACACAGGCCCCAGAAGTACAACCCTCAATCAGGACATGGTCGTCAAACTGAAAGCAGTCTATACTCTGGTGGAACAATTGTACACCGGGTCACAACGTGCTTTAGCCGTTGTGGCTTTATCAAATGATGTCCCCCACCTCCAGCAAGATGTGTTAAAACGGCTTGCCATGCTACCTCAGCGGATCCAAGAACTTAGACGGGCATCTGCTAGAGCCGGGGCTATAGCTGCCTTGAGCCGGGCCAAGGCGTGAATTCCAGAGCTAGACCCGGCCGACCTCAGTCTTGGATACCCGAGTCTGAAGGAAGATGGAACCTTATTTGATGAGGCGGACTTCACCTCCTGTGTAAAAGACATACGCCCTGTGGCTACGCTTATTGGAAACGACACTGATCTTACCAAGTACCAGCCGGGTTATGACAGCGAAAACCGGAGGATTCCAACACCTCATTATGATGATGTCAGCCTGATCCCTCCAATTCGTAAGCATACCTTTGCCCCTAAAGTCGATCCAACCAGTTTAATAGATGATGAAGCTGAGTTTGAAGCCTTGAGTGGCATTGACTGGACCTCATCGACCTTCCAGGATAGAGCAGCAGACGAAGAGGCGGAGAAGGATAACCCGGAGTCATCAAGCCAGCCATAGGAGTGAAAACATCAGGCGTCATATGTTTACATTCTTGCCAAACAATGCCTCACTATTCAGACTTGGGGAGTCTTGTAATAGAGTAGAAAAAACCTCAATTTTTGTTATGCCTTCGCGCATGCTTATGGCGCGTGATACTTGCATAAGCCGCCATTATTATGCACTTACTACTTTAATCTGTTATGCCTTTATAGAGTCTTGCTTGTATTGCCCTGCATATAAGACAAGCAGAAATCCCTTGGCGACTATACCACATTGGGGGTCATATAATGTTTTGATAACTCAGAGTATACACCAAACAATTTTAGCAAATACAACTTACGATTAGACTTAATAGACATAATCATAATGGTATACCTATGATGCTTGCAGTTATCTCTCCGGTTTATATGACCCAACCTCTAAGGATAAATTTAACTCCTGAAAATTGACATATAAAGGTTCACCTGGCACTTAGTAACCTGGAGGAACCAATATTCACCCGGAGGGTTGTTATCCACTCTATGGTATTTTGTAGAGGATCACAAGATAATCAAATATTGATACTTATAAAATATGATGAATAATAAACAAATTTCAAAGGCTTCTGATTCGAATACGATCAGTGAACCGTTCCAAAGGGGTTAAGCTAAGATTCGGATGCGATCATATAGCCCCCAGTGGCTGTGGCGATGCCGATCAAGTGGGTATCGACAGCTATGTTCTCTTTGGTTCGAATACGACCTATGTTTGAACAGGAAGCCCCCAAGTGACCATAAGAGTTGTTTAATGACGTTGATTCGAATACGATCCACGTCAGACCCAAAGGGGTTAAGCTATGATTCAAATATGATCAAGAAGCCCCCAAGTGGGTTTGGCAGTATGCCGATCAAGTGGGTATCGACAGCTATGTTCTCTTTGGTTCGAATATGACCTATGTTTGAACAGGAAGCCCCCAAGTGATCACGGCTAGATTCAGATATGATCATAAGCCGGACCAAAGGAAAGCTGGATTCAGATATGATCCGCTTCTCCTTGGTTATCTCCACCACCTGACAAAGAAAACATATAAACCTTTTTTGGGAGTGGAAAAAAGGACAGAGGTCCTGCTTTATTGCTTTATGTAATATACATAGTATAAATATATACACATTAGAGCCAGTGGCTCAAGTATAATAAGGCCGAAGATGAGCAATATTCCACGGCCGACGGGTCTCCTCCTTCGACTTACGTGAGTTTTTGTGCTCTCGAACATCGATAAGGTAGTATGACCCATTGTTCAGATTCTTGCTGACCACAAAGGGTCCTTCCCAAGGAGGGGATAGCTTGTGCATGTCAGGTTGATCCTGGATGAGCCGGAGCACTAAGTCGCCTTCCTGAAAGGTTCTGGACTTAACCCGGCGGCTATGGTAGCGGCGCAGGTCTTGATGGTAAATCGCCGAGCGGGCTATTGCCAAGTTTCGCTCTTCATCCAACAGGTCCAATGCATCTTGCCGAGCTTTTTCGTTGTCCACCTCAACATAAGCCGCCACACAGGGTGAATCATGACGGATGTCGCTTGGCAGGACCGCCTCTGCTCCATACACCATGAAGAAAGGCGTGTAACTCGTAGATCTGTTAGGTGTGGTATTGATGCTCCAAAGTACAGAAGGTAACTCCTCCACCCAACAACCCGGTGTCCACTGTAAGGGGACCAAGAGCCGGGGCTTGATACCCTTCAAGATTTCTTGATTAGCTTGTTCTGCTTGACCATTAGACTGAGGATGAGCCACAGCTGAAACATCAAGCCAGATATGCTCTTGTTGACAGAACTCTTCCATAGCCCCTTTGGAAAGGTTAGTGCCATTATCAGTTATGATGCTGTGTGGAAAACCAAAGCGAAAGATCACCTTTTTCATAAACTGGACCGCCGTGGCTGCATCACACTTACTGACTGGCTCCGCCTCAACCCACTTTGTAAACTTGTCAACCGCCACCAATAGGTGCATCTTCTTGTCCTTAGACCTTTTGAAAGGTCCGACCATATCAAGCCCCCAGACTGCAAACGGCCAAGTAATTGGAATCATCCTCAATTCTTGGGCCGGCACATGGGCTCGTCGTGAGAACTTCTGACATCCGTCACATTTACTGACCAGATCTTCTGCATCAGCATGAGCCATCAGCCAATAAAACCCATGACGGAAAGCTTTGGCCACAAGAGACTTTGAACCGGCGTGATGACCACAATCGCCTTCATGAATCTCACAAAGGATCTCCTGACCCTCTGTAGGTGACACGCGGCATTGAAACGCTCCAGTGACACTGCAGTGATGTAACTCGCCATTGACAATTGTCATGGACTTGGACCACCGGACGATTTGTCTTGCCAAGGTCTCATCCTCAGGCAACTCTCCCCGGGTCATGTAAGCCAAATAAGGCACTGTCCAATCCGGGATAACGTGGAGAGCCGCCACCAGCTGTGCCTCCGGGTCTGGTATTGCCAGATCTTCCTCTGTAGGTAACTTAACAGAAGGATTATGCAAAACATCAAGAAAGGTGTTAGGCGCCACCGGCTTAGGCTGAGATCCCAGCCGGCTTAAGGCATCAGCCGCCTCATTCTTCCTTCGATCAATGTGTTCCACCACATAACCCTTGAAGTGTCCAGCCGCAGCATCAACTTCACGACGGTAAGCCGCCATAAGGGGATCTTTAGAGTCCCACTTGCCTGACACCTGTTGAGCCACAAGGTCTGAGTCTCCTAAGCATCTTACCCGGCTCAAGTTCATCTCTTTGGCCATCCGGAGACCATGGAGTAGGGCCTCGTACTTAGCTGCATTGTTAGTACAAGGAAACATAAGCCGGAGCACATAACAAAATTTGTCACCTCGAGGGGAAGTTAACACGACTCCAGCCCCCGAGCCTTCCAGCTGTCTGGACCCATCAAAGTGAATAGTCCAATATGTGTTATCGAGATTCTCCTCAGGTGCCTGTAGCTCTGTCCAGTCATTGATGAAATCAACCAAAGCTTGAGACTTAATGGCAGTGCGTGGTACGTACTTCAGACCATGAGGCCCGAGCTCGATGCCCACTTGGCGACTCGTCCTGTAGCCTCTCTGTTCTGAATAATGTCTCCCAAGGGGGAAGAACTTACCACAGTGATAGGGTGACCTTGGAAGTATTGCTTCAGCTTCCGGCTTGCCATGAACACCCCGTAAACAAGTTTCTGCCAATGAGGATATCTTTGTTTTGCCTCGATGAGTACCTCACTGACATAATAAACCGGCCGTTGAACCGGATGCTCCTTACCAGCCTCCTTGCGCTCTACCACAATTGCCACACTGACGGCTCGTGAATTAGCAGCCACATATAACAGCAAAGGCTCCTTGTCAATGGGAGCTGCAAGGACCGGCGGCTCAGATAACTGCCTCTTCAAATCCTCAAAAGCAGCATTAGCAGCATTACTCCAGACAAAGGTGTCTGCCTTCTTTATCAGTTGGTACAGCGGTAGGGCCTTCTCACCTAACCGGCTGAACCGGCTTAAAGCAGCAACACGACCCGCCAGTCGCTGAACGTCATTGATACATGCCGGTTTAGCCAAAGAAGTGATTGCCTTAATCTTCTCCGGATTAGCCTTGATGCCCCTGTTTGAGACCAAAAATCCCAAAAGCTTTCCTGCAGGCACACCAAATACACACTTCTCCGGGTTAAGCATCATTTTGTAAACCCGGAGATTGTCGAAGGATTCTCTGAGATCAGGTATCAAGGTTTCCGTCTCTCTGGATTTCACCACTATGTCATCCACATAAGCATGAACATTGCGCCCGATCTGATTGTGGAGACAATTCTGTACACACCGCTGATAAGTCGTCTGGGCACTCTTGAGCCCAAAAGGCATAGACACATAGCAGAAGGCTCCAAACGGAGTGATGAAAGCCGTCTTCTCCTGGTCCTCAACTGCCATCTTGATCTGATGATAACCAGAGTAAGCATCCAAAAAGCTCAAACGCGCACAACCCGCCGTAGCATCAATGATTTGATCAATACGGGGGAGAGCGAAAGGATCAGCCGGACAAGCCTTATTTAAGTCCGTGTAATCCACACACATCCGCCAGGTGACGTTTTTCTTGAGCACGAGCACCGGGTTAGCCAACCACTCCGGGTGAAAAACTTCGACAATGAACCCAGCCGCCAAGAGCCGGGCGACCTCCTCTCCTATAGCTTTTCGTCGTTCCTCATTGAATCGCCACAGAAACTGCCTGACCGGCTTATACTTCAGATCGATATTGAGAGTGTGCTCAGCGAGTCCTCTCGGTACACCCGGCATGTCAGAAGGCTTCCATGTAAAGATGTCCCGGTTCTCACGGATGAACTCGATGAGCGCGCTTTCCTATTTAGGATCCAAGTTGGCACTGATGCTGAATTGCTTAGATGAATCGCCTGGAGTAAAATCAACAAGCTTAGTCTCTGCAGCCGATTTAAACTTCATGGCCGGGTCATGTTCCGTAGTCGGCTTCTTGAGGGAGGTCATATCCGCCGGGTCAACGTTATCTTGATAAAATTTGAGCTCCTCTGCTACACAGACAGACTCCGCATAAGCCGCATCGTCTTCTTCGCACTCCAGGGCCACCTTCCGGCTTCCATGCACAGTGATGGTGCCCTTGTAACCTGGCATCTTGAGCTGTAAATAAACATAACACGGCCGCACCATGAACTTGGCATAAGCCGGCCGGCCGAACAAAGTGTGATATGGGCTTTTGATTTTGACCACCTCAAAAGTTAACTTTTCAGCCCTAGAATCATGCTCATCTCCAAAAGCCACCTCTAGCTCAATCTTACCCACAGGACACGCCGACTTACCAGGCACCACTCCATGAAAGACGGTGTTGGAAGTCTTTAAATTCTTGTCAGTTAAGCCCATGCGCCGAAAGGTCTCGTAATAGAGGATGTTGTTGCTGCTACCTCCATCCATGAGCACCTTAGTAAATTTATAACCACCAACCTGCGGTGCCACCACCAGGGCCAGTTGACCCGGATTATCAACCCGGGGAGGGTGATCCTCCCTGCTCCAGACAATGGGCTGTTTCGACCATCTCAAGTAATGAGGGACTGCCGGCTCAACAGAAGTCATAGCCCGTTTATGGACTTTCTGATCACGTTTGCACAAACTAGTAGTGGACACGTGATACTGCCCACTATTTAGCTGCTTTGGATGGCTCTGATAACCCGATTGCTGCTGTTGTTGTCCTCCTTGACCAAACTGCTGCTGGTTATAACCGCCCGGGTTTCCCTGAAAACCGGAACCTGAACCGCCGCCCGGGCCATGAAAGCCGCCGGCTCCTGAACCGCCACCCGGGCCTTGATTGCCATCAAACATATTAGAATTCTTGAAAGCCTTCATGATTGCACAGTCCTTCCATAAATAAGTCAATGGCCATTCCCGGGTGCCATGTTTCGGGCAGGGTTCATTGAGTAGTTGCTCAAGAGACGGACCGGACCCACCGAACCGAGGGGGTGGTTTTCCTTTGCGCTTCTGATTGTTACCTTGTGCATTGGCCACAAATTCCGGGTTACCGTCCGCCTTACGCTTATTGCCTCCTTGATTCGTCGGGTTATGCTGCTGACCCTTTCCATTACCGTTCTTCTTTCCCTTCCCTGTCTTTTCCTCATCAGACGCGGGATCCTTGGTACTATCAGAATCGGCATACTTGACTAAAGCCGCCATCAGCGTCCCCATATCATTGAAATCACGCTTAAGGCGCCCCAGTTTCTGTCTCAGAGGCTTAAAGCGGCAATTCTTCTCCAGCATGAGAACTGCTGAGCCGGCATCCATCTTGTGAGACGAATGTATTATATCTTTGACCCGGCGCACCCAATGAGTCGTAGATTCACCTTCCTCCTGCTTACAATTTGTTAAGTCCACAATCGACATAGACTGCTTGCAAGTGCCTTTGAAGTTCTGGATGAAATGGGCCTTTAGCTCTGCCCATGAACTAATGGAATTGGGTGGCAAACCCTTTAACCAAGAACGGGCCGTTCCATCCAACATCATGGTGAAATATTTAGCCATCGCTTCATCACTAACCTCCAGCAGCTCCATGGCCATCTCGTAACTTTCAATCCACGCCCCACGCTGTAAATCGGCTGTATAATTCGGCACCTTTCGAGGTCCCTTGAAATCCTTGGGCAGACCTATATTATGTAGAGCCGGTACCAGACAAGGAACACCTTCGGTTCTAGTAGCAACCCCCACCTCAACGGAAGTCGTCGGGTAAGCTGGTGAGTCCTGTTGGGCTGCTAGCTGAGCCGCTAGCTGAGCCGCCCGCTCGTCCTCCTGACGTATCCAATCCTGAATCGGGTTATACCCGCCGGGCTGGTTCCGGCGCTGAGCGCTACTTGACAAGGCCTCTGACTCCATGCGTCTACTGTAACTCGGGCTCCGGTTTTGACGAGGCGGAGCTAACCAGGGCGAAAGAGTTGAGTGAATCCTGTCCCGGCTGTAGGAGTACGTCTCTTGCTGAGCCAGAGCTGTTTGGACAAGTTCCCTGATCCTCCGGGTTTCCACCGCTGTCGGATCATCACCATCTACTGGGAGAGCCGCCAAACGTGCTGATGCTGCGATTAAGTTCTCCATGGGGTTGGAGAAGTGACCCGGTGGTATTAGTACGTAGCGGGGCGGAGCCATATTGCCGTGAAGAGGCGCCGTCACCTGAGGCTGGACCGGGCCTCCCGCTCCGGATGTCATAAACTGATTTGCACCTGGCGGGTTACTTGGGCCGGCTCCGGGTGTAGCAAAGAGATTCCGAGTATCATAAATCTGAGGTAAACGGGACTGAGTTTTCTGATGTCTCCTCCTCATTACCTCATTAGATGCGTTCAGGTTCAACGTGAGCTAAAAAGCCTCTGCCTGAAGTTGCTGCGCCCGTGCGTCCAAAGCCGCCCGCTCTGTGGCTAATCTAGTATCTTCAGCTGTTAAGGTTTCCTTGGCCCGGGCGATCTCTTCACGAACCTGTGCCACCTCTGCCTCATGCTCAGATTGGTTCGCAGGGATGACTGTAGCAGTTAGCAGGGCCGTAAGTTTATCCATGAGATCCATCAGCACCTGAGCCGGTGAGCGCACAGGGCCTCCTGCCCCGACTGCTCCTAACCCGGACGTTATCGCCGCTGAGGCCGTAGAATTTTGGCCGGGTTGAGTGCCAGCCATGAAGACTCCTGCCCAGTTTGGCTACTCTGAGGGATCCAGAATAGTGCTGCCATCGGAACAGCCCCCAAGCACACCATCTTGAACTTGATACAGCGAATCTGTTGAGCCAGCGGATGAATCACCGTCAGAGAGGACGGCCGGCTCACCATCACCTTCAGATCCTTCGGAAAGTTCACCTCCGTGGATGCAACCCACGAAGGCATGCTTCACGGCGGGTTGAACTCGGGCGGGTCTCGCACGCTGAGCCGTCTCGATGAGGTCGGTGCAGTTGTCCGGCTCAGGGCCCGGCTCACCAATACGGCCGATGAAGACATGAATCCCGCCAAAGGGGACCCGGTACCCGTACTCAATTGAGCCGTCATCGGGGCCCCAGCCTTCGTCGTCGATGTAGATCTTGCCGCGATGACTCTTGGTCATCCGGCCAACCGCATATCCCTTGAACCCTTCGAAGCTGCCCTTCAAGAACTCAAATCCACCGTGCGCTGGCCCCACGGTGGGCGCCAACTGTCGTGGAATTGTCACGGCAGATGTCCTTTTGCAAGGACTTAGTCATGGAGCCATCGCAACTAGGAAGCTTAAAGGGGTTAATCGGGACAAGAACACGCGAGGTTTATACTAGTTCAGCCCCTTACGATGAAGGAAGGCCTACGTCTAGTTGGGTTGGTATTGCTTGAGGTTTCGATGACTAGGGAGCGAGATATGCTATGCCTGGTTCTCGATGTGTTGTTTCTTGCCCTAAGCCGCTGGCGGGTCGTCCCCTTATATACACGGGTTGACGCCCTGCGGCCTACAGAGTCCCGGCCGGCTCATAAACAGTGTCCGGCTCGGCGACTAGTTACTTCTACCTTACAGTACAAGTTATACCTATCATGGCGGTTTATCTTTACGGGCTTCAGAGTCGCCAGTGGGCCTTTAGGCCCTTTAGTGAACCGCCATCTTCATGCCTTGGTCTTGGGCTTCTGATGAGCCTCTCTTTGCGTAACCCGGCCCCTCCTGGCCGCCTTACACGAATAGTTATATCCCCAACAATGGGTATCAAGACTAGCAAAGCTTAAAGGGTAAGGAAGGGGTAAAGTGGTGAGGCTGCAGCAGCGACTAAGCAAAGTATGGTGGCTAACTTACGCAAATAAGAGCGAGAAGAGAAGCAAAGCAAACGGTCGTCAACTAGTAATGATCAAGAAGTGATCCTGAACTCCTACTTACGTCAAACATAACCCGAAACCGTGTTCTCCTCTCGAACAACCCGAAAAGATACCATCACGGTTACGCACACGGTTGGTGTATTTTAGAGGAGTTTACTTTAAGTTTACTACAACCGGATATTAACAAATTCCCATCTGCCACATAACCGTGGGCACGGCTTTCGAAAGTTCAAATCCTGTAGGGGTGTCCCAACTTAGCCCATGATAAGCTCTCGCGATCAATGAAGGATATTCCTTCTCCCGGGAAGACCCGATCAGTCTCGGAATCCCGTTTACAAGACATTTCGACAATGGTAAAACAAGACCAGCAAAGCCGCCCGGATGTGCCGACAAATCCTGATAGGAGCTGCACATATCTCGTTCTCAGGGCACACCGGATGAGCAAGACGTCGGGTTGGCATAGACCCTGGTTGCCCAGGGGGCGCCGGACATCGCTCGGTTTGGACCAGCACTTAGAGAAGCACTAGCCCGGGGGGGTAAAATAAAGATGACCCTCGGGATGCGTGACTCCCAAGGGAAAAAAAGGCTTAGGTGAGGCAAATGGTAAAACCAAGGTTGGGCCTTGCTGGAGGAGTTTTATTCAAAGCGAACTATCAAGGGGGTCCCATAAATCACCCAACCGCGTTAGGGACGCAAAATCCGGGAACATAACACCGGTATGACGGAAACTAGGGCGGCAAGAGTGGAACAAAACACCAGGCATAAGGCCGAGCCTTCCACCCTTTACCAAGTATATAGATGCATTAATAATATAAGAGATATTGTGATATCCCAACATAAACATAATCCAACATGGAGCAATCTTCATCTTCACCTGCAACTAGCAACGCTATAAGAGGGGCTGAGCAAAGCAGTAACATAGCCAAACAACGGTTTGCTAGGAAGGGTAACAAAGGTCAGAGGTTCATGGCCATTTGGGAGGCTTGATAAGCAAGTGGTAGGTAACGCAGCAAAGCGATAGAACGAAGCAACTAGCATAGAAATGATAGTAATGAGATCCAAGGTGACGGTCATCTTGCCTGAAATCCCGCAAGGAAGAAGAACGAGTCCATGAAGAAGATGGAGCCACGAAGACGAACCAAGCGTAGACGAACGAATCCTCACGATCGCAACGAAACGGGAACTATCGAGAAGAAGAAGCACACAACACAGTAAACACACCACACATGAACAAGGCATGATGATCAACCAAGTATGATGCATGACAAGGCTACATGAAGCTACTCATGGCAAGAGATGATGCATACAAGAACAACACCACCACGCAAGTTTAAATGAGGCCGGAAACAACATAGAACAATTCTGGTAAGTCCTCATATGCAAATTTCGAAATTGGTCCAGATCTGAATAAACTTTATGTTCAAGTTGTTAAACAGCATGTTAAGATGTACCAAAACAATCTACACGAAATTCTAGTCAAGTTACATATAAAGTTAATTAGATTCGAAGCTACGGCCTAGAAGATATGAGCAAAACAAGTTAAGCATGGCATTGATGCAAAATGCATTCAAACATCAAGAAAACACATTCAAGACATGGATCCAACAAGGTAATATGAAACTACATGCAAAACTAAGCAAGTTTCATATAGAGCACACTCAAAACGGAGCAACGGTTCAACACGTACACACCATACAAGTTTAAAGGGCATGCTGTCCAAAACAGCAACTAGGCATATTGCAAGCATCAAAACAACATGCTACAGCATCACAACAAGAAAACAAAAGGCATGGACATGATGTACAGGCAAAGCATGACAAAACATGAACACTGAGCTACCTCCAGAAACTACTAGAACATGCTAAAAAGGACATGACAACATTGAAAATAATAACAGGTTCACAGACTTAGCAGAATTCACAGGACATGGCAGAAATAACATCAGGTTACAAAGTTTAGAGCTATCAAACAACATGCTACAGGAATTTATCATGGCAACCAAAGGCATTGTATGAATCTACTAATTGCATAGAACAAAAGTCCCTTACCGACCAAGAGCCAAAAAGGCACAGAAGATATGATGGCACCCACGTAAACATAGCAAGTTTCGTTACAGATTTCAGACTTAGCAGAAAACAGAGCATGGCATAAACAGAATTATGAAGGCATCTTTGCGAGGTCGATTCACTCATCACAAGGCATTGCATGACAAGATAAGCATAGCATCAGCAAGAAGACATGTTCATGAAGCTAAGAATGGCAAGGGAAAGTTCATAGCATGCTTGCATTACTAACAACAACCATGAAAAAATTGATTAACATGTAAACAATCTGCCAGGAACATTTTATAGCAAAAGTAGAGCAAGATTAAGACAAGCAACAGCAGACTATAAATGCACAACAAGGCATGGATAGATAGAGCATAACCATATGTCCAAAATATCCTTAGTGCACATCTCCAGATTATGCATAGATTAATTGGTAGCATCAAGCAAAGATAGCAACACGATATAACAGTTTCAGCATAGCAAAACAGTAACAGCAAGTAGTCCACTTCACAAGCTTGATGCACTCACTACAGGGCAAAACAAAATACATGGATGGAACCACTGTAAAGATGACATGTTGTAGCTCATAACTCATGTAGACTTCATGCTCAAAAGAAAATCACACAAAAAGATGCAAAAATGACAAATGAGCATGTTCTGATAAACTACAGCAGACAACATTATATAGCACTCTTGCAACGATGATTAGGGCATCAAGATGAACTCAAATGAACATGGCACAATGGAATGAAATGAAGAGAACATCCTGGTGAACATTACGATATATTATATGCATGAAACCGAGCTACGGTCATGGAGATATGGCATGTCAAAGATAGCACCAGAATGTTAAAAACCGAGGACTTAGAAGAAATATACCCTTCAGGAAAAGTCAACGCGGGATCGGACGGAGCGGGACGGCGCGGTTTGTCCGGCGGCGGACGGACATGTCCGGCTGCAGAAAGGATGAAACTTAGGGTTTGGACTGCGGGAATTTCGGGGGAGGTGTATATTTATAGGTAGAGGGAGCTAGGAGAGTCCAATTGAGGAGCGGGTTTCGGCCACGCGATCGTGATCGAACGACCGAGAGGATGGAGGGGGTTAGGATGGGTTATTGGGCCACTTTGGAGGGGTGTTGGGCTGCACACAAAAGAGGCCTTTGCGGCTACCCGGTTAACCGTTGGAGCATCAAACGGACTCCAAATGACCCGAAACTTGACAGGCGGTCTACCGGTGGTGTACCAAGGCCGCTTGGCAAATCACGGTCCATTCCGAGAATGTTTAACACCTGCTCACAACAAGAGACAAAAAGGGGAACACCAGAGGACATCGGAGTGTCGGATTGCAAAACGGACAACGAGGAAAATACTCGGATGCATGAAACGAACACGTATGCAAAAAGAGATGCACATGATGACAAGGCAAAATGCAACACGCAAGAAAATGACATGGCAACAACGGTGAATAACTGGCGGACACCTGGCGCATCGAATCCGGGGCGTTACAAGTTAGTAGTGGGCATTTACCGAGCAGATCAAAGGAGCTGGCCGGAGCATCAATACCAACCTGGACGTACTGGACGAGGGCCTCGATCTTCCTGTGTATGCCAGCGTCCATCCCCCTTTAGAACCACGGCAGAGCAACGGGCTCTACCAGATGCGGCACCGAGGGGCACGGGCTGCAACCCGATTGGGGGTGGAGCAAAGACGCACTTGGTGCTGGCCAGCATGGGCAGCAGGATTTGGAATGATGTAGCGGCATGTGGAGCCCCCGCTGGAACCTGACAGAGCGATGGTGGAGGAGCATCATCGAGGGAAGACAGAAGGAGGCGGAGGGCGGTGCGCCGATATGCCTGGATTCGGCGGCGGATCCCCACCAGCAAGAAATGGAGTGGTGGTGCTGCAGCATGGTGGAGGTCAGCTGGGTTGGTGGGGGCATGGTTCTCGCACGGCCGGGCGCTGGTGAGGGGATGCGGCGTGGGATGGGGCGGCGCAGGATGGGGAGGTCGAGAAGCGGCGAGGCGCGGTGTGGCCAGGAGGCGGCGGAGCGCGGGGGGACGAGCGGCGGTGGGGCGCGAGGGGGCCGGGCGGCAGCGGGGCGCGGGGGGCCGGGCGGCGGCGGGTCGCTGGGTGGCCGGGCGGCGACGAGGCGCGGGGTGGCCGGGTGGCGGCGGGGAGCTGGGTTGGTCTAGTTGATTTTTCCGGATCGGGGAATTTATGGATCGCTCACCTATATAGAGCCAAGGGGTAATAAATATTATTCTGTTACTAGTAACAGAATAGCCACATAGACACTATTCTAATCCCGGTATCAAAATAACCTCTTTATATATATAGGGCCCGAGGCGTTGCGGAACTCCGGAAGCCACGGAGAAAAAAAGAAAAAGAAAACCCACCTAGTCCCGCACCTCCCGCGCCGCCCCCTCCCCTTCCCCGGGAACCAGCCACCGTGCCGCCACCGGTCCTAAATCCGGCCGCCGCGCCGCTCCTTCCCCGGGATCCGGCCGCCGCGCCGCTCCCTCCTCGGGATCCGGCCGCCGCGACACCACCTCCCCCGGATCCGGCCGGGACTGATCCCACCGCCGCCTGCCGCCACCAAGCACCGGCGTGCGACCCCGACGCCGCCTCCCTCCATGAAGCGCCGGCGCCCGACCCCGTCACCTACCTCTGGTACGCCGTCGCGCCTCCGCTGCCACCTAGGGTGCCCCCGACGTCGCCCAACTCCTCCTCACGCGACGACCCCCTGGGGCGCAGGCCTCCTCGATGTTCTGCCCCGGACACGGGCGCCTCCCCGTCCACTCTCCGGCGACCGAAACAAGCTCCGCCCGCTGTAGCAGAGGACAGTCCCCGTTCGTGGCCTCCCCTCCCCTCCCCGCCCCAGGAACCGGCCGCCGCGCCGCCCCTGCCTCGGTATCCGGCCGCCGCGCCTCTCATCCACCAGCCCCGCCGTCCCTGGATCCCAACCACCCGACGAGCTCCGGCGCCACCTCAACGAACGTCGCGGCGGTCGCCTCCCCATGGGATCCGCAAGCTTTTCCTCCCACGTCCGCGCCTCATCTTCCTGTGGGCAGCCGTTGCTGCTGATGGAGCGGCAGGACGGAGGACGAGCAGTAGCTGTAGCACGAGCGGACATGGCTGACATTCTTCTTTCCTTGCCAAGAATTTGCTCCTCTCCTCGCGAACTGGATGTGCATGGGATCTGCAGTGAGTGCGCTGCAGCCGTTTGGGTAAAAACAACTTTTTGAATTGGCCATAATTACTTGATGGATCTCTAAGTTTAGACATTTTTACTGCTGACGTTCAGGGATTTTAGAATGCGAAGTAGTGCATGCAGTTTTGTGTCTGGAAGTTGTTTGTGTTTCGTGTGCCACTAACTGCTACTGACCTCCCGCACACGTTCTCTCAGACATGCTGCTTGCAATTTGCTCCTGCACGCTGCCGACGCATCCAGGCTCCTGCACATTGATGGTTTGCTGCTGTAAAAATGTTGTGCTAACTGAACTTAACTGTCTTTACTGATTTAACTACAGGGGCATGTGTGTCTGCGAATTTGTTGTAAAAAAATCTTGTTATTTTCCTTGTACGTCCATTGACCTAATTTCCGAGACATTCGCCGTGAAGTTAATTTTTTTGAGACGCCATGTAGTTCTACCATGGCTATACACCAAGTTATTTCAGTGAAAAAAGAATTTTCCGTTGTTGGTTTTATAGTGCTAGAGCAAATCCACCAAATAAGGTGTAAAGGCTAGCTAAACTAGCAAGCAAACACACGTACCTTGATTGATTTGCCGTAGTAGCCGTACGTACATATTTTGCAGGAAAACTTCCGTACGTGAGCTTTGTGTGAAGCTAGATCATAGGTCGATTCCATCGACTTACTTCGTCGCCATTGAAGAAAAATGGGTTGGAAAGTCTTTTTTTTTGTTTAGCCACAGTGACCTATCGCTCCTATTTTATTTTCTGTTTCATTCGATTTGATTCAAGTTAAAGGATTCTATCTTTTCTAAAACATAAAGGTTTAAATTTAAATAATAGAAAAGTTCAAATGTTTATGATGAAAGAAAGAAAGTCAAATTAAAAATCAAAGCAGTTAAAAAAGTTTATAAAAAACAGGTTTTCCTCTTTCTAAAAAAAATAGAAGTTCAAATTTAAAAAAACAGAAGTTCAATATTTATTACAAAAACAAAAAAGGTCAAATTAAAAAATAGACCAAAGCAAAAAAAATTAAACAAATGGATTTCCCATTTTTTTAAAATTATGCAGAATTAGCTATCGGTATGTTTTTCCTTTATTTCTTGAATAAATCGGAAGTTCATACATACAAAAAACAGAAGTTCAAAATATCTTATAAAATAAATGTTTGTACGCAAAATTGGCATGTCAAAAATGTGTTTTGTGTGTGGGTGTGTGTCAACACCACAAGTTCAGATGACAAAAAAGTAATAAAAAAAACCTAAAAATGTTCATTGCAACAAGTTTGAATCAAAAAAGGAACACCCCATCAAAATATCCACAACGGAAGCTCAAATTGAAAATGACAAAAATATTTTAGAAAATTTAATTAGAACATGGATTTCGTAGTTTCTAAAAGAAACCTAGAAGTTCAAATTAAAGTAATGGAGCGGTTCAGTGTTTATTAAACACTCAGATTCTAACCGCTAATAGAAAATAAAAGTAACGTGAGGTTCAAATTAAAATAACTCGGAAGTTTGGAGTTTATTAAAATTTAGGATTACATGTTCGAAAAACAAAAACCCATGCCATTTTGGCATTTTGAAAACCAACTCATAAAAATGAAAAAATATTTCTTGCTAGAAGTTCAAGTGCTCGACGAGGGAACGTTGGAATTGCTACCCACTTTATTCGCGCATAATTCTCTCTCCCGTGCATGGTTCGGAATTTATATTGCGAGATGTCCGACCTCCAATTACATGTTTTAAAAGAGCAAAAAATGACGTCCAACCATCAATTGTGAGTAATTCGACGTATACAAAAAAATGCGACATAATTTCATAGTGAAAACAAACGAGAAGTTCAAGTAATGCAAGGGATGCATTTCAGGTGAGATTTAAAAGTATAGAAAAATAAAATCTTAAAAGGTTTGTTGAAAGAAGTTCAAGTGCTTTGTCCGGAGAAGTTCAAAAATTGTTGCGAGAGAGGTTCACCTTGTATTTCCATGTTCGATTTTTTCCGTATAAAAATCTAATACAATTCTTTACTCAAAATATAAGTAGGTGAAGTTCATGTTGAAATAAGAGAGAAGTT
Source organism: Triticum urartu (assembly GCF_003073215.2). NCBI lineage: Eukaryota > Viridiplantae > Streptophyta > Magnoliopsida > Poales > Poaceae > Triticum > Triticum urartu. Next base: position 498,821,914 of record NC_053022.1, on the reverse strand, counting down.
TGAAGTATATTAAAACCTAGGATTTGCCTGTTCAAAAAATAAAAAACACAACGACATTTTTTGCACTTTTAAAAACAACTCTTAAACGAAAAAAATGGTTGCCAGAAGTTCAAGTGCTCGGTGAGGAAAAGTTCAAAAAATTCTTGTGAGAGAGGTTAACAGTGTATTTAGATATCCAAAATACGTAAAAAAATGTTGTTTTTTAGGTTTTAAAATAATTCTCTCAAACCAGAGAGAAGTTCAAAGTGATAATAACCAGAAGTTCATGTACTAGATGGTGTGTATTTCATACAAGAAAAAAACAATAAAAATGAAACAGAGTGAAGTTCAAACAGACATGCCCCAGAAGTTCAACTACTTAATGCGGTGCAAAAAATAGCACGTCAAAAACAAAGTGATGTTCAAATAGACATACCCGAGAAGTTCAACTACTTCACGCAGTGCGTTTCCATTCGCAATGAACGCAGAAATCATGATCTCGTCATTTCTCTAATTTACTTCAAAACAACAGGAATATCATCTATGTAAGTTCAAGTCCTCGATCGGAGAAAGTTAAAAAAATATTGTGAGAGAGGTTTGTACAAAAAAGAGTATCATTTGTATAACACTGACGAAATGGATGAGAAAATTACAAAGGAAAATACGTCATAGAAGTTCAACGTGAAAACAGCAGGAAGTTCAACTTATATAGTGAATGAATTTGAGATGAAAAACTTTTAAAATCGTCGCGAGTATGAAAAGATGATCAACACGGGAAACTTGCGTGCTTACAGCAGCTTTCCATCGGTATATCACCTGCTCAATTCTGGTGAATGGATGGAGAGTTACGAGCAATGGATGGAGACCTACGAGCAAAAAAATCACGTGAAAAACAGAGTGAAGTTTAGGTACACACGCCGAGAAGTTCAGGTTCTTCATGCGGTGCATTTTTGAAGAATCTGTTTCGCGATAAAGGCAGAACGAATGATCCCGCCATTTTCGAAATTACTTGAAAACGGCCAGGATTCAGAGAAAACCATCAACATGAAAAAGTTTCGCATTTTCCGTAGCTTTTCAGCGGTATATTATTTGCCCCATTCCGATAAACTTTGTAAAAATTACGACAAAAATACGTTTTAACCATTTTCCAAACTAACATAAAACCGTAATGAATTAGGAGAAACAATACATACAAAAAAGTTTCGCATTTCCTCAAGCTTTCCAACACCATATCATTTGCTGCATTCGGACGCACGGTTAAAATATTAGCTCAAAAATACGAACTCGGTAGGACTTGGACCATTTTCTAAATTACTCTTAAACCATTCAAAATTAGAAAAAACCTTTCAAGATGAAAAAGTAGCGCATTTTCATAAGCTTTCCAACGCCGTATCATATGCCTCCATTGGATTAGCTGTTTAGAAATGACATCGAAAAAACAAACTCAGCTGTTCGGTTTACGAAATTTTACATTTTTTCAAATTACTCTATAACCATAGGGAATTAGAGAAAACTTTCAACATGTGGAAGGAGCGGTTTTGCAGCAGCTTTCCAACGCCATATTATATGCCTCATTCCGATAAAGGTTTAGAAATGCGATCGAAAATACGATTCACGTTTTTTGTGCGAAGAAAAAACGGTTTTCAAAACTGCTCTTAAACCGCTTATATTTTGCCAAAAAATTAAGTTGGGTCATGATATTGGGGTCCATAGCTTTCCAACGGTATATCGCAAGCCCCATTTGGGCAATGTTGGCGGAAGTTCAACCTAGTTCACAGGGAAGTTCAACGTAGTACTAGCGGGGCAGGTCAGGACACACACTTATAAGGACATGCATTCGTATTTTATTAGTGAAATCATACTTATTAACCAGGACGGGGGTATAGGAGTTAATTAAATCGCAAACGTTTTTTTGTAGTAACCGTATGTGTACGTGTCCTTTCGTCCTCCTCTCGCACGTCTTGTCACCCCGCTGCCGTAGACGGCTTACAGCGCAAGCTTGCACAGCGCGTGGGGGCGTTCTTTTGGCCAAATGGTGGCGCCAATTAATCATCAGTGAGCCCATTCCCGCGCAACAGGTTCCCGCGCAAGCTTCCCGCCCGACTCGGTGAAATCCCCCAAAATCCCAATCCTTACCGGCCTGCTATAAAAAACCTCACGGCCGGCGAGTCTTGCGTCGCATTTTCCCCTCCCTCCCTATAGCTTATCTCGTCTGCTTCTCCCACAATTTCCAATGGCACCGGTCCGTCGTCGTCGCTCAGCCACTCCGTTGTCATCAGAGGACAGCTCCAGCTGGGAGGCGACACCACGGCAGCGGCGCAGTCCCCGGCATAGTGTAGTGTGTGTGGCATCCCTGTTGGGTGTGCGCGGAACACCAAGCACACGCTCCGCCGCCGCTGCCCGTCGGCAGCTGTTGCCGACCGCCGTTGCCGCCACACCCCCGTCGAAAGCCAGGGCCATCTCCTGCTCTGCCGCCGTGGCCCGAAGGCGGGAGGTGGCCATCGTGGCCTCCACCCCACTACCGGCCACCGTGGCCATCACCCGCTCTACCACCGCGGCCCGAAGGCGGGAGGTGGTGGTCGTGGCTGCCACCCCATCGTCGGCCGCCATGGCACCTGATACGTCCATTTTGCATCATGCTTTTATATCAATATTTATTGCATTATGGGCTGTTATTTCACTTTATGTCACAATACTTATGGCTATTCTCTCTTATTTTACAGGGTTTACATAAGAAGGGAGAATGCCGGCAGCTGGAATTCTGGGCTGGAAAAGGAGCAAATATTAGAGACCTATTCTGCGCAACTCCAAAAGTCCTGAAACTCCACGGAATATCTTAAAATAAATAAAGAAAAATCCTCGCCAAAGATGAAGTCCAGGGGGCCCACACCCTGCTCACGAGGGTGGGGGCGCGCCCCCCTCCTAGGGTGCCCCCTACCTCGTGGGCCCCCCGGTGGCTCTCCGACGCCCATCTTCTGCTATATGAAGTCTTCCGTTGAGAAAAAAATAGCAAGCAACCTTTCGGGACGAGACTCTGCCGCCACGAGGCGACGGAACCAATCTAGAGTTTCGGCAGAGCTGTTCTGCCGGGGAAACTTACCATCGTCATCACCAACGCTCCTCTCATCGGGAGAGGGCAATCTCCATCAACATCTTAACCAGCACCATCTCATCTCCAAACCCTAGTTTATCTCTTGTATCCAATTCTTGTCTCAAAGTCCGAGATTGATGCTAGTAGGTTGCTAGTAGTGTTGATTACTCCTTGTAGTTGATGCTAGTTGGTTTATTTGGTGGAAGATCATATGTTCAGATCCTTTATGCATATTATTACCCCTCTGATTATGAACATGAATATGCTTTGTGAGTAATTATGTTTGTTCCTGAGGACAAGGAAGAAGTTTTGCTATTAGTAGTCATGTGAATTTGGTATTCGTTTGATATTTTGATAAGATGTATGTTGTCTAGCCTCTAGTGGTGTTATGTGAACGTCGACTACATAACACTTCACCGTTATTTGGGCCTAGAGGAAGGCATTGGGAAGTAATAAGTAGATGATGGGTTGCTAGAGTGACAGAAGCTTAAACCCTAGTTTATGCGTTGCTACGTAAGGGGCTGATTTGGATCCATATGTTTCATGCTATGGTTAGGTTTACCTTAATACTTTTGTTGTAGTTGCGGATGCTTGCAATAGAGGTTAATCATAAGTGGGATGCTTGTTCAAGTAAGAACAGCACCCAAGCACCGGTCCACCCACATATCAAATTATCAAAGTACCGAACGCGAATCATATGAACGTGATGAAAACTAGCTTGACGATATTCCCATGTGTCCTCAGGAGCGCTTTTCCTATTATAAGAGTTTGTTCCGGCTTGTCCTTTGCTACAAAAAGGATTGGGCCACCTTGCTGCACTTTATTTACTTTTGTTACTTGTTGCTCGTTACAATTTGTCTTGTCACAAAACTATCTGTTACCACTTATTTCAGTACTTGCAGAGAATACCTTGCTGAAAACCGCTTATCATTTCCTTCTGCTCCTCGTTGGGTTTGACACTCTTACTTATCGAAAGGACTACGATAGATCTCCTATACTTGTGGGTCATCAAGACTCTTTTCTGGCGCCGTTGTCGGGGAGTGTAGCACCTTTTGGTAGGTGGAATTTGGTAAGGAAGATTTATATAGTGTGCTGAAATTTACTGTCACTTGTTACTATGGAAAGTAATTCTCTGAGAGGCTTGTTCGGGGTATCTTCGCCCCGTCCAGTAGAGCAAAGAGTTGCTCCTCAACCTACTGAACCTATTGAAAATGAAACTCCTTTTGTATTTCCTTCGGGTATGATGGAAAAACTGCTAGCTAATCCTTTTACAGGAGATGGAACAAAGCATCCTGATGAGCACTTATTATATGCGGATGAAGTTTGTGGACTATTTAAGCTTGCAGGTGTACCCGATGATGTTGCTAAAAAGAAGGTATTCCCTTTATCTTTGAAGGAAGACGCATTGATATGGTATAGGCTATGTGATACGAGATTGTGGGACTATAAAAGATTGAAATTGGAATTTCATCAAAAGTATTACCCTATGCATCTTGTTCATCGTGATCGCAATTATATATATAATTTCTGGCCTCGCAAAGGAGAAAGCATCACTCAAGCCTGGGGGAGGCTTAAATCAATGTTATATTCATGCCCCAATCATGAGCTCTCGAGAGAAATAATTATGCAAAGTTTTTATGCTTGGCTTTCTCATAATAATCAAACCATGCTCGATACTTCTTGTGTTGGCTCTTTTATGATGAAGACTATTGAATTCATATGGAACTTATTGGATAGAATTAAACGCAACTCTGAAGATTGGGACCTCGACGAAGGTAAGGAGTCAGGTATGACACCTAAGTTTGATTGTGTTAAATCTTTTATGGATACCGATATTTTCCGTAAGTTTAGCACTAAATATGGACTTGACTCTGAGATAGTAGCTTCTTTCTATGAATCTTTTGCTACTTATGTTGATCTCCCTAAGGAGAAGTGGTTTAAATATCATCCTCCCATAGAAGTAAAAGTAGTTGCACCTATTAAAGTTGAAGAAAAGATTGTCACTTATAATGATCCTATTGTTCCTACTTCTTATGTTGAAAAACCACCTTTCCCTGTTAGAGTAAAGGATCATGCTAAAGCTTCAACTGTTGTTCGTAAAAGCAATATCAGAACTTATGTACCCCCTGAGAAAGTTATAGTAGAACCTAATATTGCTATTGTTAAAGATCTCTTGTCTGATAATATTGATGGGCATGTTATTCTGTTCGAAGGTGAAACTGCTAGAATTGCTAAACCTTGTGATAGAGATAAACATAGACCCGTGGTAGGCGTGCCTGTTATTTATGTTAAAATAGGAGATCATTGTTACCATGGCTTATGTGATATGGGTGCTAGTGCTAGTGTTATACCCATTACCTTATACGAAGAAATTAAGCATGAAATTGCACTTGCTGAGATAGAAGATATTGATGTCACAATTAAGCTTGCCAATAGAGATACTATTTCACCAATTGGGATTGTTAGAGATGTCGAAGTCTTGTATGGGAAAACTAAATATCCCGCTGATTTTCTTGTTATTGGTTCTCCACAAGATAGCTTTTGTCCCATTATATTTGGTAGACCCTTCTTGAATACTGTTAATGCTAGGATAGATTGTGAAAAGAATGTTGTTACTATTGGCTTGGATGATATGGTTCATGAGTTTAATTTCTCTAAATTTAGTAAACAACATCGTGAGGAAGAATTGCCTAGTAAGGATGATATTATTGGTCTTGCTTCTATTGCCGTACCTCCTAGTGATCCTTTAGAACACTATTTGCTAGACCATGAAAATGACATGTTCATGAATGAAAGAAGGGAAATAGATGAAGTATTCTTTAAACAGGAACCTATTCTGCAACACAATTTGCCTGTTGAAATTTTAGGGGATCCTCCTCCACCCAAGGGTGATCCCGTGTTTGAGATTAAACCATTGCCAGATAATCTTAAATATGCTTATCTTGATGAAAAGAAGATATATCCTGTTATTATTAGTGCTAACCTTTCAGAGCATGAAGAAGAAAGATTATTGAAAACTCTGAAGAAGCATCGTGCTGCTATTGGATACACTCTTGATGATCTTAAGTGCATTAGTCCCACTCTATGTCAACATAAAATAAATTTGGAAGCAGATGCCAAACCAGTTCGTGATCCTCAACGACGTCTGAATCCTAAAATGAAAGAAGTGGTAAGAAAAGAAATACTCAAGCTTTTGGAGGCAGGTATAATTTATCCCGTTGCTGATAGTCAGTGGGTAAGTCCTGTCCATTGCGTCCCTAAGAAGGAAGATATTACTGTTGTTCCTAATGATAAAGATGAATTGATTCTACAAAGAATTATTACAGGTTATAGGATGGTAATTGATTTCCGCAAATTAAATAAAGCCATTAAGAAAGATCATTACCCCTTATCTTTTATTGATCAAATGCTAGAAAGATTATGCAAACATACACATTACTGCTTCCTAGATGGTTATTCTGGTTTCTCTCAAATACCTGTGTCGGCTAGAGATCAATCAAAGACTACTTTTACATGCCCTTTTGGTACTTTTTCTTATAGACGTATGCCTTTTGGTCTATGTAATGCACCTGCTACCTTTCAAAGATGCATGATGGCTATATTCTCTGACTTTTGTGAAAAGATTTGCGAGGTTTTCATGGACGATTGTTCTATCTATGGTTCCTCTTTTGATGATTGCCTGAGCAATCTTGATCGAGTTTTGCAGAGATGTGAAGAAACTAATCTTGTCTTGAATTGGGAAAAGTGCCACTTTATGGTTAATGAAGGTATTGTTTTGGGGCACAAAGTTTCCGAAAAAGGTATTGAAGTTGATAAAGCCAAAGTTGATGCTATTGAAAAGATGCCATGTCCCAAGGACGTCAAAGGTATAAGAAGTTTCCTTGGTCGCGTCGGATTTTATAGGAGGTTCATTAAGGACTTCTCAAAAATTTCTCGGCCTCTGACTAATTTATTGCAAAAAGATATACAATTTGTCTTTGATGATGATTGTGTAGAAGCATTTGAAATACTTAAGAAAGCATTAGTCTCTGCACCTGTTGTTCAGCCACCTGATTGGAATTTACCCTTTGAAATTATGTGTGATGCTAGTGATTATGCTGTAGGTGCTGTTCTAGGGCAAAGAGTTGATAAGAAATTAAATGTTATCCATTATGCTAGTAAGACTCTAGACAATGCTCAAAGAAATTATGCTACTACTGAAAAAGAACTTTTAGCAGTTGTATTTGCTTGTGATAAGTTCAGACCTTATATTGTTGATTCTAAAGTAACTATTCACACTGATCATGCTGCTATTAAATATCTTATGGAAAAGAAAGATGCTAAACCTAGACTTATTAGGTGGGTTCTCCTGCTACAAGAATTTGATTTGCATATCGTTGATAGAAAAGGAGCTAAGAACCCCGTTGCAGATAACTTATCTAGGTTAGAAAATGTTCTTGATGACCCACTGCCTATTAATGATAGCTTTCCTGATGAACAATTAAATGTTATAAGTACTTCTCGTAGTACTCCTTGGTATGCCGATTATGCTAATTATATTGTTGCTAAATTTATACCACCTAGCTTCACATACCAGGAAAATAAAAAGTTTTTCTATGATTTGAGACATTACTTTTGGGATGACCCACATCTTTATAAAGAAGGAGTAGATGGTGTTATTAGACGTTATGTACCTGAGCATGAACAGGAACAGATCCTACGCAAGTGTCACTCCGAAGCTTATGGAGGACACCACGCTGGAGACAGAACTACACATAAGGTATTGCAATCCGGTTTTTATTGGCCTACTGTTTTCAAGGATGCCCGTAAGTTTGTCTTGTCTTGTGAGGAATGTCAAAGAATTGGTAATATTAGTAGACGTCAAGAAATGCCTATGAATTATTCTCTTGTTATTGAACCTTTTGATGTTTGGGGCATTGATTATATGGGACCTTTTCCTGCCTCTAATGGATATACACATATTTTAGTTGTTGTTGATTACGTTACTAAGTGGGTAGAAGCTATTCCAACTAGTAGTGCTGATCATAACACCTCTATTAAAATTCTTAAGGAAGTTATTTTTCCGAGGTTTGGAGTCCCTAGATATTTAATGACTGAAGGTGGTTCACACTTTATTCATGGTGCTTTCCGCAAAATGCTTGCTAAATATGATGTTAATCATAGAATTGCGTCTCCTTATCACCCACAGTCTAGTGGTCAAGTAGAATTGAGCAATAGAGAGCTCAAATTAATTTTGCAAAAGACCGTTAATAGGTCTAGAAAGAATTGGTCTAAGAAACTTGATGATGCATTGTGGGCTTATAGAACTGCATATAAAAATCCTATGGGTATGTCTCCATATAAAATGGTTTATGGAAAAGCATGTCACTTACCTCTCGAACTAGAACATAAGGCATATTGGGCTATTAAGGAGCTCAACTATGATTTCAAACTTGCCGGTGAGAAGAGGTTATTTGATATTAGCTCACTTGATGAATGGAGGACCCAAGCTTATGAAAATGCCAAGTTATTTAAAGAAAAAGTTAAAAGATGGCATGACAAAAGGATACAAAAGTGTGAGTTTAATGTAGGTGATTATGTATTGCTATACAACTCTCGTTTAAGATTTTTTGCAAGAAAACTTCTCTCTAAATGGGAAGGCACCTATGTTATCGAGGAGGTCTATCGTTCCGGTGCCATAAAAATCAACAACTTCAAAGGCACAAATCCGAAGGTGGTAAACGGTCAAAGAATCAAACATTATATCTCAGGTAATCCCATAAATATTTAAACCAATATTATTGAAACCGTAACCCCGGAGGAATACATAAGGGACACTTTCCGGAATGTTTCAGACTCCGAAAAGGAATAGGTATGTGGTACGGTAAGTAAACCGACTCCAAAACAATTTTCAAGGCAATATTTCTCCGTTTTGGAATATTTAGAAAAATAGAAAAATAAGTACCAGTCCGGGAAGGACACGAGGGCCCCACGAGGGTGGTGGGCGCGCCCCCTACCTTGTGAGCACCTCGTGTGCCCTCCGGACTCCGTTTTCTTGCATGTTACGTATTTTGTTCGGTAAAAATTCATTATATAACCTCCCGAAGGTTTTGACTCCCGTATCACGCAAATCTCATCTGTTCTTGTTTTGAGCTATTTTCGGTCAGGGTTTTCAAGGCTAGGCATCATGTCGTCCCCCTCCTCCAACAATGGTGACAACGATGCTTGGCTAATGAAGATAGATCTGAAGAGGGAAGAACCCATGAAGGCCAACAAGGATGAAAGGATCAAGAAAGCCACAGAGGATCAAGCTCTGGCAGCATAAGACATCCTTCAACTTGATCATAACCTTCTTACCCCAACTGAGATCGAAGCTTTCAAGATGATTGAGTTAGCTCGTATACATAACAAGTATCTCACACAAGAAAATATTTTGTTGAAGGAGCATATTGTCGCACTCAAGGGCATTATCCGCAAGCTAGAGGACCTCTTGCGCTCGATGTGCGATTATCCAACACCTCCACCACCTTCTTCACCAACGACAAAGAAGGAGATATAATCACATGGGTATGGGCACTCCCCTTGGCAACTGCCAAGCTTGGGGGAGGTGCCCCGGTATCGTATCACAATCACAACTCCTATCTTTACCGTTTTTCTTAGTTCGATCCTATTAGTAGTATCTTGATCTAGTAGAATAAAGTTTATGGCATGATCTAGTTTTGAGTTTTGCTTTATGATCTCTCTTTGTAATCGAGTCCGTGAGCTATATATAATAAAGATTAGTGTTGAGTCAAGGGCCTGATTATTTTGCCATGATCTTGGGTGAATAAAAGAAAAGAGAAAAAGAATAAAAAGAAACAAAAAGTTCATATTGATCTTATTGAGAGTAATGACTTCACATAGAAAGAGTATGATGATTAAAAGTTGTTGGGAGTTGGCAGACATGGTTTTGGTCATTGTTGCAATTAATAGTGTCGGATTTCGGGTTCCGGCAGACCCTTGAGGTTCGAACACTGGGGTGCGCGCGGAGATTACGCCTTCTACCTACCTGCACCCCTCCACCTCGCAAAGATCTAAGCTATGGAAAGAACAGCACAAGAGACACAGGGTTTATACTGGTTCGGGCCACCGTTGTGGTGTAATACCCTACTCCAGTGTGTGGTGTGGTGGATTGCCTCTTGGGCTGATGATGATGAACAATACAAGGAAGAACAGCCTCGCGAGGGTCTGCCCTTGGCTAGGGGATGAACTACTAGGAGGAGTTCAATCACCCTTCTCTCTCTCTCTGGATGCTACTAGATCCGATCCCAATTGCCTCTATCTCATCTGATTCTAATTGCTCTATCTGTCGTCCTATCTGATCCCTCGATGCCCCTACCCTGGGGGTGGCTAGTCCTATTTATAGGCAAAGGCCCTGGGCCTCCTCCCAAATATTGAGCGGGAAGGGTGCCAACAATTGGCCATTTTGAAGGGGAACAACTGGTACACTTATCCTGACTAAAGTTGGTCCTCGCCTGCCAAAGGCTCTGGTGGTGACGCTGGCTTGGGCTCCACAATGACTTCCTCCCTGCTGTTGGACTGGTCTTGGTCTCGTTGCACCGAAACGGGTGCCTTTCCTTGATGCTCTCGCCTGCGCTTGCTCCCTTTGCACCAAAGAGGAAAGGAGGACACTGCGCGGGCTGGCGCCCGCCTGACGCCCTTGGTCGTCATGGCTTGCGTCACGGGCACCTCGTGAGGTACCCCGCCTTGATCTCTCTGCCTCCTCGCGAGCCAGCCTGATGAGACCATGCCTGAGGAAGCTCCGTGTCGTCCGCTCCGCGAGGCTTGGCCCCTCGCGAGGGTCTTGGGTCTGTGTTGATGAAGATGGGCCGTGCTGGGCCCCCCTTTGAGCCACGCCGCAGGCCGCAGGCAGGCAAGTCTGGGGACCCCCGTTCCCAGAACGCCGACAGTAGCCCCCGGGCCCAAGGCGCGCCCGGACTTGGCCATGCAGGGAGGCGAAAGGGCAAGGGCGAAGCGCCACGGGCCCTAACAGCCTGCGGCCTTGGGCGCCGCGTGGCGGTTGACTGGACGTGGGCGCCTCAGCAACCGCGCTAGTTGATAAAGGAGCGGCATCTGCCTAGGCTGTGCTTTTTCTGCTTTCTCCGGTTGCTGCTCAGATCCCCTTTCTTGCGCCTCTCCTTCCTTCCTCCAAAATTTACAGATCTACTAAGTCCGCGCGACCTAGGAAGCCATGGCGCCTCGCCAGTCCCCGGCCGGAGCTTGGTACTCGTCCGCCCTGGATTCGCCGAACGTGTCGGAGGCGAGCCTCACCCGGTTGCACCGGATGGCGGCGGCGCAAGGCATCGACGGGGCGAAGGTGTTCAAGGCCGGCTCCGCCACCCCTGAGGGCCGAGGGAGCACCTTTTATCCGCTCTTTGTAAGCTCCATTGCTGCTGGCCTGGTGCCTCCCTTCTCCGAGTTCTTCCTCTCTGTCCTCCGCCATTATAAGCTACAGGCTCTGCATCTCCACCCCAACTCCGTCCTTCTCCTGGCAATCTTCGCCTATTACTGCGAGGCTCACATAGGGGTGCAGCCCTCAGTGGCCTTGCTGCGCCACTACTTCTACCTCCGGACCTCTCACGGTCCTGCTTCCGCGTGTGCGAGCTTCGTCGCGTACGGTGGTGCCATTGCCATTTTGAGCCCCGGGAAAAGGATTGAGGGCTTCAGGAGCAAGTGGGTCTTGGCAGATGCTGGGCGCATCCACCCTCGGTTGATCTTGCCCACGGAGCAACCCACGAGCTCCAGCGATTGGGGTCGAGCGGAGCTCGCGGACCCCCGCGCAAAGCCGGTGTTGGAGAAGATGGACGTGGATCTGAGGCCGGCCAACATGGCGGCGGCGAAGCTGACCGGCGCGTCACTGCTGAGGGAATTCCTGGAGCACCAGCTAGCTCCGCTTCGGTAGTACTCATTTCCGATGTGGAGGCCCCATCCGAGCTCCGCGGCCTTGGCCGGCGAAGACCTGGCTGCGGTCCTCCAATCTCTGGTCGGGGGCGATGTGGCGAGGTTGGAGGGCGCTCCTACGCCCTTGTTCCTCCGCGACGACTGGGAGCAGGTGGTGGAGTCCATGCCCGTCTTCAATGGGGACGGGCCCGTGCCCACGAAAGCTCCCGAGGATCCGGTGGACGTGTCCTCCGACGACTCCAGCGAAGAGGAGGACGGAGGGGAGCGGGAGAAAGGGCCTGACTCCGAGGCGACTGACGGAGAGTCGAGGGCTCCCCTCCCCCGGCGCAGGTCCCGCGCTCTCCGCCTCTCTCCGAGTGATGACGACGAGGATAATGACGAGCAGGGCGGCGGGAGCTTTCCCCCGATCCCGAAGAAGGACAGGATCGGGCTAATCTCCCGCGGGTCTGCCCCTGCCCCGAGGCGGACTGCAGACGCACCTTCCGCTTCCGAGCTTTCCGAGGTTGACCCTTCCAGCCGGCTTTCAGGCTTCAAATTTGGCCGGAGGCAGCTTGAGCTCGCTGGCGACGACCCGTAAGCGCTTGATTCTTGTCTTTATTTCTTGTTCTGCTGCTGAGGCTTGACGTCCGCATCTCTTGGATAGGCTGGCACCCGCAGCAAAGAAGCCAAAGGGGGCTCCTGAGGTTCCATCCGGGGCAACGCCTCCGCCCGCGAAGGAAGGTGACCGCGACGCACGGGCCTCTCCTGCCCGGTCGTCCTCGCGAGGCCTGGCTGAGCTGGCTGGGGCGAGCGCAGCCCCCATGGCCCAAGTGACTCCCGAGGTGCCTTTGCCCGCTGCCGCCACCACAGCCGCTGGGGCGCAGCAGGCTCCGCCTCAGGATGCTGGGGTTGCGCTGCCGCCTTCTCCTCCTACTCCACCAACTGCTGTCTCTCCGACTCCTCCTGCCGTTCTGGATCATGCTGCTGCTGAGCTGGACCGGCTGCGGCAGGATCTTCTTGGCGCTGACCCTCGCTTGGTGGCCGGGCGCTTGGAGCTGGCTTCAGTATGGATTCCCTCCGATGCTTCGATTCGGGCGGCGCTGGTCCAGGCCTCGACGGCTTGCGATGAGGAGAGGCAGGCCGTCCTTGAGACGAAGGCTACTCGTGACGCGGCCCTGGGGGAGGTGGTTGACGTCCGTGGTCGCTGCAAGGTGCTGGAGGACGAGCTGCAAGGCCTGCGGGACCAGCTCGCGAAAGAGGCCCGCCTTCGCCAAGAGCAGGAAGAAGGCGTGAAGGCTCGAGAGGCGGCCGTCAAGGAGCGGGAGGCCAAGCTCAAGAAGCGCCGTGACCGCCTGGGCGCGCTGGAGCAGGAGTTGGGGGCGAGGAAGGTCGAGTTGGATGACAAGGCCCGGGTTCTTGCCGAGGACCGCGTGGCCTTCGCGGACATGGAGGCGAAGGCTCGCTCCTCACTGAAGATGCTTTACGCCAGTGGCCTAGAGAGCCCGCTGGTTGGCGCCGAGGACGGCCCCGCCAAGCTGCTTCCCTTCCTGGTTCGTGCTCTTGAAGATGTCGCTCTTGGCCCCACGGCCGAGGCCGAGGCGCGTGTCCTGTCTTCTGCAGCGCTGATGCGGGTCTTCACCCACATCTACCTTCGCGATCCCAGCGTCGACCTCGACAGCCTGCTGGAGCCAGTAAGTGGCGAGCGTGCCGCTGCTGCTGCCGAGGTCGTGAAGGGTCGCGCGGAGGCTCTGCTGGGGAAGTTCCGGGCCTTCAGCACCAAGCCGAAGCAAGGCACTGCCGACCCTGCTGCTCCATGAGGCGAACCCACTCCGCGCTGCTCCACCGCCGACAAATGACTCCGTTGTGGCTCCTGTCCTGCTTTTAATTCCTGCACATGTATCATGCCTCGGGGAGGCGTTAAAACTTGCGTTTGGTATTGAGATAACAGTGTGGACTGTAATATTTGCTTTTGAATTCCTTGAATTTTACGCTTTTCCTTCCTACTTGCTTATGTTCTACGCCGGCAGAGCCCGGCCCCGCGCATACCTCTCCCAGCATTAGCCCCGACCGGAAACCAGGACGGGACCAAGGAGTGAGGGGCTACGTGACAAGTTAGGCTCCTGAGTCGCGATGCTCAGGAGTCCCCCTTGGCGCACGTACAACAAGTAGGGAGGTGAGATGTGGGTGGATCTACCGTTCTACGTCTGCAGAGCCCGGCCCCGCGCATACCTCACCCAGCGTTAGCCTTTCGGAACTAAAGAGTGAGGGGCTACGTGACCAGTTAGGCTCCTGAGTCGCGATGCTCAGGAGTCCCCCTTGACGCACGAACAACAAGTAGGGAGGTGAGATGTGGGTGGATCTATTGTTCTACGTCTGCAGAGCCCGGCCCCGCGCATACCTCACCCAGCGTTAGCCTTTCGGAACTAAGGAGTGAGGGGCTACATGACCAGTTAGGCTCCTGAGTCGTGATGCTCAGGAGTCCCCCTTGACGCGCAAACGGCCTTTGTACCTAGGCTCCGCTCGGGGAGAGACGCGCGACGAACCAGGCCCGGGGGGGCCTGGCTGGGTGGCGTGCGTCTGGGCGTGACACAGGCGCAACCCCCGTGCCCAGCCCCCTCACGCGGCACTCCCGGGGGGAGGCGTTGCGATGAGGCTAGACACTGAGCTCTGGGCTCCCTGAGGTTGATGCGGCCCGGGGCCACCCTCAGTTGTTTATCACCAGCGCGGAGCATAGCGCTTCCATATGTGTACGGGCATAGCCGCCCCTCGGCAGTGTCGTCAGCCAGCGCGGAGCATGGTGCTTCCACTAGTATGTGGGAGGGGGCTCCCCTCCGGGAGGAGCCCCCGGGGAGTGTACAGCCCCGCCCTGACACGTGGCTGGCACGGTAGGGCCTGGCGAGGTGTATCTGGGCACCCGTGAGCCAGCGCGGGACTCACGGGGCCCTACCTCTAGGCGGGTTGCGCCTGGCACTGGGCCTTATCTTGTGATGTGTTCCTGCAAATTTGGTTAGATGCCGGCACTCTATGTCCTCGGGTCCCGGCCCTCGAGCTAGTTTCAGCCGTCGCTGGTATGCCAGGTCGCGATGCCGTGGAGAAGGCCAGAGGGTGAGGGCTGGAGAGCCAGTAAGAGCCCTGAGTCGCGATTCTCAGGTACCCCCCTTTAACGTGCAAGTGGTCGGCATGGAGAAGAAGAGGTGCCGTGAACCGGCAACGAATAATCAAGCATGGTTGGTCGAATGCATAGCCATAAATAAACGCAAAGGGGATACATGCCGTTGGGTCGGGCCTGAGCGGCTTGGGGATGATGCAGCCCGAGGGGCACCCCCAACAAAGTAAGCTAACAACATGAAATAAAAGGGATACATGCCGCAGGGACGGACCCACGCGGCCTGGGAATAATGCAGCCCTGGGGGGCGCTCCTAGCTGGAAATGAAACTTGAAAGATGTCACCTGATGATGTTGAGGACGAAGGAGTGTTGGTGTAGCAGACTCGGTGGGCTGCGGAAGCCGATCCTCACGAGCCCCCATGCCCAGGAGCCTCGGGAGGCTTCGGAGGCGCTGGTGGCTCCTCGCGGACCATCTCCATCTCCGCCAAGGCTGCGGAACGCCTGGCCTCTTGAGCCTCCACGATGCCCCTCATGAGGCGCTGGTACGTGGCAGCCGCGTTCGGCAAGCCGTAAGGCATGCGAACGTAGCTGTGGGGTGGACCTTCGCAGCGCCCCACTCGCGAGGGCCAGAGGCGCTCTAGAGAGGCGACTCGATTGAGCCTTGGTACGTTGATGCAGACGTGCAACCCACCATCCTCGCCTGGATGGGGAGCCACAGCTGGTAGGCGGCGGCAGCCTCTCATGACTCTTGACTCCTGTAGCTCCTGAATGGCCTTGCTGACGAACTCCTGAGGGTCTGACCTTCCTTGCCTTGCTCCTTCTTGAGGGAAACGTGCTTCGAAACATGCCTCGATGTGGTGCCCAAGCGCCTCCCTCGCGACCTTAGCCAGGTCGGTGGCCCTCTAGGGGAGAGCCCCCGAGCCCTGCCTGAGGAGGGCGCCGGGCGCGCTTTCCTATGCGATGGAAGGAGGTTCCCCCTGGGCAGGCGCTGGCCCTGAGGGGCCTGCCTCCTGAGGGGCCGGGCCGGACGATGTCTTCTTCTTCTTGGGGGTGGTCTCGGGAAGCCTCCTGCTTCCGCGATCCGGGTCTTCCGGTGATGCGGCCTGAAAGGCCCGTTCCAGGGAACACACCGCGTCCTTCTCTTCACAGGGCACCGTGATGACTCCGCCGCTTCCTGGCATCTTGAGGACGTTGTAGCCGTGGTGAGTTACGACCATGAACTTGGCCACGCTGGGTACCCAAGGATGGCGTTGTACGGCAGGCGAATGTGAGCGACGTCGAAGTCCATGAGCTCGGTGCGGTAGTTGTCCCGTGCCCCGAAGGTGACAGGGAGGCGGACCTGCCCAATCGGGACCGTGGAGCCGTCGGTGACTCTGGAGAAAGGCTTGGTTGGCTGAAGCTGGTTGTAGGGCACTTGGAGATTGTTGAATGTTTCCACGGACAGGACGTTGAACCCTGCCCTGCCACCGATGAGGGTCCTGGTGACCACCACGTTGCTGATGATTGGGGAGCAAAGCATCGGGAGGACTCCGGCTGTGGCTGCACACTTGAGCTGATCCGCTGAGCTGAACGTGATGGCGCACGCCGACCACCTGAGAGGGCGCGTGGCTTCGAGCTTGGGGAGGACTGCATTCACTTCACGGGCGAACTGCTTGAAGATGCGCTGAGAGGCTGGGGCTTGAGCCCCGCCCAGGATGCAGGCGATCGCGCGCGGCTCCTGGAAGCCCCCAGCCCCTTCGTCCTGATGGCGGTCCTCGTTTCTCCTTGGCTGCAGCGGCAGCGGGGGGAGGCCTGCGTTGCCTTGCGGGCGATCCTCGCGAGGCTGGTCCCTCCAGTCTCCCTCATGAGGCGGGTCTTGCTAGCGATCCTCAGGAGGTCGATCGCGCCACCCTTGGCGCGGGCAGCGGTCTTCCCAGCGTCCTGCGTTTCTTCCTGCTCCTCGACCGTAGCCCCGGTCGACACGGTCGGGGCGACGGCCGATCCTTCCTTCTCGCACGGCTCGGAGCTCTTGACATTCGTTGGTGTTGTGGGTGTGGAGGTCGTGGTACAGACAGTACCGACTGCCCTTGGACGATTCGGGCTGATCTCTGCCCCGCTTGGTGTCTGGTTCTACCGTGAGCACGGCAGCCCCCTTGCGCTTCACATCCTTGGCCTTGGGCTTCTTCTCTTCTGGGTCTGCGGCAGGCAGCTCGAGGAGGGAGAGACGCCCTTCCTCAGCCCTGGCGCACTTGGTCGCCAAGTTGAACAGCTCCAAGGAAGTGCACAGGTCTTCATGCATCGCCAGCTCCTCCTTCATCTTGACGTCGCGCACGCCGTCGGAGAAGGCTGAGATGATGGCCTCCTCGGACACCTTGGGAATCTTGAGGCGTGCGTTGTTGAAGCACTGGATGTACTTTTGCAGGGTCTCTCCGGGTTGTTGCTTGATGCGGCGCATGTCGCTCACAGCGGGCGGCCGGTCGCGAGTACCTTGGAAGTTGGCGATGAAGCGGGTGCGCATCTGGTCCCAGGAGGAGATCGTGCCTGGAGCCAGGTTCAGGAGCCAGGTGCGGGCCCCGTCCTTGAGCGCCATGGGAAACCAGTTCGCCATGACCTTCTCGTCTCCGTTGGCAGCTTCGATGCCCAGCTCATAGAGCTGGAGGAACTCCGCGGGGTCAGCCGTGCCGTCGTAGCGAGGAGGCAGGTCTGGCTTGAACTTGCCGGGCCATGAGACGCTGCGTAGCTCGGTGGTGTAGGCACGGTAGCCTGCTATGGCCACGGGAGGCTTTGGGTGACGGAGAGCTTGGTCTTGCAGGTCCCCATGCGCTGCACCTGGGAGCAGTGCGGGGTCTTGACGTGCGGGAGCAGGAGCATGGTCGCGACGTGCTGGAGCAGGGAGCTCCCGGACAGCTTCTTGCGGGCGAGGGACTTCTTGGCAGCTCTGCTCTTGCCGCGCTGGCACCTGACGGAGCGAGTTCCGCCCTGGGGCCACGCGCCTTGGAACCATGGCGTCTTCTTGATGAGGAGGTAGCTGGGGCGCCCCCAGAGCTTCGTCGCCCGCGCGGGGCGGGGTGCGGTGCAGTGGAACGGACGGCGCCGGAGAGCCCCCTGCGGCGCGGACGAGCTCGGCGACGCCGTTGAGCCACTCTTCGTAGACGTCGTCGACAGGACGGTAGCGCAGGAGCTCGTTTGCCGCAATGAGCACAGCTCGAGCCTCCATGGGTGCGCGGAGCGCGCGGGACGAAGAACCAGCTGGGGTGAGCGAGGGAGTAGCGGTGCGGCCGTCTTGCCGCACGGACGGATGCTGAGACGACGCTTGCTGGTCGTTCCCCGCCGGGCCGGTGGCGGCGTTGACGGCAGGTGATGGGGAACGGCGAGGACGCCCGCCGACGGGAGCCGTCTGGGTGACGCGGGAAGCGAGAGCGGCTCGGCGCTTGGCGCGGGCCCGATGAGCGTCAGACATGGCACGATGGTTGGAGGAGAACGGGGCGGTGGAAGACGAATTCCGGCGCACCCCTACCTGGCGCGCCAAATGTCAGATTTCGGGTTCCGGCAGACCCTTGAGGTTCGAACACTGGGGTGCGCGCGGAGATTACGCCTTCTACCTACCTGCACCCCTCCTCCTCGCAAAAATCTAAGTTATGGAACGAAGAGCACAAGAGACACAGGGTTTATACTGGTTCGGGCCACCATTGTGGTGTAATACCCTACTCTAGTGTGTGGTGTGGTGGATTGCCTCTTGGGCTGATGATGATGAACAATACAAGGAAGAACAGCCTCGCGAGGGTCTGCCTTTGGCTAGGGGATGAACTACTAGGAGGAGTTCAATCACCCTTCTCTCTCTCTCTCTCTGGATGCTACTAGATCCGATCCCAATTGCCTCTATCTCATCTGATTCTAATTGCTCTATCTGTCGTCCTATCTGATCCCTCGATGCCCCTACCCTGGGGGTGGCTAGTCCTATTTATAGGCAAAGGCCCTGGGCCTCCTCCCAAATATTGAGCGGGAAGGGTGCCAACAATTGGCCATTTTGAAGGGGAACAACTGGTACACTTATCCTGACTAAAGTTGGTCCTCGCCTGCCAAAGGCTCTGGTGGTGACGCTGGCTTGGGCTCCACAATGACTTCCTCCCTGCCGTTGGACTGGTCTTGGTCTCGTTGCACCGAAACGGGTGCCTTTGCTTGATGCTCTCGCCTGCGCTTGCTCCCTTTGCACCAAAGAGGAAAGGAGGACACTGCGGGGGCTGGCGCCTGCCTGGCGCCCTTGGTCGTCATGGCTTGCGTCACGGGCACCTCATGAGCTACCCCGCCTTGATCTCTCTGCCTCCTCGCGAGCCAGCCTGATGAGACTGTGCCTGAGGAAGCTCCGTGTCGTCCGCCCCGCGAGGCTTGGCCCCTCGCGAGGGTCTTGGGTCTGTGTTGATGAAGATGGGTCGTGCTAGGCCCTCCTTTGAGCCACGCCGCAGGCAGGCAAGTCTGGGGACCCCCGTTCCCAGAACACCGACAAATAGGAAGTAATAAGGAAAGAGAGGTTTCACATATAGATATATTATCATTGACATCTTTTATGATTGGAAGCACTCATTAAAATATGACATGCTAAAGAGTTGATGTTGGACAAGGAAGACAGTGTAATGAGTTATGTCTTTCTTATATCTGAGATAAAGTATGTTGTCATGGATCCTCTAACTTGTTGAGCTTGCCTTTCCCTTTCATGCTAGCCAAATTCTTTGCACCAAGTAGAGATACTACTTGTGCTTCCAAATATCCTTAAAACCAGTTTTGCCATGAGAGTCCACCATATCTACCTATGGATTGAGTAAGATCCTTCAAGTAAGTTGTCATCGGTGCAAAGCAATAAAAATTGCTCTAAATATGTATGATTGATTGGTGTGGGAGAAATAAGCTTTATACGATCTTGTGATGTGGAAGTAATAAAAGCGACGGACTGCATAATATAGGTTCACATCACAAGGGGCAATATAAAGTGACGTTCTTTCGCATTGAGATTTTGTGCATCCAACCATAAAAGCGCATGGCAACCTCTGCTTCCCTCTGCGAAGGGCCTATCTTTTATTATTATCGTCTACCTTATGCAAGAGTCATGGTGATCTTCACCTTTTCTTTTTTCTTTTTATCCTTTGGCAAGCTTAGCATGTTGGAAAGAACATGATATATATATCTAATTGGATGTAGGGGAGCATGAACCATTATTGTTGACATTACCTTTGAGGTAAGAGGTTGTGGAGCAAAACTATAAGCCCCTATCTTTCTCTGTGTCCGATTAAAACTCCGTAACCACAAGTATCACGTGAGTGTTAGCAATTATGAAGGACTAGATGATAGTTGAGTATGTGGACTTGCTTTTAAGCTCTGACATAGAATCTTTTCGATATTATGATAAATTGCAATTGCTTCAATGACTGAGATTATAGTTTGTTGGAGCCCAATAAGATTTATGATTCATACTTTTGCATTGTGAATAGATCATCACTTGAACATAAGTAATCATATGATAAAATCTATATATGTTGCTGTTATGAGAATAATCATGATGCCTTCATGTCCGTATGTAACACCCAGATAATTAAGCTACAGTAATCCCCTGCTAATGATGCCAAGTCATCACATTTCTGTTTCTAATCCTCGCTTGATCCAAATCTTAGTTCAATCTCAAAGTCAAATTAAAGCCTAGTTTTCAAATTTCTCAAACACGCAAAATAAAATGCTAACAGTGTGGGAAATATTCCATGGATAATTATGGTGGTGACCCAACACTTTTGTAAAGTATTTTAATGCTCTATTGTGAATATAGCAGTGGCTAAAATAATTATTAAATGCTTTCTAAATTATAAAATTTACTAAACTATTTTATTTGCACCTCAAGCTAAATGTGGCAGTGGTATGATTAGTAAAACTAATTTAGATGTTGTTCCTTTATTTTATAAAGCTGATTTCTTTTCAAAAATAAAAGAAAACTAAAACTGTAAAAAAACCAGAAAATAAGACAAAGGGAAAATCCCCCTGTTTTCCCCGCACGTAGCCCACCAGGAGAAAAGCCCACGTGGCCTAGCTGCCCTCCCGTTGTCCTCTTCCTCGCTACAGGGAGGGGGAACCGTGGATGCCTCTGATGCCCGACACGGCCTCGGTACGTCGCCGTGGCGGCCATCCCGCGCCTCTCCCCCGTTTGCCCCGCCGCGCGTATAAGACCGTCCCGGCCTTGTCGATGAACCCTAGATCCCCATTCATCCCTCTCCCTGCTCCCTCTCCTCGATTTGGAAGGACCCAAACCGCCGCCGCCATGGAGACCATTGCCCGCGTGTCGTGAGAGGCTGTCTCGTGGAAGCACCGTCGTCGACTACGTCGCCTTGGAGGAGTCGTTCGAGCTGGAGATCCCCGCGGTGCCCAATCCATCCTCGTCTTCCCCGTCCCCCGCCGTCGCGTCTCCGTCTCCTCCCCGACCGGCCTCGTTGAGCCTCGCCGCCCCTGTTCCCCTGCTCGTGGGTGAGCTCACCCTCCCCTCCTTCGTTCGCCTTTCTTCCACTCGTGGTAGACGCCGTAGGTCGCCGTCCCATCTACCCTGCTCGGAGTCGCGCCCGTCGCGCCCGAGCACATGCTCGCCGCGCGTCCTCGTGCCCTTGGCTGCCCACGAGCCTCTCTGGCCGCCCCTACCCCGCGTGTCCCGCGCCCAGGTGGCGACCAACGCGCACGCGCCCAGCCGCGTCGCCCCGCTCACCTCTGCCTACTGCTGCTGCCGCCGCCACAGCTGCCGCGACATGCCCCGCCTCCGCCTGCAGCGTTGTGGCTAGCGCCCCCCAGCTCGCGCCCTGCCCGCGTCCGCCCGCTTGCTCTGCTGCTGCACTCACCCCAGCACGCCCCCTGCTCCTCCTCCCCTCCCACGCATGGCGCTGCTGCTGCATCCTACTACTGCCGCTGCTTACTGTATTTTGTAGTTACTAGCTAGCTTTTCTAGTTTTACAATGACTAACACTCTAGACAGTCCCTAAACGGTGGCTAACCAACTATGAACTTGGGCAAAATTAATATGAATAGAAAGTATACATGACAAACTCCATTTCATTCCACTGGACCAAATCCTTTCGATGCCTGGATTAAATCCTATCAAAATCGCAAAATGCTTTGTTTTGTTAAAAGGGAACAAAAGTAACTCCTAGCTACGTGCACTGTGTGTGTGCGCGTGTGTGTGGCCGATGTGCCATGTGTGTGGGGCTGCCCCAAAATTAGTTTAGGTCTAATTTAATTAGATGGATTAGTTTTAGGATTATTTTTTGCCCCATAGCTAGTTTTATTAGTGCTAAGTTAGATGACATGTGGGTCCTCATTTAGATAAGTTAGATTTATTTATTTGTTTAGGAAAATAGTCTATGACATGTGGGCCACACACGCCCTTTTGACTAGTCAAATTGACTTGGTCAATTCGGATTAAACTAAATATAATAAATCCAGAAATTTCAGAAAAATACTTAAAACATTGGAAAATCATAGAAAATTAACCATAACTCCGATGAAAAAAACTTTGTACATGAAAGTTGCTCAGAACGACGAGACAAATCCGAATACGTAGCCCGTTCGTCCGCCACACATCCCTAGCATAGCAAGCACGCAACTTTCCCCTCCGTTTCATCTGTCCAAAAATGCTAAACCTGGGGAAACATTCCCGGATGTTATCCCCCTTCACCGGTAACGTGTAGCACCGCGTTAGAACACGTCTAGCTCTGCCTGTTGTCCTGTTATGCTCTTGCTTGCTATGTATTTACTGTTTCTCCCCCCTCTTCTCTCCGGTAGACCCCGAGACTGCCGCCGTGTTCAACTACGTCGACGACGACCCCTCCTTCTTGTCGGAGCAACCAGGCAAGCCCCCCCTTGATCACAAGATATCGCCTATTCTTTGCTATACTGCTTGCATTAGAGTAGTTTAGCATGTTACTGCTTTCAGTTAATCCTATATTGCTGCATAGCCTGTCCTTGCTACTACTGTTGTTACCTTTACCCGCTATCCTACTACTTAGTATAGGATGCTAGTGTTCCATCAGTGGCCATACACTCTTGTCCGTCTGCCATGCTATACTATTGGGCCGTGATCACTTCGGGAGGTGATCACGGGCATATACTATATACTTTACACTGTTACATTACCTGGTGATACTGTTCAGAGATGGGGGCTGAAGGGGCAGGTGGTTCCACCCAGGTAGTGGTGGGCCTGGGTTCCCGACGGCCCCCGACTGTTACTTTGTGGTGGAGCGACAGGGCAGGTTGAGACCACCTAGGAGAGAGGTGGGCCTGGCCCTGGTCGGCATTCGCGGATACTTAACACGCTTAACGAGATCTTGGTATTTGATCTGAGTCTGGCCATTTGGTCTATACGCACTAACCAACTATGTGGGAAAGTTATGGGCACTCGACGTCGTGGTATCAGCCGAAGCCTTCGTGACGTCAGCGACTGAGCGACGCGCGCCAGATTGGACCGCGTAACGTGACTTCCGTTGTACTGGAGGTTGCTAGGTCTGCTTCCGGCCGCATTCGCAATGTGCAGGTGTGCTAAGGGCGATGGGCCCAGACCCCTGTGCACTTAGGTTTAGACCGGCGTGCTGACCTCTCTGTTGTGCCTAGGTGGGGATGCGACGTGTTGATCTTCCGCGGCCGGGCATGACCCAGGAAAGTGTGTCCGGCCAAATGGGATCGAGCATGTTGGGTTATGTGGTGCACCCCTGCAGGGAAGTTAATATATTCCAATAGCCGTGATCTTCGGTAACAGGACGACTTGGAGTTGTACCTTGACCTTATGACAACTAGAACCGGATACTTAATAAAACACACCCTTCCAAGTGCCAGATATAACCTGGTGATCGCTCTCTAATAGGGCAACGAGGAGAGGATCGTTGGGTAGGATTATGCTATGCGATGCTACTTGGAGGACTTTAGTCTACTCTCTTCTACATGCTGCAAGACAGAGGTGGCCAGAAGCGTAGTCTTCGACAGGATTAGCTATCCCCCTCTTATTCTGGCATTCTGCAGTTCAGTCCACCGATATGGCCCTTTACACATATCCCCATGCATATGTAGTGTAGCTCCTTGCTTGCGAGTACTTTGGATGAGTACTCACGGTTGCTTTTCTCCCTCTTTTCCCCCCTTTCCCTTATACCTGGTTGTCGCAACCAGATGTTGGAGCCCAGGATCCAGACGACACCGTTGCCAACGACTCCTACTACACCGGAGGTGCCTACTACTACGTGCAGCCCGCTGATGACGACCAGGAGTAGTTAGGAGGATTCCAGGCAGGAGGCCTGCGCCTCTTTCGATCTGTATCCCAGTTTGTGCTAGCCATCTTATGGCAACTTGTTTAACTTATGTCTGTACTCAGATATTGTTGCTTCCGCTGACTTGTCTATGATCGAGCACTTGTATTCGAGCCCTCGAGGCCCCTGGCTTGTATTATGATGCTTGTATGACTTATTTATGTTTTAGAGTTGTGTTGTGATATGTTCCCGTGAGTCCCTGATCTTGATCGTATACATTTGCGTGCATGATTAGTGTATGATTGAATCGGGGGCGTCAGAAGTTGGTATCAGAGCCGACTGCCTGTAGGAATCCCCTTTCCAACTCCTTGGCCGAAGTTGAGTCTAGTCATTGTAAAACCTTTACTAACATGGCTGTGTGGCCTATGGGCCCACGTCGCCATTGGGTGGTATTAGGATCTTTTATTCCTTGTCTATACTCTGGGACTCTGATCTCTCTTCCATTCGGGTTAAACGATTTTGCTAACTCTAACTCTAGGTTCTCGTACCCACTTCCCGCCGGAGAGCCCCTTCATTCCAGATGATCGACTGCTTCACCAGAAGACTTCGAAGATACTCTCTGAAGTTCTCTCTAGACTATGTGCCCGTCGCTTCGCAATCTCGTACCATCGAAATACCATATGGATAATTCCTCTCACTTATCGAGCATCCATTCATCCCCAGTTGTTCGTATGCTTCACAAGATACTCTGAAATACGGTCTGACCTTCTGAGGATCCTCTTAAAACTATTGCTCTGCAAATACTTGTATGCTTACATTATGGATGCTCCCATATGACTAGCAATATTCATTAGTATCTTTTGACACCGTCATTTTGATCCTATTGATTCAACATGTGTGCGAATGCACACAATCATCAATTGACCCTTCTAAATATCTTTCCGGCTCAGATGTCATTTTGAACATGAGCTGGTTCACAACCAATCCAATTGCCGTCGATTGTACCCCCTATGCTTACTCAACTTATCCATCCTTAATTAGAGCGTTTGCTTTTGATCCATTGATTTGGAAATCATAGTTCCTTTGCGTTTGAGCTTTGGATTACTCAGTTGTTTCTATAAGCCAATGCCCTTGCATTGTTTTTCTTCCACTGATTGTGTGTCGGTGCTCACATCAGCTCTGTTATGGACTTTCAGATCCTTTGTTGAATTTATTATCCGACAATGTCCTTCATATTCAATAACCTTGTGAGCCTTTCTGCTACTATGAAATGCCTTTGGTAAATTGTATCCTCTGCTTTGTCAACCATGCTCTACTTTCGAGCTTGTATTATTTACTCCGTAATTTGTGGTATAGGTTCCTAAGATGCCCGATGGGTTGAACCAACGCCTTCCCTAATCTGTGTGATCCCGAAAGATTTGATGGGTCATACTTATCTGGTATTGCCCAGGCTTTACACTTTATGCTTCCGGCTCGTATGTTGTGTGGAATTGTGAGCGGATAACAATTTCACACAGGAAACAGCTATGACCATGATTACGCCAAGCTATTTAGGTGAGACTATAGAATACTCAAGCTTCTTGCAAAATATTTAATCCTTTGGGCAATTCTTCCGGTGTCATTAAATTGGATCCCTTGCAGCTATGGTTCCGACCATATTGTTCTTCTTCGATCACATTTCTCGATCAAGTTTAAGCACTTGTCTTCTGTGGATCAATACCCCAGTCCAACCTCTACTTTGATCTACGGTCGAGTATTACCCCCCCTGGTATCTCGAGATTATCACGGAACTGCATAACTTCTTATGAGTTCTTCATCAAGTGCTACATTCTCACTGATTCCAAATTTTCATGGGCTCTAAGTTATTAAACACTCAAAGACACCGATAACTGAATCGAGTCCGCACCACGATTAAACAACTCTTAGTAATCTCCTTTACTCACGAGTTTGTACTCGAGCATGTCAATCCTAGCCTGATGGCTATCATCTTGTGCTAAATTTTGAACTGTGCCACCTGGTCCGTATTCCCAGAGCACAGCTTTCGACGATGATCTAAACTTACGTCGATCTTCTCGTCTTCTCGTTCTCCTCAAACAGCAATCTTGATTCCGAGTTGGTGTCGTACCCGTGGTTCCAATAACCTTTCGCTTCATCATTCCTTTGACTTGATGTCATCGCCGATCGATTACACCTTCATGAAATCTCTCAACAATTGTGTCATGGTCATCATCAACATTTTGAGCTCTTTCAAAATACCCATCGAATTCATGATGAGCCATACCATCCTTGCCCCTCGATGAAGTGTGTTATCATCGACAACATTATTGCCTTCCCTCCAACACAAACTTGTTCATGTTTTGTATGTTCCTTGCCATCCAGCTTATGTTGTGTTCTACCTTGGAGTATTACCATCTGTTATGTCGAGAATGTCATGGGAATGCCCCACCTCTTAAGGATTCTTGTTATAGTATTACTTCTCGCCATCTCCGTTCATTCTTGGTCCCCGTGTCGATTCTAATCAGAATACCGGCAATTGAACTTTGAGGTGTGAATTCAAAACTTCTAGCAACCCTATTGCTTGAAGTGAATGATCGATAGTTTCATTCTAATCCTTTGTTCATTAAGTCACCATTTTAACATTGTTCGTGCGACCCAGCCCATATTTCGGGTGCACCTTTCAACCAATGTTTAAATGGGTATGTTTCCTCGAGCATACCTCATTGTATCATTTTATATGACAATTGTCATCCCCTTGTTCACCTAATTGTGAAGATCCATCTTTTGGAAATCTCAATGAATTGTCGCTGGGTTCATCAGCCACCCCTTCATCCTATCCTTGGTTAAATGGTGAACTCATGATTCGGGACTTGCCTTCATAGTTCATTTCCCGAGAATCTTGCAACGCCATCCCGTCAATGTGTTGCACCTCTTCTTCTCATCCCGAGTCTGAGGTATCCTCACACCCATCGGAACTGGATCTCGATCAGATATGATGGTTGGGACATATTCCCAAGAGTTATAACATTGGCCTTTAAACCGATAAGGTGATATCATGCCTAGCACACCTGGCCGGAGGCCCTATTGATATAGATTCCTTTCAGTATGGTTATCCATTCTTCCATGAGGAAATCGTAAGACTTATTCTACAAGTTATTCCTGATGGATCCTTTGTGTATCCAAGGTCTGACCTTTGCTTGAAGGCCCTGCCAATGCTATCTCGAAGCATGTCTATGGTACTCCGATTTTCAACAAGAACATTTGGAGGTCAATGCTAAATGCTTCTTGCTCAATTATTCAAACACCATTGTATGGGTAATGTCATGAAATTCCTCTCCCATTACCTAAATGGTATTCTATGTGATATCCTGTCATGGATATCATACTCTACCTGTCCTTGGGAAGAATATACCCTTGAAGTATGTGTTTAAACACATTTTCTTTTCCATTGTTCAGTTTAATCTGATAATCGTATTTTCCTTTCCATTGGTTGGTTTAACGTTTCTTGTGATCTATAAGATCTAAGCGGTAATATTCTCCTGCTTATGTAAACACCTCGGTGTACAACTCTGTCAGTAAGACCCTGTTACTATTGTTGATGACATTCCGGTAGCCACCGATGGATGAGAACTTTGCCTATTGGTCCGCCTCATTTTGATGAGCAGGAAAATAGTTCTCTTCGTCCCTCGCCCTTGGTACCGATGTTGTTGCCGACATAATCCACAGACTATCCTCTGACATGCCTTGCTTACATGGTCGTGCAAGACGTCAACGCCCGCCCTACTTTTAACCTACATGGTGGGCCCATAACCCACAGTTCCACAGGATCGAAACTTAACTCTCTTGTACACCTATGTCGCCAAAGATATTCCTCACGCTTGGCTCCATATCTAATTCATGAGCCACCTTCCTATTGATCTATTCTGGTATCAGACACAAGATTCATTCTTCGACGCTTTGAACCCCTTTCACTCTGTTTCAGACATCGAACGATTGTCTATCCGCTTGGAACTCCTTATTGTACCTTCTTACTTTGCTCTCAATGTCTTTTAGTTGTTCAACTTGAGAGAAACTCATCTGTTCATTCATGGGATACCCCCAGATGATTACCCCTTATAGCATTCTATCGTTGTTGAGATGCCCCTTACCTATTCGTAAGTACGATGGAGTTTCCGAAGGAAGGAGGCTGACTTCATCATGATGACCCGAAGCAGAGAAATGAAGACATCAACATAAGGGATCAACTTCTTCGAGAAGACCAAGCAAGACCGAGAAGACCTGATAGATTCGATACCAAACCTTTCCCCTTTACACTACCTCTTAAATCTCGGGACGAGATTTCTTATAGTGGAGGAGAATTGTAACGCCCGGATAATTAAGCTACAGTAATCCCCTACTAATGATGCCAAGTCATCACATTTATGTTGCTAATCCTCGCTTGGTCCAAATCTTAGTTCAATCTCAAAGTCAAATTAAAGCCTAGTTTTCAAATTTCTCAAACACGCAAAATAAAATGTTAACAGTGTGGGAAATATTCCATGGATAATTATGGTGGTGACCCAACACTTTTGTAAAGTATTTTAATGCTCTATTGTGAATATAGCAGTGGCTAAAATAATTATTAAATGATTTTTAAATTATAAAATTTACTAAACTATTTTATTTGCACCTCAAGCTAGATGTGGCAGTGGTATAATTAGTAAAACTAATTTAGATGTTGTTCCTTTATTTTATAAAGCTGATTTCTTTTTAAAAATAAAAGAAAACTAAAACTGTAAAAAAACAACAAAAAAATAAGACAAAGGGAAAACCCCCCTGTTTTCCCCGCGCATAGCCCACCAGGAGAAAAGCCCACGTGGCCTAGCTGCCGTCCCGTTGTCCTCTTCCTCGCTACAGGGAGGGGGAACCGTGGATGCCTCTGATGCCCGACACGGCCTCGATACGTTGCCGTGGCGGCCATCCCGCGCCTCTCCCCGTTTGCCCCGTGCGTATAAGACCGTCCCGGCCTTGTCGACGAACCCTAGATCCCCATTCACCCCTCTCCCTGCTCCCTCTCCTCGGTTTGGAAGGACCCAAACCGCCGCCGCCATGGAGACCATTGCCCGCGTGTCGTGAGAGGCTGTCCCGCGGAAGTGCCATCGTCGACTATGTCGCCTTGGAGGAGTCGTTCGAGCTGGAGATCCCCGCGGTGCCCGATCCATCCTCGTCTTCCCCGTTCCCCGCCGTCGCGTCTCCGTCTCCTCCCCGACCGGCCTCGTCGAGCCTCGCCGCCCCTGTTCCCCTGCTCGTGGGTGAGCTCACCCTCCCCTCCTTCGTTCGCCTTTCTTCCACTCGTGGTAGACGCCGTAGGTCGCCGTCCCATCTCCCCTGCTCGGAGTCGCGCCCGTCGCGCCCGAGCACATGCTCGCCGCGCGTCCTCGTGCCCTTGGCTGCCCACGAGCCTCTCTGGCCGCCCCTACCCCGCGTGTCCCGCGCCCAGGCGGCGACCAGCCGCGTCGCCCCGCTCGCCTCTGCCTACTGCTACTGCCGCCGCCACAGCTGCCGCGACATGCCCCGCCTCCACCTGCAGCGCTGTGGAAAATAGTCTATGACATGTGGGCCACACATGCCCTTTTGACTAGTCAAATTGACTTGGTCAATTCGGATTAAACTAAATATAATAAATCTAGAAATTTCAGAAAATACTTAAAACATTGGAAAATCATAAAAAATTAACCATAACTCCGATGAAAAAAACATTGTACATGAAAGTTGCTCAGAACGACGAGACGAATCCGAATACGCAACCCGTTCGTCCGCCACACATCCCTAGCATAGCAAACACGCAACTTTCCTCTCCGTTTCATCTGTTCGAAAATGCTAAACCTGGGGAAACATTCTCGGATGTTATCCCCCTTCGCCGGTAACGTGTAGCACCGCGTTAGAACACGTCTAGGTCTGCCTGTTGTCCTATTATGCTTTTGCTTGCTATGTATTTACTGTTTGTCCCCCCTCTTCTCTCCGGTAGACCCCGAGATTGCCGCCATGTTCAACTACGTCGACTACGACCCCTCCTTCTTGTCTGAGCAACCAGGCAAGCACCCCCCTTGATCACCAGATATCGCCTATTCTTCGCTATACTGCTTGCATTAGAGTAGTTTAGCATGTTACTGCTTTCAGTTAATCCTATACTGCTGCATAGCATGTCCTTGCTACTACTGTTGTTACCTTTACCTGCTATCCTACTACTTAGTATAGGATGCTAGTGTTCCATCAGTGGCCATACACTCTTGTCCGTCTGCCGTGCTATACTACTAGGCCGTGATCACTTCGGGAGGTGATCACGGGCATATACTATATACTTTACACTGTTACATTACCTGTGATACTGTTCAGAGATGGGGGCTGAAGGGGTAGGTGGTTCCACCCAGGTAGTGGTGGGCCTGGGTTCCCGATGGCCCCCACTGTTACTTTGTGGCGGAGCGACAAGGCAGGTTGAGACCACCTAGGAGAGAGGTGGGCCTGGCCCTGGTCGGCATTCGTGGATACTTAACACGCTTAACGAGATCTTGGTATTTGATCTGAGTCTGGCCATTTGGTCTATACGCACTAACCAACTACGTGGGAAAGTTATGGGCACTCGACGTCGTGGTATCAGCCGAAGCCTTCGTGACATCAGCGACTGAGCAGCGCGCGCCAGATTAGACCGCATAACGTGACTTCCGTTGTACTGGAGGTTGCTAGGTCTGCTTTCGGCCGCGTTCGCAACATGCAGGTGTGCTAAGGGCGATGGGCCCAGACCCCTGTGCGCTTAGGTTTACACCGGCGTGCTGACCTCTCTGTTGTGCCTAGGTGGGGCTGCGACGTGTTGATCTTCCGCGGCCGGGCATGACCCAGGAAAGTGTGTCCGGCTAAATGGGATTGAGCGTGTTGGGTTATGTGGTGCACCCCTGCAAGGAAGTTAATATATTCGAATAGCCGTTATCTTCGGTAATAGGATGACTTGGAGTTGTACCTTGACCTTATGACAACTAGAATCGGATACTTAATAAAAGACACCCTTCCAAGTGCCAGATATAACCCGGTGATCGCTCTCTAACAGGGCAACAAGGAGAGGATCGCCGGGTAGGATTATGCTATGCGATGCTACTTGGAGGACTTCAGTCTACTCTCTTCTACATGCTGCAAGACGGAGGTGGCCAGAAGCGTAGTCTTCGATAGGATTAGCTATCCCCCTCTTATTCTGGCATTATGCAGTTCAGTCCACCAATATGGCCCTTTACACATATCCCCATGCATATGTAGTGTAGCTCCTTGCTTGTGAGTACTTTGGATGAGTACCCACGGTTGCTTTTCTCCCTCTTTCCCCCCTTTCCCTTCTACCTGGTTGTCGCAATCAGATGTTGGAGCCCAGGATCCAGACGACACCATTGCCGATGACTCCTACTACACCGGAGGTGCCTACTACTATGTGCATCCCGCTGATGACGACTAGGAGTAGTTAGGAGGATCCCAGGCAGGAGACCTGCGCCTCTTCCGATCTGTATCCCAGTTTGTGCTAGCCATCTTATGGCAACTTGTTTAACTTATGTCTGTACTCAGATATTGTTGCTTCTGCTAATTCGTCTATGATCGAGCACTTGTATTCGAGCCCTCGAGGCCCCTGGCTTGTATTATGATGCTTGTATGACTTATTTATGTTTTAGAGTTGTGTTGTGATATCTTCCCGTGAGTCCCTGATCTTGATCGTACACATTTGCATGCATGATTAGTGTTCAATTGAATCGGGGCGTCAGACCGTATTTTATTTTTATCGATGCCTCTACCTCTAAACATGAGGACATATTTATTGTTATCGGCTTTTCGCTTGGGGACAAGCGAGGTCTAAGCTTGGGGGAGTTGATACGTCCATTTTGCATCATGCTTTTATATCAATATTTATTGCATTATGGGCTGTTATTTCACTTTATGTCACAATACTTATGGCTATTCTCTCTTATTTTACAGGGTTTACATAAGAAGGGAGAATGTCGGCAGCTGGAATTCTGGGCTGGAAAAGGATCAAATATTAGAGACCTATTCTGCGCAACTCCAAAAGTCCTGAAACTCCACGGAATATCTTAAAATAAATAAAGAAAAATCCTCGCCAAAGATGAAGTCCAGGGGGCCCACACCCTTCTCACGAGGGTGGGGGGCGCGCCCCTCCTCCTAGGGCGCGCCCCCTACCTCATGGGCCCCCTGGTGGCTCTCCGACGCCTATCTTCTGCTATATGAAGTCTTTCGATGAGAAAAAATAGCAAGCAACTTTTCGGGATGAGACTCCGCCGCCACGAGGCGGAACCAATCTAGAGCTCCGACAGAGCTGTTCTACCGGGGAACCTTCCCTCCGGGAGGGGAAATCATCACCATCGTCATCACCAACGCTCCTCTCATCGGGAGAGGGCAATCTCCATCAACATCTTCACCAGCACCATCTCATCTCCAAACCCTAGTTCATCTCTTGTATCCAATTCTCGTCTCAAAGTCCAGGATTGATGCTAGTAGGTTGCTAGTAGTGTTGATTACTCTTTGTAGTTGATGCTAGTTGGTTTATTTG
The DNA here is from genome assembly GCF_003073215.2 of Triticum urartu. Taxonomy (NCBI): domain Eukaryota; kingdom Viridiplantae; phylum Streptophyta; class Magnoliopsida; order Poales; family Poaceae; genus Triticum; species Triticum urartu. Next base: position 498,789,034 of record NC_053022.1, on the reverse strand, counting down.
GTGGAAGATTATATGTTCAGATCCTTTATGCATATTATTACCCCTCTGATTATGAACATGAATATGCTTTGTGAGTAATTACGTTTGTTCCTGAGGACAAGGGAGAAGTCTTGCTATTAGTAGTCATGTGAATTTGGTATTCGTTTGATATTTTGATAAGATGTATGTTGTCTAGCCTCTAGTGGTGTTATGTGAACATCGACTACATAACACTTCACCGTTATTTGGGCCTAGAGGAAGGCATTGGGAAGTAATAAGTAGATGATGGGTTGCTAGAGTGACAGAAGCTTAAACCCTAGTTTATGCGTTGCTTCGTAAGGGGCTGATTTGGATCCATATGTTTCATGCTATGGTTAGGTTTACCTTAATACTTTTGTTGTAGTTGCAGATGCTTGCAATAGAGGTTAATCATAAGTGGGATGCTTGTTCAAGTAAGAACAACACCCAAGCACTGGTCCACCCACATATCAAATTATCAAAGTACCGAACGCGAATCACATGAACGTGATGAAAACTAGCTTGACGATATTCCCATGTGTCCTCAGGAGCGCTTTTCCTATTATAAGAGTTTGTTCCGGCTTGTCCTTTGCTACAAAAAGGATTGGGCCACCTTGCTGCACTTTATTTACTTTTGTTACTTGTTGCTCGTTACAATTTGTCTTGTCACAAAACTATCTGCTACCACTTATTTCAGTACTTGCAGAGAATACCTTGCTGAAAACCGCTTATCATTTCCTTCTGCTCCTCGTTGGGTTCGACACTCTTACTTATCGAAAGGACTAGATAGATCCCCTATACTTGTGGGTCATCACTGCCAGCCCACCGTCGACCGCAGGGATCATCACCCGCTCTGCCACCGCCACCCGAAGGAGGGAGGCAGAGGTGGAGGCCCACACGTGCGTCAGCGACCTTGCACGCTACATCGAGTTCCTGCGGGAGGAGGAGGAGCACCTCGTCGAGCACGCAAAGAGCCTTACCGCAGCGGTGGCCGCAGCACACACCGACGCAGAGGCGAGGAATCAGGAGATCTACGAGCAGTCCGGCCGCTTGAAGAGGGATCGTCTAGAGCAGCATTGGGCGTTCGTGCTGGCGAGCGTCGCTGAACGCAGAGGCGAGGAATCAGGAGATCTACGAGCAGTCCGGCCGCTTGAAGAGGGATCGTCTGGAGCAGCACTGGCCGCTTGAAAATCCAGTTAATGTATAAAAATGTCCAAACGAACCCTGAAAAATTCCAAATTTGAACACAACACTCCTGTTGTTCTATGTTGACAATCAAAACATTTTGAAAGCAATAAGAGGCAACGGATATCGTTTCGTCCCCAAAGGTGGCACGTTCCCTAACGAAACCATCACGCTTGTTGTGAGAAGCTCTGGTTTGTGAGAAGCTTATACCCAAACCTGCCCCAAATGGGACATTTTTACCACTGCATGTTGATGCCGCTCCATGATAGCATGCCAAGTTTCATGAATTTCAGACGATTTTTGGATTTACTAGAATTTAAAAACTAGGTATCGCAATGTTTGCGGACGAGTGACGGTGGCAAGGTGTTTGAAATTCATTCCATTTCTTGCATGATCTAAGCATGCACCGAAGGACACAGATTTGATTTTTCAACCAATTTATATGCACTTGAGCATGTGCATGTAGTTCAAATTTGAATTATGCACATAAATGCATTGAAAATTCACTTAATGCATAAAAATGTCCAAACGAACCCCGAAAAATCACAAAAAATAACACAACACTCCTGTTGTTCTATGTTGACACGAGAAATTTTTTGGAAGCAATAAGAGGCAACAGATATCGTTTCGTCCCCAAAGGCGGGGCGTTCCCTACCGAAACCATCATGCGTGTTGTGAGAAGCTCTAGTTTGTGAGAAGCTTATACCCAAACCTGCTCCAAATGGGACAAATATTTTACCACGACATGTTGATGCCGCTCCATGATAGCATGCCAAGTTTCATGAATATCAAACAAGTTTTGTATTTACTAGAATTTGAAAACCAAGTATCTCAATGTTTGCAGCCGAGTGACGGTGGCTGGGTGTTTGACATTCATTCCCATTTCGCATGGGACCTAAACATGCAACCAAGGACACAAATTTGATTTTTCAACCAGTTTATATGCACTGGAGCATGTGCATGTAGTTCAAATTTGAATTATGCACCTGAAATGCCTACAAAACCAAGTTATTGTATAAAAATGTCCAAACGAACCCTGAATAATTCCAATTTTTTCTACGACACGCATATAGTTGCGTGTTCACTCTAGATAAAAGGTCTGGCAATTCAAACACCGTCCATTGCTGCTGTGACCCCATTATGTAATTCAAATCAAGATGAAAAATCAAGTAGACTGCACACAGTTTATCATCAGCAACCATGTGAGATGCAGCACAAAATATCCTGGAGCACCATCGGTGTATAGTACGCCTATGGCTTACGCGAGAAGGGGCGTCGGCTACAGTCCATAGCCGGCGTCTCAAGCACACTAGCTCACTCCCCAAATATCATTTCACTGTTCAATCATCGCTGGTGAAAGATGGGGACGTGGACCCGCGTCGTGAGGGCAACTTCGACAGCCCATTCCGGCGAGAGCGTGGCCACAGCCGCCAGGAGCATGCTAACAAGCTTCGTGAGGGCGACCGCAATCTGCGTCTGGGCGGCCAAGGCAGCCCAAACAGCCGATGTTGCTTCTGAGGCGGCGGCAGCATCTACCTCGGGGATAGCAACTGGCGAGAGCAGCACAGTAGCTGTCCTTTCTGCAGCGGCGGCCTTAGCCCTAATGGAGGCCGCCGCCATCATGTCGAGGCCGTCCACGCCCAGCCCGTGGCGCTCACCGCACAAATCGAAGGAATCTTCTCTGACAACGGTCGGTAACCCACGGTCGAAGAGGTGGCAATCGCCGAGAGAGTTTGAGCAGCCATCCGTTCCTGCGCGGCATACCTTGCCACGACGGCATCGGCCAAAGCCCAGATCGCGGCCGCCCACGCCCTGCTCGTGGCGGCCTATTCCAAAGAGATGGCGGACGCGGATGGCGAGATGCTTGTCGAGTATGGTGCGATGGATGCCATGGAGCCCCTTCCCTAGGAGACCGTCGGGCGCGAGTTGGACATGGAGGCGGCGATGGAGATCGACGAGCACCAGCTGTAGTAGTACTCTTTGTTTTGTTTAATTAAGAGCGCCAGTCTTTAATTTGTTAGAGTAATGTTTAGGTCAGCTAGCTCTGTTTAATTGCTGAACTTGCTCGATTAAGAAGTGTGGGTGTGCTGTAGTCTCCTTTGTGTACCCAAATTATGCAATGACGTGGATGACCACTGTAACCATGGAAATTCGAACCAAAACTTTTGACATACAAACTCATCACACATGGGTTAAGCTATATGAATCATTTCTGATGTCCAAATATCGTACACAGTTCTAAATAAGGGACCGTGTCTGATGACACTTTGCGCACCAGTTTTTTGGCTGAAGCGATTCCAATTTTTTGGCTTCCGCGCAAATATCTACCTCCCCGCCCCCTCCCCCTTACCAAAAGCCACATTTCCCCCTCTTTCCGACTTCCTTTCCAAGTTGAAACCTTCACTCTTGCTTGCAGCGCTGCCTCCTCATCGGCGACCCTGCTTCACGCTGCTCGGCCTCGTCTATCCATGCAGGTAATCCACACCCGACCCCCATCCTCCTCCTCCTTCCACATCCCACATGCCCCGACAGCCGGCGCGAGCGCGACACCTTCCACCCAAATCACCGACCCCTCCACCAAATAAGCGCCGGCCTAAGCCATGGTGCACACAGTATAGGCAGGAACTCAAGGAGAATTTGGCAGCAGAGAAGCAAAAAGCGGCCGCACGCGCGGATGAGGTCGCGATGGCTGCCATTCGTGCCGACCCCCAGATCTTGGAGGAGCACCTTGTCGTCGAGGCCACCGTTGACTCCTCGCGCGCTGACACTACGACACGGTTAGCTGCTTTAAATGATAGTTCGTGGCATTTTCTCGAGGCCATCTTTTGCTAGCTACTGCCTTTCCTTCACAAATTCTAGTGAATTGTGCTATCTACTTTTACCATGCAATCTTCTGCTATAGTGTATATGTTCTATATGTCGTGCAATGTGGTGTTCAGTTAGCTGCTTGGTTCAATTATAGAAATGTGATGTTCAATTCTTCAGGGTGCAATATTTCCAAGTTGTTAAGCATGCTTGGTTTGGTTAACTGTCTGATCTTCTATTACGAGTATTGTCGTGGATTTGTCACGGCAGATGTCCTAGTGTGAGGACTTAGTCATGAGGCCAACACATTTATTTGGTAGCTTGAGAGGGGTTGATCGGAATCGAGAGACGCAACACAAGACAACGGTTTAGACAGCTTCGGCCCCCGGGAAACATCATCTGGTAACAACCCTACATGTTGTTTGTGGCTAGGTCTCATTATCATAACGAGGGAGTCGCCGTAAACCGGCTCTCCTAGTTATGTCTAACCCTTAAGATTATTTCCCCTTCCCACTTGGGGTGCCATGCCCCTCCTTATATATGTTGAAGGCACTACAAAAAAAAGACACATCTGTGACATTTTGGGCCGAACGAATTTTTTTTCTATCATACATATGACACTTCTATGACGATAATTGTGACGAAACCCGGTATCATCATAGATGTGGTGGGCTCCTACTTCTATGACAAAAAATCATGACAGAAAATGGGCTTTTCGTCCTGGGCGGGCCGGAGACGCAGCTGCATGACATTCTTTGGGCCGTCCATGACGGAAAAAACCATGGTAGAAGCGAGGGGGAGGAAAATTTCGGGGAGTTCCCTATTACGGTGGGAGGTCAGGGCCGAGCGATGCGCGTTTCTCTCGTACACGTACGCGCGTGTGTGCGAGACGTTGGCTCTAACTAAACCCGAGCGAGGCGTTGGGCTCTAACTGAACCCGAGCGATTGCACTGCAGGCTACGCGTTACTGAACCCGAACGATCGATCGATGGCTGTTAACTGAACCCGATCGAGTGATTCCTTCGCTACTGCTGCTAACTGAAGCCGATCAATGCTGCCTCTGGATGAACAGTGAGCGTTGTGATGGGGGGGGGTTGGATGAACAGTTCCCGGTGGGGGTGGATGAATAGGACCCCATGGTGTTGCCTCTAGATGAACAGGACCCCGATCGATCGAGCCGGTTGGGGCTGGATGAACAGGACCTCGTGGAGGGCTGGATGAACAGGACCACCCCGTGGAGGGCAGGATGAACAGTAGACGGTGGAGGGGTGCCCGTGGAGGGGTGGTTGAACAGGACCGCGTGGTGTGGAGGGCTAGATGAACAGTAGACGGTGGAGGGGTGGTTGAACAGTAGCCGGTGGAGTAGCACGCGGTGGAGGCTGGATGAACAGGAGCCTGTGGAGGCTGGAGGAGGTCGACGGTGGATGAACAGTAGCTCGTAGAGGCTGGAGGGGGTCGACGGTGGAGATGAACAGTATCCCATGGAGTTCTGTTTTGCTGTACGCCACACCCCTCCCGATGAACAGGACCCCTGTTTCGACCGTAGCGCTCCAACACAAGTCCGTTTCCTCCATTTTGCGGTATGCCACACCCCTCCCGATCAACAGGACCCCTGTTTCGACCGTAGGAGGTCTGTTTCCTCCGTTTTGCGATACGCCACACCCCTCCCGATCAACAGGACCCCCGTTTCGACCGTAGGAGGTCCGTTTCCTCCGTTTTGCGGTACGCCAGACCCCTCTCGATGAACAGGATCCTGTTTCGAACGTGGCCGGTCAAACACAAGGCCGTTTCCTCCATTCTGCGGTACACCAGGCCTCGTTTCCATCGCTTGTTCCGTCCAAGCCCTCCCGATTAACACGACCACGCATTCCGTTGCCTCCCGATGAACACGATGCATTCTGTTGCCTCCCCATGAACACGAAGCATTCTGTTGCCTCCCCATGAACACGACGACGATGCTGTTTCTCCGTTCCGACCCAGCCATGTACACGAGCCCTCGCCGTACGTATGCGCGAGTAGGCGTTCGAGACCCCGCCCGTATGTACACATATGTGGCCGTATTTTCTTTCTTGCACCCTGGCCGCTGTACGTACGTGTACATGCTACGTGCGTGCCTCTACTACGACACGTGCGTGCCTCTACATCGACCAGTATATATGTACGTACATGTTCACGACCAGAATGACAACGCTACGTACGCTTCGACCAGGTGGGTCCCGACTGTCAGGCACTTCCTTGCGTGCGAAGATGTAGCTGGTGGGTCCCAGCAGTCAGGGGGGCGGAATACGGTGGCCCGTCCGGTGGGTCCCCGCTGTCAGGTGGAGGAATAATTATTTTGCACATAATGAGGCACTTCCTTGCTGCGGCCGTGGACCCAGCTGTCAGCCTCTCCATGTACAGTCCACGTCCGATGGAAGCCGTTCCTTGACCATGTTGACCACGCCGCACCGAGCGCACCAGGGCGGTGGACGACGGCGAGGCCTAGGAAGGGGATGACGCGGAGCCGGGGAAGACGCGGCAGTGGATGCCCACGCATAGAGGAGTACGAGGGTTCACTGGTTCGCTGCGGTGTGAGGCTGCCATCGCCGCAGAATAACAGGGGGTGTGGGTGAGTAGAGGGATGGCCTGGCCAGCGGTGGGAGTAGTAGGGGGCGGTGAGGCCTCCACCGCATCGCAGCCGGCCATGGGAGGCAGGAGCACGAGGCATGACCAGGGCTGGTTTGGGCTGCTGGAGCAAGAATACCAGAGGTTGAAGAAGCACTACGGCCGTTGGATGGACATCGTACGATCACTGGAGCTAGAATCGTGCATATTGACTAAGTTGACAAAGCCCTCCGTCCCCGTCAACTTAGTAGGCCCACAAGTCGGCCACCCACCAAGGTGGGTCCCAGCTAGCAGGGGGTATTCATTTTTTTGTGCGTAATAAGGAGGCACTTCCGGTGGGTCCGAGCTAACAGCAGGGGGAATGTTTTTTTCGCGAAATACGGTGGCCCATCGGGTGGGTCCCAGCAGTCAGGGGCAAACGTTTTTTTCGCGATATACTGGTGAGCGTCCGGTGGGTCCCTGCTGTCAGGTGGAGGAATAATTATTCTCCGCATAATAAGGAGGTACTTCCTTGCGGCTGCCGTGGACCCAGCTGTCAGCCTCTCCACGTACAGTATTCTTCCGATGGAATTCGGTCGCTGACCACATTGACCACGGCGCGCCGACAGCACCACGGCGGTGGACGACAGCGAGGCCTAGGAAGGGTACGACGCGGAGCCGGGGAAGACGTGGCAGTGGATGCCCACGCGGAGAGGAGTACGAGGGTTCAATGGTTCGGCTGCACTGCCGTCGCCGCAGAATAACAGGGGGTGTCGGTGAGTGGAGTGGAGGGATGGCCTGGCCAGCGGTGGGAGTAGTATGGGGGCGGTGAGGCCTCCGCGGCAGCACAGCCGGCCACGGGAGGCAGGAGCAGGCGGCACGACCGGCGCTGGTTTGGGCGGCTTGAGCAAGAAGACCAGAGGTTGAAGAAGCACTACGGCCGTTGGATGGACATCGTAAGGTCAGTCGAGCTAGAATCGTGCATATTGACTAAGTTGACAAAGCCCTTCGTCCCCGTCAACTTAGTATGCCCACTATAGTGGGTCCCAGCTAGCAGGGGGAGTATTCATTATTTTGTGCGTAATAAGGAGGCACTTCCTTGCATGCGAAGATATAGCTGGTGGGTCCGAGCTATCAGCGGCGGTAACGTTTCTTCACGAAATACAGAGGCCATTTTGGTGGGTCCCAGATGTCAGGTGGAGGAAATCATTATTTTGCGCGTAATAAGGAGGCATTTCCTTACGTGTGGCCATGGACCCAGCTATCAGCCTCTCCACGTACAGTCCACTTCAGATGCATGTCAGTCGTTGACCATGCTGACCACGCCACGCCGAGAGCACCAGGGCGGTGGACGACGGCGAGGCCTAGGAAGGGAACGACACGGAGGCAGGGAAGACTCGGCCGTTGTTTTTGTTTCCCACGCGGAGGGGAGTACGACTGTACGAGGGTTTACTAGTTTGTCTGCCATTGCCAGAGAATAACAGCAGGTGTGGGTGAGTAGAGGGATGGCTAGGCCAGCGATGGGAGTACGGTGGGGCGGTGAGGCCTACGCGGCAGCACAGCCGGCCGCGGGGAGGAGGGAGCAGGCAGTCTTGCCGGCGCTTGTTTGAGCGGCTGGAGCAGGAAGAGCAGAGATTGAAGAAGCACGACGGCCGTTGGATGGACATCCAACAGTATACAGGCCATCTGTGGAAAGCCTCAAATCTGTGGAAAACAGCATACAGCCCATCTGCCATTATTTCAAATAATTTACAGCCCATTTGCTAATTCTTACGAGTTATTTTGGAGCCCATATTCTTTATGTTAGCATTACAGCCCATATTGTGGCCACGGTTAAAAAATTATACGAAATTTTGCTTATGTCGGTGCGGTCTGAACTGTTTTTAATCCCGAAATTTCGAGTCACATTCAGACTGATTTTAAAAATAAATGTATATCAATATAAAATCCAATAAATTGTCCACACATAAAAATCAATGCAATTTCAAATCTCGAAATGGAAAAAAGATATTTGAAAATAATTGCCGGTTTGATGTGTTTTAAAAATGTACAGCCCATTTCTCATTACCGATAGGCCACTCTCCTCGTCTTGAAAGATTTGCAGCCCAACAGGCCTGATAAAGCGACTTACTTGACAAATCACAAAAAAACTGGGCTAGCCATTTTCAGAAAGAAAAAAACTACTGGGCTGGTCTATGGTAAACATAAAAGAAAAGGTTGTCTAGATAGGCCAGAGTGTCCCGCACAGCCCAGTTGACACCCTGCTTCCATCTCAAAAACAAATTAGATAAATGCCACTCCAATTATGGCAATTCATAAAAATGCCACTGCAATTTCCAAACTTTGAAAAATGCCACTGCAATTTTTGCAAACTTTGAAAAACGCCGCTGCAGTTTGCAAACTTTGAAAAACGCCACTCCAGACTTCGAAAAAGCCACTAGAAATGGCATGAAATGGCATTTTTCAAAGTTTGGAAATTGCAGTGGCAATTCTCGGATACACCAGATTTGGAGTGGCATTTATCAAATTAACCCAAAACAAAAATAACTGGGCAAGCTGCTGGGTCGCCGGTGTCAGCCGCTCGTTGTGCAATTCTCTCATTTATTGACTACATTGACAATGGCATGGGACCCAGATGTCAGAAATCCACTAGGAGGAGCCATTTTTTATTGGCTTGAAATAAGGAGGCACTTGCTTGCATACTGCCATGACCTTGGCGGGTCCCTGCTGTCATCCTCTCCACGTACAATCATCTCCTGATTGTGTACGCGTCAACTTGCTAGGCCCACAAGTCAGCCTCTAAACTGTGGAGGCCAAATACAACCCATTTAAAAAAATATCAACCCATTCCATACGTTCAAACAGAAAGTTCAACATTCAGAGCAAAGTAACAGGTCTGATCCACATATAGAGTACTGAACATCCACGTTGACAACTATCATAGCCAAGTGAACAATCTACTCCCACTAACACTCTAGTAGCGTACAAGTACTAACTTACTCTTAGCTAACTAGACGATGTCGGCCGCCATCTGCTGTCCATGCTAAACACCGGCACCGGCGTCCTCTGCCTCGCCTCGGACTTGCCTGAGGTGCGATAGGGCGCGTTGCTCGCGCGCGTTGGCCCTTTCCATGCCGGCGTGGTCCACCGAAGCTTCGGCTTCCAAGCGGGAAACCCACTTGACGAGCTGGTAGTAAAAATCGGCGTCGCGAACGCGTGCGTGCCCGACAGCCTCCAGGGCTATTTGTCGGGCGCCGGCCTCCATGTAGTCGGCCCAGTTGCGGGCGCTCTGCTCGCGACTCAGAGCGTCAGTGCGCTGCTGCTCCATGTCCCGCTGGCGGCGCAAATCGGTGATACGCTGCTCCTCAGCCAGGCGGTCGCGCTCCAACAACTCCTGCTCCTCCGCCATGAGGACGCGCTCTAACAACTCCTCGATCTCCGCATTGCCATCTAAAGACAGATAGAATGCCTCCTCCCTCCGTCTGCCTTCCAGTGAAAACCCGAACACTAGATCCGGCGGTGACCGCCTCTGGCGTCGCCTACCGCGGACGGGCGGGGGCATGGCGGACATGGCGAGCGACGTCGGGCCGGTGGGGGCTTATGAGGATATGGCGAGTTGGGTCACGGTGGCACCTGAGAAGGCCGGGAAACAGTACTTATAGGCGGAAGGTAGCGCGACGCTCATCGGAATTCAATGCATAATGGCTTAGCGCGCCAGCTTAATTGCCATGGAAAACTAGAGAAACTGAAATTATGACTGTGCCGTCCCGTCCCGTCTGGGTCGCACGCTGGCATGGCGGTCAAACGAGTGCACTTGAATCATCTCCCTCCTTGTCAATAATGATTCCACGGATTTAAAGCATATCTTTTTCGCATCAGTTAGCTGCCTTAATTACAGCCGGCTGCATGTAGGCACTCAGAATCGCTCGCAGGCAGTACACGAAGCAGCATGCAGCCACTTAAATCACTGGAATTAATTAGGCTTAAACTTCTGCATGCCGAGGGCACGCATGCAGCCACTTAAATCACTGGAATTTATTAGGCTTAAACTTCTACATGCAGTTAATTATTGCCATGCCTTGGTCTTGCTGCTTTGCTCACGGGACTAATAAACCTGGACGGAGGGAGTACCTTGGTTGGTGAGAGGTTTGAATTAAGCCTTGCAAACCGGAAAGGAGGTACTAGTACGTGCGTGATCCGCTATTTATTCGTGTAGGATCGACTAGGTCATTTCTTGAATTGAGCCCTACAAACCGGAAAGGAGGTAGTACGTGCGTGATCCTCTATTTATCCGTGTAGGGTCGATAGTGTGGCTTGTCAGTTTCTTTAGAGGTAGGCATTTTTATCCGTGTAGGATCAATAGTGTAGCTTGTCAGTTTCTTCAGAGGTAGGCATTTTTATTCAAAAAACTGCCACTTCGCATCTTGCGTCGCAAATAAATCTGCCAGGAGCGCATTTGTAGGCTAGCTAGTGATCGATCAGTAACTTGTAAACACTGAGCGAACAGAAATAAGTAACTGTTAATGCATCTCAATGATTCACAGATCATATACAAATATGTAGCTCCAAAAGCAAAGATCAGCCACTTCAGATCTTGCGTCGCAACTAAAACTAACTAGTATGATTCCCATACATAAGATCAACATGTTAATGCATCTCAATGACTCACAGATCATATACAAATATGTAGCTCCAAAAGAAAAGATCTAGAAAAAACATATGTTCTTCCTACTAACATGGATGCTTCTATTGGCCAACATTCAGTACAGACTAAAAGACAAATTTGTTTGTGAAGTCTACAATTCCTCTTGCAAACGTAAGTGGTTTCACCAACAGCTGGAACCATGAGAATGAACCAGACATGATGGAGGAACATGCACTGCAATATGATTTGGTCTTCCCTCGATCACACTGCGAGACTATTTTCAGAATACAAACTTTAACTTAGGCAAAATGATGCCCATTGTATAATCAGACCAAAGCAATGAAGCACCTAGTGTTGGCCAATAAATAGTACAGTACTACTTTTCTGCAGTCCATGAAGTGACTATCCAATCTTTCTGTGTCTATTTTCAAATGGCACTGCATGTAGTGACTATACTATTCTCTTGTGCAGTTCAACCAAAATTGCGGGCACTTTGTTTGTTTGCCAAATAGCAACGGGCAGACATCTCTGTCTGCACAAATATCAAGCAGCTAGTAAACATATACCACACCTTGTATTTTCGGTTTAAACATGTCTCTTCCGCTTAGCATCTGTCATGTTCTGCACTGGACAATCTGATACAGTTATGTTTTGCCCTGGACAATTTCATACTGAATTGATTTGCTGGTTCAGAGCAGAAATATAGCGCATGTTCTTCATCAGACCAAGGATATCCATGTTCGCAGTGATGGAAGAGGTGAAATCGATACAACCGAAATTGAGCATCCAATCATTGAATCCTGTCCTGCACCTCCAATGTAGGTCCACCCTACCAATAAATTCACATGCAAACCACTAGTATTACTATCTGATGATAGTACAAAAAGAGTAGCAAGATAGTAGCAAACCATGTACCTTCATAATGAACAGCTCATAGTGCAACCAATTGGATATAAAGGTTGGGAAAAACATGCTCCTAATGTTGAACCAGTTGGACTTTTTGTGCAGTTCCACTAAAATCGAGCATCCCTGTTTGCATAGATATTGTAAGTGTGATTACTCTAAAAGTAGCACTAGTTGAAGCATAGACTCACAAATATAAGCATTCCAATTTCTTAATGGGAAAAGGTAGCAAGACTGTTTCTAACCACTTGTTTGAAGGAATAAATAAAGCAACAGCGGCTGATGTGAGGAAGGCATACATAGTTTTTTCTGGAAAAGTGAGCCATTCCTGACCTTTCCTCTTCTTTTAAGCAAATTTTGTGCAGTTCTACTAAAATAAAATGCCATCACCGCCTTGACAATTCAGTGACACTGTACAAAAGGAAATGACTTAACATTACATGATGATGTCAGGTATGTAGTCGTCAGGCATTAGAGACAAACATACAGACCTCCTCAAGAGAACAGCCGGAGGAGGAGGTGCCCACTCTTGACCTTTCCTCTTGTCTTCATAATTGTTTGTGCAGTTTAACCAAAATAAAATGACATCAGCGCCTTGGCATTTTGGTGACACTATACAAAAAAATTAACTTATCTCATGAAAGTGAGGTATGTAATCTATAAGCATTAACAGTGCAAAAATCTGACGGGAGCAACAAGTTTCATCATTGGTATACTAGCTGTGCAACAACATTAGAATGCCTTATAGCTGAAAAATCTTTAATACATCCACAATCAACAGCTAACCCTGAAATAATCCAGTGACATTAAATGGCATTGCTTAAATTTATGGGTGGCATTAGACTGAGAGCGGCATTAGTTAAATGTGGCATCACTTTAGCAGTAGCATTGCTTGACTTGACTGCTGGCGTTATACTAACAGCAAAAAAGTGGCAATAAGAGCATGGGAGGCACCAGTACGATGTACCTCCACGGACGCAGAGTGGTGAGGGAGGTATGGTTGCCCAGAGCAACAAATATCCAGGCAGCAAATGTGGATTACTGTCCCATTTTTGTTCTCTTTAGCCACCTTTTTCCTATGCGAGGACAACAAACCGATCGACCTGGTCATTCTCTATTGCGTTGTCATGCCTTTCTACCCTTCTTCAACCAAGAGACACGAGACTCGTTCCTTAGCTACTGATTTTCCCCTTTTCAACCTAGATGCGGGTTCGATGCCTACTCTCTTGGACAGTACAATCTCCCTTCCTTTCCTTATTCAACCCAGACATGGATTAGTCTGCATGAAGTAGGGTTTCCTTTAATAGTGCAAATTATGGTTTTCGTCTGCGTGGCCAGCAGAATAGAGGATAGCAAATTGGGAAGATGGTGGAGTGGAAAAAGATCCACATGCAACGACGTAGTAGATGGGGCAATAGAACAAGGTTATGGCTCAAAAAGAGGTAGCATACCTGAGGGTCGGCGGGAAGTGGCTTCGCTCGTGGTCGTCATCCTCCGCACACACTACGGCAGTGAGCTTGGGGACGGAGGCCATCCCGCGCGGGCGCTAGGTCTGAGAGGACGGCCTTGTCGTTAGTGCGTGACCTCGCTCGCCGACGATGAGTGCGTCAACGCTGCACATCCTTCTCTTCCCCGGCGGGTCTGTGACCACTGGTGAGGAGGGAGAGAGGGGCCGTCTTTTTTAGATCTGGAGAGAGGGTAGTAGTGTGAGAAGCAAGTGGGCAGCCCTTAGCAAGAAAGCGCCGAAGCTCCAGCCTATATATATCTTTTTTATACTACTAGTACTAGAGGTGGGTTAGTGGTAGAGTAGTTTATATTTTCTGTGCGTACAGTACCAATTAGTCATGCTTCAAAACTGATCGGCACGCCATTAAAAAAATAAATGTCGATAACTAATGCGGCACCTCGTGCCAACGCGGCTAGATCGCCTTTTGCACGAGAAATTACACACCATGTTTCGTTGACATGTGGTCCCGTTCCAACATATCAGTGAGACGACGGCGAGTAGTAGGAGTATTTCCGAACGGACGTGTAGGTTAGGGCGCCTCTTCGTGAACCGTGGCAAACTCACAACCGTCCACCGACTCTTCGCCTTTCCCTCTCGATTTGGAACAGCTGTCGCACGCTCTTCCTCTCCCTCCTCCATTTTCCTTCAGCCCTTCAGCCCTTCACCCTTTCTTCTGCCATTGTTCGATTGTCTTCTCCATGGAGGGAACAGGCCGGAAACGACCCTGTTATTCTTGCCCCGATCTGAAAGATGACATGGTGGAGGAACTCATTGATCGGTGCGACGTCATCACCTCGGCTAGCATGGCAGGTTCGTTCAAGCCCATTCTCAACTCAACTAATAACATCATTGCAAGGAACCCAAGGGTCAAGGAGCAGTTTGATCTCCCCTATCTTCTTCGCCGTGACCCTGCTCGCTAGAGAGCGGACGACGGAGACCTCGCCTTGTGCAAGTTGATGCCGCTTGATAATGATACGTGTGATGTCAAGATGCCATCGCCTAAGTGTAAGTCCTGGGCTGGAGCAAATGGGGATTGGGTTGTTTATATTGGGTACAATTGCGAGTGGGAACTTGTGAATGTGTACACTCGTCAGCGGATTCCACTTCCAAAAATCTCCGAGTGCCCTGAGGTTGAGCACACAGATGATCTACGTACGTTGAAATACGATCATGGTGACTGTCGTGTACTAAAGATAGCAATTTGTCGAGTTCCCAACCACTCTTGGAATTATAAGAACTATCAAGTTGTTGCTATCTTCGACAAGCTAGTTGCCGTCTTTCATGGTTCGACTGGATGGATATTACTCAAAAATCAGTTTCTATACACGGATGTGTACTATGAGGCAATTGAATACGAGGATCTTGTGTTTGCTTCCACCTCTCGTGGCACTATTTTTGCATGGGATCCTCGTTTCTTCGGTACATTTGTCTTCCACCGTAATTATAATTGTTTCATCCACATGCATGCGGGTTAGCAACTTTCCCTTTACTAATTAACCTTCTTCTTGTGTTTCCAAGGTCCTGTGGACATCCCACCATCTATACTTGAAGATTTTTATAACCAAGGGGGAGATGACGATGGTGATGATCACGAGCATGAGGACGAGCAGCGCCGATATACTCTGTGGCGCCTGGCAACTAATTCCGATGGATCACCTCTCCCTCCTCCATTTTCCTTCAGCCCTTCACCCTTTCTTCTGCCATTGTTCGATCGTCTTCTCCATGGAGGGACCAGGCCAGAAACGACCCCGTTATTCTTACCCTGATCTGAAAGATGACGTGGTGGAGGAACTCATTGATCGGTGCGATGTCATCACCTCGGCTAGCATGGCAGGTTCGTTCAAGACCATTCTCGACTCAACTAATAACATCATTGCAAGGAACCCAAGGGTCCAGGAGCGGTTTGATCTCCCCTATCTTCTTCGCCATGACCCTGCTCGCTGGCGAGCGGACGACGGAGACCTCGCCTTGTGCAAGTTGATGCCGCTTGATAATGATACGTGTGATGTCAAGATGCCATCGCTTAAGGGTAAGTCCTGGGCTGGCGCAAATGGAGATTGGGTTGTTTATATTGGGTACAATTGCGAGTGGGAACTTGTGAATGTGTACACTAGTCAGCGGATTCCACTTCCAAAAATCTCCGAGTGCCCTGAGGTTGAGCACACAGATGATCTACGTATGTTCAAATATGATCATGGTGACTATCGTGTACTGAAGATAGCAATTTGTCGAGTTCCCAACCGCTCTTGGAATTACAAAAACTATGATGTTGTTGCTATCTTCGAAAAGCTAGTTGTCGTCCTTCGTGGTTCGACTGGATGGATATTACTCAAAAATCAGTTTCTATACACGGATGTGTACTGTGATGCAATTGAATACAAGGATCTTGTGTTTGCTGCCACCTCTCGTGGCACTGTTTTTGCATGGGATCCTTGTTTTTTCAGTACGTATGTCTTCCACCGTAATTATAATTGTTTCATCCACATGCATGCGGCTTAGCAACTTTCCCTTTACTAATTAACCTTCTTCTTGTGTTTCCAAGGTCCTGTGGACATCCCACCACCTATACTTGAAGATTTTTATAACCAAGGGGGAGATGACGATGGTGATGATCACGAGCATGAGTACGAGCAACGCCGATATACTCTGTGGCACCTGGCAACTAATTCCGATGGATCACCTCTTCTTGTGTGTACACAGCCCACTGATGATGTTACTGCTAAGGAAGCAGGTGTAGTCTCCCATGGTCGCACTCTCCGGACCTATTCCAACACCCGTTGCATGGTATTCGGGATGGATACTAGTGTGCTAGCGCCAACTCCTTCTCCCTGACACAGAATTGATAGTCTTGGAGAAACTCGCTCTTCCTTGGACGAAACTATCCGATGATGGTGAAAGGCGATCCAACCGCTATTGACACATTTATGAGAAGCAACTATGTCTATACCTCGGACATTTGCGTGGTTCCCTACCCTGGTACTGATATAGTAGGCCGCTTCAGCCTGGATGATCAGTCATGCGTTGGTCTCCAGATCGAGAATGCATGGCCTGTCCCAGAGAATCACTTGTGGTTCAAAGCAAGCATTTCCAACACCGAGGAATGGTTGAGTTGAAGTTCATTTCATTGTTTGTTATTTGTTGTGTGGTGAAAACTTTAGTATTTATAATGTACCCTCGTTGTCGATGTGGGTTGATTTCTATGTAATAAAATGATATGCCTGTGATAATCTTACTAAATTTATGAACGGCTTTCGAGTTGCTTCTCTGAGTGAGTGGTGCGATGAGGCAAAAAATATTTTCCGAATACATAATTGTACGTGCATTGCAACAGGTTATTGGATGAGGCCAATCAACAATAGTAGTACACTATTTGTACTAGCTTCACATGCTTCGCGCGTCGGGCGAGTGTTTTTACTGTAGCCATATGTTAATGTGTTCGTTCTACATAACCAGCACCTCGAATCCTCGATACTACTAGTATACTATATAGTAGGAGTAGTAGGGTGGCATGGGCCAGAATAAGCATTCACGTCCAGGAGTACGGCACACGCCACCACCACGAAATCCATCTGACACCATATTATTTCTTGGAGTCCGTGCAAGAGAAATCTCTTAGACCTCGTCGTTTCCCTAACTTCAGCCATCACACGGTGGGCGAGGTGGGGGTTTGCTGATTGTCGGTTTCCTTAACTGCGGTCCCACTTGTAAGGCCAACTCCAATGCATGACCCCAAACGGACTTCCGTTTTGCATGAACTCTAATGATAATTTTTACTAGAAAAGCAAGACGAAAGAAAACAAGAACCACAAGAATACATTTGACTACTCCTGTAGTAAGTTGGATTAGTGCCTTCTCGATGCATTCATTGTTGATCTGCGGAGGCTCGATCTTGCGTGCTTCTTTCTTCTTTGAGTGTAAAGAAGTAGACGTTGCTTCCTCGCATCTAGTCTCATGTCTAGCCTCTATTCTATACTAGCTAAAAGTGGTAGAACATCTACTAAATTGTGCTCTATCAATATAAGGATGTACTCTTCTTCCCAATACAAAAACTTGCATCCATTCTACTCCCTCCGTTGCACAATACTACATGCCTTCTATTTGTCAAAATATATATGTATCTAGACACGTCTTAATATATAGGTACGTCCATTTTTGGACAAATGGAAGTCATGTATTTTGGAACAGAGGGAGTACACAATATTTTTTTTAAGTTAGCACAACTAGTCTAATCCGAGAGCAGAACCGAAGATTTGGTCGGGTTCTTCCCCCTTTTGCTGACACGTGGGACATCCAGCATCCAGGTCGTGTCATGAAAGAAAATAGAGTGGTAGTTGAAGCCACGAGATGTGCATCTTGGGTTAAACTATAAATAGAATCTTACTACTCTTGAGTAACTCCAAAAGCGGCCACCGAAGATCTTTATTGGATTTGTTTTTCATCACCAGCACGTCGAGGTGAAAGATGTGCAGGTTCAGTGGGTCCTCTTGCGTTTTCACTGACATGTGGGGCCGCATGTGAGCAAACAGACGATGGGCTCCGCGCGTCCGCTGGCTGGCTGAGAAGAGAGATAGAGGAGGGCTGATCATGGACTGCAGGAAATTTGTTCTACGTACCTCGATATAGGCTCGATATAGTGGGGTGGCATGGGCCATAACTAGCATTCACGTCTAGCAGTACGGCACACGCCACCCACACGAGTCCCATCCGACACCAATTTTCTTGGAGTCCATGCTACAACCATCTCTTCTCCCTCCTGTCCTCTTTTCTCAGCCATCGCGCAGTGGGCGGGGTGGGGGTTTGCCGATAGTCGGTTTGCTCAACTGCAGAAATATAGCACCTATTCTTCATCAGACCAAGGATATCCATGTTCATAGTGATGGAAGAGGTGAAATCGATACAACCAAAATTGAGCATCCAATCATTGAATCCTGTCCTGCACCTCCAATGTAGGTCCACCCGGCCAATAAATTCACATGCAAACCACTAGTATTACTCTCTGATGATAGTACAAAAAGGGTAGCAAGATAGTAGCAAACCATGTACCTTCGTAATGAACAGCTCATAGTGCAACCAATTGGATATAAAGGTTGGGAAAAACATGCTCCTAATGTTGAACCAGTTGGACTTTTTGTGCAGTTCCACTAAAATCGAGCATCCCTGTTTGCATAGATATTGTAAGTGTGATTACTGTAAAAGTGGCACTAGTTGAAGCATAGACTCACAAATATAAGCATTCCAATTTCTTAATGGGAAAAGGTAGCAAGACTGTTTCTAACCACCTGTTTGAAGGAATAAATAAAGCAACAGCGGCTGATGTGAGGAAGGCATACATAGTTTTTTCTGGAAAAGTGAGCCATTCCTGACCTTTCCTCTTCTTTTAAGCAAATTTTGTGTAGTTCTACTAAAATAAAATGCCATCACCGCCTTGACAATTCAGTGACACTGTACAAAAGGAAATGACTTAACATTAAATCATGATGTCAGGTATGTAGTCGACAGGCATTAGAGACAAACATACAGACCTCCTCAAGAGAACGGCCGGAGGAGGAGGTGCCCGCTCTTGACCTTTCCTCTTTGTCTTCATAATTGTCTGTGCAGTTTAACCAAAATAAAATGACATCAGCGCCTTGGCATTTTGGTGACACTGTACAAAAAAATTAACTTATCTCATGAAAGTGAGGTATGTAATCTATAAGCATTAACAGTGCAAAAATCTGACGGGAGTAACAAGTTTCATCGTTGGTATACTGGCTGTGCAACAGCATTAGAATGCCTTAGCTAAAAAATCTTTAATACATCCACAATCAACAGCTAACCCTGAAATAATCCATTGACATTAAATGGAATTGCTTAAATTTATGGGTGGCATTAGACTAAGAGCGGCATTAGATAAATGTGGCATCACTTTAGCAGTAGCATTGCTTGACTTGACTCTTGGCGTTATACTAACAGCAAAAAAAGTGGCAATAAGAGCATGGGAGGCCCATTCGGACAGTGGGCGTACCAGTGCGATGTACCTCCACGGACGCAGAGTGGTGAGGGAGGTATGGTTGCCTAGAGCAACAAATATCCAGGCAGCATATGTGGATTACGGTCCCATTTTTGTTCTCTTTAGCCACCTTTTTCCTATGCGAGGACAACAAACCGATCGACCTGGTCATTCTCTATTGCGTTGTCATGCCTTTCTACCCTTCTTCAACCAAGAGACACGAGACTCGTTCCTTAGCTACTGATTTTCCCCTTTTCAACCTATATCCAGGTTCGATGCCTACTCTCTTGGACAGTACAGTCTCCCTTCCTTTCCTTATTCAACCCAGACATGGATTAGTCTGCATGAAGTAGGGTTTCCTTTAATAGTGCAAATTATGGTTTTCATCTGCGTCACCAGCAGAGTAGAGGATAGCAAATTGGGAAGATGGTGGAGTGGAAAAAGATCCACATGCAACGACATAGCAGATGGGGCAATAGAACAAGGTTATGGCTCGAAAAGAGGTAGCATACCTGAGGGTCAGCGGGAAGTGGCTTCGCTCGCGGTCGTCGTCCTCCGCACACACTACGGCAGCAAGCTTGGGGACAGAGGCCATCCTGTGCGGGCGCCAGGTCTGAGAGGACGGCCTTGTCGTCAGTGCGTGACCTCGCTTGCCGATGACGAGTGCGTCAACGCTGCACGTCCTTCTCTTCCCCGGCGGATCTGTGACCACCGCTGAGGAGGGAGAGAGGGGCCGTCTTTTTTAGATCTGGAGAGAGGGTGGTAGTGTGAGAAGCAAGTGGGCAGCCCTTAGCAAGAAAGCGCTGAAGCTCCAACCTATATATCTTTTTTATACTACTAGTACTGGAGGTGGGGTAGTGGTAGAGTAGTTTATATTTTCTCTGCGTACAGTACCAGTTAGTCATGCTTCAAAACTGATCGGCACACCATTAAAAAAATTAAGGTCGATAACTAATGCGGCACCTCGGGCCAACGCGGCCAGATCGCATTTTGCACGAGAAATTACACACCATGTTTCATTGACATGTGGTCCCATTCCAACATATCAGTGAGACGACGGCGAGTAGTAGGAGTATTTCCGAACGGACGTGTAGGCCGGGGCGCCTCTTCGTGAACCGTGGCAAACTCGCAACCGTCCACCGACTCTTCGCTTTTCCCTCTCGATTTGGAACTGCTGTCGCACGCTCTTCCTCTCCCTCCTCCATTTTCCTTCAGCCCTTCACCCTTTCTTCTGCCATTGTTCGATCGTCTTCTCCATGGAGGGAACAGGCCGGAAACGACCCCGTTATTCTTGCCCCGATCAGAAAGATGACGTGGTGGAGGAACTCATTGATCGGTGCGACGTCATCACCTCGGCTAGCATGGCAGGTTCGTTCAAGCCCATTCTTGACTCAACTAATAACATCATTGCAAGGAACCCAAGGGTCCAGGAGCGGTTTGATCTCCCCTATCTTCTTCGCCATGACCCTGCTCGCTGGCGAGCGGACGACGGAGACCTCGCCTTGTGCAAGTTGATGCCGCCTGATAATGATACGTGTGATGTCAAGATGCCATCGCCTAAGTGTAAGTCCTGGGCTGGCGCAAATGGGGATTGGGTTGTTTATATTGGGTACAATTGCGAGTGGGAACTTGTGAATGTGTACACTTGTCAGCGGATTCCACTTCCAAAAATATCCGAGTGCCCTGAGGTTGAGCACACAGATGATCTACGTACGTTCAAATACGATCATGGTGACTGTCGTGTACTGAAGATAGCAATTTGTCGAGTTCCCAACCGCTCTTGGAATTACAAGAACTATCAAGTTGTTGCTATCTTCGACAAGCTAGTTGCCGTATTTCGTGGTTCGACTGGATGGATATTACTCAAAAATCAGTTTCTATACACGGATGTGTACTGTGATGCAATTGAATACAAGGATCTTGTGTTTGCTGCCACCTCTCGTGGCACTGTTTTTGCATGGGATCCTCGTTTTTTCAGTACGTATGTCTTCCACCGTAATTATAATTGTTTCATCCACATGCATGCGGCTTAGCAACTTTCCCTTTACTAATTAACCTTCTTCTTGTGTTTCCAAGGTCCTGTGGACATCCCACCACCTATACTTGAAGATTTTTATAACCAAGGGGGAGATGACGATGGTGATGATCACGAGCATGAGTACGAGCAACGCCGATATACTCTGTGGCACCTGGCAACTAATTTCGATGGATCACCTCTTCTTATGTGTACACAGCCCACTGATGATGTTACTGCTAAGGAAGCAGGTGTAGTCTCCCATGGTCGCACTCTCCGGACCTATTCCAACACCCGTTGCATGGTATTCGGGATGGATACTAGTGTGCTAGCGCCAACTCCTTCTCCCTGCACAGAATTGATAGTCTTGGAGAAAACTCGCTCTTCCTTGGACAAAACTATCCGATGATGGTGAAAGGTGATCCAACCGCTGCTGACACATTTATGAGAAGCAACTGTGTCTATACCTCAGACATTTGCATGGTTCCCTACCCTGGTACTGATATAGTAGGCCGCTTCAGCCTGGATGATCAGTCCTACGTTGGTCTCCAGATCGACAATGCATGGCCCATCCCAGAGAATCACTTGTGGTTCAAAGCAAGTGTTTCCAACGCCGAGGAATGGTTGAGTTGAAGTTCATTTCATTGCTTGTTATTTGTTGTGTGGTGAAAACTTTAGTATTTATAATGTATCCTCGTTGTCGATGTGGGTTGATGACTTGTTGTTCTATGTAATAAAATGATATGCCTGTGATAAACTTACTAAATTTATGAATGGCTTTCGAGTTGCTTCTCTGAGTGAGTGGTGCGACGAGGCAAAAAAATATTTTCCGAATACATAATTGTACGTGCATTGCAACAGGTTATTGGATGAGGCCAATCAACAATAGTAGTACACTATTTGTACTAGCTTCACATGCTTCGCGCGTCGGGTGGGTGTTTTTACTGTAGCCATATGTTAATGTGTTCGTTGTACGTAACCAGCACCTCGAATCCTCTATATACTAGTAGTATACTATATAGTAGGAGTAAGTAGTAGGAGTAGTAGGGTGGCATGGGCTAGAACAAGCATTCACGTCCAGGAGTACGGCACACGCCACCACCACGACATCCATCTGACACCATATTATTTCTTGGAGTCCGTGCGAGAGCAATCTCTTCAACATCGTCGTTTCTCTAACTTCAGCCATCGCGCGGCGGGCGAGGTGGGGTTTGCCGATAGTCGGTTTCCTTAACTGCGGTCCCACTTGTAAGGCCAACTCCAACGCATGACCCCAAACAGACCTCCGTTTTGCACGAACTCCAACGGTAATTTTGACTATAAAAGCAAGACCAAAGAAAACAAGAACCACAAGAATACATTTTACTACTCCTGTAAGTTGGATTAGTACCTTCTCGATGCATTCATTGTTGATCTGCGGAGGCTCGATCTAGCGTGCTTCTTTCTTCTTCGAGTGTAAAGAAGTAGACGTTGCTTCCTCGCATCTAGTCTCATGTCTAGCCTATATTCTATACTAGCTAAAAGTGATAGAACATCTACTAAATTGCACTCTATCAATATATGGATGTACTCTTCTTCCCAATACAAAAAGTTGCATCCATTCTACTCCCTCCGTTGCACAATACTACATGCCTTCTATTTGTCAAAATATATATGTATCTAGACATGTCTTAGTATATAGGTACATCCATTCTAATCCCTCCGTTGCACAATACATGCCTTCTATTTGTCAAAAAATATATGTATCTAGACATGTCTTAGTATATAGGTACATCCATTTTTGGACAAATGGAAGTTAAGTATTTTGGAACGGAGGGAGTACACAATAAAATTTTTAAGTTAGCACAACTAGTCTAATCCGAGAGCAGAACCGAAGATTTGGTCGGGTTCTTCCTCCTTTTGTCGACACGTGGGACATCCAGCATCTAGGTCGTGTCATGAAATAAAATAGAGTGGTAGTTGAAGCCACGAGATGTGCATCTTGGGTTAAACTATAAATAGAATCTTACTACTCTTGAGTAACTCCAAAAGCGGCCACCGAAGATCTTTATTGGATTTGTTTTTCATCACCAGCACGTCGAGGTGAAAGATGTGCAGGTTCAGTGGGTCATCTTGCGTTTTCACTGACATGTGGGGCCGCATGTGAGCTAACAGACGATGGGCTCCGCGCGTCTGCTGGCTGGCTAAGAAGAGAGATAGAGGAGGGTTGAGCACGGACTACAGGAAATTTGTTCTACGTACCTCGATATAGGCTCGATATAGTGGGGTGGCATGGGCCATAACTAGCATTCACCTCTAGCAGTACGGCACACGCCACCCACACGAGTCCCATCCGACACCAATTTTCTTGGAGTCCATGCTACAGCCATCTCTTCTCCCTCCTGTCCTCTTTTCTCAGCCATCGCACGGTGGGCGGGGTGGGGGTTTGTCGATAGTCGGTTTACCCAACTGCGGTCCCACTTGTAAGTGAAAATGCAACACCGCACGCATTCCCGCTTGAGCGGCGTGCCAGACCAACCGTGTGCGGGTGCGATGCGAACATGGCAGGCTTTTCCTTTTGAACTCGTAACTTGTAAAATTTGGTTATGCTCCATGGCGCGACCGATAGATAGAAAATAATGATTTTTCCTAGAGTAATGAGAAGTTTGGTTCTGGCGCCGTTCATGCATGGAGTACGTACGAAAATTATGAAGTTGATGCGGAAGGTAAGATAATTACTGTAGTATCATATACTACTACATGGATTTGACGGAAGGATAAAAATACATACGGATCCATCAACGTTCAACGACATCCTCACGCCCTAGTGCGCCGGGTCACCAACCGACGTGTGAGGAGCATCGGCGTTGGCGGCGAGCTCAACGTGCTTCTGAACAGTGCCGTCCAAGGTTGTCCTGTGCTCCAACAAGGCCAACATCCTATCGTCCTCCTCTTGCATGTAGTAGTCCTTGTGGACGATTTGCGCGTAGACGTGGGTGATTATGTCGATGGTGTCTTGCTGCGCCAAGCGCTGCGCGGCGAGCGCGACCTCGAGGTGGACATTCTCCGGCGCGACGGCGGGCAGTTGCAGGGCCACCAGTCCGTCGAAGAGGTTGTTACCATAGTGGCCGTTGAGGGTGGCGGGCATCGCAGAGCCTGGGCGCGTCGGCTGGAGGCTTACGTCAAAGTCGCCCGCAAGCTTCTTGACGACGGTGAACTTGTCGAGGAAACCGACGAGGACCTCGTCGAACAAGGAGACGAAGCTGTCGTCCAAGCAGCCCCTCGCGCTGGCGGCCTCAAGCAATACTACCTGTCGGGCCGCAGGCCGGCGTCATGGACCATCTGGCACAGCCGGCTGATGCTCGCGCTCATCGCCTCCATGGGTCTAGCGTAGCTTCTGGTCAACTGATCTTGC
Source organism: Triticum urartu (assembly GCF_003073215.2). Classification (NCBI taxonomy): domain Eukaryota; kingdom Viridiplantae; phylum Streptophyta; class Magnoliopsida; order Poales; family Poaceae; genus Triticum; species Triticum urartu. Next base: position 498,764,012 of record NC_053022.1, on the reverse strand, counting down.
GATTCGAGTGATCACTCAGCCCTTGGTTCACGTGCGTAGGTGTGTAGGATTTCGTACTACTCCTCGGCCCTCTACTGCACCTGCCTTTGGCTGTATGATAGGTGGGCCAGCCACCCCCTGGGGCCACGTGTCATTCACCCAAAGGTAGTTGCCGTAAGTCAATGAAGCTGTGTCCCCCTCCGTGCCGGTGAAGTATAGTCATCTCACCAGACCTCTAGTTGGGGCCAAACGAGAGAAGTTTGATGTTTACTGGTTTATTGGTCCCCTTTGCATTTTGCGCCAAGTTTTGACCTTTGATTTAACTAATAAAATGTTAATGCATGTAAACAAAAATGTTGCGTAAGTCACCTTACGAAAACCAAATAATCCCAAAATACTTAGGCATGGTGCATTAACTCCCTCCTTGTTTCTTATTTCGTGACATATCAACCAATGAGAGATGTGGGCCGTGCATGCTTTCAATGACTTGAGACTAGTACCAAACATGACATGCAGTGTTTAGTTCATTGCATGTAATCCTATTACAGTACTCTAGTTAGCAAAAAAACATTAAGTTCTCTCGCCGATAGGAATAAAACACCATGTATTTATTTACAGAGAGAGTAGTACATTTTTGGTGACATGCATTACTAGATATTGCTAGTCAAATACTAAAATCAAGATGGACGTGGTAGTACTCCTAAATCCAGACGGTGGTGCTACTAGTACTAGTAGTAGTACTACCGATGTAGTAGTAGGAGTACTAGCACTGTACTACCCGTTGGTCAAATTATTACGTGCTGCTCCTCACAGTGAAGTGATAAGACCCTGCGCCGGAGATGACACCTGAGTATAGGCGCCGTTTTCGGCATACCATAGTCAGCCTCACCATCTGCAGTCACTATCATCATGGCTGTAGAGCTAGCCTACTTACAACTAGCCCTGTTCGACATAATTTCCCGTGCGTAGATGCCCGTGCATTGCACGAAACACCAAGATTGGGGGTGGACGGCTCCGGCAGCGGCCATCACGCCAGATTTTTCCACGGCCTTCTACTCCTAGATGTGGTGGGGAGGAGATGAGGCTGATTGTGACAGACAAGGAGTTGTTTGTAAATAGGGAACAAGTGCGGGCATCTTTTTGCAAAAATGGAGAAGCTTGGTTTGTATGCGTCAGATCTAGATCCGACGGCTATTGGTGAAAGATGGGAGGCACAACATCATCACCAACTCAGGACCTGTTTGATTCGCAGGATTTTGAAAACGCAGGAATAGGACACGGCAATATTACAAGTTTCAAACTGATATTACAAATGTTAGGAGTAATGTTGCACCTACGAAGAGGGAATTACTAGGAAGTTTACGTAAGAACTTTCATTACTTTAGGTGGATGCAGCATTATCGTACAAACTAAAATCCACCGCCCTGACAAGTCACTAATGGGCAAATAAGTTTTCGAGTCTCTGGCCACTTGATCTTTCAAAAACAAATTCAGCTTTTGTGGAGACTTTGTCATTTAGGCTTAGACGCTTGCGGTGATCAGCACGCCATTCATTGTTGCGCCAGAGAACGCCAAACCTCATTACCTTGAGCACACTTGCCTCCAGAACAAAGAACCTGGCCAATTTAATCTCAGATGTGCTGCCTCGGTAGTCGATCAAATCAATTTCTGTAAGATGGAGATCAAGGCATTCGATGAGATTGTTATAGTGCAGCACATTTTTAACTTTCAGGTCTTTTTTATCTCAAAAGAAGAGAACATATTAGAGCAGCTGGCTGCATAAGATTGTCGTGTCATCAAGAGGTACCAATATCATTCGCTCATACGATAGGGTTGGCTGGCTAGTGATATTTTTTCACTCTCTCTCTCTCTATCTCTTTCTGTTTCCTCTCATTTAACTAGGAGCACGTGAAGAGCTTGGGCATTTGTTGCCTTCCACTATGTGGCCGATGCCATATTTCACAAAAGTATGCCACATAACACGCATCGATGTCAAATCAAAAAGATTATGGCACCGCTCTCGCGATGTGAGAGAGTTGGCACCGCTGTGCACACAAACCCACATGTATAAACAAATCAATCAAACTAAGTACACCAGCCTCTCACTCTCCCAAACAAGTGTTTTTTTATTGCCTCAGTCCTCTCTCTCTCCCACGCAGTGTTTTTTCATTACATGAGTTAATTTGGCACCGGAGCAAAGTAGGTGATCCAGATTGGGACACCAGGTGAGCAATGGAGGGGCATCGATGCCAAATGCATCACAAGTGAATTTGGCACATGTTTTGGCCTACATAGCCCACTTTTGTAATACTACCTCGTATTTAGTATAATTTTGACCATAGATTTACCTAAGAAAATGCCAATGCATGTCACTAAAAATTACACCATTTGAAATTATGTTCAAATACGAATCCAATGATATAGTTCTTAGTGACATGCATTAACATTTTGTCAGTTAAATCTATGGTCAAATTTTGATACTACAAAATTGGAAGAGTAAACCAGGACAGAGGTAGTACTTGCTCTTAGGGTAACCATAAGTTACTTTCCACTATGACTAGCCTAGGCTACTATAGTAGTACAGCATAAAAACGATGCAGGTGATCACGTGAGAAAAAATACTAAAAACATTTCTTTCAGTGCAGTGCGTAGATGCAGTTTTGAACACTACACTTGTCATCATAATTTGGGAAAATTACGAAAAAAATGAGCTACGTTGTGATTACCGTTTACTTATAGGAAAGAAGTTTCACCTCGATGAGTAGCTTCTCCGTGCACGGAAAGCATGTAAGGAATCCAACAACTTGATCCAGATTGGGGCCGATAGATTTTAGTGCTAAGATCTTCACTGTGCGCATGGACTGGGTCAAGCTTGTGGGAATCATTTTCTGGAAGACGGTCGTAAATACATCAAGAAGAAATTTAAAAATGTGAATTTCAAGAAGACGAAGAAGAAGATGAGTGTTGTACCTGAACGATTACGGATCCAATAAAGAGTTCGGAGAATTTGGCAGACGAGTACACCAACGCTGTCAATTTCGGCGCGTCAATGACCCTGATTTTTGTTGGAACTTCTAGATCCGATACAAGCAATCTCTCAAGGAAAGGCGCATTCTCAATGACCATAACGTGGAATAGCTGGAGTGATCTCTTCCCAATTGATGTCTTGTTGCGGGGCCAGCAAGACACATAAATCCATCGGAGATTCATCGAGGCGATGTGGAGGCTAATGAACCCGAGGATCTGCTCAAGACGAAGGTACTCGAGCGCAGTATAGCTGTGGAGCAGGTGCTCCATAGCCTTCTTCGAGATGACAACGTCAAAGAGGTCGAGCTGCTTGAGTTGAGGGAGAAGAAGAGCGGGCGCGGCATTAATCTGGGGAAGATAGCAGGAGCTGAAGCTGGCGCGGCGCAGCGTTGGCATGAGGCGGAGCGCGGACGGCGGCAGAGAGCGACATCGTCCAGCTTCAAAGCTGAGCTCCTCAAGCTGATCTAGGGCGGGAGATAAGAACCACTCGTCAAACTTGGGTTGGACCTTGCAGTTGGTACTGAACATGAGTATGTCAAGGCGTTTGGCTGGCCCAGGGTGCGATGAAAGGATCTTGGAGACTGCGGCCATGCGTTTGCAATCCCCGTCGCAGAGGCAGCTGTCGACGGTGAGGTTGAGGGGGACGCAGCGCAAGAGGGGGCGCCACCGCCGGGAGAGCAGGGTGGTCCGCACGACAGATTTGGTGGGGAGGAGGCCGATGATGACGAACAACATGTCGTGGGGAAGGCTGCTGATGAAGTCCAGGCTCACCGGATGCGGTTTTGGCTCGAGCCGCCTCCGCTTGTTGGCTGCCTTGCCATCCATCTCAACCGGCGGCGACGCCGGTGTACATGTGTGCTGGGTGTGCGCGAGTGCGTCCTTCTATGCATGCCGCCGCGCAGTGGTGAATTGTGCGCGAGTGCGTCCTTCCCGCGCAAGAAGTTTGTCCTCAATGCGCCCTCAATTTACTAGCGTGCGGGGTGCTACCCCGAGTGGTTTCAACTTTGTTTACTTCACCGCGTGTCAGATGGGCCTCTAGTTTACTTATTTTCACCCACTGCCACATGGGCCAGCACACGAAGATACATAACACGAGCTGACAAGGCAGCATGTGGATTGGTTAACCGGTCAACTAAACAATATACGGAGCTATACGCTGACACAGTGAGCGTATAATCCGTCGGTATAGAGAGTTCGAGTGAGAGGGGAGGCCCGTGAGAGATAGCAGAGAGAGAGAGAGAGAGAAAGAGCTACTCCCTCCGTTCGATAATGTAGTTCCAACATTTTTTTAAGTCAAACTTTTGAAACTTTGACCAAGTTTATAAACAAATTACTTATATCTACAATACCAAAGATAAATGATAGTATGAAGTAAGTACTTGTTGTGATGAATATAATGATCGTTCCAGATGTAAATGTTTTTCTCCACATATGCCTGGTCAAACTTTTCTGAGGTTTGACTTTTCAAAACATCCATATGCTTATGGACGTGATAGAGTCCCTAACAAGAGAGAGAGAGAGAGAGAGAGTGAAAAAAGTGTGTGTGCGTGTGTGAAAGAGACATGGACAACACACGATAAAAGTAGAGAAAAAGCGTACATGTCTTATGCAAACATATCACACATGCATCTTCGACAACGGAGGCAAGGTGAGGAGATAGTGTGTGGTTGTTTGGAACCGAGAGAGCAAGACCCCTAGCATGTGGCCAAGAGGGGTCTGACAAACAAGGGAGAGAGGTCGAGAGAGACGTACAGAGAAAATGCAGACATGCGGAGGAGAGAGTGTATGTTTGTCATAGAGAGATCCCTTGGAGATCGTGATGGGACTACATGGGTGGGAGATCGAGTGATAAGGTGTGTGCGCGATAGAAGATGCCCCGAGAGATATCAAGATAGACGTATGGATGGAAGGAGACAATACGTGTGTTCCTGATGGCTAGTAAGAGATAACCATACTTAGGATCTAGGGGGGAGTGCTTGCGCCTATGATGGATTGAGGGATTATGGTACTTAGGGGGGTGCATGTCACATGGAGAGAGAACAAGGGCGGAGAGTGTCGGATGGGTCTATATGTATAGCGCGAGTGAGACATGTGTATGTGTGAACCAGGGAGATATAAGGCCAGTTTGGCTTGCGTCCTGAGCATCTTTTGCCTGGCCTAGGGTTGTGGCTGGATTTCATGCACGCTTGTTTGGTTGCTACCCTGTGAACAAGAAAGCCCGCCTGGCCTGGGTTCCCTTGCACTTTAATTAGCCTGGCTGAACTCTAGACACTGCAAGTAGCCTGGCCCAGGCGACCGATTTTGAATGCCTGGCCGTGCCTGGTCGTGTGGCCATGAGGCTAACAACAACATGGATGGATATTAGCATTAAATAATTGATGCATGGATTGATTGATGGGACGTTGATGCTTTGTCTGGCCCAGGCATTAACCAAACGCTTCAGCACCACACAAGCCTGGCCAGGTAGAAATATTTTACATCTCACGTCCACACCAGGTAGTACCGGCCATCAAGGTATGAGGGTCAGGTCACGAACCAAACTGACCAATAAAGTTTGAGAGAGATTGAGGAGCCCCGATAAGGCTGAGTGGTGCGTCAGATAGCTGAGAGGGGGAAAGAGATATTCCATCTGCTCGATAATGCAGTGCATGTAATTTTTTTAGAAGTCAAACTTTGGAAACTTTGATCAGGTTTACGCAAATGTTATTTATATCTACAATACCAAAGATACATCATACAAAACTACATCTCATGGTGAATCTAATGGTATATGTTTGCCGTACTAGATGTAATTCTTTTTCTCCACGTACATGGTCAAACTTTGTGATGTTTGACTTTTCAATAAATCTGTATGCTATGGACCGAGGAGAGTGCCTCAGTCGAGACAGATCAAGTGCTTGTGAAGGAGAATGAGTAAGTGTGCAAAAAAAATATGCGTGTGAAATAGAAAGTGACAACAAACGATAAATTAGAAAGAGAGAGTGTTTTTTCGTTTCTTATGCGAACATATCACGCATGCATCTCCGAGATGGAAAAGCGAGGCGAGGAGATACCCGAAGATAGCTAGTGTGTGATTGTTTGCAACGGAGAGAGACACCCCTGTAGCACATGTCCAATAGAGGTGTGGCCAACAAGGAACAAAGGTCGAGAGGGACACATGGATGGCATGGATGCATGGGGAGGGAGAGAGGGTGTGTTTGTGATAGAGAGATCCCGTCGAGATTGTGAGGGGACTATATGGGTGGGAGATCGAGGGAGTGCGTGCGCGATAGAAAGATGCCCCTAGAGAAATCGAGATAGAGCATGCACATGTTTGTGGTGGAGACTAAGATTAGCTAGTCATATACATATAGGGGGGACTGCGTGTGCCTACAATTGAGTGAGAGACCATCATACTTGGCTAGCTGGGCATGAGATTGTGTGTGTGCGCGTGTGAGATGGAGAGAGAACGAGGGGGAGAGATAGAGTTTTAGATGGGCCTATCGAGTGCGAGTGAGATATGCATGTGTATGTGTGACCCACCTGGATGGAGAGTTTGAGAGAGGGGAGGGGGAAGAGCTCTGAGACGACATAGTGGTGCGTGAGAGAGTTACAGGCAAAGAGCCAAGGAATCTGTGTGCGTACGATGAGTGCACCCAAGATATCTAGCTTCGACTAGCTAGAGTATCATACATAGTGTGTGAGAGAGACCTATAGATGGTGTATATATGCATGCGAACTAGAAAGACCCCCCCCCCCACACACACACACAAAGAGAGAGAGAGAGAGAGAGAGAGAGAGATGGAGAGAAAGGGAGAGGGACCAACAAGGTTTTTGTGTCGGATGCGTGCGACAGAATTGAAGATTGTCGGCGAGAGAGACAGAGAGAGAGAACAGGAGTCCGGGAGAGGGGGAGGTCGCGTTTTATGCATGAAAGACTGATATAAACCATGTTTCGATATAAACTTGCATTCAAATATTTAAATTGGAGAACATGTTGTCTGCAATCCACACATGAACGGATATATGCATATATCAAACAAGTTCATTAATTTGACTTTCAACATGTTCATGGAGTACTATAATACTGTACAACATGCTACTCGATTGAGGTGTTCAATTTTGGATTTAGTTCACTATTTTGACCTACTGAACGAGCTATTTCATTGAATCGAGATATTTCATTTTGGGTTTGATTCGCGTTTTTGAGTGGGTCAACTATTTGTCATATACTAAATCGCTAGCAACGAGCATGTAAAAACACATTACTCCCGAGCATCACCTCTCCATCTAAAAAAGAGGTGGCAAGCTAATATTTCAAAATTTGATCCGAATCGACTTGGTAAGGTAGAGGTGGATGCTCGTTCTCCCAAAATTTGAACGAACCGTTAAACATCCTCTCTGCTCGGTGGAATTCGCCCGAGCAAATAAATGGGAGACGCGAAATTACCGTCCTATGTGGGACACGCATCAATTGGCCCGTTGTACATCGAGGGTAGGTTCGTAACTTCATCCAAGCGCGCCTTCTCCTCGGCCGAAATGACATGTGCCGAATAATTCATAAACCATGGTCGGCAAAACACGCTCTCCTCACCCGAAATAGCTCGCGCCCACTATTTCAAAACACGCTCTCCTCGCCCGAAATCGCTCGCGCCCACTATAGTTCAAAAAACGCCCTCCTCGCCCGAAATCGCTCCCGCCCACTATTTGGGGAGAAGCAAAGTTACTCTACTATCCCCGACCCTCAGTACACAGACCCAAGCCGAGAAGCCTATAGGCAAGGGTAGAACTATAACTCCCCCTCACATTTCAGATAAATACGTCCGTAAGACATGGTTCCACTCCCCTACCAATCCCCCCCCCCCCATCCCCCCCCCCCCCGCCCACCCCCATTCATACCTCGTGGGCGCCAAATCACCTTCTCCCTGGGAAGCTCCCTTCTCCCGGGCCACGAAACCTCAGCCCCACCTCCATGGCGCCCCCCACCGCCCCAATTTCACAGCCGCCCTCCTCCCTAATGCCGGAGACGCTGTCCATTTGCCGTCGTGCACTGGGCCGTGTGCCTCTTACTCCGTGCAGCGGGTGCTGCCTCGATGACGGCCGCGTGAACCGTACCGGAGCCGATTCACCCCCGCTGTTGTTCACGGCGCCGGAGCGGCTCCAACTTCGGATCCGTCCAGAGTCCTGGCGCTGCTTCGGCGTAGCCGTCGACCGTCGCGACATCGCTCTTTCCCTGTCGTCGGTCGCCACCGCAACCGCGCCGGCCTCATCGACTTGGCAGCTGGACCTGCCTACTTCACCATGCCGCCAGATAGGTCGCACCCTCATCTCAAATCACTTTATTTAGGCGTCAGTTGTCTGAATTTTTATTCTGGGCCAATCAATTTGCAATGGGAAGCAGCACCCCACGAAGCGGCGGAGCTCCTAGGCTGCCGGTTGGCTGGTGTCTAATGTAAGGGTGCGGGGCCGCAAGTTCTCCGCGGAAGAAGCGCTTAGATGGCTATCTTTTAGAGTTGTGTGGGTTGAAGGTACTGCCGTCGCCGGATCTGGATGACGGGGAGTCTTTGTGGATTGGCCCAGGGGCGGCGCAACCACGGTAGTGCGGTGGGGCGAGGAGCGGGGTTTTGGCCGGGGCCACGAACGGCGGAGGCAGGCTGCTCTGCCGTTGGTCGCTGGCTCTTCGGGGAAGATTCCGAACAGTGTCGGCCGAGAGGCACAAGACGGCCAGCCATCTGACGTAGATCGGACAGTACCAAAATAAAATAAAATCGTGTGACCCCAATTTAGTCTTCATCAACAGATGTGTGACCACTCTCGTACCTTGCTGTTGATCTCTTAGTGTATTTCTTAAGATCAAAGAGATATGTCGTTCTTAACATTATGCGTTATCTGCATCTTCAGACACACTGTCTTCCGACTCACCGCAGCTGCTCCAACAAGGGAAGCATACACCAGAAGGGAGCTATAGTCCCCACTCAACAGTTCCCTGCATCGAATGCGCGTGCCCGACATGCACAGCCACAACAACTGCAGGGCCATCGACAAGTCAGCACATGATGCTCACTCCTATGGATGGCAGCCCGATAGGTTGTACCCTCATCTTACTTGTGTGCAACATTTATGGCTTAGTTATGTTGGGGAACGTAGTAATTTCAAAAAAATTCCTACGCACATGCAAGATCATGGTGATGCATAGCAACGAGAGGGGGAGAGTGTGATCTACGTACCCTTGTAGATCGACAATGGAAGCGTTAATTTAGTTGATGTAGTCGTACGTCTCCACGGCCCGACCGATCAAGCACCGAAACTACGGCACCTCCGAGTTCTAGCACACGTTCAGCTCGATGACGATCCCCGGACTCCGATCCAGCAAAGTGTCGGGGAAGAGTTCAGTCAGCATGACGGCGTGGTGACGATCTTGATGTACTACCGTTGCAGGGCTTCGCGTAAGCACCGCTACAATATTATCGAGGACTATGGTGGAAGGGGGCACCGCACACGGCTAAGAATATGATCACATGGATCAACTTGTGTGTATAGGGGTGCCCCCTGCCCCCGTATATAAAGGAGCAAGGGGAGGAGGCCGGCCGGCCCTATAGGTGCGCCAAGGAGGAGTCCTCCTCCTAGTAGGAGTAGGACTCCTACTAGGAGGGGGAAGGAAGTGGGGAGGGAGAGGGAAAGGGGGGCGTCGCCCCCCCTCTCCTAGTCCAATTCGGACCAAGGGGGGAGGAGGCACGCGGCCCACCTTTGGCTGCCCCTCTCTCTCCACTAAGGCCCATATGGCCCATTACTTCTCCCGGGGGGTTCCGGTAACCCTCCGGCTCTCCGGTTTTCTCCGAAATCACCCGGAACACTTCCGGTGTCCGAATATAGCCGTCCAATATATCAATCTTTATGTCTCGACCATTTCGAGACTCCTCGTCATGTCCGTGATCACATCCGGGACTCCGAACTAACTTCGGTACATCAAAACTCATAAACTCATAATATAACTGTCATCGAAACCTTAAGCGTGCGGACCCTACGGGTTCGAGAACAATGTAGACATGACCGAGACACGTCTCCGGTCAATAACCAATAGCGGAACCTGGATGCTCATATTGGCTCCTACATATTCTACGAAGATCTTTATCGGTCAGACCGCATAACAACATACGTCGTTCCCTTTGTCATCGGTATGTTACTTGCCCGAGATTCGATCGTCGGTATCTCAATACCTAGTTCAATCTCGTTACCGGCAAGTCTCTTTACTCGTTCCGTAATACATCATCTCGCAACTAACTCATTAGTTGCAATGCTTGCAAGGCTTATGTGATGTGCATTACCGAGAGGGCCCAGAGATACCTCTCCGACAATCGGAGTGACAAATCCTAATCTCGAAATATGCCAACCCAACATGTACCTTTGGAGACACCTGTAGAGCTCCTTTATAATCACCCAGTTACGTTGTGACGTTTGGTAGCACACAAAGTGTTCCTCTGGCAAACGGGAGTTGCATAATCTCATAGTCATAGGAACATGTATAAGTCATGAAGAAAGCAATAGCAACATACTAAACGATCGGGTGCTAAGCTAATGGAATGGGTCATGTCAATCAGATCATTCAACTAATGATGTGATCCCGTTAATCAAATAACAACTCTTTGTCCATGGTTAGGAAACATAACCATCTTTGATTAACGAGCTAGTCAAGTAGAGGCATACTAGTGACACTCTGTTTGTCTATGTATTCACACATGTATTATGTTTCCGGTTAATACAATTCTAGCATGAATAATAAACTTTTATCATGATATAAGGAAATAAATAATAACTTTATTATTGCCTCTAGGGCATATTTCCTTCATGTTATTCATCTAAGCATGGAAAATAGATCATCACATTTCACTGTATATTCATGCTGATCTCTTACGGGTCTTGTTCAGGAGTTAACGCTGTTCCATAGTTCAGCTAAGATATTTGTTCTTTAGGTAACACTGTTCCATAGTTATCATCCATCAGCCAATGCTATCCCACAGGCTGGTGATTATAGTATTATACCACTTCTAGTATTTCCTATGTTGTTCTTTAATACTTTTGTGTGCCATCTAGTTAATCTCGAGTACAAATGATACATATTATGTAGCTTTCATCTATGTTCTCCCTTTAGTTTATGAGACCTATTGCTGCTAGTTAACCCCAGTCCTACTATTTATGACGTCTCCTATAGGCACTCATTACATAAATCTAACTACTAGTTGTGTTCCATGCATGTCAGATATAATTGCACACACTGATATATCCACAAGAACCTCACGGAGCAATGTAAAGGCCAATAAACTTGATGTCAATGATACCCAATATGATGGAACATGTAAAGGCAGTTCTTCAGAATACTTGCAGAGAGATGATGAATCCTCTTCACCCCACAAGGTCCTTGCTCTAACTTGGCCTGTGATATGGGTACAACATGCATATAATGTCCTGGAGTGTATCTACTCTGTTGCATTGCCATGTGCTTAGCATGCTGATCATGCATGTAAATATGTCATGCCTTCCTGTTTTTCAGTACCTATTCCATTCATGATAACATGTTTTCAAATTCAAGTAATGTCATTCTACTCTATCGCAATGCCATCTGCTTAATTTGGACATCATGCTTCTGAATATCTTATGCATTGTTATTCATCAGTATGTACTTCATCTATCTACCATACCATGTTTTTTACATTGAAGTGTTGTTCTAGTGCTCTGTTGCAATGCCATCTTATTTTCCCAATCATACACGTGTATGTTGCCTTAGTTATTTCTGTATGTATTCCGCTAGCATACAGTTTTAAATTCAACTAGTGTTTTTTTGCTGTGTTGTCCTGTCGTATCCCTAGCTCCTACACCATACTCCCTCCGTCCGGATTACATGTTGCCGAAATGGATAAAAAAGGATGTATCTAGAACTGAAATACGCCTAGACCCATCCATTTTTTTCCGGATGGAGGGAATACATGTCAATATGTCATTCCTTTCTATTCTTCAGTACCTATTTCATCTCTCTGTTGTCGCATGTTTTACAATTAAAGCACCATTCTTCTATACAAGGCATGCAAGGGGAAGACGACTATGTTAGAATTTGAAGGGTTACAAACAAGGCCTTTGCAAAAGATCCAAACGCCAGGAGATAATAAACCAACTCCAGTTTTTATAGATACTGCTCCAGCACAGAGAAACCCAACTCCTACTGATAATAAGCAGATTCTAGTGGCCAAAGAACTAGTCCGCTCCAGTCCAGCAAAAAAATGTCAACTCAATTCTAAGAAGCATGTGCGTATCCTTGCATCATGAAATTTTATAGCATGCTGATCATATTTTCTACATGTTTCTTACCCATCTCTCTTTTAGAAAATAAGCTTAAAAGATAGAACATTTTCTGCAATGGTATCGTTTATGAGGAAAGATTCTTGCAGGAATTCTCTATGCTCCAATGTAGGTGTAAGTACCTGTTGTATATCACTATATTTTTACATCAGCATGTATTTTGTTAATTGGCGTGAATCCAACCTGTATCTGATCTAAATTTAGTTGTAGCAAAATGTATGATTAAAGGCCACAATGTTGATTTTTGCAAGGAAAACTGCCTGGTAGTTTTGCATCCTGAGCTGCATGAGTGTACTATCTCATATCAGTGGGTTTCAATACTTTGGTTCTGTAGTGGGTTTTTCAGTGTTTTTTTTACTGTGTTGTCCTGTTGTATCCCTAGCTCTTACATCATACTCCCTCCGTCCGGATTAAATGTCGCAGAAATGGATAAAACTGGATGTATCTAGAACTGAAATACGCCTAGACCCGTGCATTTATTTCCGGATGGAGTGAATACATGTCAATATGTCATGCCTTTCTATTCTTCAGTACCTGTTCCATCTCTGCTATAGCATGTTTTATAACTGAATCACCATTCTTCTATATAAGGCATGCAAGGGGAAGACGGCTATGTTAGAATCTGAAGGGTTACAAACCAGGTCTTTGCAAAAGATCCAAATGCCAGGAGATAATAAACCAACTCCATTTTTCATAGATACTGCTCCAGCATAGAGAAACCCAACTCCCACTGATAATAAGCAAATTCCAGTGGCCAAAGAACTAGTCCGCTCCAATCCAGCAAAAGAATGTCAACTCCATTCTAAGAAGCGTGTGTGTATCCTCGCATCATGAAATTTTATAGCATTCTGATCATATTTTCTACATGTTTCTTACCCGTCTCTCTTTTAGAAAATAAGGTTAAACGATACAAGACTTCCTCCATTGGGATCGTATTCGAGGAAAATATCTTGCAGGAATTCTCTGTGCTCCAGTGCTGATGTAAGTACCTGTTGTATATCACTATATATTTACATCAGCATGTATTTTGTTAATTAGCGTGAATCTAACCTTTATCTGATCTAAAATTAGTTGTGGAAAAATGTTAAAGGCGCCAATGTTGATTTTTGTAAGGAAAACTGCCTGGTAGTTTTGCGTACTGAGTTGCATGAATGTGTTATCTCATATCACGCACATTACTGAATTGTAGTGCTTCTCTGGTTGCCCATTCATTCATTGTGTCAATGTTGCTTTCGTATTACCTTACCTGGCTGATGATAGTTGTGCCATATTGTGTTAATTTGGTGTAGGCTAGTTGCCCAAATGTTCGTTGTGTCAATGTTGCTTTCCTATTATCTGACTTGGCCAATGATAGCAATGCTAGTGTGTTAATTTTGGGCAGGCTGCTGAAGATAAGAAGACAAACTCTGAAAACAGCAAGGCAACCCCATTGTTTCTTTCCAGTAAATCTAGGCTAGGTAATATGGCAATAACTCATGATTAATCTATTTGGTTCCCGTCCTAATTTACGTTATGATGCAGTGGTCAAGACACTCTCCACTATCAATAATACAAGCCTGCCAAAATCGCCATATGAATCTGTTCAGTATCCTCTGTCTCGAATGCAACGGAATAAATGTATGTTTGTGAACCAATTAATGGCTGAAGCAATGATGGAAATGGTGGATGAATTAGAGGTGCAGAGTCGTGCGACACAACAACTGATCAATGTTTTCAGAGACAGTGTGGCAAAGCAGCAATAACTTGCCCACATGCTTATGGGCGTCATCTGTGCTGAGGTTGCAGATTGTGACGTTATAGATGGTTAGGTTCTGCTCATTTATTTGCACTGGCATCAATCTTTGATTGCCCAGTGGATGTAATTTCCTGTAATATATTCTGGATATGCAACGTTATTCCCTGTATGACGTACCTTTGGTCGTCGTAATGGGCTCAAATTATCTAATTTGGCCTAAAGACATGAACGAACTTTAGTGGGCCCATTGAGTTAATGGGCCGTTACTAGGCCGAAAGTTAATGGTCGGCCCTCTTACCTCCCGGGTTGTTAACAGGCCGACATCGAAGCGGGCAATAGGTGGCCCCAATTTATTTCATGGGCCGTTAACAGGCCGTTACTAAGTTTGGGCTACATATGGCCCAACTATACTGTAGGCCTTTAGCAGGCCGAAAGAGACAGCGGGCTTGTATTGGACCATGAAGAGCATGGGCCGCTAAGAGGCCGAAAGTCAGGTCGTATTGTAAACGGCCCAACTGTGTTGTGGGCCTTTAGCAGGTCGAAAGAGAAACCGGGCTGGTATTGGACCATGAAGGGCATGGGCCGTTAAGAGGCCAAAACTAAGGTCCGACTACAAATGGCCCAACTCATTTATGGTCCGTTAACAGGCCGAAAGGCACACAGGGTCGGGAATTGTCCCAACACTTAAATGGGTCGCTAAAAGGCCAAAACTCAGGTCTGACTACAATTGGCCCAACTGATTTATGGGCCGTCAATAGGCTGAAAGTGACACCGGGCCAGAAATTGGCCCAACACTTAAATGGGCCACTAAAAGGCCGAAACTCAGGTCCGACTACAAATGGCCCATCAGATTTATGGGCCGTCAACAGGCTGAAAGACACACCGGGCCGGAAATTAGACCAACATTTAAATGGGTCGCTAAAAGGCTGAAAGATGTACATCCTGAAAATTGGCACATCCATTAAATGGGCCGTTAACAGGCCGAAATCTCATCGGGCCGATATTGAGCCCAAGTATATAGCGGGCTGTTAACGGGCTCGAACTGACGATGGGCTGCAATGGTGTCAAATCTTTAACGGGCCGAATTGGCACATCTCGTATGGGCCGTGGGCTTAAATGGACCCGACACAAGTAGGCCTTATATGGGGCGGCCTGCTAATTTTTACTGGGCCGGCCTTTTTCACTGGAATGGGCCATTGTTGGGCCGTGCCACATGTCGACATATCATAGGCGCTTATCTGACCCACTGACGAGCTGACACGTGTTTCGTCCGACCAATAAGAATTTTACACGTGGAAATTTCCCATTGGTCGGGGCTGTTAATGGGTTATCGGATCCAAAACCCGACCCGATAGCTTAACGGCATTCCGTTACGGTGGATGCCATGTGTCGGTCACCCTTGACGAAAGCACTTCTGTGACGCGCGATTTATCGTCATGGAAGTGGACACTTCCGTGATGATAATTTTGGTAATGTCATGGAACACTTCTACGACAGCACAGGTATGACTATCTTGATTCTATCATAAATTTGTCATGGATGTACATGCATGACAAAAAAAGTGACCTACTGTGACAAACACGTATCATCACGGAAGTGTATTTTTTTGTAGTGAGGGGTGGGTTACATGTAGAGTGCAACTCGGATTAAGACTTAAACTATTCTGACTTCTCTTCATGGGCTTCTTAACATCTTGGGCTTCTTAACGTCTTAGGCTTATTAACCCCAGGCGACTCTACCTGATGGGTTATGACTGTCTGTCGAGTTATGACTGTCTGTCGGGTTATGACTGTCTGCCGGGTTATGACTGTCTGTCGGGTTATCATCTGGCTTAACATCTGCCAGGTTATCATCTGACATAACATCTGCCGGGTTACCATCTGACTTAACATTTGTCGGGTTATCATCTGACTTAACTGTCAGCCGGTTTACCACCTATCGATTTACCGTCTGTCTTAGCCATTTGTCTTAACTGTCTGTCGTTTACCATCCGCTGGTTTACCAAGTCCCAGACGGGTTATGACTCCGGTCGGGTCATGCCGCGGGGTATATCCCCGACATTAGCCCCCAGTTTAATTTGGATTTATCCATGTTAAACTGATCCTGATCACCCTTAAGTCCTTGTCATTTCCTTCTTTTAGAAAATCCGGGTTAATAGGCTAGCTTCATAATCAATTTGCTGACATTGGTTTCTCACAGAGAAATATTGTGAAGAATAACTCATTTGACTCAGCTCCCAATGCTTAACAAAAATACTGGTCTTTGAAATACTCATCTGATCTTCAGCCAGTTTAAGAATGTAGAACTTGTCGGTTTATAAATATTGATGGTACCGGGTAATAATTGTAGTTAACATCAAGCTTGAAAATATACCTCTTATATGCCTATCACTTTGTAGGATCGAAAGTATGTCTAGAGGAGGGGTGATTAGACTACTTGACTTAATAAAAATCTAGCCTTTTCCCAATTTTAGTTCTTGGTAGATTTTAGTTATCTTAGCACAAGTCAAGCAATCTCCACACAATTCAAGCAAGCATGCAAAAGAGTATATGAGCAGCGGAAAGTAAAGCATGCAACTTGCAAGAATGTAAAGGGAAGGGTTTGGAGGATTCAAACGCAATTGGAGACACGGATGTTTTTGTCGTGGTTCCGATAGGTGGTGCTATCATACATCCACGTTGATGGAGACTTCAACCCACAGAGGGTAACGGTTGCGCGAGTCCACGAAGGGCTCCACCCACGAAGGGTCCACGAAGAAGCAACCTTGTCTATTCCATCATGGCCGTCGCCCACGAAGGACTTGCCTCACTAGCGGTAGATCTTCACGAAGTAGGCGATCTCCTTGCCCTTACAAACTCCTTGGTTCAACTCCACAATCTTATCGGAGGCTCCCAAGTGGCACCTAGCCAATCTAGGAGACACCACTCTCCAAGAAGTAACAAATGGTGTGTTGATGATGAACTCCTTGCTCTTGTGCTTCAAATGATAGTCTCCCCAACACTCAACTCTCTCTCACAGGATTTGGATTTGATGGAAAGAAGATTTGAGTGGAAAGCAACTTGGGGAAGGCTAGAGGTCACGATTCATATGGTTGGAATGGAATATCTTGACCTCAACACAAGTGTAGGTGGTTCTCTCTCAGAAAATGTGTATTGGAAGTGTAGGTATGTTCGGATGGCTCTCTCCATGAATGAAGAGTGGGTGGAGGGGTATATATAGCCTCCACACAAAATCTAACCATTACACACGATTAGCCTAACTCGGTGGGACCGAATAGTTAAACTCGGTCGGACCGATTCAGCAAACGTAGTGACCGTTAGGATTTTCGGTGGGACTGAGATGAAACTCGGTAGGACCGATATGGTTAGGGTTAGGGCAAAACGTAATCTCGGTGTGACCGATTACACAAACTCGGTGGGACCGATTTTGGTAATAAGCTAACCAGAGAGTTGGTCTGGTAAACTCGGTGGGACCGATTCGCTCATCTCGGTGAGACCGAAATGTTACAAAAGGGAAACAGAGAGTTTACATTGCAATCTCGGTGGGACCGATCGCTCATCTCGGTAAGCCCGAAACGTTACGAAGGGAAACAGAGAGATTACAATCCCATCTCGGTGAGACCGAGATCCCTATCGGTGAGACCGATTTGCCTAGGGTTTGTGGCAGTGGCTATGACATTTGAAACTCGGTGGCGCCGGATAGAAAGAATCGGTGGGGCCGAGTTTGACTTTTGGTTTAGGTCATATGTGGAGGTGGGAAGGTAGTTGAGGATTTTGGAGCATATCACTAAGCATTTTGAGCAAGCAAGCCATTAAGCAACACCTCATCCCTCCTTGGTAGTATTGGCTTTTCCTATAGACTCAATGTGATCTTGGATCACTAAAATATAAAATGTAGAGTCTTGAGCTTCAAGCTTGAGCCAAACTTTTTGTCCTTAGAATTTTGAGGGATCCACTTTCCTCATCCATGCCATGCCATTCATTAAGCTTTTCCTGAAATATTAATCTTGGAATAATGTTAGCTCAATGAGCTATATGTTGTTAGTAATCACCAAAACCACCCAGGGATAGTTGCACTTTCAATCTCCCCCTTTTTGGTAATTGATGACAACATATAGATCAAAGCTTCGACAAATGATAATAAGAGTGAAAGATATTGTCGCTTTGAGAAGTATGTGAAAAGCAAGAGCTCCCCCTAAATTTGTGCATATCTTAATATTTGCTTTGGACTGCAAATGCACAATGAGTTAGGATCATGGGTTACTCTTCCATGTCACATACATCTTGGTGGAGTGCTCAAAATGATAAGAATTAAATACATGCACTCATCACCAAGCAAAGTGAATGATCAAATAGGGATAAAATGATAGTATCATCCAACAAGCATTAATGTAGCATATGATCAAACACACATGATCATCCAAGTATCTCAAACAAGCAAATAAAATAAAGTTCAACCACCAAAGCAAGAGAGAATAAAAGCAAACTCTCTCTCTCGAAGCCTATGATCTATACATTTTTGTCCCCCTTTGGCAACAAGTTACCAAAAAGTTCATAGAAAATGCATAGCTCTAAAACGTTCCTCAAGCTTGGTCTTCAGGTGGTGGTGTCCGGAGAACTCCAAGAACGAAGGCTTAGTCGATGTAGATGGAGCTGCTGGGTAGGTGCTGGAGTTGGTGGCACTGAAGCTGTAGCTAGTGCAGATGAAGTGGCTCTGGTGTCTGTTACTGGCACTGTAGTTGACCTCTGAGCTCTAGGCACTCTGGCAAATGCCTCAGTGGTTGTTCTGCCCTTCCTCTCCTGCATGTCATCCTGTAGCTGCTCCACAACTGACTGAATCTCAGTTACTTTGACATCTAAATCATAGAATTTTTGTTCCATGATTCTTTCCAGGGTCTCCTGGTTTCGAGTTAGGGTGGCCAGTCCTTTCTCTATCCTTAGAGTGGATGCAATCAAGTAGCCAAGCTGATCTTGCTTGCTTTTTAGAAGATACTGAGATGCCTCCTCCTGGGTTGGCATCTTTGCAGCATTTTCTGTCTTTGCCTTCTCTCTCTTGGCTTGTGCTTGTACTGAGGATGGCTCATCTTCATTCATAACCACTTGGTTGTCCTTGAAATATGGATAGATGGCCAAGTGTTCCTTGTCCAACAAGTATGTGCCAGTACCCATCTTTGAGTTAATCAACTCCTGGATTTGTGGGGCATACCCACGGCTTCTCTTCTGGTCTGCAGCAGTCCTCTTGATAGTTTCAACAATGAGACTCATGATCTTGAACTTTTGGGGCACATCAAACATATGTAGCAGATTTATTGAGTGGCCTCTGATCATCCTATGATCTCCAGACTTGGGCAGAAGAGTGTGCCTTAGTATCCAATTGATAGTAGGCAGTCCTGACAGCAAATGTTTCACTGACCCAAACTGGTGAGTCTCAAGGTCTGCATCTGGAATTTCCTTTTACATGCTGGCCATGGAGTTGTGATCCTTCTTCTTCTTGGCATAGACATCCAAGTCATCTTCTTGCTCTTCTGGGGCATTGATCAACTGAGCCCATTCTACAACTATAGACTGGTATCTAGTGCCTTCAGACATCCAGACAATTCTTCCATCTGGGTAGAAGTGAGCTGTGGAGTAGAACTGCATGATAAGCTCATCATTCCACTTAGTGAGCTTTTGAGCCACAAACTCATCTACTCCACAAGCCTTGAAACTGTCATACACACCAGGATAGTGTTCCTCATTCTCCTTCATCTAGGTCCAGTTGACCCACCTCATGTCACACACTATAGGTTTCTTGTCCAGCAGCACTATCTCATAGAAATCTTGCTGTTCCTTGGTGTGGAACATGTAATCCACAGCAGTTCTTATTTTGGTAGCATAAGGATCTGTCTCTCTCCATTTCCTCAGTCCTGAGTCTCTCCTGATCTTCATGTTCTCAGCCACAGGATGAGCATCATTGTGGTCTGGAATTTTTGGCTTCAATTTTCTCAGAACATGCTCTTCATCTCCTTCTTCTTCAGCAACAGTCTCAGGCACTGGGGCCTTGTTCTTCTCAGCAGCAGATATGTTTCTAGTATTCCTCTTTGGTGCAGTATTGGGCTTGGAGGCAGCTTTGGGTGCTTCTCTGGGCTTTGATGAAGTAGCCCTTGTCCTGATAGCATCACCCATAAGCTTCGGGGCCTTAGGTGCTGGTGCAGCAACCTCTTCCTCTTCTTCTTCTTCTTCTTCAGAATCTCTCCTCATAGAGGGTTTCCCAAGAACTCCGGCAGTGGTGGTTCTGACTCTCTTTTTCTTCTTATCTTGGCCACTAGCTTACTCTTCTGACTCAATGGTAAACTTCATGGTTTCTCCAGTGGCAATCTTCCTAGGTTTGGAAGTGGGAACTCTCCTTGCAGGTGCCTTTTTCTGCATACCTGGCTTTGTGGCTGCAGCTGAGCCATATTCCTTTTTCAGCACTTTCTTCTTTGATGTGGCATCATCCTCAGTGTCCACATACTCTTCATCCTCAGACTCTGAAGTTTTCTTCTTCCTTGTTCTGGTGGCAGCTTTGGGCAAGTTGTTGGGAGTGCTCCTGCTTCCATCATCTGAGCTGCTAGAGGGACTAGTGCCCTCACTCATGTGAATCTGCTCTTCTGACTTGTTCTGGCTGTCACTTTGGTCTGACATGCTGCAAACACTAACCACTGACCCTGTGAAGAGTTATAGATGAGATAGAGTGGATGTGCATCACAAAATGCAGAGATTTTTGCAAAATAATGATTCAAAAACTTAGTTTTAGTTTTCCATAGAAAGCATTTCGGATCAACCGATTTTCAAACTTGGTGATACCGAAGCAGTTTTGGAACCTAAACTAATGAACTCGGTCAGACCGAGTCATAGTTCGGTGGCACCGAGACTGCTAGGGTTTCACAAAGTTCTAAAATTGGTCACACCGATTTGTAATTCTCGGTCAGACCGAGAGTTACTAGTGCAATGGCGTTAGCCGAATCGGTGGGACCGAGTTTTTCAACTCGGTGGGTCCGAGATGGTTTCGGCGGAAACCTAACCCTAAATTTTCAATTCAACTCTAATCTACGGAGTGTTTTGAATGGATAAGATCGTTTCAATCGTGGCAAGATTCATGGCAAACAGAATGTGCTAGGAATCGGATTGAGGATAGCACAGTGATCAAGTTCATACCCTAGTTTGGCGATGGACTCGCTATGGCGACAACGGTGGAGACGAAATCCGTTGATGGCGGCGGAGACCAGCGACAGGAGGCGGTTGGCGACGAAGTCGACGATCCAGAGACCTAGAAGGCAGAGCGAGCTATGCGCGGGCAAAGAGGTTTGGAGAAAGTTTTCCAAATTTTTCCCGTGTGAATATATAGCCCGACACTGTCGGTGTGACCGAGTGGAAAAACTTGGTGGCACCGAGATGCATAACTGTTGACAGTTACAGCAACTCGGTATGACCGAAAAGTTCAAATCGGTTGCACCGAGATGAAAACCTAGATCGACTTAGTGATCTCGGTATGACCGAAATGGAGGAATCGGTCAAACCGAAAAGCACAAAGAAGTTTTGGAAGTTTAAGTCTATGACGAATCGGGGACTCCGAGTGCTCCTCACATAGAGTGGTTCGAATCTGACTTGATCAAATTTTCTGATGTGGCATGAATAGAGTTTGAGACGAGAAAATCATAGATAGCTAGAGAGGGTTCTTAGGCATTCTTGTCCATCCACTTGGCAAAAGAAAAGAAAACCAATCAATCAAAACAACAAGTGGATGTCCTCAAATGAGTAAAATATGCAATCAACATGCTCACACAATAAAATGGCAATTGAAATATGTGGCAAAGCATGCACAACCAATTCTAGCATCTATCAAACAACTGGCGATGACTAGGTCATCTATATATGAGTATATTGACTTAGGAGTCAAATGAGAACATTTGATCATAGGTCATACTCATCGTTTAAGCACAAGTGGGGTTACCACTTTTACATAAAGCATTGTTGTGTTCACACCATTAGAGCTGCTTTAGCTCAATTCTTAGAGTAAAGCTCCCCCTAGATGTGAGATCCCCCCTAAGAGGGATGAACTAACCATGGGTTTTGTTGATGATGACTTCATGTAGATATTGAAGATGTGGATGCTCAATGTTGATGTAGATCATTTGGAGCTATCCATTGGAGTGAGTTGCACTTTCAATACCTACACGGGTTAGTCCCACAAGGAACAAACAAGAATATCCATAGACATAGAGTGATGCACACACAAGATGATGTCTATGACAGCTTTTAGGTTACCTTGTCCCTTGTCTTACCAACAAGAGGGTTTGTGACTCCTTGAACTAGTGCAAGATGTGGAAGTTGATTGCACTTGTTCTTGCCAAGATGATAAGAGTGAAGTATGTTGGCGAAGTCACCCTCAAGAACTCTCTAGTTCTTCTTCTTCGGGATCCACACCATCTTGATGGGAATCCTCGGAGTTGTAGTTGTACTTGATGAAGTGGAACTTGAAGTAGTCTTCGGAACCCACTTGACCAAGGCCTTAGGAGCTTCTTCAAATGCATCAATTTCCTCTTGAAGCTTGTCCTTGCCTTTTTGCTTGTGGTCTTGTGGTGGAAGATCATCTTGAGCTTGTGTCCCTTTAAAATAAGTAGGATCATACTTCTCTTGTTGAGGAACAAACTTCGTCTTGGGGTGTTGATCTTCTTCCCACTCAACTCCATTGGCATTGAAATTTCGTTCAAAACCAACACCTTGATTCTTCCGGTGCCTTCCTTGCTTGCGTACAATTTCCTCGAATTGCTTACTTTCGGCAAGGCTCTTGTAAACACTTTTATCTATAATTCCCTTCAATAATCTATTTTCTTGCTCAAGTGTAACTTGGCTAAGAGAATCATTAGTGGAATCAAGAGAACTACTAGAAGCAACAATACTGGATATAGCATGATTATTGTTACTACTAGAGGAAGAATCTTTCTTGTTCTTGTTACTAGACTTGACTTGAGGCATGTAAGTGGATAAGAGTAAACGCTTGGCAATCTAAGAAGAACTTTTCTTACAAAGATCATCATTGATTGCTTTTAAGAACTCATGCTCTTGCTCAAGGCTGAGCTTTTCAAAGCATAATTTCTCATGAGTCCTTAAAAGTTCTCGATGATCTCCTAAGATAGTTTCATGAGCTAACTTAAGAGTGTTTAGTTCTTTAGTTAGAGACTCAATCTTCTCCTTATCATTGTCATTTGTTTTATCTTGATTAGCATGATTAATTGACGTTTCATCATAGTATTCATCACTAGAGTTGTCAATAAGTAAATCATCATCACCTAACAAGTCATCTTCATCACTATTGAAATCGACATACTCGGGGTGTGATACCTTTGGGCCTTTAGCCATGAAGCATGTCCCAACTCCTTCATTTGGTGAGTCAAATATGTCGTAGGAGTTGGTTGTCACAAGTGCTAGACCGGCAACACCTTCATCTTGAGTATATTCGGAGTCGGAGTGATAGCTTCTCTCGGAGTGGTTGTCGGAGTCGGAGCTGGATACCCATTCACCAACATGAGCTTGATGTCTTCGTTTTGTGTAGCTCCTTGATGACTTGTCCTTTCTTTCCGAATCCTTGCTTCTCCATGAGGGTCTTCGTTCATAACGATCATCTCTACTCCTTCTTTCTCTAGATGGTGATTCTTCTCTTTTACTTCTTCTCTTGGGAGAATCTTCTCTTCTCTTGTAGGGGGCCGTACACTCATTGGAATAGTGTCTGGGCCTTCCACAATTGTAGCAGTTTCGCTCTCGACTAGAAGATCTTTTGTCATTGTAGGACCTTGACTTGGAGCTTCTCTCTTTGCTTCTACTCTTGTAGAACTTGTTGAAGTTCTTCACCATTAGGCTCAATTCTTCATTGAAGGTTTGTTTCTCACTCGATGATGTGGGGGCTTCACAGGAGGCTTTGTAAGCACCACTTGATTTGTTGTGAAGTTCCTCCTTATCCTTGAGTGACATCTCATGAGCAACAATTCTTCCAATGACTTCCGTTGGCTTGAGATCTTTGTAATTGGGCATCATTTGGATCAATGTGCACACGGTATCATATTTTCCATCCAAGGCTCTTAGGATCTTCTTGATGATGAATCTATCGGTCATCTCTTCACTCCCTAAGCCGGCAATCTCATTTGTGATAAGAGCAAGCCTAGAATACATTTCAGCGACACCTTCACCATCCTTCATTTTGAACTTGTCAAGTTGACTTTGAAGCACATCCAATTTGGATTCCTTGGCGGAGTCGGTACATTCGTGCATATCAATCAAAGTATCCCAAATTTCCTTTGCATTCTCAAGACGGCTGATTTTGTTGAATTCTTCGGGGCACAATCTGTTGAAGAGGATATCACAAGCTTGAGCGTTGTATTGCAGCATCTTCAACTCTTCCGCGGTAGCTTCACGGTTCGGTTCTTTTCCATAAAAGAATTCACCTTGCAAGCCAATATACACAATAGCCCAAACGGCGGGGTTATATCCAAGAATATGCATTTTCATCTTATGCTTCCAACTAGCAAAATTAGTACCATCAAAGTAAGGACCTCTACGGTGATAATTTCCCTCGCTAGATGCCATACTCTCCTAGGTTGTGAAACTAAGGCTATGACCACCAAAAGCTATGGAAATCAAAGCAAATGGAGACCAAAGCTCTGATACCACTTGTAGGATCGAAAGTATGTCTAGAGGGGGGTGATTAGACTACTTGACTTAATAAAAATCTAGCCTTTTCCCAATTTTAGTTCTTGGCAGATTTTAGTTATCTTAGCACAAGTCAAGCAATCTCCACACAATTCAAGCAAGCATGCAAAAGAGTATATGAGCAGCGGAAAGTAAAGCATGCAACTTGCAAGAATGTAAAGGGAAGGGTTTGGATGATTCAAACGCAATTGGAGACACAGATGTTTTTGTCGTGGTTCTGATAGGTGGTGCTATCGTACATCCACGTTGATGGAGACTTCAACCCACGGAGGGTAACGATTGTGCGAGTCCATGGAGGGCTCCACCCACGAAGGGTCCACGAAGAAGCAACCTTGTCTATTCCATCATGGCCGTCGCCCACGAAGGACTTGCCTCACTAACGGTAGATCTTCACGAAGTAGGCGATCTCCTTGCCCTTACAAACTCCTTGGTTCAACTCCACAATCTTGTCGGAGGCTCCCAAGTGACACCTAGCCAATCTAGGAGACACCACTCTCCAAGAAGTAGCAAATGGTGTGTTGATGATGAACTCCTTGCTCTTGTGCTTCAAATGATAGTCTTCCCAACACTCAACTCTCTCTCACGGGATTTGGATTTGGTGGAAAGAAGATTTGAGTGGAAAGCAACTTGGGGAAGGCTAGAGATCAAGATTCATATGGTTGGAATGGAATATCTTGACCTCAACACAAGTGTAGGTGGTTCTCTCTCAGAAAATGTGTATTGGAAGTGTAGGTATGTTCTGATGGCTCTCTCCACGAATGAAGAGTGGGTGGAGGGGTATATATAGCCTCCACACAAAATCTAACTGTTACACACAATTAGCCGAACTAAGTGGGACCGAATAGCTAAACTCGGTCAGACCGATTCAGCAAACCTAGTGACCGTTAGGATTTTCGGTGGGACTGAGATGCAACTCGGTAGGACCGATATGGTTAGGGTAGGGCATAATGTAATCTCAGTGTGACCGATTACACAAACTCGGTGGGACCGATTTTGGTAATAAGCTAACCAGAGAGTTGGTCAGGTAAACTCGGTGGGACCGATTCGCTCATCTCGGTGAGACCGAAATGTTACAAAAGGGAAACAGAGAGTTTACATTGCAATCTCGGTGGGACCGATCGCTCATCTCGGTAAGACCGAAACGTTACGAAGGGAAACAGAGAGATTACAATCCCATCTCGGTGAGACCGAGATCCCTATCGGTGAGACCGATTTGCCTAGGGTTTGTGGCAGTGGCTATGACATTTGAAACTCGGTGGCGCCGGATAGAAAGAATCGGTGGGGCCGAGTTTGACTTTTGGTTTAGGTCATATGTGGATGTGGGAAGGTAATTGAGGATTTTGGAGCATATCACTAAGCATTTTGAGCAAGCAAGCCATTAAGCAACACCTCATCCCTCCTTGATAGTATTGGCTTTTCCTATAGACTCAATGTGATCTTGGATCACTAAAATATAAAATGTAGAGTCTTGAGCTTCAAGCTTGAGCCAAACTTTTTGTCCTTAGAATTTTGAGGGATCCACTTTCCTCATCCATGCCATGCCATTCATTGAGCTTTTCCTGAAATATTAATCTTGGAATAATGTTAGCTCAATGAGCTATATGTTGTTAGGAATTACCAAAACCACCCAGGGTAGTTGCACTTTCACACTTGTAGCCCCCAAGTCTTAAGAAGGTAGTGTAGCGACAGCTTAAGACATGCTTCAATATAAATGTCACAACCTTGAAGAAATCCCATTTGTTCATATCAGTCACTAGTCATAAACTGAGTATTCCATATATGTAGCCCCCAAGTGCTAGGTTGTCATACTTGCAGCAACCTGGGACTTGAAATTGCCTTATGCTCATAAAAACTTCAACCAGTGTAGCCCCCAAGGGCCGGGTCATTATGCAATAATGAGTAGGGACTTTGTAGATATAATTATGTAGACTTGAACAGTAACGTGTAGCCCCCAAGGGCCGGGTCATTAAGATAATACTGAGCTGGGAATTTATATATACTTTATTGAAAATAACATCATATGATATAACCCCACCATGAGGTTTGAATCCACGTCCACAAGGTTAAGAGCCTTGTCCTCTGAGCAATGAACCCTTCAATATAATAGATTAAGACTTGTGTACCTTGAATTTTTTTGACAGGAGCAATTGGTAGCCCCCAAGGGCCGGCTCATTACAATGTGATGAGTTGGGTCTTCAATAAGGTGATCCAAAAATGACTTTGCATTAACCCCCAAGTGCCATGGTGCATGCTGGCAGTGAAATGGGACTTGCATATTGATACGTCTCCAACGTATCTATAATTTTTGATTGCTCCATGCTATATTATCTACTGTTTCGGGCAATATTGGGCTTTATTATCCACTTTTATATTATTTTTGGGACTAACCTATTAACCGGAGGCCCAGTCCAGAATTGTTTTTTTTGCCTATTTTAGTGTTTCGAAGAAAAGGAATATCAAACGGAGTCGAAACGGAACGAAATCAACTGGAGAAGTTATTTTTGGAAGGAAAGCTACCGGATGGACTTGGACCCTACGTCAGGAGATAAGGGAGGTGCTCACGAGGGTGGGGGGCGCCCCCCCCCTAGGGCGCGCCCCCTGCCTCGTGGGGCCCCCGAAGCTCCACCGACGTACTTCATGCACCCATATATACTCTCGTACCCTAAAACTTCCAGAACAGAGATTAGATCAGAAGTTCCACCGCCGCAAGCCTCTGTAGCCACGAGAAGTCAATCTAGGCCCTCTTCGGCACCCTGCCGGAGGGGGCCATCATCACCGATGGCCATGGAGGAGTATCCCGGAGGGGCCATCATCACCATGAAGGCCAAGGACCAGAGGGTGGAGGCCATGGAGGAGGAATCACAAGGGGGAGAACCTCTCCTCCTCTCTTCCGGTGGCGCTGGAGTGCCATCGGGAGGGGAATCATCGCCATGGTGATCGTCTTCATCAACATCACCATCATCATCACCATCCTCATCTCTTTTACGCGGTCCACTCTCCCACACACCGTTGTAATCCCTACTTGAACATGGTGCTTTATGCCACATATTATGATCCAATGATGTGTTGCCATCCTATGATGTTTTGAGTAGATATCTTTTGTCTTTGGGTTGATTGATGATCTAGATTGGTATGAGTTGTATGTTTACTTTGGTGCTGTCCTATGGTGCCCTCCGTGTTGTGCAAGCGTGAGGAATTCCCGCTTTAGGGTGTTGCAATACATTCATGATTCGCTTATAGTGGGTTGCTAGAGTGACAGAAGCTTAAACCCGAGTAAGAGGGATTGTTGCGTATGGGAATAAAGAGGACTTGATGCTTTAATGCTATGGTTGGGTTTTACCTTAATGATATTTAGTAGTTGCGGATGCTTGCTAGAGTTCCAATCATAAGTGCATATGATCCAAGTAGAGAAAGTATGTTAGCTTATGCCTCTCCCTCATATGAAACTGCAATAGTGATTACCAGTCTTGTTAACAATTGCCTAGGACAATTCCGCACACCGATCCACCATTATTCCACACTCGCTATTTATATTATTTAGTCATATATCATATATTCTAACTTTATGATAACAGCACCTACTTTTATGTTTTAGCTCTCCGATATCATGCAAAGTTATCCTCTTCATACCCACAACGTAGTTTTATTTCTCGTTTCTAGTTGGAAGTAAACGTTCGGTGCACGTAGAGTCGTATCAGTGGCAGATGGCTTGAGAGAATATTGATCTTACCTTTAGCTCCTTGTGGGTTCGACACTCCATACTTATCACTTCCACCTTTGGAAATTGCTACGATGATTCCCTGCACTTGGGGATTATCAAGCTCTTTCCTGGCGCCGTTGCCGGGGAGCAATAGCGTGGGGTTGATATTCTCGTGTGTGCTTGTTTGCTTTCTTCACTAAGTAGATTTTGTTTTTCCTTTTTGTTTATGTTTAGTTGTGGTTGAAACATAAAAAAATTAAAAGAATGAAAATACAAAAAAAATTACTTGCCTTTCATGCCTAAAAAGTTTTTTCAAAAAGAGAAGCGATTGGAAAGTGATGCATTGAAGAAGTGAGGGTCGACCTTGAGCACTTGTGTTCATGCTCACGGCAACAATGTAGAATTTTTCATGGAAGTTTCTCTGTAAATAATTATTCCCTTGTATATATTCATTGTATTATAAAAATAAATGTGCCAAGCTTTGGTTTTAGGATGATTAGATTGCTTGTTTGCTATGTGCAAAACAAAAACAGAAACTTTGGCTGTAGTGCATGAATTTACATTTTTTTACTGGAAAGTCAAATGGGTCTGAAACTTTTTGCACATTACTTCTGTACAAATTTTTCAAATTTTCAAATTAAGTTCATAATTTTAGGAGTTACAGAAGTTTGCAAAACTTCTAGATTACTACAGATTGTTCTGTTCTTAACAGATTCTGTTTTGACTGTGTTGTTTGCTTATTTCGATGAATCTATGGCTAGTATTGGAGGGTATGAACCATAGAGAACTTGGAATACAGTAGTTTTAACACCAATACAAATAAATAATGAGTTCATTACAGTACCTAAAGGTAGTGATTTGCTTTATTACACTAACGGATCTCACAAGTTTTTTGTTAAAGTTTTGTGTGGATGAAGTGTCCGAAGGTCGAGGAGCTATCAATATGAGAAGAATAAATAGAGGCAAGAGTTCAAGCTTGGGGATGCCCAAGGCACCCCAACTAAATATTTCAAAGGACACTCAAGCATCTAAGCTTGGGGATGCCCCGGTTGGCATCCCATCTTTCTTCTTCAAGAAATATCGGTATACCTTGGTTTTTGGTTTGTTCACATGATTTGTGTCCTTTGTGTTTTTTTTCCTTTAAGAACCATGCTAGCATGAGATAGCCCTTCATTGATTTTTAGAATACTTCATGTGCTTCACTTATATCTTTTAAGTATGATCTTATAGAATTGCTCTTTGTGCTTCACTTAAATCTTTTGAGTATGGTTTTATAGAATGCTTCATGTGCTTCACTTATACATTTTGAGCTTGGATATTGGTCAGTTGTAGAATGCTCCATGAACTTCACTTATATCTTTTGGAGTATGAATAATACTATCATTTAAAGTGGGTTTGGAAGAGTGTCAACTTTAGGAATTAGTGATCCCATTATTTTGGAGGATGTTGAATCTTAGTGTGATATTTATGAAAGTGGATTTGGAAGAGTGTCAACTTTAGCTAGTAATGATTCCACTATTTCGGAAGAGGTTCCAATTGAGTATGAGAACAAAGTTGCTATCCATGATTCCTCTGAAAATTATTATGAGGGAGGAATACATGCTTGTACGAGTTGTATTAATATCAAGTTTCCTCCCTATGTGCTTAAAGTTTTGAAGTTATACTTGTTTTGCCTTCCTATGCTAGTTGATTGTTGTTCCCATAAGTGTGTACTCACAAAATCCCTAGGCATAGGAAGTGTGTTAGATTTAAATGTGCTAGTCATATTCTTCAAGATGCTCTCTTTGTGCTTTAATTCCTATCTTTTATGTGAGCATCATTGAAATCATCATGCCTAGCTAAAAGGCATTAAAGAAAAGCGCTTGTTGGGAGACAACCCAATATTTACCCTTACTGTTTTTATGTGTCTGCATGATTAAGCTACTATAGTAATCATGTTTTATAGATTTTGTTTCAATAAAGTGCCAAGTAAGACCTTTGGGAAGACTTGGGTGAAAGTTAATGTGATCTTGCTGTAAAAAACAAAAACTTTGCGCTCACGAGAATAGATGTCATTTTTTTTACAAAATAGTGATTTTGAGTTGATTCTTGTTGCAGAAGATTAATAGACAAATTCCTCACGTCCAACAATTTATTTCATAATTTTTGGAGTAGCAGAAGTATGGTTATTGTTCACATCATCACAGGCTGTTCTGTTTCTGACAGATTCTGTTTTCATTGCATAGTTTGCTTGTTTTCTAGTTTCTATGGCTTATATTTCTCAATATAAATTGTAGAAATGAGATGGTACAGTAGGCATTGTGTGAGAACAATTATGAACCTTGTCTTTGACAGTACCAAAGTGAATGGTTTGCTCTTTATCATACTAACCTATCTCACGAAGTTTGGTTAAGTTTTGTGTGATTGAAGTTTTCAAGTTTTGGGTGAGATATCGATATGAGGAGAATAAGGAGTGGAAAGACCCTAAGCTTGGGGATGCCCAAGGCACCCCAAGGTAATATTCAAGGAAGACTCAAGCGCCTAAGCTTGGGGATGCCCCGGAAGGCATCCCCTCTTTCGTCTTCAAAACTATCGGTATACTTTACTCAGAGCTATATTTTTATTCGTCACATGATATGTGTTTTGCTTGGAGCGTATTTTCAATTTTACTTGCTGTTTGAATAAAATCATTGGATCTGAAATATTGAATGAAAAGAATCCTCCCATGGCAAGTTAATTATTTGACTACTCGGTGTTCTTCACTCATATCTTCTGGAGTAGTTTGTCAATTGCTCATGTGCTTCATGTATATCCTATGAGTAAATGGTTGAATAAATTGAATGTCATAAATCTGAATTTATATATGTTTCATATGCTTATAACATGGGGAGTAATGACTTCACACATAATAAGTACAGGTAGTAAACTTATTGAAAGTTAGCAAACGTAGAATTGGTCACTTGAACAATTCATGAAAGAATATTGAAGGAAGAGGGATTTCACATATAAATATACTATCCTGGACATATTTTATGATTGGGAGCACTCATTAAAATATGACATGCTAAAAAGTTGATGTTGGACAAGGAAGACAACGTAATGAGTTATGTTTTCTTATATCTGAGATAAAGTATGTTGTCATGGATCCTCTAACATGTTGAGCTTGCCTTTCCCCCTCATGCTAGCCAAAATTCTCAGCACCAAGTAGAGATACTACTTGTGCTTCCAAAATCCTCAAACCAGTTTTGTCATGAGAGTCCACCATATCTACCTATGGATTGAGTAAGATCCTTCAAGTAAGTTGTCATCGGTGCAAAGTAATAAAAATTGCTCTAAATTTGTATGATTGATTGGTGTGGGAGAAATAAGCTTTATACGATCTTGTGATGTGGAAGTAATAAAAGCGACGGACTGCATAATAAAGGTTCATATCACAAGGGACAATATAAAGTGACGTTCTTTCGCATTGAGATTTTGTGCATCCAACCATAAAAGCGCATGGCAACCTCTGCTTCCCTCTGCGAAGGGCCTATATTTTATTATTATCTTCTACCTTATGCAAGAGTCATGGTGATCTTCACCCTTTGGCAAGCCCAGCATGTTGGAAAGAACCTGATATATATATATATATATATATATATATATATATATATCTAATTGGATGTAGGGGAGCATGAGTTATTATTGTTGACATTACCCTTGAGGTAAAAGGTTGGGAGGCGAAACTATAAGCCCCTATCTTTCTCTGTGTCCGATTAAAACTCCATAACCACAAGTATTGCGTGAGTATTAGCAATTGTGAAAGACTAAATGATAGTCGAGTATGTGAAGTTTGCTAAATCAAAGCTCTAACATAGACTCTTCCTGAAAATAGGATGAATTGCAATTGTTTGATGACTGAGAATATTGTTTGTTAGTTTTCAAGAAACTTTATGATCCATACTTTAAACTTGTGACTTGCCTGATTACTTGATCATGAAAAGTTTTATGAGATGAACTATTGCTATGATATGTAATCATGCTAGAAAAAGTGATTAGAATTATCATTGATCAAACTTAAGCACTTACTAGCATTCCACATCAAAAATTATCTTTTTTATCATTTACCTACTCGAGGACGAGCAGGAATTAAGCTTGGGGATGCCTGATACGTCTCCAGCGTATCTATAATTTTTGATTGCTCCATGCTATATTATCTACTGTTTCGGGCAATATTGGGCTTTATTATCCACTTTTATATTATTTTTGGCACTAACCTATTAACCGGAGGCCCAGCCCAGAATTGTTGTTTTTTGCCTATTTCAGTGTTTCGAAGAAAAGGAATATCAAACGGAGTCGAAACGGAACAAAATCAACTGGAGAAGTTATTTTTGGAAGGAAAGCTACCGGATGGACTTGGACCCTACATCAGGAGATAACGGAGGTGCTCATGAGGGTGGGGGGCGCCCCCCCCCTAGGGCGCGCCCCCATGCCTCATGGGGCCCCCGAAGCTCCACCGACGTACTTCCTGCACCCATATATACTCTCGTACCCTAAAACTTCCAGAACAGATATTAGATCGGAAGTTCCGCCGCCGCAAGCCTCTGTAGCCACGAGAAGTCAATCTAGGCCCTCTCCGGCACCCTGCCGGAGGGGGCCATCATCACCGGTGGCCATGGAGGAGTATCCCGGAGGGGCCATCATCACCATGAAGGCCAAGGACCAGAGGGTGGAGGCCATGGAGGAGGAATCACAAGGGGGAGAACCTCTCCTCCTCTCTTCCCGTGGCGCTGGAGTGCCATCGGGAGGGGAATCATCGCCATGGTGATCGTCTTCACCAACATCACCATCATCATCACCATCCTCATCTCTTTTACGCGGTCCACTCTCCCGCACACCGTTGTAATCCCTACTTGAACATGGTGCTTTATGCCACATATTATGATCGAAGGATGTGTTGCCATCCTATGATGTTTTGAGTAGATATCTTT
This sequence comes from Triticum urartu, assembly GCF_003073215.2. Taxonomy (NCBI): domain Eukaryota; kingdom Viridiplantae; phylum Streptophyta; class Magnoliopsida; order Poales; family Poaceae; genus Triticum; species Triticum urartu. The sequence continues at coordinate 498,730,568 of NC_053022.1, read as the reverse complement.
TATCTTTGGGTTGATTGATGATCTAGATTGGTATGAGCTGTATGTTTTACTTTGGTGTTGTCCTATGGTTCCCTCCGTGTCGCACAAGCGTGAGGGATTCCCGTTGTAGGGTGTTGCAATACGTTCATGATTCGCTTATAGTGGGTTGCTAGAGTGACAGAAGCTTAAACCCGAGTAAGAGGGATTGTTGCGTATGGGAATAAAGAGGACTTGATGCTTTAATGCTATGGTTGGGTTTTACCTTAATGATCTTTAGTAGTTGCGGATGCTTGGTAGAGTTCCAATCATAAGTGCATATGATCCAAGTAGAGAAAGTATGTTAGCTTATGCCTCTCCCTCATATGAAACTGCAATAGTGATTACCGGTCTTGTTAACAACTGCCTAGGACAATTCCGCACACCGATCCACCATTATTCCACACTCGCTATTTATATTATTTAGTAATATATTCTAACTTTATGATAACAACACCTACTTTTATGTTTTAGCTCTCCGATATCATGCAAAGTTATCCTCTTCATACCCACAACGTAGTTTTATTTCTCGTTTCTAGTTGGAAGTAAACGTTCGGTGCACGTAGAGTCGTATCAGTGGCAGATAGGGCCTGAGAGAATATTGATCTTACCTTTAGCTCCTTGTGGGTTCGACACTCCATACTTATCACTTCCACCTTTGGAAATTGCTACGATGATTCCCTGCACTTGGGGATTATCACATATTTGATGTAATCTCAACTTTGAATAATGTAGCCCCCAAGTGTCGGGTCATAAGCCTGTAGCGACTCGGGACTATTCCTTCCATTGTAAAATAAATCATATCCATCGATAAAATAATATCCATTGCGCTAAAGCGACTTTGAAAACCTCAATCATAATACTGGTTATTGATGACCATAATAAAAATCCAGCCATGTTGGCTATTAAAGATTTGAATAATATAATCTAATGATTTATAAGCGCATGATTCCAATGGCGCAATCCCAATATATGCTGGCGACTTAACGTCCAAAGCTAGACCGGGTTAATAACCACCGGATAATTATCTTATCTCATACTGGCGACTTATAGTCGAAAGCCATGCCGAGTTAATAAACACCGCTGAATTATAACCATAAAGCATTATAAGCCTCATCAAATAAACCTCAAAAAATCAAGAGGGTTTAAGCTATGGTTCGGATACGACCAGAGCCCCCAAGTAGTCATAATTGTGGCATTGCGCCGATCAAGAGGGTTTAAGCTCTGGTTTGGATACGACCAGAGCCCCCAAGTGATCATCCTGGTGGCCTTACGCCGATCAAGAGGGTATAAGCTTTGGTTCGGATACGACCCGAGCCCCCAAGTGATCATCCTGGTGGCCTTATGCCGATCAAGAGGCTATAAGCTTTGGTTCGGATACGACCAGAGCCCCCAAGTGATCATCCTAGTGGCCTTACGCCAATCAAAAGGGTATAAGCTATGGTTCGGATACGACCAGAGCCCCCAAGTGATTATCCTGGTGGCCTTACGCCAATCAAGAGGGTATAAGCTAAGGTTCGGATATGACCAGAGCCCCCAAGTGATCATCCTGGTGGCCTTACGCCGATCAAGAGGGTATAAGCTTTGGTTTGGATACGACCAGAGCCCCCAAGTGATCATCCTGGTGGCCTTACGCCAATCAAGAGGGTATAAGCTATGGTTCGAATACGACCAGAGCCCCCAAGTGATTATAATTGTTGATGAAGATTCATTATTCTTTTTGACCCGGAATCTTAAACCGGATATTGAGAGCTTCAAAACTTTGTGGAAGACATATTTCCATCATTTGCTAGCTACTGCCTTTCCTTAACAAATTCTAGTGAATTGTGCTATCTACTTTTACCATGCAATCTTCTACTATAGTGTATATGTTCTATATGTCGTGCAATGTGGTGTTCAGTTAACTGCTTTGTTCAATTCTGCAAATGTGATGTTCAATTCTTCAGGGTGCAATATTTCCAAGTTGTTAAGCATGCTTGGTTTGGTTAACTGTCTGATCTTCTATTACGAGTATTGTCATGGATTTGTCACGGCAGATGTCCTAGTGTGAGAACTTAGTCGTGAGGCCAACGCATTTATGTGGTAGCTTGAGAGGGGTTGATCGGAATCGAGAGACGCAAGACAAGACAAGGGTTTAGACCGCTTCGGGCCCCGGGAAACATCATCCGGTAACAACCCTACATGTTGTTTATGGCTAGGTCTCATTATCATCATGAGGGAGTCGCAGTAAACCGGCTCTCCTAGTTATGTCTAACCCTTAAGATTATTTCCCCTTGCCCCTTGGGGTGCCCTGCCTCTCCTTATATATGTTGAAGGGGCGGGTTACATGTAGTGTCCAACTCGGATTAAGACTTAAACTATTCTGACTTCTCTTCATGGGCTTCTTAACATCTTGGGCTTCTTAACGTCTCAGGCTTATTAACCCCAGGCGACTCTGTCTGCTGGGTTATGACTGTATGTCGGGTTATGACTGTCTGTTGGGTTATGACTATCTACCGGGTTATCATCTGGCTTAACATCTATCGGGTTATCATCTGACTTAACATCTGCCGGGTTACCATCTGACTTAACATCTTCCAGGTTATCATCTGACTTAACTATCAGCCGGTTTACCACCTGTCGGTTTACCATCTATCTTAGCCATCTGTCTTAACTGTCTGCCGGTTTACCATCCGCCGGTTTACCAAGTCCCAGTCGGGTTATGACTCCGGCAGGGTCATACCGCAGGGTATATCCCCGACAAGTATGTTATATTGTGCAATGTGGTGCTCAGTTAATGTTTGGTTCATTTGTTGTGGTGTTTAGTTAACTGCTTGGTTCAATTCTGCAATGCGATGTTCAATTGTTGTGGCTGCATTCTGTTATTGTATACCATGTGAGAAATAAATCGAATTTGGTTGTACTAAATACATGAGAAACAAATACAATTGCTATATTTCCAAGTTGTTAAGCATGCTTGGTTTGGTTAACTGTCTGATCTTCTATTAGGAGTATGTTATATTGTGCAATGTGGTGCTCAGTTAATGTTTGGTTCATTTATTGTGGTGTTTAGCTAACTGCTTGGTTCAATTCTACACTGCGATGTCCAATTGTCGTGCGTAGAATATTGTATTGTTGTGCATGTGAGGAATAAATCAAATTTGGCTGCACTTAATACATGAGAAACATATACAAGTGCTATATTTCCTAGTTCTTAATCATGCTTGGTTTGGATAAATGGGTTTTTCATGTGGCTTGAATTAATTTGATGAATCTGCAATGTGCTTATTTTTCATCAACATATTTTACTGATAGCATGCGAACCCTTACTTAACCTGATGACTAACTACCTTATATGTGTTGCAGGGAAATAATGGGAAGCACTGAGGTTTACAATCGAGGTTAGCACGAGCATGGTCCGTTGTCTAATAGCACATTATTGTGCAATTGCAGGAACCATTCTAATATTTAGGTTTTTAACAATTTGGTCTTGCACATGTACGTCCTGCTGTCAGAGGTTTTGACCCACTATTCGATCCTTTTTGCATATGGGGAAATGAGTTATCCATGAATATCTGTCAAGCCAAGAAACTCAGAAAGATTGTTAGGATAAAGAAATTAGTGACCAAAAACAACAAGATCTTTGTCTGCATAATGAAGAAGACATCAGTTCACTACAGGATGGTACTAACTATTATACCTTGCTTTTTTTATTCCTTTGCCCCATTTCCAATATAGAGAAGATATTTATGCACATCCTTGTTTTCAGGCCTTTCCAAAGCAGTTCACTAATGATTACCTCTCAAACCACCTGTATGGTCAGGAGGCGAGGAAGTTATTCATACAACACCCACGGTTCAATATTGAAGTGTTCCTGAAGAGGACGAAGGATGGACGGTCAATCATCCACAGGCACTGGCCTAAAGTTACAAAGGCCTTCAACATCAATGAAGGCTCAATATTTGCCTTCTACTTCAGCAGTTTTCTAGATGAGATACATCTATCGATGTACCATCTATGATGCTAATTTCGAAAGGTTATAGATGTTGCACGTGAAACTTGGTCCTGGTGTAGTTGTGTAATGGGGTAGCTGAGTGCTGAAGCTATATGATGTTGTACTCTGATGTATTTCAATTATGAAAATGAAATATATTGTATGCTTAATATGAAATGTCAATTAGATTAATAAATGGATTATGAATAATCAGATAATTAGCCTGCTAATGGAGAATTAGCCTGCTAATTGGGTTTTGCTATTGCAAACAGTTGTTGAAAACATACCGTGGGCGATGACCTCAGTCAACGCACACAGTTTCTAGGAATAAACCGTGTTGGATAAATAAACAATCACACACGACTTTCTCTTGAAAACTGTTTGCGTTAGGCCACCTTGCGCAAACGTTTACCACATAAAAATTGTGTGTGATGGACAGTCTTTGCCACACAGTTTCTTCTACGGACCGTGTGTGATATATTCAATAACACAAACGATTTAACGGGAAAATTGTGTGTGATGTACCTGTGAACGGAAACGTTTTCCTTGGAGCGACTGTGTAGGATGTACATACGAACGGAAACATTTAGCGGGGACTAACTGTGTGGGATGTACTTGCGACCGAAAACAATTTCGCAGTATAATTATATATATTTTTAAATCTACTATATGTATTTCCGTATTTGAGCGCTCGCCGGTCGCACACGACCTCATTTTGCCGAGCGTGTGTGCCAGGAGGGCATATCCCCGACGGTTTCTGGGTCATGTGGGAAGGACCCCCCTATCGCTCACACTCACTTGGCGGCGGTTCCAAAGGCCGTCGCGGAAGGGGGTTAAAAACCGTTTGTTTAGGAGCTCGCTGTACTAGTGTCTACATAGTTCTCGAACCCGTAGTGTCCGCACGCTTAACGTTCGATGACGATCGGTATTATGAGTTTATGTGTTTTGATGTACCGAAGGTTGTTCGGAGTCCCAAATGTGATCAAGGACATGACGAGGAGTCTCGAAATGGTCGAGACTTAAAGATCGATATATTGGACACCGAAAAGGTTACGGATGAGTTCGGGCATTTTCCGGAGTACCGGGAGGTTACCAGAAACCCCCGGGGAGTTAATGGGCCTTAATGGGTCATGGTGGAAGAGAGGAGGAGGCGGCCAAGGTGCCCCCCAAGCCCAATCCGAATTGCGAGGGGGGGCCGGCCCCCCTTTCCTTCTCTCCCTCTCCCTCTTCCTTCTTCTCCTACTCCAACTAGGGAAGGTGGGAAACCTACTCCTACTGGGAGTAGGACTCCCCCCCTTGGGCGCGCCATAGAGAGGGCCGGCCCTCCCCTCCTCCACTCCTTTATATACGAGGGAAGGGGCACCCCATAGACGCACAAGTTGATTGTTTAGCCGTGTGCGGTGCCCCCCTCCACAGATTTCCACCTCGGTCATATCGTTGTAGTGCTTAGGCGAAGCCCTGCGTCAATAACTTCATCAACACCATCATCATGCCGTCGTGCTGACGAAAATCTCCCTCGACCTCAACTGGATCTAGAGTTTGTTGGACGTCACCGAGCTGAACGTGTGCAGATCGCGGAGGTGCCGTACGTTCGGTTCTAGGATCGGTCGGATCGTGAAGACGTACGACTACATCAACTGCGTTATCATAATGCTTTGCTTTCGGTCTACGAGGGTACGTAGACAACACTCTCCCCTCTCATTGCTATGCATCACCTAGATAGATCTTGCATGATCGTAGGAAATTTTTTGAAATTACTGCGTTCCCCAACAGGACACTCTAAAAATGGTACCCTCGAGTACTTGAGGGACAGAGTATGGGAAAAGGTGAAGGGATGGATGGAGAAACTTTTATCGGCTGCGGGTAAGGAGATTCTTATAAAATCAGTCGCTCAAACAATACCAGTGTATTCCATGTCATGTTTCAGGCTGCCAAGGGGACTTTATGAGAATGTCACAACAATTATTCGTCAGTTCTGGTGGGGAAGCAAAAGAGGGAAGCGCAAACCAGCTTGGGTTGCATGGGATGTTAGGACCACTCCCAAACATATGTGCGGGCTTGGTTTTCATGATTTGGAGCTCTTCAACCTAGCTTTATTGTCAAGACAAGCCTAGAGGTTACTGAATGATCCTGGTTCTTTGAGTGCAAGATTGTTGTGAGCCATATATTGAGTGTACCAGAGATACCTTGCGAAGTTTGCAATCTGTTCCTCCTTCCCGGCCTTGGTGATGGTGAGAGTTTCCGGCGGCGCTTGGCTCGTCGGATCGAGGTGGTGCGCCATCTGGGCGACCTTGATTTGTGGCAGCACGATGGCTTTCCACATGAGGAAATTGTTCCTCGTGAGCTTCTCCTGCGGTAGTGATCCAAGGGAGAAGGTGGATGTGGAGGCGAGGGAGGTAATGAGCGCACTCATGGTGCTGGGTTGGGTGGAGGCCGAAGTCATAGCGAGGCGAGGTTTTGGGGAAGACTAGATGCGATCTCTTCTCAATCAAGATGCTCTGATTACCATGTAAATATTGTGGGAAGAGTTAAACCCTTTTCTCGGGCCGCGATTGTATTTATATTAGGGATGCCGTGGCTTACAAGTCTAATGATCGAGAGATTGATCGTGAAGTAACAGGAGAAAGGTCGGTACATGAGGATTCCAACATGTATGACTTCCTCCATTGCACATTCATCACTCGGCTCAGATCTATTTGTTCAATGGTCCCCCCCCCCCCCCACCACCCACCACCTTCCTTGAGAAAGAGATAGATCAGAGTCGTCGCAAGTTGTGGCAGTCCATACAGGATGTTTATTGTTGAACTTGCCTGGTTGGCTGTTTGTTTGGGATGTTTGAATCTGTGGCCTGGTGGCTTTATAAAAAGAGATTGGCGCCAACCAGTCGGGAGCGCACCTCCTGTATGGGATTCCAGACGTCCATTAAGAATTCTTCCTTCGCCAGATCAAGTTGCCCAAAAAAATCATCTAAATCGTCCGGGTTGCATGCCCCAGAGTCGCCGATCGCTCATCCGAAGGAGCCATAGCGAATAAGAAGCTAGCGACGTTGAACTCCGTGGAGGCGAGTTTCATCGAGAGGAGGTCAAAACACCTCGTTCGAGTCAGGTGTTAAGGGACTGCGAAATAAACTTGAGAATTATGTTAATTCTAGCAATGAACTCAATTTTCTCATGGAAAGAATCTGTCCTCTTTGCTCTTTTTTTTCCTGAGCGGCAGTTTGAGCTGTGTTTTTCGCAATGCAAATTACTTGCCATGGGAAAAATGTTCGCTCTTGAGATGGGAAAAATGTTTTTTTGTGGCTAATGTTGCTGCATTTTTTTGGAGGAGGAAAATCATGAGCAGCAGAATCACTTGCAACGAGATTAAGTACAAAATCAGGCAAGTGGTCCATCCAAACAGTGGAAGGCAAACAAAAGAAAAAACTGGATAACTGTAACAAACACAAACAAAGACCACCGAGAGAACATGAACAAGAATACTTTGAATTCGATTCAAACTAGTATGAATTGTTGTTGTTACACTCAGAGTAAGTAAACCCAGCTCTCTTGATTCGAAAGCCAAGCAAATCGCTAAAATATATGATATGAATGGACTCAATATAGTTGTTGTTTACACCCTGGTGTATCATATCAGACAGTAACACAGTAAGTAACCAAGCTTTCAAGATCGAAAGCCGAGCAGCAATTCCTAAAGCAGACTAGGCCAGGCGCTGAGGAGCGGCCACTGCTGGGGCGCGCAGGGACACACGCCCGTACTGCTCACACGAGTACTTCTTGTAGATGGCCTTGAGCTTGCTGTCCGGAGCAGCTGCGTGTGCCATGACCAGCATCTTTGCAGGCTCCCTGAAAACCAACAAACAGATAGAATTTCCATTCAGCAAAGTTGATCAGGCAGGTACAAACAGAGGGACAGGTGAATGGATCACTCACAGGAGCTGCGGTTCAGCGAATCCGGTGTGGTGCTTGAGGGTTTCAGTCCAGATGGGGCTTCTTTTCAGCGTGCACCGGGCAGCGTACACGGCAGAAGCTGCCACCAGCGAGGGGCGCACCGTCACCAGGCCGTACTCCATGAGCGCCAATTCGGCGAAGAAGAAGATCATATGTTCAAGCTGCGTTCAACAACAAGAACAGGAGGAAACGAAATTCAGCATACGCACGACGCAAATTCCATGGCACATGCAACTTCAGAGATTCAGAATCAAAATGCAGCTGGTCTTTTAATCTTTTTACCTCCTTGTCGCTCCCGGCGGCCTTGGTAAACCGCACCAGGAAGACGTACGGGGTGGGGACGGTGAGGTTCCACGCCATGCTGTTCAGGATATTCTTCTCCATGGACAGGATCTGCTGCCTCGAGTAGGAGTTATCGGCGATGGATATGAAGTCGTTTACCTGCAGACAGACACTTCAGATTCAGCGTTCGTTCACAGGCAGACAAGAACAGATTGAGGCAGCTACTGGAAACGAACAGCGATCGATGGATGCAAAGGGGGTGAGAGAAAGGGTTTGGCCATATACCTCAGGGGCCCAGATCTCCTCGTACTTGCAGGCGATGAGCATGGCCGCGATGCCGACGAGCTGCAGCTCCCGCCGCGGCACCGCCTGCAGGGACAGGAAGCGATCGATGACGTAGATCGTCAGGTACATGCTCTCGGGCATGAGCTCGAACTTGTGGGTGACTTCCACTAGCCAATCTGTCAGGATAGCCCTCATCTTGGGGTTGATCTCAGTCTGGCTGCCCATGTAATCTATCGGCCGCCACTCGTGCTGCAACACAGATTGGTGAACATCGTCAGAACAGTTGCTTGCAGAAATCCTGAAGAGGGGAAGGTTCGCGGTTATACCTGTGCCTCCTTGTAGTATTTGTAGATGTCGCCGATGTAGTCGACGACGGCGAGCTCGTTGTCGCCGTCGAGCTTGTCAATATCGTCGATTGAGGCCTCCTGCCATTCACAAGAAGACGCGAGCAGAGTTAAGGCACTACTGGGATGGGCAGTAAGAACAGAGACAGAGAGAGGTGTTGGTTGGATGGGCCGGATCGCTCACCTTGGACCGATGGTTGAGCACGGTCGTGAGGGTGTGAACGACCTTCTTCCTCGAGGTCTTGGGGGCAGAGACCTCTGATGGCTTCCTGGTTTCGTCGGAGCCGGTGACGATCTTGGCGGCTGCCGGCTCAGGGCGAGGGACGGCGGCGGGCTTGACAGGGACCTTCTTGGCCACCAGCTTCGGCGCGGCCCGCGCTGCTGGAGGAACAGCTACGCCGTTCTGCAAACCACGAAAAGAAATCGATTCAGATTAGAATCCATCATCAAGAAATCGCTTTCGAAATCCATCATCAAGAAATTGCCTTCGAGGCAAGGCGTGCAGGATCGGAAAGGGGGCTCGGCTCGTGTCCGTACCTTTGATGGCTCGGCCTGGGCCTTCTTCAGAAGCTGAGCGCCGAAGCTCCTGGTGATCGGGCGATTGATCCCCGCCGGCAGCTGGATCTTGCTGTTGCAGCGAACAAGAACGGATTCAGTTCAGGACAGAGAACGGGAGAAAGAAAAGCAGGACGGGATTCGATCCTTGCGCTGATTGATTTCCTTACCCGTCGAGGACGTGGGCGTGGACGACGTTGCCGATGTCCCCGAGCGCCCGCCTGTTTCCTCCGGGAGCGGGGCGGCCGGCGGCGGCGCCCTTCTGCTTCCCTGCGGCACCTGGACATCACGAAAGATAAACATGAGTAAAGATCAAGGAATCGCTTGTTTGACACACGGATCGGGCAAGAAACTCGCACGCATCAGACTGCGCTGGTTGTAAACACAACTAAAAATCCGATCTTGGCGGATCAGACTCGCGAGACGAGCAGATCAAGAACTCGAACGAAACAAGCCGCAAGAAACCTAGCGGTGCAGGAGTCGTTCCCGACGCGGCGCGGCGAGAAAGGGAGATTCGGCGGGCGGGCGGGCGGGCGGCTCACCTCTGTTGGCCGCCGGCTGCGGAGCGGCAGCCGCGTTCTGCTGGTTGTGCCTGGTCGCCATGGGTCGCGCTTGTTCCGGCTCCGTTCTAAGACCCCGAGAACCGGCGAGGCGCTGCTACTCCGGCGAGCTCCCGAGCGGAACAGGGCGGGGCGGCGGCCTACGACTCGTCCTGCGGCGGCGGCGCTCGTCGGGTTGGGGTTGGGGTTGGGGATTGGATTGGAGGGGGGCGGGGAGGGGCGGGGGCTGGTGTGGGTGGAGGAGGAGGCTGGGGATTTATTTCGGACCGGCCTCCAACGGTCGGCAGATCCGACGGCTGGGATCGATCGGGAGTCCGGGCACGGGAACTAGCCGTTGGGGGCTACCGTTCGTGGAAAGTTTTTACCGGTGGGTGGATCCGTGGGTGGCATACGTAGCACGGCAGTAATTTTTTGGTTGCGTTTTGTGGCGGCGGTTTGAATCCTTCTCCGGAAAGGAAAGGAAAACTCGCTCTACGCGTCTCGTGCTGTGGAAGCCTAAAACAGAGTACTACTGGTTTTCTTCCCTGTCCTGGTGACACTTTTGTTGTGCACCAGTGAACCAAATTTGCTCTCCAAGGCCGTGCTGCACACCGTCTGCAAATGTCTGGACCATGGTGCCTAGACTATTTTCGCCATCTAATGCTGCGTATGTCTGTCGACACCTTCGCATGTTTGAGTTCCTGCAAACCGGCACAAAGCCAAGGGAGGTTTGCGGGTGTCCGAACTAGTGCCACGTACGCACACGATAACGCGGTCCCATCCAGTATTATCGCCGCACAGCCCGCTCTCAAATGTTTACCGTGCATTCACGACGGTCAGCCGCTCCAGAGCGGATGCGACGGGACGTTGTCGGTCGGAGCGACGTGAAAGGCCGGGGGGGGGGGGGGGGGGTGCGGGGGGGGGGGGGGGGGGGGGGGGGGGGGGGGGGGGGGGGGGGGCGCTTCGATGTGGAAACGGGGACCGAGAAGCCTATTCCGACCGTTGTGCCTCGGCGTTTGTCCGCTTGCCCCGACTATTTAAGTAGTGCTCCGGGGCCGGCCAAAAAGCATCTCCTCTCTTACCCACACTCCACTGCTTACTCCTCTCCTCTACGCTCATCGTTGTCGTCGCTCCTCTCCTCTCCTAGATAATGGGCAAGTCTGAACAGAGCGACTGGTTCTCGGCATCGACCGGTGGATCCACCTCTCCCTCCGGATCGTGGTGCTGCCCACGTTCTTTGGGATCTTCCTCCTCCACTGTCGCAACGGATAAGGATGAGATTGTGCTCTCCTCCGGCGACAAGGAGGAGCAGTCATAGCCACCCACGGAGGTCATCGCGACGAATGAGGAGTATCTGGTGTACCTGGAGCTCTTGCTCAAGCGGTCACTCTGTGATCGTAGTTCGGCGCCACCCTCGTCGCCTCTCCACCACATCAAGAAGGAGGCATTGTCGCCCAGTCGCCGTGAATAAGGAGCCTTCCCCGGCTCTCACGAACGTGCATGAGTGCCTCCTACATTACTGTCGGAGCTAAATCCGGTAGATCCCTCAATAGGGTATCCTTAGCTAGGCTACTTGGTGAGATGGTAATAGAGACAAGGGTTTAAACCAGTTTCGAGCTCTCATGATGGAATATATCCCGCGTCCTGCTCTTTGCTTTATTGCGTTAGGGTGTATACAAAGTGCTGAGAGGTTCTAGTCTGTAAGATCTTGTTCTACCACGAGCCCGACCCTCGGTTTATATAGCATACCAGGGGGTCCTAGGGTTTACACAACTAGGTCAACTCTGTCTAAGGAGAAATACTACAGATCTGAACAACACTGGCCGGCTAGGTTGCATGATCACTGATGTGCTTCTGGCCCATTAGTGTCTTGGGGTCAGTGATGACACGACTATCACAGATGGGCATCTATACCCATATGTGATAACTATCATCACAGACCGCTTGACCCATTGATGATCCACTGAAGAGTGCCACAACGGGAGTATTATCACTGACCATCATTAGTCTAGAGGCATTTCGGTGATGTTTATTCTCTGTGGAAGCAAAAGGAGGCACTGCTTGTAGTGCAGTCCCAGCTTCACACACATACAAATCACAACATTATATACACTTATTTTCGTTAATCCATTTCATGTGCACATATACAAAATCTGTTACACTGCATTTTATGGGCTACACATAGAAATAATCTCATACTTTGCATAAGGCAGCCGCAAATACAAACAATTCTATATCATTATCATCGTGTTGGTAAATTTTAACTTAAAGATTGTCTACCCTTTGTTCATCTCCTTGTTGTTGTTGTCGCATTGTTGGTTCCACTCTTCTCCTCATCCCTAGATCTCCCATGTTCTATGGGTAGTGACTGCTCAAATATTTTTGAAAATTTAAAGAAACTCGTTTTTTATAGCGCGATAGAAATATTTCTGTCGCACTGTATAGAACACTCTTCCAAAAGAAGTGTTTTATACTATACACAGAAAGGTCACAATGGCGACGAGGTGAATCATGTTTCCCTATTTGCAAAAAAAGGAAAGTATAATTTATCTAAGCTCAAATAGAAGACAACAGTAGCCTAGCAGGAACGCCCACCCCCCCCCCCTCCCGAATTTTCCAAAAGGCAAGTGTTGGAAATATGCCCTAGAGGCGATAATAAAATGGTTATTATCATTTTTCCTATGCATGTTATTATTCATGCTAGAATTATATTGACCGGAAACCTAAATACATGTGTGATTACATAAACTACACCGTGTCCCTAGTAAGCATCTACCAGACTAGCTCGCTGACTAAAGATGGTTATGGTTTCCTAACCATGGATATGAGTTGTCATTTGATTACGAGATCACATCATTAGGAGAATGATGTGATGGACAGACCCAACCGTAAGCTTAGCATCAGATCGATTAGTTATTTTCCATAGGTTTCTTCATGTCGAGTATCAGTTTCTTAGACCATGAGATCATGCCATTTCTGGATACCGGAAGAATGCCTTGTGTGCTATCAAATGTCACTTCATAACTGGGTAATCATAAAGATGCTCTACATGTATCTTCGAAGGTGTCTGTTGGGTTGCACGGATCAAGACTGGGATTTGTCGCTCTGTGTGACAGAGAGATATCTCTGGGCCCTCTTGGTAATGTAACATCACAAGAAGCTTGCAAACATGTGACTAAGAGCATCTCCAACCGCGCCCCCAACAGCCCCCCAGGCCCCTTTTTTGGCACCGGCGCCCAAAAACGGCCCAATCGCGCCCCCAGGAGCCCATTTTTCGCCGGTTAGGCCCGAAACTAGCGCCGGCGGACCCAGGCCAAACCCGGCGCGCTCGGGGCACCCGGGGGCGCCTGGGCAATCGTTTTGGCGCGAAAGAATGGCGGGCCCGTCGAGTCAGCGACCCCCACGCCTCGTTGTCCTCATCGCCTCGGTTTCCCACGGGGAATCAATGCCAAGGCTGTCGCCAATCAGCCTTCCATTGATTCCTCACGGGCGGCGCGGTGCAGCGACGTGACCCATCCAGCCACACGTACACACACGTTGCCGCCCCGGGCCGCTATAAAAGCCGCCCCTCCCTCACCGGTAGAATCACCCGCCCGTAGCCCCCCTTCTCTCACCGCCGACACCCTCTCTCCCCGTCTCACCCCGTCTAGCCACCGCGCGCACGCACACCCCCGGTGGGTGAACGGTTCCCCCCCGATGCGGCGGCAGCCGACGGCTTCGGCCGCCACTCTCTCCACGAGTGGGAAGCTCACCTCCTCCATGAGGCGAACTACCCGGCGTGCCTCGACATGCACGCGCCGGGGCGATGGAGGCTCAGCGCCGGGGGCATCCCAGTCCCCCCTCTGCCCGACGTCGAACACCCCAGATATTTCCACGCTGAGATGGAGCGTGTACGGGCCTCCCTGTCGAGGAGAAGCGCGCCCTCTCACAGTACGACGTCGGCAACCACGAGGCGTGGGCGGCATACTTCGAACGCCGGCAGGCGGAGCGACTCGCCTCCTTCAACAACGCGTCGGTGGTCAGGGGGCGCAACAATAGCGACGGCCGCCGCCTGCGCCCCCGGCCGCACGCTGCATGCCGTCCTCGAGTACCTCAAGGGCTGCAACGATCCGCCGCTATAGTTGTTGGAAATATGCCCTAGAGGCAATAATAAATTAGTTATTATTATATTTCCTTGTTCATGATAATTGTTTATTATCCATGTTAGAATTGTATTGATAGGAAACTCAGATACATGTGTGGATACATAGACAACACCATGTCCCTAGTAAGCCTCTAGTTGACTAGCTCGTTGATCAATAGATGGTTACGGTTTCCTGACCATGGACATTGGATGTCGTTGATAACGGGATCACATCATTAGGAGAATGATGTGATGGACAAGACCCAATCCTAAGCCTAGCACAAGATCGTGTAGTTCGTATGCTAAAGCTTTTCTAATGTCAAGTATCATTTCCTTAGACCATGAGATTGTGCAACTCCCGGATACCGTAGGAGTGCTTTGGGTGTGCCAAACGTCACAACGTAACTGGGTGGCTATAAAGGTGCACTACGGGTATCTCCAAAAGTGTCTGTTGAGTTGGCACGAATCGAGACTGGGATTTGTCACTCCGTGTGACGGAGAGGTATCTCTGGGCCCACTCGGTAGGACATCATCATAAGGTGCACAATGTGATCAAGGAGTTGATCATGGGATGATGTGTTACGGAACGAGTAAAGAGACTTGCCGGTAACGAGATTGAACAAGGTATCGGGATACCGACGATCGAATCTCGGGCAAGTAATATACCGGTAGACAAAGGGAATTGTATACGGGATTGATTGAATCCTTGACATCGTGGTTCATCCGATGAGATCATCGTGGAACATGTGGGAGCCAACATGGGTATCCAGACCCCGCTGTTGGTTATTGGCCGGAGAGTTGTCTCGGTCATGTCTACATGGTTCCCGAACCCGTAGGGTCTACACACTTAAGGTTCGATGACGCTAGGGTTATTAGGAAGACTTGTATGTGATTACCGAATGTTGTTCGGGAGTCCTGGATGAGATCCCAGACGTCACGAGGAGTTCTGGAATGGTCCGGAGGTAAAGATTTATATATGGAAAGTCCTATTTTGGCCACCGAAAAATGTTCGGGATTTTTCGGTATTGTACTGGGAAGATTCTAGAAGGTTCCGTAGTGGGGCCCACCTACATGTGGGGACCCACATGAACGTGGGTAGTGGGGGCAAGGACACACACCCCTAGTCAAGGCGCACCAAGATTCCCCCTTAGAAGGAATAAGATCATATACCAAAGGGATAAGATCAAGATCCCTAAAAAGGGGGGTAACAATCGGTGGGGAAAGGAAATGATGGGATTTCTTTTCCCCACCTTTGCCAACGCCCCAATGGACTTGGAGGGCAAGAAACCAGCCCCCTCCACCCCTATATATAGTGGGGAGGCACATGGGAGCCGCACCCATCCCAAGGCGCAGCCCCTCCCCTCACCAACACCTCTCCTCCTCCGTTAAGAGCTTGGCGAAGCCCTGCCGGAGTACTGCTGCTCCACCACCACCACACCGTCGTGCTGCTATTGGAGCTTTCTTCCTCAACCTCTCCCTCCTCCTTGCTGGATCAAGGCGCGGGAGACGTCCTCGCTCCGTACGTGTGTTGAACGCGGAGGTGCCGTCCGTTCGGCGCTAGGATCATCGATGATTTGGATCACGACGAGTACGACTCCATCAACCCCGTTCTCTTGAACGCTTCCGCTCGCGATCTACAAGGGTATGTAGATGCACTCCTCTCCCTCTCATTGCTAGAAGACTCCATAGATTGATCTTGGTGAAATGTAGGAAAATTTTAAAATTCTGCTACGTACCCCAGCAGTGGTATCAGAGCCAGGTTTATGCGTAGTTTCTATGCATGAGTAGAACACAAGTTTGTTGTGGGCGTAGATATTGTCAATTTACTTGCCGTTACTAGTCTTATCTTGATTCGGCGGCATCGTGGGACGAAGCGGCCCGGACCGACCTTACACGTACTCTTACGTGAGACAGGTTCCACCGACTGTCATGCACTAGTTGCATAAGGTGGCTAGCGGGTGTCTGTCTCTCCCAGTTTAGTCGGATCGGGTTCGATGAAAAGGGTCCTTATGAAGGGTAAATAGTAATTGGCATATCACGTTGTGGTTTTTGCGTAGGTAAGAAACGTTCTTGCTAGAAACCCATAGCAGCCACGTAAAACATGCAACAACAATTAGAGGACGTCTAACTTGTTTTTGCAGGGTATGCTATGTGATGTGATGTGGCCAAAAGGATGTGATGAATGATATATGTGATGTATGAGATTGATCATGTTCTTGTAATAGGAATCACGACTTGCATGTCGATGAGTATGACAACCGGCAGGAGCCATAGGAGTTGTCTTAATTTATTTATGACCTGCATGTCAACATAAACTTCATGTAATTACTTTACTTTATTGCTAACCGTTAGCCGTAGTAGTAGAAGTAATAGTTGACGAGACAACTTCATGAAGACACGATGATGGAGATCATGATGATGGAGATCATGGTGTCATGCCGGTGACGATGATGATCATGGCGCCCCGAAGATGGAGATCAAAAGGAGCAAAATGATATTGGCCATATCATGTCACTATTTGATTGCATGTGATGTCTATCATGTTTTACATCTTATTTGCTTAGAATGACGGTAGCTTAAATAAGATGATCCCTCGCAATAATTTCAAGAAAGTGTTCCCCCTAACTGTGCACCGTTGCGAAGGTTCGTTGTTTCGAAGCACCACATGATGATCGGTTGTGATAGATTCTAACGTTCGAATAAAACGGGTGTAAGCCAGATTTACACAAGCAATACACTTAGGTTGACTTGACGAGCCTAGCATGTACAGACATGGCCTCGGAACACGGAAGACCGAAAGGTCGAACATGAGTCGTATAGAAGATACGATCATCATGAAGATGTTCACCGACGATGACTAGTCCATCTCACGTGATGATCGGACACGGCCTAGTTGACTCGGATCATGTATCACTTAGATAACTAGAGGGATGTCTATCTGAGTGGGAGTTCATCAGATGAACTTAATTATCATGAACATGGTCAAAAGATCTTTGCAAATTATGTTGTAGCTTACGCTTTAGTTCTACTGTTTAAGATACGTTCCTAGAGAAAATTTAGTTGAAAGTTGACAGTAGCAATTATGCGGACTGGGTTCGTATTCTGAGGATTGTCCTCATTGCTGCACAGAAGGCTTATGTCCTTAATGCACCGCTCGGTGTGCTGAACCTCAAGCGTCGGTTGTGGATGTTGCGAACATCTGACATACATGTTTTGATGACTACATGATAGTTCAGTGTGTAATGCTAAATGGTTTACAATTGAGGCACCAAAGACGTTTTCTGAAACATCACAGAACATATGAGATGTTCCAAGGGCTGAAATTGGGATTTCAGGCTCGTGCCCACGTCAAGAGGTGTAAGACCTCCGACAAGTTTCTTAGCCTGCAAACTAAGGGAGAAAAGCTAAATCATTGAGCAGGTGCTCAGATCGTCTGAGTACTACAATCACTTGAATCGAGTGGGAGTTAATCTTCCAGATGAGAAAGTGATGGTTCTCCATAGTCACTGCCACCAAGCTGTTAGAGCTTCGTGATGAACTATAACATATCAGGGATAGACATGATGATCCTTGAGCAATTCGCGATGTTTGACATCGCGAAAGTAGAAATCAAGTGGGAGCATCAATTGTTGATGGTTAGTAAAACCACTAGTTTCAAGAAGGGCAAGGGCAAGAAGGGATACTTCATGAAACGGCAAATCAGTTGCTGCTCTAGTGAAGAAACCCAAGGTTGAACCCAAAACCCGAGACTAAGTGCTTCTGTAATGAGGGGAACAATCACTAAAGCAGAACTACCCTAGATACTTGGTAGATGAGAAGTCTGGCAAGGTTGACAGAAGTATATAGGATATACATTGTATTAAATGTGTACTTTACTAGTACTCCTAGTAGCACCAGGGTATTAAGATACCGGTTCGGTTGCTAAGTGTTAGTAACTCGAAATAAAAAGCTATGGAAAAACGGAGACTAGCTAAAGGTGAGATGACAATATATGTTGGAAGTGTTTCCAAGGTTGATGTGATCAAACATCGCCTGCTCCCTCTACCATCGAGATTAGTGTTAAACCTAAATAATTGTTATTTGGTGTTTGCATTGATCATAGACATGATTGGATTATGTTTATCGCAAATACGGTTATTCATTTAAGGAGAATAATGGTTACTCTGTTTATTTGAATAATACCTTCAATGGTCTTGCACCTAAAATAAATGGTTTATTGAATCTCGATCGTAGTGATACACATGTTCATGCCAAAAGATATAAGATAGTAATGATAGTACCACATACTTGTGGCACTGCAATTTGAGTCATGTTGGTATAAAACGCATGCAGAAGCTCCATGTTGATGGATCTTTGGACTCACTCGTTTTTGAAAAGATTGAGACATGCGAACCATGTCTGTTGGTGGATATGCATGAAGAAACTCCATACAGATGGGTCGTTTGGACTCACCTGATTTTGAATCACTTGAGACATGCAAATCACACCACATGGGCAAGATGACTGAAAGGCCTCGTTTTCAGTAAGATGGAACAAGAAAGCAACTTGTTGGAAGTAATACATTTTGATGTGTGCAGTCCAATGAGTGATGAGGCACACAGTGGATATCGTTATGTTCTTACTTCACAGATGATTTGAGTAGATGATGAGTATATTTACTTGATGAAACACAAGTCTAAATTATTGAAAGGTTCAAGTAATTTCAGAGTGAAGTTGAAGATCGTCGTGACAAGATGATAAAATGTCTATGATATGATCATAGAGATGAATATCTGAGTTACGAGGTTGGCACACAATTAAGACATTGTGGAAATGGTTTCACAACTAATATCGCCTGGAACACCATAGTGTGATGGTGTGTCCGAACATCATAACTGCACCCTAATTGGATATGCTACATACCATGATGTTTCTTATCGAATTACCACTATCGTTTATGGGTTAGGCATTAGAGACAGCCGCATTCACTTTAAATAGGGCACCACACAATTCCGTTGAGACGACACCATATGGTTTAGGGAAACCTAAGCTGTCATTTCTTAAAAGTTTGGGGCTACGATGCTTATGTGAAAAGGTTTCAGGCTGATAAGCTCGAACCCAAAGCGGATGAATGCATCTTCATAGAATACCCAAAACAGTTGGGTATACCTCCCGTCTCAGATCCGAAAGCAATAGGGATTGTTTCTAGAATCGGGTCCTTTCTCGAGAAAAAGTTTCTCTCGAAAGAATTGAGTGGGAGGATGGTGGGGACTTGATGAGGTTATTGAACCGTCACTTCAACTAGTGTATAGCAGGGCACAAAGAGTTGTTCCTGTGGCACCTACACCAATTGAAGTGGAAGCTTATGATAGTGATCATGAGACTTCGGATCAAGTCACTACCAAACCTCGTAGGACGACAAGGATGCGTACTACTTCAGAGTGGTACGTAATCCTATCTTGGAGGTCATGTTGCTAGACAACAATGAACCTACGAGCTATGGAGAAGCGATGGTGGGCCCGGATTCCGAAAATTGGCTCGAGGCCATAAAATCCGAGAGGGGATCCATGTATAAAACAAAGTATAGACTTTGAAAGAACTACTTGATGGTCGTGAGGCTGTTGGGTGCAGATGGATTTTAAAAGGAAGACGGACAATGATGGTAAATGTCACCATTAAGAAAGCTCGACTTGTCGTTAACATGTTTCCCGACAAGTTCAAGGAGTTGACTACGATGAGACTTTCTCACTCGTAGAGATGCTAAGAGTCTGTTGTAATTATGTTAGCATTCACTGCATTATTTATGAAATCTTGCAGATAGGATGCCAAAATATTGTATCCTCACGATTTTCTTGAGGAAAGGTTGTATGTGATACAACCAGAAGGTTTTCACAATCCTGAAAGATGCTAACAAGTATGCAAAGCTCCAGCAATCCTTCTAAGGACTGGAGTAAGCATCTCGGAGTTGGAATATACGCTTTGATGATGATCAAAGATTTTGGGTTTATACAAAGTTTATGAGAAACTTGTATTTCCAAAGAAGTGAGTGAGAGCACTATAGAATTTCTGATGAGTATATGTTGTTGACATATTGTTGATCGGAAATGATGTAGAATTTCTGGAAAGCATATAGGGTTGTTTGAAAAGTGTTTTTCAATGGAAAACCTGGATTAAGCTACTTGAACATTGAGAATCAAGATCTATAAAGATAGATCAAAAACCGCTTAATAGCACTTTCAAACGAACACATACCATGACAAGACTTTGAAGGAGTTCAAAAATAGATCGGCCAAGAAGGAGTTCTTGGCTGTGTTATAAGGTATGAGTGTTGAGTAAGACTCAAGACCTGACCATGGTAGAAGAGAGAGAAAGGACAAAGGTCGTCCCCTATGCTTTAGATGTAGGCTCTACAGTATGCTATGCTGTGTACCGCACCTGAAGTGTGCCTTGCCATGAGTCAGTCAAGGGGTACAAGAGTGATCCAGGAATGGATCACATGACAGCGGTCGAACTTATCCTTAGTAACTAATGGAATAAGGAATTTTCTCGATTATGGAGGTGGTAAAAGAGTTCGTCGTAAAGGGTTACGCCGATGCAATCTTTGACACTAATCTGGATGATTCTGAGTAGTAAACCGGATTCATATAGTAGAACAGTTATTTGGAGTAGCTCCAAATAGAGCGTGGTAGCTGCATCTGCTAGATGACATAGAGATTTGCAAAGCAAACACGGATCTGAAAGGTTCAGACCCGTTAACTATAACATCTCTCACAAGCATAACATGATCAAACCCAAAACTCATTGAGTGTTAATCACATGGTAATGTGAACTAGATTATTGACTCTAGTAAACTCTTTGGGTGTTAATCACATGGGGATGTGACCTTGAGTGTTAATCACATAGCGATGTGAACAGGATTATTGACTCTAGTGCAAGTGGGAGACTGTTGGAAATATGCCCTAGAGGCAATAATAAATAGGTTATTATTATATTTCCTTGTTCATGATAATCGTTTATTATCCATCCTAGAATTGTATTGATAGGAAACTCAGATACATGTGTGGATACATAGACAACACCATGTCCCTAGTAAGCCTCTAGTTGACTAGCTCGTTGATCAATAGATGGTTACGGTTTCCTGACCATGGACATTGGATGTCGTTGATAACGGGATCACATCATTAGGAGAATGATGTGATGGACAAGACCCAATCCTAAGCCTAGCACAAGATCGTGTAGTTCGTATGCTAAAGCTTTTCTAATGTCAAGTATCATTTCCTTAGACCATGAGATTGTGCAACTCCCGGATACCGTAGGAGTGCTTTGGGTGTGCCAAACATCACAACGTAACTGGGTGGCTATAAAGGTGCACTACAGGTATCTCCGAAAGTGTCTGTTGGGTTGGCACGAATCGAGATTGGGATTTGTCACTCCGTGTGACGGAGAGGTATCTCTGGGCCCACTCGGTAGGACATCATCATAATGTGCACAATGTGATCAAGGAGTTGATCGCGGGATGATGTGTTAAGGAACGAGTAAAGAGACTTGCCGGTAACGAGATTGAACAAGGTATCGGGATACCGATGATCGAATCTCGGGCA
Source organism: Triticum urartu (assembly GCF_003073215.2). Lineage (NCBI taxonomy): Eukaryota > Viridiplantae > Streptophyta > Magnoliopsida > Poales > Poaceae > Triticum > Triticum urartu. The sequence continues at coordinate 498,708,925 of NC_053022.1, read as the reverse complement.
AGTAATATACCGGTAGACAAAGGGAATTGTATACGGGATTGATTGAATCCTTGACATCGTGGTTCATCTGATGAGATCATCGTGGAACATGTGGGAGCCAACATGGGTATCCAGACCCCGCTGTTGGTTATTGGACGGAGAGTTGTCTCAGTCATGTCTACATGGTTCCCGAACCCGTAGGGTCTACACACTTAAGGTTCGATGACGCTGGGGTTATTAGGAAGACTTGTATGTGATTACCGAATGTTGTTCGGAGTCCCGGATGAGGTCCCAGACGTCACGAGGAGTTCCGGAATGGTCCAGAGGTAAATATTTATATATGGGAAGTCCTATTTTGGCCACCGGAAAATGTTCGGGATTTTTCGGTATTGTACCGGGAAGATTCTAGAAGGTTTCGTAGTGGGGCCCACCTGCATGTGGGGACCTACATGAACGTGGGTAGTGGGGGCAAGGCCCCACACCCCTGGTCAAGGCACACCAAGATTCCCCCTTAGAAGGAATAAGATCATATCCCAAAGGGTTAAGATCAAGATCCCTAAAAAGGGGGGGTAACAATCGGTGGGGAAAGGAAATGATGGGATTTCTTTCCCCCACCTTTGCCAACGCCCCAATGGACTTGGAGGGCAAGAAACCAGCCCCCTCCACCCCTATATATAGTGGGGAGGCACATGGGAGCCGCACCCATCCCAAGGCGCAGCCCCTCCCCTCCCCAACACCTCTCCTCCTCCGTTAAGAGCTTGGCGAAGTCCTGTCGGAGTACTGCTGCTCCACCACCACCACGTCGTCGTGCTGCTGTTGGAGCTTTCTTCCTCAACCTCTCCCTCCTCCTTGCTGGATCAAGGCACGGGAGACGTCCTCGCTCCGTACGTGTGTTGAACGCGGAGGTGCCGTCCGTTCGGCGCTAGGATCATCGGTGATTTGGATCACGACGAGTACGACTCCATCAACCCCGTTCTCTTGAACGCTTCCGCTCGCGATCTACAAGGGTACGTAGATGCACTCCTCTCCCTCTCATTGCTAGAAGACTCCATAGATTGATCTTGGTGAAACGTAGGAAAATTTTAAAATTCTGCTACGTTCCCCAACAATAGTACCCGGCGACCCCGGCCCCCGTCGGAGTGTCGGCCCGTGGCTGTCGCGGCGAATGTTGGGCGGGTGTTCCTCCTCCTCCTCCCGATCCTCCTCCCACTCCTCTGGACGCCGGCGCTCGTCAGCGTCAAGCCCGAGCCCGTGGAAACACCGCACGGCCGGCGCACCCGCAGCGCCGGCATCGTCATCAATGAGGGCGGCCGTGCCTCCTCCTTGGCTTCCCCCCGCCTCGTCAAGCCGAAGACGGAGCCGGGGCTCACCGCCGTGAAGAGCGGACCCGATGACGCGCTCGACGACGAGGCCGCCATGAAGTGGGCCCGGCAGGATTGGGCCCGGCTGGAGATCGAGCGCCAGTGCCGAGGAGATCGCCGTGCACTGTCGTGGACGCGAGGAGGGAGGCATGATAGTGCTCCAGGACAGCGACAAGGATGACGCGCCGCCGCCTGCCAAACCTGTCCGCCAGGGCGACCCCGGGCAGGGGTCCAGCAGGGATGGCCGTGTGAAGAAGGAGAAGGAGGAGGACGACGGCGGCGACGACGGTGACTACGCCGCGTTAAGCCAGTTTTTCAGCTTGTAGGCACGGCCCTTTGTTTTTTTTAAGTAGATTTCATGTTTTCTGTATGTAAAAAAGTATGGAGCGCCTAATCTATGTCGTGTTTGCCGAATTTATGCCGAATCTATGTTGTGTTTGCCGAATTTTGGCCGAATGTTTCTTTTAAAATGTTTACAAAGAAGGGCGTCTAGGGGCAATGTAGCGACCAGACCTCAAACAGTCTGACCTCTATGCTCAGGTGTCATCCCTGGATCAGTAATGCTGACACCACACAGTACTTTGAAGGATTTATAACAGAGTAGCAATCACATACTTATTACATCGAATGTCTTAAAGAGAACCTATTACAATAAATATGGCTTAAGACCATCTAATAACGATAACAGCGGAAGGCTTGGAAGATAAGCGAGTCCATCAACTCCAACGGCATCACTGTGTATAGAACCACGACCTAAAAGACACCTTACTCGTCGTCTGAAAAGTCTGCAACATGAAACGTTGCAGCCCGAAAACGGGTCAGCACATGGAATATAATATGCTGGCAATGTAACACATAGAGAGTAATGAAGAATTAAGCCTATACTATATGCATATATGGCTGGTGGAAAGCTCTATGGTTACAGTTTTGCGTAAAGCCAATTTTTCCCTACAGCAAAGGAATAAATTTTATTTAACTATCATGGTGGTTGTTAAACATTGAGAATGGTTGACAGCATCCTCAATCCCAATTAAAGTAATCATCATTAAAACCCAACAACATTAATTTAGAGTAACATGATGAGATTCACATGATATCCAAGTACTAGATACTCAAAAACGTCCATAACCAGGGACACGACTAACCATGATTAGTTTGTACACTCTGCAGAGGTTTGCGCACTTTTCCCCACAAGACTCGATCGCCTCCGTTGGATTTCTCGCACTACACGGTGTTTGAGAAACGGATGACCGAGACATAGTCTTTCAGAAGCGCTAGCACCTTACGATGTGATAGACCGTACCAACCTACATCCCCTACATCTGCTAGTCTACCATTGTAAGAGTTCGCACGACTTAGTCAACTATGCTAGAGCCCATAATGGCTTGTGGCTGCACACGGAAGTTTCTAGTATGAATAATCTCATGATCCCTTTGAGCCTGGGTGGCGGTCCATAAAGAAAAACAACAGGCAATCCTGGAATACCCAGGTACCTCAATCCACCCAGATGTGTGTTTAACTTGCCACCTTAGATAAACCATTAATTAACAAACTCACATCTGTCATGGATATCACTCACCCAATCCACGTCTACTAGCATAGCATGGCATAATAGGCAAACGTAGAAGTAACTCCCAAAGGTTTGATAATAAAACAGGTAATATGTTCTACCTCAACTACTTCCCATCCCACAATTTAATTAGATCCTAATCATGCAATGTTTGAGGATTGATCTAATGCAATAAAACTGGGTAGTAAAAGAGGTATGATCAAAGTGTTACTTGCCTTGCTGATGATCCGCGAAACCTAGAGATTCGAAGTAACAGGCGGCGCACTCCGGGTATTCTATCGCAGACAAACAAACAAGCATACAATAAGTACTCATCTAATGCACAGGTAAAACTCAAATAAGAGATCTAACCAGAAAGTTCAACTTAAGAACTCCGGTTTGCAAAAAGAAACAAATCGAACGAAGCAACGAAAGTCAAATGGCGAAAGAAAACAACTTCGTTCTACTAATCTGGATCTAAGTCAAATTTTACAGAAGCAAAAACTGGTTTAAGTTGGTTAAACGGATAGAAGGTTTCGATACGAAACTCCAGGCACTTGAATCGCTTGATTCCGATAAACGAGCGAAAAGTTATACTAAAATGAAAATCGGATCAGAAATCGCGATCAGAAATAATCGTGGAAAATTCGAGAAAAAGAAAAACGACGAACGGATTAACGAACGAACGTTCGTTATCCAGATATAAATCGTGAATACGTTCTTTAAAATGAATGAACGAGCGAATGCTCGCTATTTAACTTAAACCAAAAAAAACCGATCTAATAAAAAAACGAAAACTAAAAAAATGAAAATAAAATCGACGGAAAACGGAACGGTTTTTCGAAAAAAATGGCGACGCGAGTTACGAGGCGAACCTCGGGCGGCGGGTCGGCGGCGGGGTCCGGCGTCGGAGGCGGCGGCGGCGCAGGCGGCGGCGGCGGGCGCGGGACTCGAGGGCGGCGGCGGCTGGCGGCTAGGGTTTCGGCCCGGGGCTGGGCCGCGGCTTATAAAGCCTGACGGGCCTAGTGTCCGGGTCGGACACGGCCTGTAGGTCGGTTGCCCTCTTTTTTTTAAAAATAATTTCGCGCAGAAGAAAAATAAAAAGAAATACTAAATGGACTCCAAAAATCCCGAAATAAATTTTCCCCGACTTCTAAAATCAAGCCGGACAAAGCGAACATTTATTTGGGGCCTAAATGCAATTTTGAAAAAACGCATATTTTTCCTAAATTCAAATAAAAATATCGAAAAACTCCAAAATAAAATCTTAGTTGATTTTATTATTAAATCCTCAATATTTCTTTATTTTGGGAAAGTCATTTTATTCCCTCTCTCATATTTTTGTAATAGAAATAATTGATGATAAAATAAATAAAATCAAATGATCCTATTCTCAAAATTTGAGAAAACTCAAATATGAAAATAACGAAATCCCCAACTCTCTCCGTGGGTCCTTGAGTTGCTTAGGATTTCTAGGATCGAAACCAAAAGCAAATAAAATATGATATGCAATGATGATCTAATGTATAACATTCCAATTTGAAAATTTGGGATGTTACAAAAACCTACCCCCCTTAAGATGAATCTCGCCCTCGAGATTCGGGTTGGCTAGAAAATAGTTGAGGGTGGTCCTTGAGCAAATCTTCCTCTCGTTCCCAGGTGGCTTCATCCTCCGTGTGGTGGCTCCACTGAACCTTGCAAAACTTGATAACCTTGCTGCGAGTGACTCGGCTGGCAAACTCGAGAATCTTAACTGGCTTCTCCTCATAGGTCAAATTGTTATCCAATTGAATTGCTTCCAATGGCACTGTGTCTCTCAAAGGTATGTCAGCCATCTCCGCGTGGCACTTCTTCAACTGGGAAACGTGGAACACGTCATGAACTCCTGATAATCCTTTGGGCAATTCCAACTTGTAGGCTACTTCTCCCATACGTTCTGATACTCGGTATGGTCCCACAAATCATGGCGCTAACTTTCCCTTAAATCCAAAGCGCTTTATTCCCCGAAGTGGTGATACTCGAAGATAAACTCGGTCTCCGACTTCATAAACTGTCTCCTTGCATTTAGAGTTTGCGTAGCTCTTCTGCCTGGACTGGGCTACCTTGAGCCTATCGCGAATCAACTTCACCTTCTGTTCAGACTCCTTAATCAAATCAGGTCCAAACAACTAGCGGTCTCCAACTTCATCCCATGACAATGGTGTCCTGCACCTCCTTCCGTATAAGGCTTCGAAAGGGGCCATTTTCAAACTGGGTTGATAGCTGTTGTTGTAAGAGAACTCTGCATATGAAAAATTGTCATCCCAACTAGATCCATAATCTAGCGCACAAGCTCTCAGCATATCCTCCAAAATCTGATTGACTCTCTCGGTCTGTCCATCTGTCTGTGGATCAAAAGCTGTACTGAACTCTAGCCTGGTACCCAAAGTTTCGTGCAACTGCTTCCAAAACTTTGAGGTAAACTGGGTTCCTCTGTCTGATACGATACTCCTCGGAACTCCATGTAAACATACAATCCTGGTCATGTATATCTTTGCCAACTTAGCACTGGTGTAAGTGGTCTTTACCGGGATGAAATGAGCTACCTTCGTCAATCAATCAACTACAACCCAAATCGAGTCATAGCCGGAACGAGTCCTTGGTAATCCTGTGATAAAATCCATGCCTAGCTTATCCCACTTCCATTCGGGTATCGACAATGGCTGTAATAATCCTGCCGGCTTTTGATGCTCTGCCTTTACTCTCTAACATACATCACAAACTGCTACATACTCCGCAATATCTTTCTTCATTCCGGTCCACCAGAAAATATCCTTCAAATCCAAACACATCTTGGTATTTCCTGGGTGAATCGAATACGGTGAATCATGTGCCTCTTGCAGAATTAACTTCCTGATCTCCGGGTCATTGGGCACATAAACACGGTCTTCAAACCATAGGGTATCGTGCTCATCCTCACGAAATCCTTTTCCTTCGCTCATTTTCTCCTTTATGGTGGCAATCCCCTTGTCAGTCTTCTGAGCTTCTCTGATTCTATCCATCAAAGTTGACTGAATCTCCAATGCTGCTACATAGCCTCTCGGAACTATCTCCAAACATAGCTCACGAAGATCCTCGGCTAACTCCTTTGGTCTTTCTCCCGTCATTAGCGTATTGACATGGCTCTTACGGCTCAATGCGTCAGCTACTACATTAGCCTTTCCGGGATGGTAATGCAATCTCATATCATAATCCTTGATGAGCTCCAACCATCTCCTTTGTCTGAGGTTCAACTCCTTCTATGTGAAAATGTACTTCAAACTCTTGTGATCCGTGTACACTTCACAATGGTTTCCAATGAGGAAATGTCTCCATGTTTTCAATGCATGCACTACGGCTGCTAATTCCAAATCATGCGTGGCATAATTCAATTCGTGAGGTTTCAGTTGTCGTGAAGCATACGAAACAACTCTTCCCTCCTGCATCAGCACTGCTCCAAGTCCTCGACATGAAGCGTCGCAATATACCTCATAATCCTTGGTCTGATCTGGCAGAATCAACACTGTGAGGTAACCAAACGTTTCTTCAACTCCTGGAAACTGGCCTCACACTCCTCAGTCCATATGAACTTGGTATCCTTCTTCAACAACTCCGTCATAGGCTTTGCAATCTTTGAGAAGTTCTCAATAAATCTCCGGTAGTATCCTGCGAGTCCAAGGAAACTCCGGATCTCTCCAACTGTTGTTGGTGCTTCCCAATTGGTCACGGTGATAACCTTTGTGGGATCAACTGCTATTCCTTCTCCGGATATAACGTGTCCGAGGAATCCCACTTCCTTCAACCAAAACTCACATTTGCTGAACTTGGCATATAACTGATGTTCTCTGAGCTTCTCAAGTACCAATCGCAAATGTTCCTTATGCTCCTCTTCATTCTTCGAGTAAACCAGAATATCATCAATGAACACCATGACGAACTTATCCAAAAACTCCATAAATGCTTTGTTCATCATGTTCATAAAATAGGCAGGTGCGTTAGTCAGACCAAATGACATAAGGTATACTCATACAGTCCATATCTTGTGGTGAATGTTGTCTTAGGTATGTACTGCTCTCGAATCTTCAACTGATGGTACCCTGATCGCAAATTGATCTTGGAAAACACTTTGGCTCCTTGCAAATGATCAAACAGATCATTGATCATTGGTAGTGGGTACTTGTTCTTGATGGTTACTTCATTCAATCTGCGGTAATCAACAACCATTCTTAACGATCCATCCTTTTTCTCCACTAGAAGTACTGGTGATCCCCAAGGTGAAGAACTTGGGAGAATATAACCTTTATCCAGTAACTCCTTAATCTGTTTCTTAATCTCCACCAAATCCTTTGCAGGCATCCTGTATGGTCTCTTCGATATTGGCCCTGTGCCTGGCAAAAGCTCAATCAAAAACTCAATGTCTCTATCCGGTGGCATGCCTGGCAACTCTTCTGGAAATACGCCAGGGAAATCCTTTACCACTGGTACTTCCTCCTGCACAACTCCTGTCAAGGAATTTGCTTGAATCCTTTTCGGCACATGCCGTGATACATACTTGATCCTTCTTCCTTCTGGCGTTGTAAGCAAAATTGTCTTACTAGCACATTCAATGTTCCCTTCATACTTTGACAACCAATCCATGCCTAATATCACATCCAGTCCTTGAGATTCCAATACTATTAGGTCTGAGGGAAACACATAGTTACCAATCCTTAATGGTAACCGATCACACCATCGACTAGCCATATACTCTGCTCCAGGCAAGGTTACTAACATGGGTGACCTAAGGGCTTGGGTTGGCAGGTTGTACTTATCCACAAATCCCCTTGATATGTATGAATGCGATGCACCAGTATCAAAAAGAATGAGTGCAGTAAATGACTTAACCAAAAACTTACCTATTACTGCATCATGCTGAGCTTCAACCTCCTCCACATTAACGTGGTTCACATGTCCCCTGTTGAAAGGGTTCGGCTTCTTTCCAGAGCTTCCATTACCATTCTGGCCTTCAAGACATTCATTGGCATAATGTCCTGTCTTCGAGCACTTAAAACAGGTGACTTGGCTCAGGTCTCTCTTAGCTGGGGTTGATGGGGTGGTACGGTTCTGGCCGTTGCTTCCTCCATTCCCATTACCATTCTTGGAGCCATTATGGTTGTGCGAGCTACCTCCTCCATGGGTATGCTGAAAATGAACTCCCGGTTTAGGGGTAAGACGGGGCTTCTGCCGAGCTCCTGAATTATACTTCCCATGTCCATACTTCCTCTTGCAGTTTTCAATCTGCTGCTGCTTCCCCTCAATCATAAGCACATGGTCTACCAACTCCTGGTAGTTGTTAAAACTTGCTACCATCAACTGCATACTCAGCTCGTCATTCAGTCCTTCCAGAAACTTCTCCTGCTTAGCTGCATCCATAGCAACGTCATCTGGGGCATAACGTGCTAGCTTACTAAAGTCATCCACATACTGGCCAACTGTCCGTCCTCCTTGGCACAAGTTGCGAAACTCACGCTTCTTCATGGCCATAGCTCCTGCTGAAACATGGGCAGTACGGAAAGCTTGCTGAAACTGATCCCATGTGATAGTGTCTATAGGGTAAGTGGCTGTAAAATTCTCCCACCATGCTGCTGCGGGTCCTTCAAGCTGATGTGTGGCAAATTTCACCTTTTCCCCATCTGTACATCATGCAGTGGTCAACTCCCTCCCTGTCTTGCGGAGCCAATCATCTGCTACTATCGGCTCGGTGCTACTGGAAAACACCGGCGGATTCAGCCTAAGAAAACGGGTTAAGTGATCAACTGGTGGTGGCGACGGTGGGTTGTTGTTGTTGTTGTTCTGGTTCTGGACTAACAACTGCATCAAAGCATTCTGCTGCTGGATCAACTGAGTGAGGTCCAGTGGGAAAGCAAATCCGTTGTCACGTCTCGGAGGCATCTGAGGGTTTAGAAAAGATGAGAATTAAGAATAGAATGAGGTCTAAAGAGAAAACACTACCCAAATGCACATGAGACAAATGCACACAAAATCACTTCATTCAATCAAACAAGGCATACAATCGGTCTAGAACTATCGCAAAAGTGCGTGGACTATACTATGTACATGGTGGAACACTACTACTGTTATGGTAGTCTACTAGAAAAACTGCTCCGATGAAGACTCCATGATATCTGCTCCAGCTTCGTCTTCGAAATCATCATCACTGGGATCGGAATCAGTGTCGTCGATGATGATGTAGTTATCTGGACAGGTGCAATCTTCATCTTCTCCTCCGGGTGCTGAGTTCCCCATGAGTTCTTCAATCTTCTCCTTAAGATCGCCGTTTTGTCTCACTAGAGCTACAATCTCATCCATGTAGTCCTTGCGAGTGGCCTTCAGTTCTCCTTCTAGTTCAATAATCTTAGCTTTTGCTTTCTTAAAATCCATCATGTCTGCGCACATCTGGTTCTCCTGGCGTCGAATGTGCTGGTTTAACTCTTGGATGAAAGCTGCAATGGATCTATCCTTCTTGGTGTTGACTATCTCCCATTGTTCATCTCGGCGTCCGCAAATCTGGTAAATAGTATCCTTGAGGTCTTCTTGGTAAACTTCTCCAATGCATCCCATGGTTATGTGAGCTGCCATGCTCTTTCCCAGACTCCAGGTTGGTGCATTAAAAACACACTCTATGGGCTCCGTGACTGGGGTGAACGTTCTTCCTGGAATTTGAGCTTGAATCTTCCAACGCTCCTCTTCGGGTAAAGTGGCGTTGTAGGTCCCGGTGAAGCTTGGTATTCCAATATTCAGGTACTTGGTGACTTCCTTCAGGTGTCGTCCAAAAGGTGTATCTTCATCAGGTTGGGTGAACTTGATCCTTGCTTCCGTCATCCTAAAAGAGTAGAAAAGATGAGGAGTCAGAAATGAGAAGAGAGAGTAGTGATCTAGAGCTTTAGCTTAGTGGTCGTGTCCTATAGTCAGCGTGTGCTCTGATACCATCTCTGTAGCGGCCAGACCTCAAACAATCTGACCTCTGTGCTCAGGTGTCATCCCTGGATCAGTAATGCTGACACCACACAGTACTTTGAAGGATTTATAACAGAGTAGCAATCACACACTTATTACATCGAATGTCTCAAAGAGAACCTATTACAATAAATATGGCTTAAGGCCATCTAATAACGATAACAGCGGAAGGCTTGGAAGATAAGCGAGTCCATCAACTCCAACGGCATCACTGAGTATAGAACCACGACCTAAAAGGCACCTTACTCGTCATCTGAAAAGTCTGCAACATGAAACGTTGCAGCCCGAAAATGGGTCAGCACATGGAATATGCTGGCAATGTAACACATAGAGAGTAATGAAGAATAAAGCCTATACTATATGCATATATGGCTGGTGGAAAGCTCTATGGTTACAGTTTTGCGTAAAGCCAATTTTTCCCTACAACAAAGGAATAAATTTTATTTAACTATCATGGTGGTTGTTAAACATTGAGAATGGTTGACAGCATCCTCAATCCCAATTAAAGTAATCATCATTAAAACCCAACAACATTAATTTAGAGTAACATGATGAGATTCACATGATATCCAAGTACTAGATACTCAAAAACGTCCATAACCGGGGACACGGCTAACCATGATTAGTTTGTACTCTGCAGAGGTTTGCGCACTTTTCCCCACAAGACTCGATCGCCTCCGTTGGATTTCTCGCACTACACGGTGTTTGAGAAACGGATGACCGAGACATAGTCTTTCAGAAGCGCTAGCACCTTATGATGTGATAGACCATACCAACCTACATCCCCTACATCTGCTAGTCTACCACTGTAAGAGTTCGCACGACTTAGTCAACTATGCTAGAGCCCATAATGGCTTGTGGATGCACACGGAAGTTTCTAGTATGAATAATCTCATGATCCCTTTGAGCCTGGGTGGCGGTCCATAAAGAAAAACAACAGGCAATCCTGGAATACCCAGGTACCTCAATCCACCCAGATGTGTGTTTAAGTTGCCATCTTAGATAAACCATTAATTAACAAACTCACATCTGTCATGGATATCACTCACCCAATCCACGTCTACTAGCATAGCATGGCATAATAGGCAAACGTAGAAGTAAGTCCCAAAGGTTTGATAATAAAACAGGTGATAGGTACTACCTGAACTACTTCCCATCCCACAATTTAATTAGATCCTAATCATGTAATGTTTGAGGATTGATCTAATGCAATAAAACTGGGTAGTAAAAGAGGTATGATCAAAGTGTTACTTGCCTTGCTGATGATCCGCGAAACCTAGAGATTCGAAGTAACAGGCGGCGCACTCCGGGTATTCTATCATAGACAAACAAACAAGCATACAATAAGTACTCATCTAATGCATAGGTAAAACTCAAATAAGAGATCTAACCAGAAAGTTCAACTTAAGAACTCCGGTTTGCAAAAAGAAACAAATCGAACGAAGCAACAAAAGTCTAACGGCGAAAGAAAACAACTTCGTTCTACTAATCTGGATCTAAGTCAAATTTTACAGAAGCAAAAACTTGTTTAAGTTGGTTAAACGGATAGGGGGTTTCGATACGAAACTCCAGGCGCTTGAATCGCCTGATTCCGATAAACGAGCGAAAAGTTATACTAAAACGAAAATCGGATCAGAAATCGCGATAAGAAATAATCGCGGAAAATCCGAGAAAAAGAAAAACGACGAACGGGTTAATGAACGAACGTTCATTATCCGGATCTAAACGACGAATACGTTCGTTAAAACGAACGAACGAGCGAACGCTCCCTATTTAACCTAAACCGAAAAAAATCAATCTAATAAAAAAACGGAAACTAAAAAAACCGGTGGAAAAACCGACGGAAAAACCGAACGGTTTTTCGAAAAAAATGGAGGTGCGGATTACAAGGCGAACCTCGGGCGGCGGGTCGGCGGCGGCGCAGGAGGCGGCGGCGGCGGGCGCGGGGCTCGAGGGCGGCGGCGGCGGGCGCGGGGCTCGAGGGCGGCGGCGGCTGGCGGCTAGGATTTCGGCTCGGGGCTGGGCCACGGCTTATAAAGCCTGCCGGGCCTAGTGTCCGGGTCGGACACGGCCCGTAGGTCGGTTGCCCTCTTTTTTTTAAATAATTACGCACAGAAGAAAAATAAAAAGAAATACTAAACGGACTCCAAAAATCCCGAAATAAATTTTCCCCGACTTCTAAAATCAAGCTGGACAAAGTGAACATTTATTTGGGGCCTAAATGCAATTTTGAAAAACGCATATTTTTCCTAAATTCAAATAAAAATATCAAAAAACTCCGAAATAAAATCTTAGTTGATTTTATTATTAAATCCTCAATATTTCTTTATTTTGGGAAAGTCATTTTATTCCCTCTCTCATATTTTTGTAATAGAAATAATTGATGATAAAATAAATAAAATCAAATGATCCTATTCTCAAAATTTGAGAAAACACAAATATGAAAATAACGAAATCCCCAACTCTCTCTGTGGGTCCTTGAGTTGCTTAGGATTTCTAGGATCGAAACCAAAAGCAAATAAAATATGATATGCAATGATGATCTAATGTATAACATTCCAAATTGAAAATTTGGGATGTTACAGGCAACCTGGGGCGGCAACTGGGAACCCGATCGCCCCCACGGCGAAAATATCGTCGGTTCGCCCCCAAGCGGCGCTTTTTCTAGCCCGTGGGGGGCGAACGGCTGGAGATGCTCTAATGAGTTTAGTCACGGGATCTTGTATTCCGAAACGAGTAAAGAGACTTTCCAGTAACGAGATTGAACTAGGTATGGAGATACCGACGATCAAATCTCGGGCAAGTAACATATCGCCGGACAAAGGGAATTGCGTACAGTTTTGACTGAATCCTTGACATCGTGGTTCAACCGCTAAAGATCTTTGTTGAATATGTAGGAACCAATATGGGCATCTAGGTTCTGCTATTGGTTATTGACCAGAGAGGAGTCTCGGTCATGTCTGCATATTCCCGAACCTGTAGGGTCGCACGCTTAACGTTTGGTAGTACTAGGGTAGTATTGAGATATTAACAGCGGAAAGTCCGAAGGTTGTTTGGAGTATCGTATGGGATCTGGGATATCACGAGGAGCTCCGGAATCGTCTGGAGGTAAAGATTCATATATGGGAAGTCCTGTTTTTGCCACTATAATAGTTTGGGGACTTACCGGCAAGTGTATCGAAAACACCGAAGGGATCCGGGGGTCCACCAGCCCCGGGGACCTGTGTGGGCTGTAAGGGAGGGCTTACTGGCCTAGATGGTCCAGGCGCACCAGCCCCCCAAAGTGGCCCATGCGCCTAGGGTTTGGAGGAACCCTGAGTGGGGCGCCCCCCTTGGCTTGGGGGGCAAGTTTCCCCACTAGGGCCGTGATGCGGCTTGAAGCTACGTTGGTATTTCCCCAAAGAGGAAGGGATGATGCAGCACAGCGGTGGTAGGTATTTCCCTCAGTTATGAGACCAAGGTTATCGAACCAGTAGGAGAACCAAGCAACACAACTTAAATAGCCCCAGCACACAAATAAAAAATACTCGCAACCCAACGTGTAAAAGGGGTTTTCAATCCCTTTCGGGTAGCAGCGCCTCAAGATAGGCAAATGGGCGTGAATAAAATTGTAGTTGATTGATAATGCCAAATAAAATAAATAAGAATAAAACGCAGCAGGGTATTTTTGTATTTTTAGTTTAATAGATCTGAAAATAAAAGCAAAGGAAAAGTATCGCAAAGGCAAATAATATGAGAAAGAGATCCGGGGGCCGTAGGTTTCGCTAGTGGCTTCTCTCGAGAATAATAGCAAACGGTGGGTAAACAAATTACTGTTGGGCAATTGATAGAACTTCAAATAATCATGAAGATATCCAGGCAATGATCATTACATAGGCATCACATCCAAGATTAGTAGACCGATTCCTGCCTGCATCTACTACTATTACTTCACACATCGACCGCTATCCAGCATGCATCTAGTGTATTAAGTTCATGAAGAAACGGAGTAATGCAATAAGAACGATGACATAATGTAGACAAGATCTATCTATGTAGAGATAGACGCCGTCGTTTTATCCTTAGTAGCAACGATACATACGTGTCGGTTCCCCTTCTGTCACTGGGATCAAGCACCGTAAGATCGAACCCACTACAAAGCACCTCTTCCCATTGCAAGATAAATAGATCAAGTTGGCCAAACAAAACCAAAATATCGTAGAATAAATACGAGGCTATAAGCAATCATGCATATAAGAGATCAAAGAAACTCAAATAACTTTCATGGATATAAAAAGAAAGATCTGATCATAAACTCAAAGTTCATCCGATCCCAACAAACACACCGCAAAAAGAGTTACATCATATGGATCTCCAAGAAACCATTGTATTGAGAATCAAATGAGAGGGAGGAAGCCATCTAACTACTAAGTACGGACCCGAAGGTCTACAAAGAACTACTCACGCATCATCGGAGAGGCACCAATGGAAGTGGTGAACATTTCCGTGATGGTGTCTAGATTGGATCTGGTGGTTCTGGACTCTACGGCGGCTGGAATTGATTTTCGTCGACTCCCCTAGGGTTTCTGGAATATTAGGGTATTTATAGAGCAAAGAGGCGGTCCGGGGGGCACCCGAGGTAGGCACAACCCACCAGGGCGCGCCTAGGCCTCCTGGCGCGCCCTGGTGGGTTGTGCTCCCCTCGGAGCACCCCAAGGCGCTGCCTTGGCCCATTGGGTGTCTTCTGGTCCATAAAAACCTCCGTAAAGTTTCGTTGCATTTGGACTCCATTTGGTATTGATTTCCTGCGATGTAAAAAAAACATGCAGAAAACAACAACTGGCACTTGACACTATGTCAATAGGTTAGTACCAAAAAATGATATAAAATGACTATAAAATGATTATAAAACATCCAATATTGATAATATAACAGCATGGAACAATAAAAAATTATAGATACATTGGAGACGTATCAGCATCCCCAAGCTTAACTCATGCTCGTCCTCGAGTAGGTAAGTGATAAAAACAGAATTTTTGATGTGGAATGCTGCCTAACATGTCATATCATATTTCTTTTCTTTATAGCATGGACATTTGTACTTTTATATTGTTCAAAGCAATAGTCTAGTTTTCACATGACAACTTAAATACTCTAGCATATCAATAAGCAACCATTGTCTTTCAAAATATCAACGCTAAAATAAGCTATCCCTAGCGCATCATGCTTAATCATTGATCCATTCATGAAACACACTCGAATATTAACTACACCTAATGCTCAAGTATGATCATAGTGCCTCCTAGTTGGTGCTTTACAAGAGAAGAATGGAGACTCAAATTCAAAATAAAAATTGCATAAAGTAAAAGAAAGGCACTTCGTATAGGGAAGTAGGGATTTGTGTCCTTCCCACCAACGAAAACGACTTAGAGTTCCCAACACTTTCCATGCTATATATATCATAGGTGGTTCCCAAACAGAAAATAAAGTTTATTCCTTTTTCCACCATACTTTCACTTTCCATGGCTAACCGTATCCATGGGTGCCTTCCATACCAACACTTTCCAAGGAATTTATTATTTGGCAACATAAAGTAAATTCATTTTTTCATTTCGGAACTGGGCATCCCTAATACCTTTGCCTTACTCTCGTGCAATGACAAGTGAATAAACACTCATCGTGAGAATAACACATCTAGCATGGAAAATATTAGCCACCCCTCACTGCCTCGCGAGCGGTACGAACACACAAAAGAGAAGTTTATTTTGAAAATTAGAGATGGCACATACAAATTTGCTTAGAACAGCAAAAGAACACCGCATATAGGTAGAAATAGTGGACTCGTGTGGAAAAACCGGTTTAAAGGTTTTTGGATGCACAAGTAGTGATCATACTTAGTGCAAAATGAAGGCTAGCAAAAGATTGAGAAGCGACCAACCAAGAAACGAATAATCTCATAAGTGAGAGTTAAGCGTAATTAACACCGAATAATGCACCACAAGTAGGATATAATTTCATTGCATAATTGTTGACTTTTGTGCTTGCACAGGGAATCACAAACCTTAACACCAATATTCTTACTAATGCATAATTACTCATCAAGATGACTCACATATCACATCATTATATCTCAAAACTATTACTAAGAATCAAGTTTATTTTGTCCAATGATCTTCATGAAAGTTTTTATTATATCCTTCTTGGATATCCATCACTTTGGAACTAATTTTCATAAGTTTCTTTTGATAATCTCAAACAAATATAAGTGAAGATCATGAGCATAAAATTTCTTTCTCTCAAATTAATTTAAGTGAAGCAAGAGAGAATTTCTTAAAAAATTTAATAACTCTCAAATAAATCTAAGTTAAGCAAGAGAGCATTTCTTCAAAAATACTAAAGCACACTGTGCTAAAAAAGATATAAGTGAAGCACTAGAGCAAGTCCATAGCTCATAAAAATTTAAGTTAACTATAGAGAGCAATTCTAACAAGTCATGACGTAATTTTGGCTCTCTCAAATAGGTGTGTCCAGCAAGGAATCAAGAATTAAAACACCAAATAAAACAAGCAAAGACTCATATCATACAAGACGCTCCAAGCAAAAAACATAGTATGTGACGAATAAAAATATAGCTTCGAGTAAAATACCGATGGTCGTTAGAAGAAAGAGGGGATGCCACTCAGGGCATCCCCAAGCTTAGTTGCTTGCTCTCTTTTGGATAATAGCTTGGGATGCCGGGGCATCCCCAAGCTTAGGCTCTTCTTACTCCTTATTCCTTCATCCATCGTCAGATAACCCAAAACTTGAAAACTTCAATCACACAAAACTCAACAAAACCTCCGTGAGATCCGTTAGTATAAGAAAGCAAATCACTACTATAAGTACTATAGAAAACCAATTCTTATTTTTTTTCTTGCATTATATCTATTGTATTCAAACTTTTCTATGGCAAAAACTCATCAAAGAAAACCATAGAACCATCAAAACAAGCACACAACGCAAAGAAAACAGAATCTGTCAAAAACAGAATAGTCTGTAGCAATCTGGATATTTTGAATACTTCTGAAACTCCAAAAATTCAGATAAATTAGGAAGACCTGAGCAATTTGTATATTAATCTTCTGCAAAAAGAATTGGTACTTTATCACGCTGTGGTAAAAAATGAGAATTGTTTTCGTGAGAGCAAAAGTTTTTATTTTTCAGCAAGATCAAACAACTACCACCCAAGAAGATCCTAAAGGCTTACTTGGCACAAACGCTGATTAAAACACAAAAAACACAATCATAACAGTAGCATAATTGTGCAAACACTCAAGAACAGAAAGAAAAAGACAAAAATAAATTTTATTCATTGGGTTGCCTCCCAACAAGCGCTATCGTTTTATAGCCATTAAGATGGGCTTAAGATTTCAACGATGCTCACAAGAGAGATAAGAATTGAAACACCAAGAGAGCATCATGAAACATATGACAAACACATTTAAGTCTAACATACTTCCTATGCATAGGAGTTTTATAAGCAAACAAATTATCAAGACAAGAAACATCTAACGTATGCAAAGAAGAGGAATAAAACATTGGCGATCTCAACATAACGAGAGGTAATTTAGTAACACAAAAATTTCTACAACCATATTTTCCTCTCTCATAATAATTACATGTAGGATCATAATCAAATTTAACAATATAACTATCACATAAAATATTCTCTTCATGATCCACATGCATGCAAAGTTGACACTCTTCCAAAATAGTGGGATCATCAAATAAAGTCATGACCTCTCCAAGCCCACTTTTATTAAAAATTTAATAAGATTGAACACTCTCCAAATATGTGGGATTATTTTTAGCTAAAGTTGACACTCTTCCAAACCCATTTTCAATATTATTGCAAACATATTCATCATGAGGCTTAAATAAACTATCAAGATCATAACAATCATTATCACCCCAATCATGATCATTGCAATAAGTAGTGGACATAGCAATATTAGCATCCCCAAGCTTGGGGTTTTGCATATTATTAGCATAATTGACATTAATAGAATTTATAGTAAAATCATTCCAATCATGCTATTCATTCAAGGAGCTATCATGAATCACTACATAAACTTCTTCGTCACAATTTTTAGATTCACGGATCTCAAGCAAAACTTCATAAAGATAATTTAGTGCACTCAACTCACTAGTAATTGGTTCATCATGATTCTATCTTTTCTAAAGATTAGCAAGTGTATGAGGATCCATATCAATAGATTTTTAGCAAGCGAAGATGCAAGCAAATAGAAGACACATGGCAACATAAGCAAACAAAAAATCCAACAAGAAAAAGGCAAACAAAAAAGAGGGCGAATAAAACGGCAATTTTTGTGAAGTGGGGGAGAGGAAAACGAGAGGCAAATGGCAAATAATGTAAATTGTAAGGAGATGAGATTTATGATTAGGAACCTGGTAGATGTTGATGATGTCTCCCCGGCAACGGCGCCAGAAATTCCTTTTGAAGCAGCTTGAAGCTACGTTGGTATTTCCCCAAAGAGGAAGGGATGATGTAGCACAGCGGTGGTAGGTATTGTTGGAAATATGCCCTAGAGGCAATAATAAATTGATTATTATTATATTTCCTTGTTCATGATAATCGTTTATTATCCATGCTAGAATTGTATTGATAGGAAACTCAGATACATGTGTGGATACATAGACAACACCATGTCCCTAGTAAGCCTCTAGTTGACTAGCTCGTTGATCAATAGATGGTTACGGTTTCCTGACCATGGACATTGGATGTCATTGATAATGGGATCACATCATTAGGAGAATGATGTGATGGACAAGACCCAATCCTAAGCCTAGCACAAGATCATGTAGTTCGTATGCTAAAGCTTTTCTAATGTCAAGTATCATTTCCTTAGACCATGAGATTGTGCAACTCCCGGATACCGTAGGAGTGCTTTGGGTGTGCCAAACGTCACAACATAACTGGTGGCTATAAAGGTACACTACAGGTATCTCCGAAAGTGTCTGTTGGGTTGGCACGAATCGAGACTGGGATTTGTCACTCCGTGTAAACGGAGAGGTATCTCTGGGCCCACTCGGTAGGACATCATCATAATGTGCACGATGTGATCAAGGAGTTGATCACGGGATGATGTGTTACGAAACGAGTAAAGAGACTTGCCGGTAACGAGATTGAACAAGGTATCGGGATACCGACGATCGAATCTCGAGCAAGTATCGTACCGCTAGACAAAGGGAATTGTATACGGGATTGATTAAGTCCTTGACATCGTGGTTCATCTGATGAAATCATCGTGGAACATGTGGGAGCCAACATGGGTATCCAGATCCCGCTGTTGGTTATTGACCGGAGAGTCATCTCGGTCATGTCTGCATGTCTCCCGAACCCGTAGGGTCTACACACTTAAGGTTCGGTGACGCTAGGGTTATAGAGATATTAGTATGCGGTAACCCGAAAGTTGTTCAGAGTCCCGGATGAGATCCCGGACGTCACGAGGAGTTCCGGAATGGTCCGGAGGTAAAGAATTATATATAGGAAGTGCTATTTCGGCCATCGGGACAAGTTTCGGGGTCACCGGTATTGTACCGGGACCACCGGAAGGGTCCCGGGGGTCCACCGGGTGGGGCCACCTGCCCTGGGGGGCCACATGGGCTGTAGGGGGTGCGCCTTGGCCTATATGGGCCAAGGGCACCAGCCCCAAGAGGCCCATGCGCCAAGAGTCAAAGGAAAGGAAGAGTCCTAAAGGGGGAAGGCACCTCCGAGGTGCCTTGGGGAGGAGGGACTCCTCCCTGGCCGCACCCTTCCTTGGAGGAAGGGCCAAGGCTGCGCCCCCCCCTCTCCCTTGGCCCTATATATAGTGGGGGGAAGGGAGGGCAGCCACACCTAAGCCCTGGCGCCTCCCTCTCCCTCCCATGACACATCTCCCTCCTCCCGCAGCGCTTGGCGAAGCCCTGTTGGAATTCCGCTACTTCCACCACCACGCCATCGTGCTGCTGGATCTCCATCAACCTCTCCTTCCCCCTTGCTGGATCAAGAAGGAGGAGATGTCGTTGCTCCGTACGTATGTTGAACGCGGAGGTGCCGTCCGTTCGGCGCTAGGATCATCGGTGATTTGGATCACGACGAGTACGACTCCATCAACCCCGTCCTCTTGAACGCTTCCACGCGCGATCTACAAGGGTATGTAGATCCACTCCTCCCTCATTGCTAGATGACTCCAAAGATTGATCTTGGTGACACGTAGGAAAATTTTGAATTATTGCTACGTTCCCCAACAGTGGCATCATGAGCTAGGTCTATGCGTAGTTTCTATGCACGAGTAGAACACAAAGTAGTTGTGGGCGTTGATTTTGTTCAATATGCTTACCGTTACTAGTCCAATCTTGATTCGGTGGCATTGTGGGATGAAGCGGCCCGGACCGACCTTACACGTACTCTTACGTGAGACTGGTTCCACCGACTGACATGCACTAGTTGCATAAGGTGGCTAGCGGGTGTCTGTCTTTCCCACTTTAGTCGGATCGGATTCGATGAAAAGGGTCCTTATGAAGGGTAAATAGAAATTGGCATATCACGTTGTGGTTTTTGCGTAGGTAAGAAACATTCTTGCTAGAAACCCATAGCAGCCACGTAAAACATGCAAACAACAATTAGAGGACGTCTAACTTGTTTTTGCAGGGTATGCTATGTGATGTGATATGGCCAAAAGGATGTGATGAATGATATATGTGATGTATGAGATTGATCATGTTCTTGTAATAGGAATCACGACTTGCATGTCGATGAGTATGACAACCGGCAGGAGCCATAGGAGTTGTCTTAATTTATTTATGACCTGCGTGTCAACATAAACGTCATGTAATTACTTTACTTTATTGCTAACTGTTAGCTGTAGTAGTAGAAGTAATAGTTGACGAGACAACTTCATGAAGACACGATGATAGAGATCATGATGATGGAGATCATGGTGTCATGCCGGTGACGATGATGATCATGGAGCCCCCAAGATGGAGATCAAGAGGAGCAAAGTGATGATGGCCATATCATGTCACTATTTGATTGCATGTGATGTTTATCATGTTTATGCATCTTGTTTACTTAGAACGACGGTAGTAAATAAGATGATCCCTCATAATAATTTCAAGAAAGTGTTCCCCCTAACTGTGCACCGTTGCGACAGTTCGTTGTTTCGAAGCACCACGTGATGATCGGGTGTTAGATTCTAACGTTCACATACAACGGGTGTAAGACAGATTTACACACGCAAAACACTTAGGTTGACTTGACGAGCGTAGCATGTATAGACATGGCCTCGGAACACAAGAGATCGAAAGGTCGAGCATGAGTCGTATGGTAGATACGATCAACATGAAGATGTTCACCGATGATGACTAGTCCGTCTCACGTGATGATCGGACACGGCCTAGTTGACTCGGATCATGTAGTCACTTAGATGACCAGAGGGATGTCTATCTGAGTGGGAGTTCATAAGATGAACTCAATTATCCTGAACATAGTCAAAAGGTCTTCGCAAATTATGTCGTAGCTCGTGCTTCAGTTCTACTGTTTAGATATGTTCCTAGAGAAAATTTAGTTGAAAGTTGATAGTAGTAATTATGCGGACTAGGTCCGTAAACTGAGGTTTGTCCTCATTGCTTCATAGAAGGCTTATGTCCTTAATGCACCGCTCAGTGTGCTGAACCTCGAACGTTTTCTATGGATGTTGCGAACATCTGACATACACATTTTGATAACTACGTGATAGTTCAGTTAAACGGCTTAGAGTTGAGGCACCGAAGATGTTTTTGAAACGTCGCGAAACATATGAGATGTTTCGAGGGCTGAAATTGGAATTTCAGGCTCGTGCCCACGTCAAGAGGTATAAGACCTCCGACGATTTTTTTAGCCTGCAAACTAAGGGAGAAAAGCTCAATTGTTGAACTTGTGCTCAGATTGTCTGAGTACAGCAATCGCTTGAATCGAGTGGGAGTTGATCTTCCAGATGAAATAGTGATGGTTCTCCGAAGTCATTACCACCAAGCTGCTTGAGCTTTGTGATGAATTATAATATATCAGGGACATATATGATGATCCTTGAGATATTCGCGATGTTTGACACCACAAAAGTAGAAATCAAGAAGGAGCATCAATTGTTGATGGTTGGTGAAACCACTAGTTTCAAGAAGGGCAAGGGCACGAAGGGATACTTCATGAAACGGCAATTCAGCTGCTGCTCTAGTGAAGAAACCCAAGGTTGAACCCAAACCCGAGACTAAGTGCTTCTGTAATAAGGGGAGCAGCCACTGGAGCAGAATTACCCTAGATACTTGGTAGATGAGAAGGCTGGCAAGGTCGATAGAAGTATATTGGATATACATTGTGTTGATGTGTACTTTACTAGTACTCCTAGTAGCACCAGGGTATTAGATACTGGTTCGGTTGCTAAGTGTTAGTAACTCGAGATAAAAGCTACGGAATAAACGGAGACTAGCTAAAGGTGAGCTGACGATATGTGTTGGAAGTGTTTCCAATGTTGATATGATCAAGCATCGCACGCTCCCTCTACCATCGAGATTAGTGTTAAACCTAAATAATTGTTATTTGGTGTTTGCGTTGAGCATAGACATGATTGGATTATGTCTATCGCAATACGGTTATTCATTTAAGGAGAATAACGGTTACTCTGTTTATTTGAATAATACCTTCAATGGTATTGCACCTAAAATGAATGGTTTATTGAATCTTGATCGTAGTGATACACATGTTCATGCCAAAAGATAGTAATGATAGTACCACCTACTTGTGGCACTGCCACGTAAGTCATATCGGTATAAAACGCATGAAGAAGCTCCATGTTGATGGATCTTCAGGCTCACTTGTTTTTAAAGGTTTGAGACATGCGAACCATGTCTATTGGTGTATATGCATGAAGAAACTCCATGCAAATGGACCATTTGGACTCACTTGATTTTGAATCACTTGAGACATGCAAATCATACCACATGGGCAAGATGACTGAAAGCCTCGTTTTCAGTAAAATGGAACTAGAAAGCAACTTGTTGGAAGTAATACATTTTGATGTGTGCAGTCCAATGAGTGCTGAGGCATGTAGTGGATATCGTTATGTTCTTACTTCACAGATGATTTGAGTAGATGTTAAGTACATTTACTTGATGAATCACGAGTCTGAATTATTAAAAGGTTCAAGTAATTTCAGGGTGAAGTTGAAAGATCGTCGTGACAAGAGGATAAAATATCTATGATATGATCATAGAGATGAATATCTGAATTACGAGTTTGGCACAGAATTAAGACATTGTGGAAATTGTTTCACAACTAATACAGCCTGGAACACCATAGTGTGATGGTGTGTCCGAACATCATAACTGCACCCTATTGGATATGATGCATACCATGATGTCTCTTATCGAATTACCACGATAGTTTATGGGATAGGCATTAAAGACAACCACATTCACTTTAAATAGGGCACCATGTAATTCCGATGAGATGACACCATATGAACTATGGTTTAGAGAAACCTAAGCTGTCATTTCTTAAAAGTTTGGGGCTGCGACGCTTATGTGAAAAAGTTTCAGGCTGATAAGCTTGAACCCAAAGCGGATAAATGCATCTTCATAGGACACCCAAAACAGTTGGGTATACCTCCTGTCTCAGATTCAAAAGCAATAAGGGATTGTTTCTAGAATCGGGTCCTTTCTCGAGGAAAAGTTTCTCTCGAAAGAATTGAGTGGGAGGATGGTGGAGACTTGATGAGGTTATTGAACCATCTCTTCAACTAGTGTGTGGCAGAGCACATGGAGTTGTTCCTGTGGCACCTACACCAATTGAAGTGGAAGCTTATGATAGTGATCATGAAACTTCAGATCAAGTCACTACCAAACCTCGTGGGATGACAAGGATGCATACTACTTCAGAGTGGTACGTAATCCTGTCTTGGAAGTCATGCTGCTAGACAACAATGAGCCTACGAGCTATGGAGAAGCGATGGTGGGCCTGGATTCCAAAATGGCTCGAGGCCATAAAATCCGAGAGAGGATCCATGTATGAAAACAAAGTGTAGACTTTGGCAGAACGGCTCGATGGTCGTAAGGCTGTTGAGTACAGATGGATTTTAAAAGGAAAACGGACAATGATGGTAAGTATCACCATTAAGAAAGCTCGACTTGTCATTAAGATGTTTTCCGACAAGTTCAAGGAGTTGACTACGATGAGACTTTCTCACTCGTAGCGATGCTAAGAGTCTGTTGGAATTATATTAGCAATTACTGCATTATTTGTGAAATCTTGCAGATAGATGCCAAAAACCATTGTTTCCTCGATGATTTTTGAGGAAAGGTTGTATGTGATACAAACCGGAAGGTTTTGTCAATCTTGAAAGATGCTAATAAGTATGCAAAGCTCCAGCAATCCTTCTAAGGACTGGAGTAAGCATCTCGGAGTTGGAATGTATGCTTTGATGAGATGATCAAAGATTTTGGTGTGTACAAAGTTTATGAGAAACTTGTATTTCCAAAGAAGTGAGTGGGAGCACTATAGAATTTCTGATGAATATATGTTGTTGACATATTGTTGATTAGAAATGACGTAGAATTTCTGGAAAGCATATAGGGTTATTTGGAAAGTGTTTTTCAATGGAAAGCCTGGATTAAGCTACTTGAACATTGAGCATCAAGATCTATAAGGATGGATCAAAACGCTTAATGGTACTTTCAAATGAGCACATACCTTGACATGATCTTGAAGGTGTTCAAGATGGACCAGTCAAAGAAGGAGTTCTTGCCTGAGTTGTAAGGTATGAAGTTAAGACTTAAAGCTCGACCACGGCAGAAGAAAGAGGAAGGACGAAGGTCGTCCCCTATGTTTTTGTCATAGGCTCTCTACAGTATGCTATGCTGTGTACCGCACCTGAAATGTGCCTTGCCATGAGTCAGTCAAGGGGTACAAAAGTGATCTAAGAATGGATCACAGGACAGCGGTCAAAGTTATCCTTAGTAACTAGGGGACTAAGGAATTTTCTTGATTATGGAGGTGGTAAAAGAGTTCGTCGTAAAGGGTTACGCCGATGCAAACTTTGACACTAATCCAGATTATTCTGAGTAGTAAACTGGATTCGTATAGTAGAACAGTTATTTGGAATAGCTCCAAATGTAGCGTAGTAGTTGCATCTACAAGATGACATAGAGATTTGCGAAGTACATACGGATCTGAAAGATTCAGACCCGTTGACTATAACATCTCTCACAAGCATAACATGTTCAAACCCAGAACTCATCGAGTGTTAATCACATGGTAATGTGAACTAGATTATTGACTCTAGTAAACTCTTTGGGTGTTAGTCACATGGGGATGTGACCTTGAGTGTTAATCACATATCGATGTGAACTGGATTATTGACTCTAGTGCAAGTGGGAGACTGTTGGAAATATGCCCTAGAGGCAATAATAAATTGATTATTATTATATTTCCTTGTTCATGATAATCGTTTATTATCCATGCTAGAATTGTATTGATAGGAAACTCAGATACATGTGTGGATACATAGACAACACCATGTCCCTAGTAAGCCTCTAGTTGACTAGCTCGTTGATCAATAGATGGTTACGGTTTCCTCAACCATGGACATTGGATGTCATTGATAACGGGATCACATCATTAGGAGAATGATGTGATGGACAAAGACCCAATCCTAAGCCTAGCACAAGATCATGTAGTTCGTATGCTAAAGCTTTTCTAATGTCAAGTATCATTTCCTTAGACCATGAGATTGTGCAACTCCCGGATACCGTAGGAGTGCTTTGGGTGTGCCAAACGTCACAACGTAACTGGGTGGCTATAAAGGTACACTACAGGTATCTCGAAAGTGTCTGTTGGGTTGGCACGAATCGAGACTGGGATTTGTCACTCGTGTAACGGAGATCTCTGGGCCCACTCGGTAGGACATCATATAATGTGCACAATGTGATCAGGAGTTGATCACGGGATGATGTGTTACGGAACGAGTAAAGAGACTTGCCGGTAACGAGATTGAACAAGGTATCGGGATACCGACGATCGAATCTCGGGCAAGTATAAGTACCGCTAGACAAAGGGAATTGTATACGGGATTGTGATTAAGTCCTTGACATCGTGGTTCATCCGATGAGATCATCGTGGAACATGTGGGACCAACATGGGTATCCAGATCCCGCTGTTGGTTATTGACCGGAGAGTCATCTCGGTCATGTCTGCATGTCTCCCGAACCCGTAGGGTCTACACACTTAAGGTTCGGTGACGCTAGGGTTATAGAATATTAGTATGCAGTAACCCGAAAGTTGTTCGGAGTCCCGGATGAGATCCCGGACGTCACGAGGAGTTCCGGAATGGTCCGGAGGTAAAGAATTATATATAGGAAGTGCTATTTCGGCCATCGGGACAAGTTTCGGGGTCCACCGGTATTGTACCGGGACCACCGGAAGGGTCCCGGGGGTCCACCGGGTGGGGCCACCTGCCCTGGGGGGCCACATGGGCTGTAGGGGGTGCGCCTTGGCCTATATGGGCCAAGGGCACCAGCCCCAAGAGGCCCATGCGCCAAGAGTCAAAGGAAAGGAAGAGTCCTAAAGGGGGAAGGCACCTCCGAGGTGCCTTGGAGAGGAGGGACTCCTCCCTGGCCGCACCCTTCCTTGGAGGAAGGGCCAAGGCTGCGCCCCCCCCCCCTCTCCCTTGGTCCTATATATAGTGGGGGGAAGGGAGGGCAGCCACACCTAAGCCCTGGCGCCTCCCTCTCCCTCCCATGACACATCTCCCTCCTCCCGCAGCGCTTGGCGAAGCCCTGTTGGAATTCCGCTACTTCCACCACCACGCCGTCGTGCTGCTGGATCTCCATCAACCTCTCCTTCCCCCTTGCTGGATCAAGAAGGAGGAGACGTCACTGCTCCATACGTGTGTTGAACGCGGAGGTGCCGTCCGTTCGGCGCTAGGATCATCGGTGATTTGGATCACGACAAGTACGATTCCATCAACCCCGTTCTCTTGAACGCTTCCGCGCGCGATCTACAAGGGTATGTAGATCCACTCCTTCCTCGTTGCTAGATGACTCCATAGATTGATCTTGGTGACATGTACGAAAATTTTGAATTATTTCTATGTTCCCCAACAGGTATTTCCCTCAGTTATGAGACCAAGGTTATCGAACCAATAGGAGAACCAAGCAACACAACGTAAATAGCCCCTGCACACAAATAACAAATACTCGCAACCCGACGTGTAAAAGGGGTTGGCAATCCCTTTCGGGTAGCAGCGCCTCAACATAGGCAAATAGACGTGAATAAAATTGTAGTAGATTGATAGATCAAACGCCAAATAAAATAAATAAGAATAAAATGCAGCAAGGTATTTTTGGTTTAGAAGATCTGAAAATAAAAGCAAAGGAAAAGTAGATCGCAGTGGAAAATAATATGAGAAAGAGACCAGGGGGCCGTAGGTTTCACTAGTGGCTTCTCTCGAGAAAAATAGCAAATAATGGGTAAACAAATTACTGTTGGGCAATTGATAGAACTTCAAATAATCATGACGATATCCAGGCAATGATCATTACATAGGCATCACGTCCAAGATTAGTAGACCGATTCCTGCCTGCATCTACTATTATTACTCCACACATCGACCGCTATCCGGCATGCATCTAGTGTATTAAGTTCATGGAGAAATAGAGTAATGCAATAAGAACGATGACATGATGCAGACAAGATCTATCTATGTAGAGATAGACCCCGTCGGTTTATCCTTAGTAGCAACGATACATACGTGTCGGTTCCCCTTATGTCACTGGGATCAAGCACCGTAAGATCGAACCCACTACAAAGCACCTCTTCCCATTGCAAGATAAATAGATCAAGTTGGCCAAACAAAACCCAAATATCATAGAAGAAATACAAGGCTATAAGCAATCATGCATATAAGAGATCAAAGAAACTCAAATAACTTGCATGGATATAAAAAGATAGATCTGATCATAAACTCAAAGTTCATCTGATCCCAATAAACACACCGCAAAAAGAGTTACATCATATGGATCTCCAAGAGACCATTGTATTGAGAATCAAACAAGAGAGAGGAAGCCATCTAGCTACTAACTATGGACCCGAAGGTCTACAAAGAACTACTCACGCATCATCGGAGAGGCACCAATGGAAGTGGTGAACCCCTCTGTGATGGTGTCTAGATTGGATCTGGTGGTTCTGGACTCTGCGGTGGCTGGAATTGATTTTCGTCGACTCCCCTAGGGTTTCTGGAATATTGGGGTATTTATAGAGCAAAGAGGCGGTCTGGGGGGGACCCGAGGTGGGCACAACCCACCAGGGCGCGCCTGGGCCTCCTGGCGCGTCGTGGTGGGTTGTGCTCCCCTCGAAGCACTCCCAGACGCTGCCTTGGCCCATTGGGTGTCTTCTGGTCCATAAAAAAATCTATGTAAAGTTTCATTGCATTTGGACTCCGTTTGGTATTGATTTCCTGCGATGTAAAAAAAACATGCAGAAAACAACAACTGGCACTTGGCACTATGTCAATAGGTTAGTACCAAAATGATATAAAATGATTATAAAACATCCAAGATTGATAATATAACAGCATGGAACAATAAAAAATTATAGATACATTGGAGACGTATCAGGCCGCCACCCCTCCCTTGGAGGAGGGGCTAGTGGGGACAGCCACACGCCTCCACCCTTGCCCTTTGTCGCTCCCAATTCTCCCACCTCTCCACCGGTACGCACTTGGCGAAGCCCTGACGGAGTTCCGCTACCACCACCACCACCACCACACCGTTGTGTTGGTTCAGATCTCATCTACCTCCTCTCCCTCCCTTGTTGGATCAAGAAGGAGAGGATGCCGCCGAGCCATACATGTGCTAAACTCGGAGGTGCCGCATGTGCGGTGCTTGGATCGGATTGGATCTTGACGCGAGTATGACTATGCCAACCACGATATGAGATCGTTAGCGCTTTCGGTCTACAAGGGTATGTAGACACCACTCCCCTCTCGTTGCTATACATCTCCTAGATTAGATCTTGGGTGTTTTGTAGGAATTTTTTGATTTTCCTGCTTCGTTCCCCTTCAAAGAGGTGGCCCAAAACATAGTAGAGTAGACCATGTTGGTTTTGTCCATGTTCCTCATGCACAATACCAGAAATTTGACATTTTTGTGTAGTGCGACAGAAATAACAATATCTTCTATATCTAAATAGCTAGCCCCCGCTAACCATTTCTCTCAACATGCAAGCATGCCACATCATTGCATAACATGCATGAGAAAATGCCCACACCCACTACCATATGTCTCTCAACATGCAACTGGGCCACTTCATCATGAAACATACATGAAAAAAGACTCATCTCAACATGCAAACATACATGAGAATTTCATTCTCTTATGATGTAATAAAGATAAAAGGCCCAGCCCCACTACCATATGTCTCTCAACATGCAACCATGCCACTTCATCATGAAACATGCAAAAAAAGACCCATCTCAACATGCAAACATACATGGGAATTTTCATTCTATTATGATGTAATAAAGATTTTACAACTATATAGTAATGAAATATTATAAATGATATGTATTTTCAGTTTTATCTTTTTATATTATTACTTGAAATATTCATGTTTCATACAACGAATCATATTGAAATATGTTGCAAAATATTCCCGCAACAACATGCGGGGTATCATCCAGTTTTTCCAAAAGTGTGTTCACTTCAGAAGAGATTTGAACATATAGAAGTATGACATCTAAGCATACACCACAATGACATTTGAACATGTTTCTTTTTGAAATCTCAGCATCGATGACATTATCACATCGTAGCACTATCTTTATGTCACTCTTAGCACAACAACAGTTTAACAACAAAAAAGAATATAACAATTTGCAACTTAAAGACATATCGCCATTTTGTAATATGATGGATAGCACAATTTATATCACAAACAATATATTCACAATCATAAGAAAACTAGTTTAGACAACCCAAAAATTACGAGTGTACTCAAGCTAACCATCAGGGATGCTGTCGTGGCAGAAGAACACGCCAATGATGTTGGGGTCAATGACCGTCTATAGTGGCCCAAGAGACCCGGTGGTACTCTCTGTAGAGTTGTTGGGCATCCCTGAAGAGGAAGGGTGAAATAGTATAATAGCATATAGTATTTCCCTTAGTTAAGAACTAAGGTTTATTGAACCAGAAGAAGACGACACACAAACAACATGAAACAGTACCCACACACACGCAAAGCAAATGCTTGCACCCAACTAAGGCAAGGGGGTTGTCAATCCCCTTGTTCTCACCAGTTGCCAGGATTTAATCTGGTAGTGATAGGTAAACAAATAAAATAAAGTAAATGCAAACAGCGGGCAATTGTAGGATTCTTAGTAATAATGAAAAAGGGACTCAGGGGGCATAGCTTCACTAGAGACATCTCTCTCATAAACAAATTACTATTGGCCAATTGACAGAATTGCACATTGTTGTGATTGTGATTCTTTGTAGCATAATTCATACATAGGGATTACGTTTATGACAAGTAGAGCATTAAACTTACTGACGTCTACTACTATTACTCCACACTAAGATCGTTAGCTAGCATGCATCTCAAAGTATTAAGTTCATGATAAACAGAATAACGTTTTAAGTAAGTGACATAATGTGGACAAAGTAAGACCAAGCAATATTCGTTGGGGAACGTAGCATGCAATTTCAAAAAATTCCTACGCTCACGCAAGATCTATCTATTAGATGCATAGCAACGAGAGGGGGAGAGTGTGTCCACGTACCCTCGTAGACCGAAAGCAGAAGCATTTGACAACGCGGTTGATGTAGTCGAACTTCTTCTTGTTCTGACCGATCAAGCACCGAACGTACGACACCTCCGAGTTTTGCACATGTTCAGCTTGATGACATCCCTCGAACTCTTGATCCAGCAAAGTGTCGAGAGACATTTCCGTCAGCATGATGGCATGGTGACGGGGATGGTGAAGTGATCCGCACAGCGCTTCAACTAAGCACTACGTGAATATGACCGGAGGCGTAAACTGTTGAGGGAGTGCCGCACACGGCTAACAATGTTTGTTGTGTGCTCTAGCGGTGCCCCCTTCATATATATAGGTTGGAGGGGAGGAGAGGTAGCCAACGGGTCACCCCAAGTAGGAGGAATCCTACTTGGGGTCCTCCCAATTCGACCTTCCCCCTTTCCTATTCCTATCCCCTTTTTTCCTTTCCTTCTTCCCCTTTCCTTCTTCCCCTTTCCTTCTCCAATTTGGCCAGCCCGTATGGGAGGGGTGCACCAGCCCCTTTGTGGCTGGTGTGTTTCCCCTCTTGGCCCATTAGGCCCATATAGCTTGCCGGGGGTTGCCCGGAACCCCTTCCCGTGACCTGATACGTACCCAGTTACCCCAGAACACTTTCGGTGTCCGAATATTATCGTACTATATATGAATCTTTACCTCTCGGTCATTTCGAGAATCCTCATCATGTCTGTGATCTCATTCGGGACTCTGAACAACATTCGGTCACCAAATCACATAACTTATATAATACAAAATCATCATTGAACGTTAAGCGTGCGAACCCTACGGGTTCGAGAACTCTGTAGACATGACTGAGACACCTCTCCGGTCAATAACCAATAGCAGAACCTGGATGCTCATATTGGTTCCTACAGATTCTGCGAAGATCTTTATCGGTCAAACCGTAATGACAACATACGTTATTCCCTTTATCATCAGGAAGTTACTTGCCCGAGATTCGATCGTCGGTATCTTCATACCTAGTTCAATCTCATTACCGGCAAGTCTCTTTACTCGTTTCGTAATGCATCATCCTGCAACTAACTCATTAGTCACATTGCTTGCAAGGCTTATCATGATGTGTGATAACCCACAAGTATAGGGGATTGCAACAGTTTTCGAGGGTAGAGTATTCAACCCAAATTTATAAATTTGACACAAGGGGAACCAAAGAATATTTGAAGGTATTAGCAGTTGAGTTGTCAATTCAACCACACCTGGAGATTAATTATCTACAACAAGTAATCAGTAGCCAAATAATATGATAGTTTTGATAGTAGTGACAGCAGTAACAGTAACGGTAACAGTGATAGCGGTAATTTTGTAGCAAGTGTAACAGTGATGATAGCAGTAGTAACTTAGCAAGAGCAATATAGGATAAATTCGTAGGCATTGTATCGGTGACTTGTTGGATGATATTCATCATGAGACAGTTATAACCTAGGGCGATATAGCACTAGCTCCAGTTTGTCAATATAACGTAGGCATGTATTCCATAAATAGTCATACGTGCTTATGGAAAGAACTTGCATGACATCTTTTGTCCTACCCTCCCGTGGCAGCGGGGTCCAATTCGAAACTAAGGGATATTAAGGCCTCCTTTTAATAGAGAACCAGAACAAAGCATTAACACACTGTGAATACATGAACTCCTGAAACTACGATCATCACTGATAGAAGTCCCGGTTTCTGTCACTCCGGGGTTGCCGGATCATAACACGTAGTAGGTGACTATAACTTGCAAGTTCAGATCTAGAACATGGATATAATGGTGATAACATAAACGGTTCAGATCTAAAATCATGGCACCCGGGCCCAAAGTGACAAGCATTAAGCATGGTAAAGTCATAGCAACATCAATCTTAGAACATAGTGGATACTAGGGATTAAGACCTAACAAAACTAACTCAATTACATGATGAATCTCATCCAAATCCTCACCGACCAGCGAGCCTACGAAGGAAGTACTCACTCCCGATGGGGAGCATCATGTAATTGGCGATGGAGAAGGGTTGGTGATGATGAAGAACAAAGACCCCCCCCCTCTCCGGAGCCCCAAATGGACTCCAAATCTGGCCTCCCGATGAAGAACAGGAGGTGATGGTGGCTCCATCGTGGATTGCAATAATTCTTTCTCCTTGATTTTTTTCTGGAAAAATAGGATTTTATAGCGTTGGTTTCAGGGTCTATGGGGCCACCAGGTGGGGACAACCCACCTGGGCACCTAGGAGAGGGGGGCGCACCCTGGTGGGTTGTGCCCACCCAGGTGCCCCTCTTCGGTAGGTCTTGGCTCCAGAAATTCTTATTTATTATATAAAATTCCTCGCAAAGTTTCGGTCCATTCCGATAACTTTTATTTCTGCACAAAAACAACACCATGGTAGTTCTGCTGAAAACAGCGTCAGTCCAGGGTTAGTTTCATTCAAATCATGCAAATTAGAGTCCAAAACAAGAGGAAAATCGTTAGGAAAAGTAGATACGTTGGAGACGTATCAACTCCCCCAAGCTTAAACCTTTACTTGTCCTCAAGCAATTCAGTTGATAAACTGAAAGTGAAAAAGAAAAACTTTTACGAACTCTTTTGCTCTTGTTTGCATAAATAAGCTTAAACAACACCCAGGTTTTCAGCCAACATTATAACTAACCATGTCGACAATAACTCTTAAAGATTATGATGACTCATATCAATGACATAATCATCTAGAGCAATAATAAGATATCTCAAATGGCAACACGTTGTCAAAACAACCATGATATAATATGACAATAGTGGTATCTTGCTAGCCCTTTCTGAGACTGCAAAACATAAATGCAGAGCACCTCCAAAGTTCAAGCAACGACTAAACATTGTAATTCATGGTAGAAAAGATCCAGTCATGATGCACCCAACATTAGCTACACACAATGCATAAGTCATGACAGCTGTGCTCTCAGGTTCTAGCGCTTGTTTTAGAAGGTGATGACACAACATAAAAGTAAATGGATAGTCCCTTCACAGAGGGAAGCAGTGATTTGCAGAGGTGCCAGAGCTCATGTTTTTAAAACAGAGTTAACGATATTTTGAGACATGCACCCTTCTCATTTACTTCATGACTATCAGTTATCAATATCTTCCATGCTAAGCATGCTAGTGGCGGTTCCCAAGTGATAAAAGTAAAGGCTTTGACTCCATTGGGAGTTTTTGCTTGATTATTTGAGAGATTAACTCTTTTTCAGTTTGCAGTTCGGGACTGGGCATCCCTATTACCGCCCTTTTCTCGTGTGATGGCAAGTGAATAAATACTCGACCTGAGAATAACCCGTTTAGCATGGAAGATACCGACCACCTCCTGTCGTTCCATGAACGATCCTGGCACACAAAAATGATATTTGTTTAGAAGTTTTTAGAGGTGGCTGAGGGAGTCCTGGACTAAGGGGTCCTCGGGCGTCTGGCCTGTTATCCATGGGCCGGACTGATGGGCTGTGAAGACATGAAGGCCGAAGACTGTACCCATGTCCGGATTGGACTCTACTTGGCGTGGGAGGCAAGCTTGGCGACCGACTATGAAGATTCCTTCTTATGTAATCGACTCTATGTAAACCCTAGATCCCCCTGGTGCCTATATAAACCGAAGGGGTTAGTCCGGAAAGGAGATATTCATTATCATAGTCATACAGGCTAGGCTTCTAGGGTTTAGCCATTACGATCTCGTGGTAGATCAACTCTTGCAATACTCATATTCATCAAGATCAATCAAGCAGGAAGTAGGGTATTACGTCCATAGAGAGGGCCCAAACCTGGGTAAAACATCGTGTCCCCCGTCTCCTGTTACCATCGACCCTAGACGCACAGTTCAGGACCCCCTACCCGAGATCCGTCGGTTTTGACACCGACAGTGGCACATGCAAATTTACTTAGGACAGCAGGGTAATACCGCATATAGGTAGGTATGGTGGACTCATCTGGAATAACTTTTGGGTTCAAGGTTTTTGATGTACAAGCAGAATTCCCACCTATTACAGGCGAAGGCTAGTAATTAGATTGAGAAGCGGCTAGCTAGATAGCAACAACGGTCATAACCATGCATTATGCATAAGTAACATTGGACACTAGCATGAGTAGGATATGAACACCATGAACATAAATATCATAGAGGCTATGTTGGTTTTGATTCAACTACATGCATGAACATGTGCCAAGTCAAAGCCACTCGAACATTCAGAGGAGGATACCATATCATCATACTACATCACAATCATTTTAACGCAATGTTGATATCCAAGATAAATCATTATCCACTCCCAGCTACTTATGCATGGCATGAGAAACTATAATATATAATTGTCATTGCAAACATGTTTAATCATAATACGTTGAATCATGGATACTAGGTTAAACATTTACACAAATAGAATAAGTCGAGTTCATACCAGTTTCTCTCTGCCACGGCCAGTTCATCGAATGTCATCATTATTGCCTTTCACCTGCACGATCGAATGATGTGAACATAATAATAGTGCAAGAGTGCCGTGGACTAAGCTGGAATCTGCAAAAATTTTATTCAACAGCAGAAGACAAGGTAAAATGGGCTCTTTATTAGATCAACAATTATTCACATGAGAGCCACTCAACATTTTCATCGTGGTCTTCTCCATGGTACAACTCGAATAAAAAGAAAAGAAATTCAGAGAAACACACTAAAATATTTTTGGAGTTTTTTGGTTTTCTTGAGCAAGCAAATAGCTACTGCCAGAAGCCTAAAGAAAAAGCACCAGCAGCTCCAAGTCGATCAAGACCTACTCATTGACAGATGGACTGATGTCCTGGTAGCCGAAGAATACGGCCTTAAGTGCCCAGCCAAGAGTTACCCAACGCGTAGACTGCTACCTTAGTTTGATGAGGAGGCACCAGATCCCATACCTCCCTCGCATAATGAGGACCGACCACCACGTAGCCGGGATAGTGCGGCGGACCGACCACCCTGCGGTCGGGATAAAACGACAACTCAGGCCGAACAACCGCCCGCCCCACCGCCTCGTAAAAATAGGGACAAAACAACTCGGGATCATGCATATGAACTTCGGCAGGATCTGGACAGCAGAGCAGGACATCCCAGATCAATCTACGGATCGCGAGGACGCCTCCCAACTCGGGATGTCGGCTACCTATTCGAACGTGACAAACCTAGTCACACCCGGGCCGATAACCACAGACGAACTTCATCGGAGGTGCGCTGTGACGCGGCCCGATATAGAGGCGCCGCACACCCTCTCTGCTTCACAGATGAAGTAATGGATTACGAATTCCCCGAGGGGTTCAAGCCCGTCAATATTGAATCATACGACGGAAAAACTAATCCCGCAGTATGGATTGAGGACTTTATTCTCCACATCCACATGGCCCGCGGAGACGACCTCCACGCCATCAAATACCTCCCACTAAAGCTCAAAGGGCTAGCTCAACACTGGTTAAATAGCCTGCCTGAAAACTCCATCGGCAGCTGGGAGGACTTGGAAGAAGCCTTCCTTGACAACTTCCAAGGTACATATGTTCGGCCACCCGATGACGATGACTTAAGCCACATAGTTCAACAACCTGGGGAATCAGCCAGAAAATTCTGGACTAGGTTCCTAACCAAAAAGAACCAAATCGTTGACTGTCTGGATGCCGAAGCCCTAGCGGCCTTTAAACACAGCATCTGTGACGAATGGCTAGCACGCCATCTTGGCCAAGAAAAGCCGAAATCCATGGCAGCCCTCACAGCACTCATGACCCGCTTTTGCGCGGGTGAGGACAGCTGGCTGGCTCATAGCAAAAACATAGACAGCGAGGCAGGGCCCTCCGAGGCCAAGAACGGCACCGGCAAGCTCCGGCGCAATAGGCACAAACGCCGAAACAATGGTGATAACACCGATGACACCATAGTTAACGCCGGATTCAGCGGCTCCAAGTCCGACCAACGGAAGAAGCCCTACAAAAGGAATAGTGAGGGGCCATCCAGCCTGGACCGCATACTCGATCGTCTGTGCCAGATACATTGCACCCCAGATAAACAAGCCAATCATACCAACAGAGATTGTTGGGTTTTTAAACAGGCTGGCAAGTTGAATGCCGAGAACAAAGAAAAGGGATCACAAAGCGAGGACGAGGACGAAGAGCCCCAGCAGCTGAACACTGGGGGGCAGAAGAAATTTCCCCCTCAAGTCAAAACGGTGAACATGATATACGCTACACACATCCCCAAAAGGGAGCGCAAGCGAGCACTCCAGGATGTCTACGCGGTAGAGCCAGTCGCCCCAAAATTCAATCTATGGTCGTCATTCCCGATCACCTTCGATCGTCAAGATCACCCAACTAGTATCCGCCATGGCGGTTCGGCCGCACTGGTCCTTGACCCAATCATTGACGGATTTCACCGGACACGAGTCCTGATGGACGGTGGAAGCAGCCTCAACCTGCTCTATCAGGATATAGTGCGGAAGATGGGCATTAATCCCTCACGAACCAAACCCACAAGGACTACCTTTAAAGGAGTCATACCAGGCGTAGAGGCCCGTTGTACGGGCTCAATCACGCTGGAGGTGGTCTTCGGTTCTTCGGACAACTTCCGAAGCGAAGAGTTAATCTTCGATATCGTCCCCTTCCGCAGCGGCTACCACACACTGCTCGGACGAACCGCGTTTGCTAGATTCAACACAGCGCCACACTATGCTTATCTCAAGCTCAAGATGCCCGGTCCACGCGGTGTCATAACAGTCAATGGCAACACTGAACGCTCCCTCCGAACAGAAGAGCACACAGCCGCCCTTGCAGCAGAGGTACAGAGTGGCCTTCTCAAGCAGAACCGTAATCCGGCTGCCGAGCCCCTGGACATCACCAAGAGGGTCCGGACCACACCGCAACAGGACAGCGCTACTCGTCAAGAGCTCGATTAGCAACTCGGCCTCCGTCCTAGTCCCGATGAGGTAGTGGCATTCGTACCACGCGTACATAATTACGCACTCAAAATTCCATGGGCATCGACGGAGGCACAAGCTAGCCCGGGATCTACAGTTCGGCTAGACCGATCCCGGACACACATATAACTTTACTATTTCCTTTCCCTTTTTCAGGTTTCTCTTATGTGGGCCTCCTTCAACGGCCTGATTAATGGTCCTGTCAAAGGATAAACACACCGGATTGACACCGAGCACGGGCATACATGGGAAGCCCTAGAGGCTAACTTAGCGATTACTCTATCCGTTTTCAGGACCCACACGCAGCTCGCCTTTGGTTGTGGCATGTCAAATAGCCGGTTGCTTATTGCACTATTTTGTATCAATGTGCTTTGACACATTAACCCAACTATAATGGAAATGGTTCATGGTCCAAATTCAAGGACCCCAGATACTATCTCGGTTCTCCTTCTGTTTTCCTTTAAATTACTTATTTCCTAGCAACCATACACTTTGGTACGTTTCACATTTGCCAGGGGCTCCTCATCGCCCCACTATATGGCAACAAAGTCTGAACACTCCTTAAAGATAAGTTCGGCACCCTGAATTTAGCATTATATGCATTGGCTCCGAATCATGTCTTTGGTCAATAGTTGGGTTGCCCGGCTCCTGTGCTTGCTACCCTACGTTCCGCTAAATCGGCTAGGGTAGTAAAGGGAGAACTACTGCGATTGTGCCTTGGCCTTGACTAGATGAGCGCCTCAATAGAGAAAGCCAAAAACTAACTGTCATGATACGGCGAGAGCCGGTCAGCTGTTCGAGGGTTACAAATCGCTGGAGATTTTTTCTGCATTATGCGAAAGATCGGCACTACCCGATCATATGCTGATAGCACTCTGGTTTGAACCAGGGGCTGCGCCCATGCTTTATTATAAAACTCCTATGGCTAAGTGAGGGCGTTTAAGCCGCATAGTCTGCTTGCCTTGTTCGTTGCGCTAAACAACTCCTTCAAGGACCATATAATTGAATCAAGATTGTTTAGATTCCATCTCGAACACCTCCGTACTACCTACATGAGGGCAGAAGCCGACGACTGGCCAACCCTCAGATTACATACAACACGGCCACACGGGAGAAAACAATTAAAGCATAACAAAATTATATTACAAATAGGCTTTGTTTTCATAATACAAGGCAAAGGCAACACGAATACATTTATTCAAATACAATGTCCTGCGAACATTGTGCTACCGCAAGGCAAGACCCCTCTAGGACATCCGCAAAATACCTTTCGGGTGTGCGGTACTCCTTGCCCTCCGGTGGCCCTCTGGTCACCTCGACGGCGTCCATCTTCGCCCACCACATCTTGCAACGGGTGAAGGCCATGCGTGCGCCTTCAATGCAGGCCGAGCGCTTGACAACATCCAGCCAAGGACAGGCGTTCACCATCCGCCTCACGAGTCTGAAGTATCTGTCTGGCATAGCTTCGGTCGGCCATAGCCGGATTATCAAATCCTTAATGGCTAGTTCAGCCACCCTATGCAGCTCCACTAGTTGTTTCAGCTGATCGGTGAAGGACACGGGATGCTCTGGTGCCGCATGCTGCGACCAGAATAGCCTCTCCGTAGAACCCCCTCCTTCGGCTCGATAGAACTCCGTGGCGTCTGATACACTGCGTGGCAAATCCGTAAAATCCCCTGGGGAACTCCGAACCCGGGTTAGTAAAAGGTACTGCTTCTCCGCATACTTGCTTTGCAACTTAAATGCCTTACCCATCGTGATCTTCTTGGCCTCCTGGATCTCCTGGAGGGCGGCCTGGGCCTCATTCCGTGCGGTCTCCGCATTCTGACGAGCCTTGGTGACTTCGGTCCCTTGAACCGACGCATCATGCTCCGAGGCCTCGCATTTTTTCACCGCATCCTGGAGCTCCTGCTGGACTTCTTTGACCCGGGCCTTGAGCTTCTTACGGGCGGCTTGCTACTGGACAGCCTTCTCCTCGGCCTCGCCCAGGGCCTTCCTCAGGGCCTCGACCTCGGTCACAGCTCCTGCACATGTTACGACACTGCGGTCAATATATAGCGCCTACTCCTTCCGAACACACAGCAAGTCGTCACTCACCTTGCTTCTCCCAGAGCCGAACCCTAACCTCGCCGAGCTCGTTTTGGTCCGCTCTAGCCTCTGCCTCAGTTCAGAGACTTCGGCAGCATGCGAGGTTGCGGCCAACAGCGACGCCTGCTTATCCATACATATTACGTTAGTCTCCTATAACAAATGATTGATCCTCTGTCCGGTTCTTCTTGCCGAACACTGGACGGTGTCTCAGGGGCTACTGTCTACACGGGTTTTTTTCTCTTTCTTACCTCGAAACCTATCAACAGGTTGCTGCAGGCTTCATTCAGTCCACTCTTGGCGGACTGAACCTTCTCGATCACCGCACCCATAAGGACACGGTGCTCGTCCACGACGGAGGCGCCTCGTAGCGCCTCCATCAGGTTATTCGGCGCCCCTGGATGGACAGGGGCCACCGGTGGAAGCAGCGCACCCCCCCCCTCCCCTTCAAAGGGGGCTGCTCGCCCGACTCCAGAGCCATATGGGTCATCGGAATCATATTTGGCTGAGGGCCAAAGTGGATGCGGCCCTCTTCGCCAGTCTCCATGGGGATCAGCTCCTCCATGTGTCCGGCAGTGGAGGTCTCGCCTTGTGGCGCCTCCCGGACAGCGTCTTGGGCTCCTCCTCGGTTTGGAGCGGTCCTCTGGGACAACACTTCGGCGTCATCCCTGGCCTCGGGGGAATAAGCAGGCGGTGGCGACATGCTCGCCATCTCCGACGGAGCCAACGAACCTCCAGATGAGGATCGCTGGATAAGGTCACGGGCTGGACTGCAATAATACAGTTAACTATGTCAAGATAATGAAGAGAAAGGGCCAGATGTGCGCATGAGCGAGCCATGTCACTTACGATGCGGCCTGGGGCTTAGTGCGGGAGCGTTGCTCCGGACTACTATCAACATCCCACGCGGTGTTGACCGCTGGGACGCCCTTCCCCTTCTTGGGCGTTTCCGCCTCCAGATGCGTCGAAGCCGCCCTCTTCTTCTTCCTCTCCTCAGGGGGAGGGTTGTTCTCCTCCTCCTCCTCCTATTCCTCGTCATTGTCCTCAGGGATAGAGGAATGAGCTTCGTCGTCTTTGAACATCACGTCCGAAGTGCCCTTGCGACGGGGGCCACTCTTGGCTCCCTTGGCCTTCTTCTCCGGCGCCTTATATGGCGTCGGCACCAGCATCTTGGCTAGACGCGGGATGACCGGTTCTTCAGGCAGCGGAACCGAACACTGGATCCACTTCGCCCTCTCCATCCAGTCCTGAAAAAGCAATGATAAACTCAGACATCATCTTCGAAACGATTAAGTTGGCGATACGTCAGAAATAGCATACCTCGCTGGCGGGGTGTTTACAATCATGACCACGGTCTGAATCCGTGGCCAGTGGCTTCTCGTTTCCCTTAAAAAGCAACTTCCAGGCATCTTCATGGGTGGTTTCGAAGAGCCTCACCAGGGTTTGATGCTTCTTCGGATTAAAATCCCATAGAGGGCGACTTCTGCGCTGGCAGGGGAGAATCCGACGAACTAGCATCACCTAGATTACATCAACGAGCTTGACATCCTTGGCTATCATGCTCTAGACGCGAGTCTGCAACGCTATCAGCTCATCGGGCGAGCACCAGTCCAGACTCTTCTCGACCCAGGAGGTGATTCGCATGGGAGCACCGGAGCGGAATTCGGCAGCCGCGGCCCAGGTGGTGCCGCGGGGTTCTGTGGGGTAGAACCATTGTCTCTGCCACTCCTTTACTGTCTCCACAAAAGTGCCTTTCGGCCAGGAGACGTTGGGTAGCTTGCTCACCATGGCTCCTCCGCACTCCGCGTGCTGGCCATCCACCACCTTCGGATTCACATTGAAGACTTTGAGCCACAGCTCGAAGTGGGGATGGATACGGAGGAAGGCCTCACACACGACTATGAGCGCCGAGATATTGAGGAAGGAATTCGGGGACAGATCATGGAAATCTATCCTGTAATAATACATCAACTCGCGGACGAAAGGGTGGAGCGGAAACCCTAGCCCGCGGAAGAAATGGGGGATGAATACTACCCTCTCGGTGGGCTTCGGCGTGGGGACGACCTGTCCCTCGGCCGGCAGGCGGTGAGCGATCTCCTTCGCCAGATAACCAGCCGCCTGAAGCTCAGTAATGTCCTCCTCCTTGACGGAGGAGACAATCCACTTGCCCTGGCCTCTGGATCCGGACATGGTTGCTTGAGTGGAACGGAGATGCGAACTTGGGCGCTGGAGCTCGAGATCGGAAAGGCGTAGACAAAGAGAAGGCATGAGAGGGGAAGAGGGAATCCTTATCCCCTTATAAAGGCCCTGAATATCAAGCGCCTCCTCACTCGCCTTAAGATTCGCCTATTCCCAATGACCGTATAAACGGCATGGTTGGATTACCCATACCCGCATTGATGAGAATCCCGCGATAAGGGGA
Source organism: Triticum urartu (assembly GCF_003073215.2). Classification (NCBI taxonomy): domain Eukaryota; kingdom Viridiplantae; phylum Streptophyta; class Magnoliopsida; order Poales; family Poaceae; genus Triticum; species Triticum urartu. The sequence goes on along the minus strand of NC_053022.1, from coordinate 498,666,736 downwards.
CACGATCTCTGCTTTGACAAGACGTGCCAATGGCAACCGCGCCTCGGGACGTGGAGCGTCGAACACAAAAGCGGTTCGGAATTATGACCGGTCAAACGTGATGTCATGCTGCAAAAAATTCGTCAGCGGATGGAACTCATGTAAAAATATATTCTCTCTGCGGTTGTGTATGGTGTGTGTGACAGGTCCGGATACCATCATCACATCCGAAGAATATCTTGGCATTTGGAAAAAGGGGAACCCTCCTTGCAATGCCGAAGACAATCTGCGCGCCGGACTCCTCGTCATTGAAGCCAGGTTCAGGGGCTACCCAGGGAGTCCTGGACTAAGGGGTCCTCGGGCATCCGGCTTGTTATCCATGGGTCGGACTGATGGGCTGTGAAGACATGAAGGCCGAAGACTGTACCCGTGTCCGGATTGGACTCTACTTGGCACGGGAGGCAAGCTTGGAGACCAACTATGAAGATTCCTTCTTATGTAACCGACTCTATGTAAACCCTAGATCCCCCTGGTGCCTATATAAACCGAAGGGGTTAGTCCGGAAAGGAGATATTCATTACCATAGTCATACAGGCTAGGCTTCTAGGGTTTAGCCATTATGATCTCTTGGTAGATCAACTCTTGTAATGCTCATATTCATCAAGATCAATCAAGCAGGAAGTAGGGTATTACCTCCATAGAGAGGGCCCGAACCTGGGTAAAACATCGTGTCCCCCGTCTCCTGTTACCATCGATCCTAGACACACAGTTCGGGACCCCCTACCCAAGATCTGTCGGTTTTGACACCGACAGTGGCACATGCAAATTTACTTAGGACAGCAGGGTAATACCGCATATAGGTAGGTATGGTGGACTCATCTGGAATAACTTTTGGGTTCAAGGTTTTTGTTGTATAAGCAGAATTCCCACTTATTACAGGCGAAGGCTAGCAATTAGATTGAGAAGCGGCTAGCTAGAGAGCAACAACGGTCATAACCATGCATTATGCATAAGTAACATTGGACACTAGCATGAGTAGGATATGAACACCATGAACATAAATATCATAGAGGCTATGTTGGTTTTGATTAAACTACATGCATGAACATGTGCCAAGTCAAGCCACTCGAACATTCTGAGGAGGATACCATATCATCATACTACATCACAATCGTTTTGACGCAATGTTGATATCCAAGATAAATCATTATCCACTCCCAGCTACTTATGCATGGCATGAGAAACTATAATATCTAATTGTCATTGCAAACATGTTTAATCATAATGGGTTGAATCATGGATACTAGGTTAAACATTTACACAAACAGAATAAGTCGAGTTCATACCAGTTTCTCTCTGCCACGGCCAGTTCATCGAATGTCGTCATTATTGCCTTTCACTTGCACGATCGAATGATGTGAACATAATAATAGTGCAAGAGTGCTGTGGACTAAGCTGGAATCTGCAAACATTTTATTCAACAGGAGAAGACAAGGTAAAATGGGCTCTTTATTAGATCAACAATTATTCATATGAGAGCCACTCAACATTTTCATCGTGGTCTTCTCCTTGGTACAACTCGAATAAAAAGAAAAGAAATTCAGAGAAATACACTGAAATATTTTTGGAGTTTTTTTGTTTTCTTGAGCAAGAAAATAAAAGGGAAAATTTAAAACGAGAAAAACTATTTACACGGGAAAGCTCCCAACAAGCAAAAGAAGAACAAGGAAATCTTTTTGGGTTTTCTTTTTAATATTACTAATAAGCATGCATAGAAAGTAAACTAGCTACAACTAATTTTTTTGGTTTTTATAAAGTTTTTCAAACACACAAGAAGAAGGCAAGAAAAATAAATCTAAGTATGGATGGTACAATGAAAAAGTGTGAACACCGACTAATGAAATAAGTGAACATGAATGTAATGTTGGTGGGAAACAGGTACTCCCCCAAGCTTAGGCTTTTGGCCTAACTTGGTAGTCGGTCAGTAGCCTGGATAGTAGTTGGCGTGGTAACTCACGGAGGCTCTTGGTGCGGAGCTCTTGGTGTGGATGCCTCGGCCTGCCGTGCTGCCTCCACTGCTGCGTTGTGAGCTCGGGCCTCGCTCTCAAAAACAAAATATCTTCTTTTGTTGTGATAGTCAAAAAGAGCAGGCGCAGGCAAATATGTGTGCATAACAGATTTTTGGTTAAATAATAGATTATAAGTGAAGTTATCAACCTTTCCCTTGAGGATCTTATGATCTTCTAAGGTGTCAAAATCTAAATACTGCGTGGGTAGGATAGGATCAAAGGGCAAAGGTGAAACACCCGGCCCTCGTGCTAAATGCATGGCATATATTCCACCATAGAAATAGCCACTGTTAGCGTTGTGCTGAAGTCTGCGAGCAACAATTGCTCCAAGGTTATAATTCCTTTCACCGGTGAGAGCAGTGCGAATGAGGCTCAAGTCTGGAGCACAGAGTGTGCTACAGTCTTGCTTGCCTACTATACATTTCCCATTAAATAATGCAAAGTACTGAATAGCGGGAAAATGAATGCTCTTTATTCTACCTTGTGTCACTCCCCTCGTCTCACCGCAGCAAAGACTAGTTAAGAATGTTTGGTACTCAGCCCTTGGCAGTTCGTCAAGCGAGTCCCAAAATGGGAGTTTGCAGTGGTAAGCAAAATTCTCTAGTGAGATGGTAAATGGATTATCATAGAGCATAAATGACACCCTAGACTCACGGGGAAGGAATTTAAATCCCTTGACAAATGATTTAGTGAGAAGGTGGCGTTGTTCGCACTTATCTGAAAGGTAGGGACCGAGACCGGCATTGTGAACATATTGCTCAAATTCCTCTTTAATACCCACATGCATCATATACTCATCGCAAGGCCATAAGCATGTTTTGGTGGCGGCATCTCGAGTAGAACTTTCACTTGGTTCAACATATGACCGGCGAGCGGAGCTGTCACTAGAAGATGCCCCCGAGGATCGCCTCCTCGAAGAACTCCTTACAAAAAGGTTCGTCATGTTCACGTACAATTTTTTGGAAAAAAATTAATGACAAAAATTTATCAACAAACCTCTACAAAATTGATAGCAACTACTCATAGGGATACATAGAGGCCATATCAAGCATTCAAACTACTTAGAACTTTAAGAACTCAACATGCAAGCTCATCTACAGCAGCACCAAGAGTAGCTAATTATTCAAAATATAAACCACTAAAACAAAAACTAATTGGACAAATGGTGGAGTCACATACCAAGCAACAATCCCCCGAAACAGTTTCAGAAACGGAGCTTCGAGCAATGAGATTGAAATCCGCGGGTTTGAGAGCAAGAGCACAGGAGAGAGAGCAATGGAGATTTTTTTCTGGAGGTGAGTGATGAAGTGGCGTGAAGGGATAAGTGAGGGGGGCCACGTGGGGCCCACAACCCACCAGGGCGCGCCTGGGGGTCTTGGCGTGCCCAGGTGAGTTGTGCCCACCTGGTGCACCTCCCTCTGATATTATTTGCACCAGAAAATCAGAAATATTTAGAAAGAAACGTATTAAATTTTCAGTGCATTCTGAGAACTTTTATTTTTGGGTCATTTTTTATTGCATGGGAAATTCAAAAAACAGACAGAACATGGCATTTTATTTTATTAAAAAATAGAGAACAAAAAGTAGGGACAAAAGGTAGTGCTTACTAAATTCATCAACTTCATACCGCTCAAAAATGATCCATTAATAAGGTTGATCAGGTCTTATTAACAACCACTTTTGATTAGCATGAAACCGAAGAACTTTTGTAAATCACTAAGTTACCTCAATGGGGATATGAATGTCCCCAACAATAAGCATTTCATATTTCTTTTTAACAGTAGGTAGAGGTATTTGAAATCTTCCAATAGTGATTGTCAGAGATTTTTCAATAACATTAATACCATTCACTTGGAATTGTTTCTTCGGAAAGTGCATCGTATGCTCATTACCATTGATATGAAAAGTGACCTTGCCTTTATTGCAATCAATAACAGCCCCTGCAGTATTCAAGAAGGGTCTACCAAGGATAATCGACACGTTGTCATCCTCGGGCATCTCAAGTATAACAAAGCCAGTCAAAATAGTAACATTAGCAACAATAACGGGCACATCCTCACAGATACCGATATGTATGGTAGTTGATTTGTTAGCCATTTGCAAAGATATTTCAGTAGGTGTGAGTTTATTCAAATCTAGTATTTTATATAAAGAGAAAGGCATAACACTAACACCAGTTCCTAAGTCACACAAAGAAGTCTTCATATAATTCTTTTTGATAGAGCAAGGTATAGTTGGTATTCCCGGATCTCCAAGTTTTTTAGGTACTCCATCTTTAAAAGTGTGATTAGCAAGCATAGTGGAGATTTCAGTTTCCAGTATTTTTCTCTTATTTGTGATGATGTCTTTCATATACTTTGCATAAGGAGGCATTTTTAAGATATCAGTCAAGCGAGTACGCAAAAAGACTGGCCTCAGCATTTCAGCAAAGCGTTCAAATTCTTCATCATCTTTCTTTTTAGTTGACTTGGGTGGAAAAGGCATAGGTTTTTGAACCCACGGTTCTCTTTCTTTACCGTGTTTCCTAGCAATGAAGTCTCTTTTTTCATATCTTTTATTCTTAGGTTGTGGGTTATCAAGATCAACAAGTGGTTCTATCTCAACATCATTATCTGGTTCTTTTTCATTTGGTTGAGAGTCTTCATGAACCTCATCATTATCTTTTTCATTATAACTAGGTGAATGTTCATTACCAGATTGAGTCTCAGCATCAGAGATAGAAGTTTCATTATCATTATCAGGAGGTTTTTCTATTTCAGGTTCACTACAAGTATGCAAAGTCCTATCATTTTTCTTCTTCTTTTTCTTTCTAGAAGGACTAGGTGCATCAGTGTTAACTCTTTGTGAATCTTGTTCAATTCTTTTTGGGTGTCCCTCAGGACAAAGTGGTTCCTGAGTCATTTTACCTCCTCTAGTTGCCTCTAACAGGAAAGTCATGTATATTATGATTCATTTCATCAAGCAACTCTCTTTGTGATTTAGCAACTTGTTCTAACTGAGTTTGAACCATAGAAGCATGCTTTCCAACACCTCTAACATCATTTGAGATTCTAAATAACAAGTCACTCAAGCAAGCAATCATATCAGAATTGTATTTCAATTGTTTCATAACATTTGCATTGAAGTGATCTTATTTTCTAATATAGTTTTCAAACTCATAAAGGCATTGACTAGGGTGCATATTGTGAGGATTGTCATTATCATTGAACTTCATTAGAGAATTTACCTCTACCACATTAGGCAGTGGTGGTGTATTAAGACCGTGTATTTCTTCAATAGGAGGTAAATTTTTAACATCATCAGCTTTAATACCTTTTTCCTTCATAGATTTCTTTGCCTCTTGCATATCTTCGGGACTGAGATATAATATACCCCTCTTCTTCGGAGTGGGTTTAGGCGGTGGTTCATGAATAGTCCAATCATCATAATTTTTCAATATGTTATTCAATAATTCTTCATCTTGTCCAATAGTTCGTTCCGTGAAAACACAACTAGCACAACTATCTACGAAATCCCTAGAAGCATCGGTTAGTCCATTATAGAAGATATCAAGTATTTCATTTTTCTTAAGAGGATGATCAGGGAAAGCATTAAGTAGCTGGCAAAGCCTCCCCCAAGCTTGTGGGAGACTCTCTTCTTTAGTTTGCACAAAGTTAAATATTTCCTGTAAAGCAGCTTGTTTCTTATGAGTAGGGAAATATTTTTCAGAGAAGTAATAAATCATATCCTGGGGACTACGCACACAACCAGGAGCAAGAGTATTGTACCAAGCTTTAGCATCACCCTATAATAAAAACGGAAATAATTTGAGAATAAAGTAATAGCGAATTTTCTCATCATGAGTAAAAAGGGTGGCTATGTCATTCAACTTAGTAAGATGTGCCACAACAGTTTCAGTTTCATAACCGTGGAAAGGATCAGATTCAACCAAAGTAATAAACTCTGGGTCGACAGAGAATTCATGATTCTTATCATCAATAAAGATAGGTGAAATAGCAAACTTAGGATCACATTTCATTCTAGCATTCAGAGATTTTTCTTTATACTTGCATAATAATTTCTCTAAATCATCTCTGTCTCTACAAGCAAGAATATCTCTAGTTGTCTCCTCACTCATAACATAACCTCTGGTACCTTAGGCAATTCATATCTAGGAGGGCTAGTTCTAGCAGGTGTTTTAGGAGATTCAGTTTCAAGGTCATCATCAGATTCAACAACATCTTGTTGTATTACTCTAGCAATTTGTTTATCAAGAAAATCACCAAGTGGCACATCATCATTATCAAGCAAGGTACTAGCATCATCATAAGCATTATCCATAGAGGAAGTAGCATCATCAATAACTTGCGACATATCAGAATTAATAGCATATGTGGTGGTGTTGCAAGTTTACTTATAACAGAAGGTGAATCTAAAGCAGAACTGGATGGCAGTTCCTTACCTCCCCTCGTCCTTGAGGGAAATATCTTAGTCTTAGCATCCTTCAAATTCTTCATAGTGATAATATGATAATAATCCCAAGTGACTCGACAAATATAGCTATGCTCGCCAGCAACGGCGCCAGAAAAAGTTCTTGATAACCCACAAGTATAGGGGATCGCAACAGTTTTCGAGGGTAGAGTATTCAACCCAAATTTATAGATTTGACACAAGGGGAGCCAAAGAATATTTGAAGGTATTAGCAGCTGAGTTGTCAATTCAACCACACCTGGAGATTAATTATCTGCAGCAAGTAATCAGTAGCCAAGTAATATGATAGTTTTGATAGTAGTGACAACATTAACAGTAACGGTAACAGTGATAGCAGTAATTTTGTAGCAAGTGTAACAGTGATGATAGCAGTAGTAACTTAGCAAGAACAATATAGGATAAATTCGTAGGCATTGGATCGGTGACTTGTTGGATGATATTCATCATGAGACAGTTATAACCTAGGGCGATACGGCACTAGCTCCAGTTCGTCAATATAATGTAGGCATGTATTCCGTAAATAGTCATATGTGCTTATGGAAAGAACTTGCATGACATCTTTTGTCCTACCCTCCCGTGACAGCGGGGTCCAATTAGAAACTAAGGGATATTAAGGCCTCCTTTTAATAGAGAACTGGAACAAAGCATTAACACACGGTGAATACATGAACTCCTCAAACTACGGTCATCACCGGTAGAAGTCCCAGTTTCTGTCACTCCGGGGTTGCCGGATCATAACACGTAGTAGGTGACTATAACTTGCAAGATCGGATCTAGAACATGGATATAATGGTGATATCATAAACGGTTCAGATCTGAAATCATGGCACCCGGGCCCAAAGTGACAAGCATTAAGCATGGCAAAGTCATAGAAACATCAATATTAGAACATAGTGGATACTAGGGATCAAGCCCTAACAAAACTAACTCGATTACATGATGAATCTCATCCAACTCCTCACCGACCAACGAGCCTACAAAGGAATTACTCACTCCCGATGGGGAGCATCGTGGAATTGGCGATGGAGAAGGGTTGGTGATGACGAAGAATGAAGATCCCCTCTTCGGAGCCCCAAACGGACTCCAGATATGGCCTCCCAATGAAGAACAGGAGGTGATGGTGGCTCCGTCTTGTGGATCGCGATAATTCTTTCTCCTTGATTTTTTCTGGAAAAATAGGATTTTATAGCGTTGGTTTCAGGGTCTGCGGGGCCACTATGTGGGGACAACCCACCTAGGCGCGCCAGGAGAGGGGGGCACGCCCTGGTGGGTTGTGCCCACCCAGGTGCCCCTCTCCGGTAGGTCTTGACTCCAGAAATTCTTATTTATTATATAAAAATTTCTCGCAAAGTTTTGTTCCATTCCGGGAACTTTTATTTCTGCACAAAAACAACAACATGGTAGTTCTACTGAAAACAGTGTCAGTCCGGGGTTAGTTTCATTCAAATCATGCAAATTAGAGTCCAAAACAAGAGGAAAAGCATTACTAAAAGTAGATACGTTGGAGATGTATCAATGTGCATTACCGAGAGGGCCTAGAGATACCTCTCTGATACTTGGAGTGACAAATCCTAATCTCGATCTATGCCAACCCAACAAACACCTTTGGAGATACCTGTAGAGCATCTTTATAATCACCCAGTTAAATTGTGATGTTTGATAGCACACAAGGTATTCCTTTGGTATCCGGGAGTTGCATAATCTCATAGTCAAAGGAATATGTATATGCCATGAAGAAAGCAATAGCAATAAAACTGAACGATCAACATGCTAAGCTAACGGATGGGTCTTGACCATCACATCATTCTCCTAATGATGTGATCTCGTTCATCAAATGGCAACACATGTCTATGTTTAGGAAACATAACCATCTTTGATTAACGAGCTAGTCAAGTAGAGGCTTACTAGGGACACGGTGTTTTGTCTATGTACCCACACATGTATCAAGTTTCTGGTTAATACAATTCTAGCATGAATAATAAACATTTATCATGATATAAGGAAATATAAAATAACAACTTTATTATTGCCTCTAGGGCACATTTCCTTCAATCTCCCACTTGCACTAGAGTCAATAATCTAGTTCACATCGCCATGTGATTTAACACCAATAGTTCACATCACCATGTAATTAACACCCATAGTTCACATCTCCATCTGACCAACACCCAAAGGGTTTACTAGAGTTAATAATCTAGTTCACGTCACCATGTGATTTAAACCCAAAGAGTACTAAGGTGTGATCATATTTTGATTGTGAGAGAAGTTTAGTCAACGGGTCTGCCACATTCAGATTCGTATGTATTTTGCAAATTTCTATGTTCACAATGCTCTGCATGGAGCTACTCTAGCTAATTGCTCCCACTTTCAATATGTATCCAGATTGAGGCTCAGAGTCATCCAGATTGGTGTTAAAGCTTGCATCGACGTAACTCCTTACGATGAACTCTTTATCACCTCCATAACTGAGAAATATTTCCTAGTCCTCTAAGGATAATTTTGACCGATGTCCAGTGATCTACTCCTGGATCACTATTGTACCCCTTTGCCAAACTCATGGCAAGGTACACAATAGGTCTGGCATACAGCATGGCATACTTTATAGAACCAATGGCTGAGGCATATGGAATGACTTTCATTCTCTCTCTATCTTCTATCGTGGTCGGGTTTTGAGTCTTACTCAACTTCATACCTTGCAACTCAGGCAAGAACTCCTTCTTTGACTGATCCATTTTGAACTCCTTCAAAATCTTATCAAGGTATGTACTCATCGAAAGTCTTATCAGGCGTCTTGATCTATCTTTATAGATCTTGATGCCCAATATGTAAGTAGCTTCACTGAGGTGTTTCTTTGAAAAAAAATCCTTTCAAACACTCCTTTATGCTTTCCAGAAAATTCTACATCATTTCTGATCAACAATATGTCATTCACATATACTTATCAGAAAGGCTGTAGTGCTCCCACTCACTTCCTTGTAAATACAGGCTTCACCGCAAGTCTGTATAAAACTATATGCTTTGAACAACTCATCAAAGCATATATTCCAACTCCGAGATGCTTGCACCATTCCATAGATGGATCGCTAGAGCTTGCACACTTTGTTAGCACCTTTAGGATTGAGAAAACCTTCTGGTTGCATCATATATATACAACTCTTCTTTAATAAATCCATTAAGGAATGCAGTTTTGACATCCATTTGCCAGATTTCATAATCATAAAGTGCGGCAATTGCTAACATGATTCGAACAGACTTAAGCATCGCTACGGGTGAGAAAGTCTCATCGTAGTCAACTCCTTGAACTTGTCGAAAACCTTTTGCAACAAGTCGAGCTTTGTAGACAGTAACATTACCATCAGCGTCCGTCTTCCTCTTGAAGATCCATTTATTCTCAATTGCTTGCCGATCATTGGGCAAGTCCACCAAAGTCCACACTTTGTTCTCATACATGGATCCTATCTCAGATTTCAAGGCCTCAAGCCATTTGTCGGAATCTGGGCTCATCATCGCTTCCTCATAGTTCGTAGGTTTGTCATGGTCTAGTAACATGACCTCCATAACAGGATTACCGTACCTCTTTGCTGCGGAACATGCTCTGGTTGACCTACGAGGTTCGGTAGTAACTTCATCCAAAGTTTCATGATCATCATCATTAGCTTCCTCTCTAGTTGGTGTAGGAATCACTGGAACTGATTTCTGTGATGAGCTACTTTCCAATTCGAGAGAAGGTATAATTACCTCATCAAGTTCTACTTTCCTCCCACTCACTTCTTTTGAGATAAACTCCTCTAGAAAGGATCCATTCTTAGAAACAAAGATGTTGCTTCGGATCTGTGATAGAAGGTGTACCCAATAGTTTCTTTTGGGTATCCTATGAAGATGCACTTCTCGGATTTGGGTTCAAGCTTATCAGGCTGAAACTTTTTCACATAAGCATCGCAACCCCAAACTTTAAGAAACGACAGCTTAGGTTTCTTGCCAAACCACAGTTCATACGGTGTCGTCTCAACAGATTTAGACGGTGCCCTATTTAACATGAATACAGTTGTCTCTAATGCATAACCCCAAAACGATAGTGGTAAATCGGTAAGAGACATCATAGATTGCACCATATCTAATAAAGTACGGTTACGATGTTCGGACACACCATTACGCTGTGGTGTTCCAGGTGGCGTGAGTTGTGAAACTATTCCACATTTAAATGAAGGCCAAACTCGTAACTCAAATATTCGCCTCAGCGATCAGATCGTAGAAACTTTATTTTCTTATTACGATGATTCTCCACTTCACTCAGAAATTCTTTGAACTTCTCAAATGTTTCAGACTTGTGTTTCATCAAGTAGATATATTCATATATGCTCAAATCATCTGTGAAGGTCAGAAAATAATGATACCCGCCGCGAGCCTCAACACTCATCGGACTGCATACATCGGTATGTATTATTTCCAATAAGTCAGTGGCTCACCCCATTGTTCTAGAGAACGGAGTCTTAGTCATCTTGCCCATGAGGCATGGTTCGCAAGCATCAAATGATTCATAATCAAGTGATTCCAAAAGTCCATCTGCATGGAGTTTCTTCATGCGCTTTACACCAATATGACCTAAATGGCAGTGCCACAAGTATGTTGCACTATCATTACCAACTTTGTATCTGTTGGCATCAATATTATGAATATGTGTATCACTACGGTCGAGATTCAATAAACCATTTATATTAGTGTATGACCATAGAAGGTTTTATTCATGTAAACAGAATAACAATTATTGTTTGATTTAAATGAATAACCGTATTGCAATAAACATGATCCAATCATATTCATGCTCAACACAAATACTGAATAACATTTATTTAGGTCCAACACTAATCCCGAAGGTAGAGGGAGTGTGCGATGATGATCTTATCAATCTTGGAATCACTTCCAACACACATCGTCACTTCGCCCTCAACTAGTCTCTGTTCATTTTGTAACTCATGTTTTGAGTTACTAATCATAGCAACTGAACCGGTATCAAATACCCAGGGGCTACTATGAACACTAGTAAAGTACACATCAATAACATGTATATAAAATATACCTTTGTTCACTTTGCCATCCTTCTTATCCGCCAAGCATTTGGGGCAGTTTCGCTTCCAGTGACCATTTCGTTTGCAGTAGAAGCACTCAGTTTCAGGCTTGGGTATAGCTTTGGGCTTCTTCACAGGAGTGGAAACTTGCTTGCCATTTTTTCTTGAAGTTCCCTTTCTTTTCCTTTGCCCCTTTTCTTGAAACTAGTGGTCTTGTTAACCATCAACGCTTGATGCTGTTTCTTGATTTCTACCTTCACCGCTTTTAGCATCAGGAATAGCTCAAGAATCGTTTTCGTCATCCCTGCATATTATAGTTCATCACGAAGTTCCAGTAACTTGGTGATAGTGACTACAGAACTCTGTCAATCACTATTTTGTCTGGAAGATTAAGTCCCACTTGATTCAAGCGATTGTAGTACTCAGACATTCTGAGCACATGCTCACTGGTTGAGCTATTCTCCTCCATCTTGTAGGCAAAGTACTTGTTAGAGGTCTCATACCTCTCGACTCAGGCATGAGTCTGAAATACCAATTTCAACTGGAATATCTTATATGCTCCATGGCGTTCAAAATGTTTTTGGAGTCCAGGTTCTAAGTCGTAAAGCATGGCGCACTAAACTATCAAGTAGTCATCATACAGAGCTTGCCAAACGTTCATAACGTCTGCATCTGCTCCTGCAATAGGTCCGTCACCTAGTGGTGCATCAAGGACATAACTATTCTGTGCAGCAATGGGGATAATCCTCAGATCACGGACCTAGTCCGCATCATTGCTACTATCATCTTTCAACTTATTTTTCTCTAGGAACATATCAAAAATAAATGGGGAGCTACATCGCGAGCTATTGATCTACAACATAGATGATATGTGATCTAAATCAACTAAACCATGTCCGATCATCACGTGAGATGGAGTAGTCATCTCTATGTTGATCATATCTACTATATGATTCACGTTCGACCTTTCGTTCTCTAGTGTTCCGAGGCCATGTATGTACATGCTAGGCTCGTCAAGTTTAACCCGAGTATTCTGCATGTGCAAAACTGTCTTGCACCCATTGTATGTGAACGTAGAGCCTGTCACACCCTATCATCATGTGATGTCTCATCACGAAGAACTTTCACAACGGTGCATACTCAGGGAGAACACTTATACCTTGAAATTTAGTAAGGGATCATCTTATAATGCTACCGTCGTACTAAGCAAAATAAGATGCATAAAAGATAAACATCACATGCAATCAAAATATGTTACATGATATGGCCATCATCATCTTGTGCCTTTGATCTCCATCTCCAAAGCACCGTCGTGATCTCCATCATCACTGGCTTGACACCTTGATCTCCATCGTAGAGTCGTGGTCGTCTCACCAACTATTGCTTCTACAACTATCGCTAACGCATAGTGATAATGTAAAGAAATTACATGGCGTTTGCATTTGATACAATAAAGAGACAACCATAAGGCTCCTGGCGGTTGCCACTGACTTTTACAAAACATGATCATCTCATACAATAACGTATACCACATCATGTCTTGACCATATCACATCACAACATGCCCTGCAAAAACAAGTTAGACGTCCTCTACTTTATTGTTGCAAGTTTTACGTGGCTACTATGGGCTTCTAGTAAGAACCATTCATACCCTACACATTAAAACCACAATGGTGATTTATCAAGTTTGCTGTTTTAACCTTCAACAAGGACCGGCCGCAGTCAAATTCGATTCAACTAAAATTGGAGAAACAGACACCCGCCAGCCACCTTTATGCAAAAATAGTTGCATGTCTATCGGTGGAACCGGTCTCATGAACGTGGTCTTGTCAGGCTGGTCTGGGCCGCTTCATCCAACAATACCACTGAATCAAAATAAGACATTGGTGGTAAGCAGTATGATGATCACTGCCCACAACTCTATGTGTTCTACTCGTGCATATCATCTATGCATAGACCTGGCTCGGATGCCACTATTGGGGAATGTAGCATGAAATTTCAAAAAAAATCCTACGCTCACGCAAGATATATCTAGGAGATGCATAGCAATGAGAGGGGGAGAGTGTGTCCATGTACCCACGTAGACCAAAAGCGGAAGCGTTTGACAACGCGGTTGATGTAGTCGAACTTCTTCTTGTTCCGACCGATCAAGCACCGAACGTACAGCACCTCCGAGTTCTGCACACGTTCAGCTCGATGACATCCCTCGAAATCTTGATCCAGCAAAGTGTCGAGGGAGAGTTCCATCAACACGATGGCGTGGTGACGGTGATGGTGAAGTGATCCGCACAGGGCTTCGCCTAAGCACTACGTGAATATGACCGGAGGCGTAAGCTGTGGAGGGGGGCGCCGCACACGGCTAACAATGTTTGTTGTGTGTTCTAGCAGTGCCCCTTCATATATATAGGTTGGAGGAGAGGAGAGGCAGCCCATGGGGCGCCCCAAGTAGGAGGAATCCTACTTGGGGACCTCCCAATTCGGCCTTCCCCCCTTCATATTCCTATTGGGAGTAGGAAGGGAAGAGGGGGAAGGAGGAATCTTATTCCCTTTTTCCTTTCCTTCTTCCCCTTTCCTTCTCCAATTTGGCCAGCCCATATGAGAGGGGCGCACCAGCCCCTTTTGTGGCTGGTGTGTTTCCCCTCTTGGCCCATTAGGCCCATATAGTTGTTGGCGAACGCAGTATTTCAAAAAAATTCCTACGATCATGCAAGATCTATCTTGGAGATGCATAGCAATGAGACGGGAGAGTGTTTCCACGTACCCTCGTAGACCGAAAGCGGAAGCGTATAGTAACGCGGTTGATGTAGTCGAACATCTTCACGATCCAACCGATCCAAGTACCGAACGTACGGGACCTCCGTGTTTAGCACACGTTCAGCACGATGACGTCCCTCGAGCTCTTGATCCAGTTGAGGATGAGGGAGAGTTCCGTCAGTACGATGGCGTGGAGACGATGATGATGAAGTTACCGGCGCAGGGCTTCGCCTAAGCACTACGACGATATGACTGAGGTGTTAGCTTTGGAGGGGGGCGCCGCACACGGCTAGGAACAATTGATGTCTGTTCTAGGGGTGCCCTCCCCACATATATAAAGGAGGGAGAGGGAGGGAGGCATCCTAGGGCGCGTCCAAGTAGGAGGAATCCTACTTGGGCCCCTAGTCCAATTCGCCCCCCTACCATATTTGGACAAGGGGGAAAGGAAGGAGGGGGGAGGGGAAGGAAGTACGAGTCCTACTTCATACTTTCCTTTTCCTCCTCTCCTTTCCCTTTCTCCCCACGTGGCTGGCCCTACAGGGGGCGCACCAGCCCCTTGTGTTCCCTTACTTGGCCCATTAAGCCCATATCTTTGTCGGGGGTTGCCCGTAACCCCTTCCGGTGACCCGGTATCACCCGGAACACTTTCGGTGTCCAAATACCATCATCCTATATATGAATCTTTACCTCTCGACAATTTTGAGAGTCCTCGTCATGTCCGTGATCTCATCCGGGACTCTGAACAAACTTCGGTCATCAAATCACATAACTCATAATACAAATCGTCATCGAACGTTAAGCGTGCGGACCCTACGGGTTTGAGAACTATGTAGACATGACCAAGACACATCTCCAGTCAATAACCAATAGCGGAACCTGGATGCTCATATTGGCTCCTACATATTCTACAAAGATCTTTATCGGTCAAACCGCATAACAACATATGTTGTTCCCTTTGTCATCGGTATGTTACTGCCCGAGATTTGATCGTCGGTATCATCATACCTAGTTCAATCTCATTACCGGCAAGTCTATTTAATCGCTACATAATGCATCATCATGTGACTAACTCATTAGTCACATTGCTTGCAAGGCTTATAGTGATGTGCATTACCGAGAGGGCCCAGAGATACCTCTCCGATACAAGGAGTGACAAATCCTAATCTCGATCTATGTCAACCCAACAAACACCTTCGGAGACATCTATAGAGCATCTTTATAATCACCCAGTTACGTTGTGACGTTTGATAGCACACAAGGTGTTCCTCCGATATTCAGGAGTTGCATAATCTCATAGTCAGAGGAACATGTATAAGTCATGATGAAAGCAATATCAATAAAACTAAACGATCATTATGCTAAGCCAACGGATGGGTCTTGTCCATCACATCATTCTCTAATGATGTGATCCCGTTCATCAAATGACAACACATGTCTATGGTCAGGAAACATAACCATCTTTGATTAACGAGCTAGTCAAGTAGAGGCATACTAGAGGCACTCTGTTTTGTCTATGTATTCACATATGTACTAAGTTTCCGGTTAATACAATTCTAGCATGAATAATAAACATTTATCATGATATAAGGAAATATAAACAACAACTTTATTATTGCCTCTAGGGCATATTTCCTTCAGTCTCCCACTTGCACTAGAGTCAATAATCTAGTTCACATCGCCATGTGATTTAACACCAATAGTTCACATCGCCATGTGACTAATACCCAACGGGTTTTACTAGAGTCAATAATCTAGTTCACACCGCTATGTGATTAACACCCAAAGAGTACTAAGGTGTGATCATGTTTTGCTTGTGAGAGAAGCTTAGTCAATGGGTCTGTCACATTCAGAGCCGTATGTATTTTGCAAATTTTCTATGTCTACAATGCTCTGCATGGAGCTACTCTAGCTAATTGCTCCCACTTCCAATATGTATCCAGATTGAGACTCATAGTCATCCGGATCGGTGTAAAAGCTTGCATCAGCATAACTCTTTACGACGAACTCTTTATCACCTCCGTAACCGAGAAATATCTCCTTAGTATTCTAAGGATAATTTTGACCGTTGTCAAGTGATCCACTCCTGGATCAATATCGTACCCCCTTGTCAAACTCATGACAAGGTACACAATAGGTTTGGTACAACATAGCATACTTTATAGAACCTATGGCTGAGGCATACGGAATGACTTTCATTCTCTTTCTATTTTCAGTCGTGGTCGTGTTTTGAGTCTTACTCAACTTTACACCTTACAATACAGGCAAGAACACCTTCTTTGACTATTCCATTTTGAACTACTTCAAAAATCTTGTCAAGGTATGTACTCATTGAAAAATCTTATCAAGCATCTTGATCTATCTCTATAGATCTTGATGCCCAATATTTAATCAGCTTCACCGAGGTCTTTGTTTGAAAAACTCCTTTCAAACACTCCTTTATGCTTTCCAGAAAATTCTACATCATTTCCGATCAACAATATGTCATTCACATATACTTATCAGAAAGGCTGTAGTGCTCCCACTCACTTTCTTGTAAATACAGGCATCACCGCAAGTCTGTATAAAACTATATGCTTTTATCAACTCATCAAAGCGTATATTCCAACTCCAAGATGCTTGCACCAGTCCATAGATGGATCACTGGAGCTTGCACATTTTGTTAGCACCTTCAGGATTGACAAAACCTTCTGGTTGTATCATATACAACTTTTTAAATCCATTAAGGAATGCAGTTTTGATATCAATTTGTCAGATTTCATAAAATGTGCCAATTGCTAACATGATTCGGACAAACTTTAAGCATCGATACGAGTGAGAAAATCTCATCATAGTCAACATCTTGAACTTGACAAAACCCCTTTCCGACAAGTCGAGCTTTGTAGATAGTAACACTACTATCAGCGTCCGTCTTCCTCTTGAAGATCCATTTATTCTCAATGGCTTGCCGATCATCAGGCAAGTCCACCAAAGTCCACACTTTGTTCTCATACATGGATTCTATCTCAAATTTCATGGCCTCAAGCCATCTGTCAGAATCTGGGCTCATCACCGCTTCCTCATAGTCCGTAGGTTCATCATGGTCTAGTAACATGACTTCCAGAACAGGATTACCGTACCACTCTGGTGCAGATCATACTCTGGCTGACCTACGAGGTTCGGTAGTAACTTGATCTAAAGTTTCATGATCATCATCATTAACTTCCTCACTAATTGGTGTAGGCATCACTTGAACTGATTTCTGTGATGAGCTACTTTCCAATTTGAGAGAAGGTACAAATATCTCATCAAGTTCTACTTTCCTCCCACTCACTTCTTTCGAGAGAAACTCCTTTTCTAGAAAGGATCCACTCTTAGCAACAGAGATCTTGCCTTCAGATCTGTGATAGAAGGTGTACCCAACAGTTTCTTTTGGGTATCCTATGAAGACGGACTTCTTCGATTTGGGTTTGAGCTTATCAGGCTGAAACTTTTTCACATAAGCATCGCAACCCCAAACTTTAATAAATGACAGCTTAGGTTTCTTGCTAAACCACAGTTCAAACGGTGTCATCTCAACGGATTTTTAGACGGTGCCCTATTTAACGTGAATGCACCTGTCTCTAATGCATAACCCCAAAACGATAGTGGTAAATCGGTAAGAGACATCATAAATCGCACCATATCTAATAAAGTACGGTTACGACGCTCGGACACACCATTATGATATGGTGTTCCACGTGGCATGATTTTGTGAAACTACTCTGTTTTAATTGAAGGCCAAACTCGTAACTCAAATATTCGCCTCAGCGATCAGATCGTAGAAACTTTATTTTCTTGTTACGATGATTCTCCACTTCATTCTGAATTTCTTTGAACTTTTCAAATGTTTCAGACTTGTGTTTCATTAAGTAGATATACACATATCTGCTTAAATCATCTATGAAGGTCAGAAAGTAACGATGCCCGCTGCGAGCCTCAACACTCATCGGACTGCATACATCAGTATGTGTTATTTCCAATAAGTTAGTGGCTCACTCCATTGTTCCGGAGAACAGAGTCTTTAGTCATCTTGTCTATGAGGCATGGTTCGCAAGCATCAAGTGATTCCAAAAGCCCATCAGCATGGAGTTTCTTCATGCGCTTTACACCAATATGACCTAAACGGCAGTGCCACAAAATAAGTTGCACTATGATTATTAACTTTGTATCTTTTGGCATCAATATTATGTGTATCACTGTGATCGAGATTCAGTAAACATTTACATTAGATGTAAGACCATATAAGGTTTTATTCATGTAAACAGAACAACAATTATTCTCTGACTTTAAATGAATAACCATATCGCAATAAACATGATCCAATCATATTTATGCTCAATGCAAACACCAAATAACATGTATTTAGTTCCAATACTAATCACGAAGGTAGAGGGAGTATGCGATGGTGATCTTATCAACCTTGGAATCATTTCAAACACACATCGTCACCTCACCCTCAACTAGTCTTTTGTTCATTTTGTAACTCCTGTTTCAAGTTACTAATCATAGCAACTAAACCAGTATCAAATACCCAGGGGCTACAATGAACACTGGTAAAGTACACATTAATAACATGTATATCATATATACTTTTTTTCACTTTGCCATCCTTCTTATCCGCCAATTATTTGGGGTAGTTCTGCTTCCAGTGACCATTCCCTTTGCAGTAGAAGCACTCAGTTTCAGGCTTAGGTCTAGCTTTGGGTTTCTTCATGGGAGCAGCAACTTGCTTGCCGTTCTTCTTGAAGTTCCCCTTCTTTCCTTTGCCCTTTTTCTTGAAACTAGTGGTCTTGTTAACCATCAAAACTTGATGCTCCATCTTGATTTCTACCTCCGCAGTTTTTAGCATCGCGAAGAGCTCGGGAATTGTCTTACCCATCCCTTGCATATTATAGTACATCACGAAGTTCCAGTAACTTGGTGATAGTGACTAGAGAACTCTATCAATCACTATCTTATCTGGAAGATTGACGCCCACTTGATTCAAGCGATTGTAGTACTCAGACATTCCGAGCACATGCTCACTGGTTGAGCTATTCTCCTCCATCTTGTAGGCAAAGTACTTGTTAGAGGTCTCATACCTCTCGACTTGGGCATGAGCCTGAAATACCAATTTCAGCTCTTGGAACATCTTATATGCTCCTTGGCGTTCAAAACGTTTTTGAAGTCCCGGTTCTAAGTCGTAAAGCATGGCGCACTAAACTATCAAGTAGTCATCATATCGAGCTAATTGCCAAACGGTCATAATGTCTGCATCTACTTCTGCAATAGGTCTATCACCTAGCAGTGCATCAAGCACATAATTCTTTTGTGCAGCAATGAGGATAGTCTCAGATCACGGTGATACGTCTCTGTTGTATCTAATTTTCCAAACACTTTTGCCCTTGTTTTGGAATCTAACTTGCATGATTTGAATGGAACTAACCTGGACTGACGCTGTTTTCAGCAGAATTGCCATGGTGTTATCTTTGTGCAGAAACAAAAGTTCTCGGAATGACCTGAAACTTCACGGAGATTATTTTTGGAAATAATAAAAAATATTGTCAAAAGAATCAAGGCCAGGGGGCCCACACCCTGTCCACGAGGGTGGGAGGCGCGCCCCCTGCCTCGTGGGCCCCCTGGTGCTCCACCGACCTCAACTCCAACTCTATATATTCATGTTCGGGGAGAAAAAATCAGAGAGAAGGATTCATCACGTTTTATGATATAGAGCCACCGCCAAGCTGTAAACTCTCTCGGGAGGGCTGATCTGGAGTCAGTTCGGGGCTCCGGAGAGGGGAATCCGTCGCCATCGTCATCATCAACTATCCTCCATCACCAATTTCATGATGCTCACCGCCGTGCATGAGTAATTCCATCGTAGGCTTGCTGGACGGTGATGGGTTGGATGATATTTATCATGTAATCGAGTTAGTTTTGTTAGAGTTTGATCCCTAGTATCTACTATGTTCTGAGATTGATGTTGCTATGACTTTGCTATGCTTAATGCTTGTCACTAGGGCCCGGGTGCCATGATTTCAGATCTGAACCTATTATGTTTTCATGAATATATGTGAGGTCTTGATCCTATCTTGCAAGTCTATAGTCACCTACTATGTGTTATGATCCGGCAACCCGAAGTGACAATAATCGGGACCACTCCCGGTGATGACCGTAGTTTGAGGAGTTCATGTATTCACTATGTGTTAATGCTTTGGTCTGGTACTCTATTAAGAGGAGGCCTTAATATCCCTTAGTTTCCAATAGGACCCCGCTGCCATGGGAGGGTAGGACAAAAGATGTCATGCAAGTTCTTTTCCATAAGCACGTATGACTATATTCGGAATACATGCCTACATTACATTGATGAATTGGAGCTAGTTCTGTGTCACCCTATGTTATAACTGTTGCATGAGTAATCGCATCCGGCATAATTCTCCATCACCGATCCAATGCCTATGAGCTTTTCACATATTGTTCTCCGCTTATTTACTTTTCCGTTGCTACTGTTACAATCACTACAAAACCCAAAAATATCGCTTTTGCTACTATTACCGTTACTTCCATACTACTTTGCTACTAAATACTTTGATGCAGATACTAAGTTATCCAGGTGTGGTTGAATTGAAAACTCAACTGCTAATACTTGAGAATATTCTTTGGCTCCCCTTGTGTCGAATCAATAAATTTGGGTTGAATACTCTACCCTCGAAAAATCTTGCGATCCCCTATACTTGTGGGTTATCAAGACTATTTTCTGGCGCCGTTGCCGGGGAGCATAGCTCTATTCTTTGAGTCACTTGGGATTTATATCTGCTGGTCACTATGAAGAACTTGAAAGACGAGAAAACAAAAATTTATCCCTCAACTACGAGGGGAGGTAAGAACTGCCATCTAGCTCTGCACTTGATTCACCTTCTGTTTTGGGTAAGCTTGCGACACCTAAACCTGCTTCTGCTATTAATTCTGATATGTCGCATGTTATTGATGATGCCACTTCTGCTATGCATGATACTGATACGTCTCCAACGTATCTATAATTTTTGATTGCTCCATGCTATATTATCTACTGTTTTGGACAATATTGGGCTTTATTATCCACTTTTATATTATTTTTGGGACTAACCTATTAACCGGAGGCCCAGCCCAGAATTGCTTTTTGCCTATTTCAGAGTTTCAAAGAAACGGAGTATCAAACGGAGTCCAAACGGAATGAAACCTTCGGGAACGTGATTTTCTCACCGAATATGATCCAGGAGACTTGGACCCTATGCCAAGAAAGAAATGAGGTGGGCACGAGGTAGGGGGGCGCGCCCACCCCCCTAGGGCGTGCCCTCCACCCTCGTGGGCCCCACCTTGCTCCACCGACGTACTTCTTCCTCCTATATATACCTACATACCCCCAAATGATCAGATACAGAGCCAAAAACCTAATTCCACCGCCGCAACCTTCTGTACCCACGAGATCCCATCTTGGGGCCTGTTCCGGAGCTCCGCCGGAGGGGGCATCCACCGCGGAGGGCTTCTACATCATCATAGCCCCTCCAATGAAGTGTGAGTAGTTTACTTCAGACCTTCGGGTCCATAGTTAGTAGCTAGATGGCTTCTTCTCTCTTTTTGGATCTCAATACAATGTTCTCCCCCTCTCTCGTGGAGATCTATTCGATGTAATCTTCTTTTTGCGGTGTGTTTGTTGAGATCGATGAATTGTGGGTTTATGATCAAGATTATCTATGAACAATATTTGAATCTTCTCTGAATTCTTTAATGTATGATTGGTTATCTTTGCAAGTCTCTTCGAATTATCAGTTTGGTTTGGCCTACTTGATTGGTTTTTCTTGCAATGGGAGAAGTGCTTAGCTTTGGGTTCAATCTTGCGGTGTCCTTTCCCAGTGACAGTAGGGGCAGCAAGGCACGTATTGTATTGTTGCCATCGAGGATAACAAGATGGTTTTTTTATCATATTGCATGAATTTATCCCTCTACATCATGTCATCTTGCTTAAGGCGTTACTATGTTTTCTTGAACTTAATACTCTAGATGCATGCTGGATAGCGGTCGATGAGTGGAGTAATAGTAGTAGATGCAGGCAGGAGTCGGTCTACTTGTTTCGGACGTGATGCCTATATACATGATCATACCTAGATATTCTCATAACTATGCTCAATTCTGTCAATTGCTCAACAGTAATTCGTTCACCCACCGTAAAATACTTATGCTCTTGAGAGAAGCCACTAGTGAAATCTATGGCCCCCGAGTCTATCTTCATCATATTAATCTTCCATCACTTTATTATTGCCTTTGCTTTTTTACTTTGCTTTTTATTTTACTTTGCATCTTTATCACAAAAATACCAAAAATATTATCTATCATCTCTATCATATATCACTCTCGTAAGTGACCGTGAAGGGATTGACAACCCCTTATCGCGTTGGTTGCGAGGAGCTATTTGTTTTGTGTAGGTACGAGGGACTCGCGCGTAGCCTCCTACTATATTGATACCTTGGTTCTCAAAAACTGAGGGAAATACTTACGCTACTTTGCTGCATCATCCTTTCCTCTTCAAGGAAATCCAACGTGGTGCTCAAGAGGTAGCAGATACTTATGATGAAACTAATTCTATGCTTGATACTACTGTGCCACTTGGTGAATTTCTTGATGAACAACTTGCTAGGGCTAGAGAGAATGAAATTATTGAGACTAATAATATTGATGAAAATGATGATGAAGATTCTCCCCCTAAATATGAATTGCCTGTTGTGCCTGAGGGTTACGTTATGGATGAAGAAACTGCTAGAGACTTTCTTGCTTGCAATGATAGGAGTGATCTTAAGAAATTATTAGCTAAGCTAAAAGAAAAAACTCTGAATGCTAGAATGAAATATGATCCTACTTATGCTACTTCACCTATCTTTGTTACTGATAAGGATTATGAATTCTCTATTGATCCTGATATAATTACTTTGGTTGAATCTGATCCTTTTTATGGCTATGAATCTGAAACTGTTGTGGCACATCTTACTAAATTAAATGATATAGCCACCCTGTTCACTAATGATGAGAAAACTCGCTACTATTATATCCTTAAAATATTTCCTTTCTCATTAAAGGGTGATGCTAAGATGTGGTTTAATTCTCTTGATCCTGGTTGTGTGCGTAGTCCCCAGGATATGATTTATTACTTCTCTGCTAAATATTTCCCTGCTCATAAGAAACAAGCTGCTTTAAGGGAAATATATAATTTTGTGCAAATTGAAGAAGAGAGTCTCCCACAAGCTTGGGGGAGGCTTCTCCAATTACTCAATGCTTTGCCTGATCATCCTCTCAAGAAAAATGAAATACTTGATATCTTTTATAATGGACTAACTGATGCTTCCAGAGACCACCTGGATAGTTGTGCTGGTTGTGTTTTCAGGGAAAGAACTATTGATCAACCTGAAATTCTATTGAATAATATGTTGACTAATGAAAATATTTGGACACTTCCTGAACCAACTCCTAAGCCAACTTCGAAGAAAAGGGGTGTTCTATTTCTCAGTCCTGAAGATATGCAAGAGGCAAAGAAATCTATGAAATAAAAGGGTATTAAAGCTGAAGATGTTAAGAATTTACCTCCTATTGAAGAAATACATGGTCTTAATTTACCGCCTGTTGAAGAAATATATGGTCTTAATTCATCACCTATTGAAGAAACACATGGTCTTGATAACCCGACACAGGTAGTAAAGGTAAATTCTCTCTATAGATATGATAAAGCTGAAATCCCGCCTACTAAGTTTGCTAGCCGATGTTTGGATGAGTATGATAATTTTATGGTTAAGCAAGAAGACTTTAATGCTTATTTTGGTAGGGAATTAAAATGCAATGCTTCTATGATTGAACACTTGAGTGATTATATGTCTAGAGTTAAAGGTGAACTTAAACTCATTAGTAAACATGCTTCCATGGTTACCACTCAAGTAGAACAAGTACTTAAAGCTCAGAATGATTTGCTCAATGAATTAAATAGTAAGAATAATGACTTTGTTGTTAGAGTTGCAACTAGAGGGGGTAAAGTGACTCAGGAACCTTTGTATCCTGAGGGCCACCCTAAGAGTATTGAGCAAGATTCTCAGAGAACTAATGTAGATACACCTAGTCCTTCTAAGAAGAAGAAAAAGAAAAATGATAGGACTTTGCATGCTTCTAGTGAACCTTTTATAGACACACCTGAGAATCCCAATGATATTTCTATTTCTGATGCTGAAACACAATATGGTAATGAACATGAACCAAGTGATAATGTTAATGATGATGTTCATGCTGATGCTCAACCTAGCAATAATAATGATGTAGAAACTGAACATGTTGTTGATCTTGATAACCCACAATCAAAGAATCAACGTTATGATAAGAGAGACTTTGTTGCTAGGAAGCACGGTAAAGAAAGAGAACCATGGGTTCAGAAACCCATGCCTTTTCCTCCTAAACCATCCAAGAAAAAGGATGATGAGGATTTTGAGCGCTTTACTGAAATGATTAGACCTATCTTCTTGCGTATGCGTTTGACTGATATGCTTAAAATGAATCCTTATGCTAAGTATATGAAAGAAATTTTTACTAATAAAAGAAAGATACCGGAAGCTGAAATTTCCACCATGCTTGCTAATTATAATTTTAAGGGTGGAATACCAAACAAGTTAGGAGATCCAGGAGTACCCACTATACCATGCTCCATTAAAAGAAACTATGTTAGAACTACTTTATGTGATCTTGGAGCCGGTGTTAGTTTTATGCCTCTCTCTTTATATCGTAGACTTGATTTGAATAAGTTGAAACCTACTGAAATATCTTTGCAAATGGCTGATAAATCAACTGCTATACCTGTCGGTATTTGTGAGGATGTGCCTGTTGTGGTTGCAAACGTTACTATTTTAACGGACTTTGTTATTCTTGATATTCCCGAGGACGATAGTATGTCTATTATTCTTGGAAGACCCTTTTTGAATACTGCAGGGGCTGTTATTGATTGCAACAAAGGCAATGTCACTTTTCATGTTAATGGTAATGAGCATATGGTACACTTTCCGAGGAAACAACATCAAGTCCATAGTATCAATTCTATTGGAAAAATTCCATCGATTATTTTTGGAGGTTTTGAATTTCCTCTTCCTACTATCAAGAAGAAATATGATATTCTTATTATTGGGGACATCCATATTCCCGTTGAGGTAACATAGTGTTATTCGAAATTTCTCCGGTTTCATGCAATTCGGAATGAGTTTGTTAACAAGACCTGATCAATCTTGTTAGTGGATTCCTTTTGATGAGCATGAGATGGACGAAGTTAGAAAGCACAACCTTCTGTACCCTCCTTTTACTTTCTGTTATTTAGTTGTAATAAAGTAAAAATAGTATTTTCTGTCAGTTTTCTGAATTAGCCATGCAATAAAAAATACCCCGAAAATAAAAGTTCTCCAAATGCCCCGAAAATGAAATATGATTTTTTTTCTAGAATATTTGAGAATATCTTGCACTAAGAACACAGCAAGGGGAGCAAGCACCTGGCCATGAGGGTTTAGGGCACGCCCAACCCCCTGGGCGCGCCCCCTGCCTCATGGGCCCATGGTGGCTCCCCTCCACTTATTCCTGCACCCACACACTCCTTCTTCCTCCCAAAAAAATCACCAACCATCTCAAGCACGAGTTCTAGCTCATTTTTCTACGATTTTCGATCTCCTAGCTCAAAGCACCTCTCACAAAACTGCTTTGGGGGATTGTTCCTTGGTATGTGACTCCTCCAATGGTCCAATTAGTTTTTGTTCTAGTGCTTTATTCATTGCAAAATTTTGCTGCCTAGGTGACCATGTTCTTGAGCTTGCATGTCGAATTTATATGGTTCCAAGTAGTTCTAATGCATGATATAGTCTCTAGGAACTTGTGGGAGTAGTTACTATCAATTTTGCTGAGCTTGGTTCACTTTTATTTGAAGTTACTAAAATTTTCAGAAAATTTTCAGAGGAAGAAATATGTTTAGGAAAATGTACCAAGGTGGCCCTTCAAGGAAGCAAGGACCCAGGCTCGCAATGCGCGATGTCGACGATGAACCACCAAGGGGAGCTCAAGTGTGGGCTTGTGAATGGCCTTCAGAGGACTTCATGGATCAAGCAGGAATCAAGGAAGAATTTAACGCATATGTGCGTAACGCTGATCTTGTGAGCTTCGAGGCAGATAAGTGCCGTCAGTACCACTCTCTCACTGATTCCTTTGTGAGGAGGTTTGAATTTTCATCTTCACGCAATTCTCAAACTGTCCTATTTGATCTTTATGAAAATTCTTATAATATGGACTTAGAGGATTTTAGCACTGCTTGCAAACTTCCATAATGGAGTAGCACTAGTGAGCCTCGCAAATCTGAGTTTAGAGATTTTCTTGCTAGTATAACTGTGGGGGAGTCTAGAGATATAACACAAGCTACCATAGGGAGCATCCATTTTCCTGCTATACATTATTTTGCTCTCTTCATAGGTAGGTGCATAAATGGTAAGGATGAAGTATGTCACATGTGTGTCCCTGACCTCAGTGTTCTCAGGAGTGCTGTATTAGGAGATAAACATTATAATTTGGGAGCCATTGTTGCACGTAGGTTGCATAATAATAGATTTAATGGAGATTTCTTTGGTGGAACTTATGCAACATGTTTAGCTAATTTTCTTGGTATACCTATTCGTGATTATGATATGGAATTGCCTCCTTCTTATCTGGATTTTAATGCCATGGTTCACCATCGGTTTGTTGAGAGGAATGAACCGCCTCTCCAGTACCGACTAATCTTTGACAGGCCTCACGCCGCCAATATTGTTCTCCCTGCTCCTACTCTCTTTGATTTTCAGACAAAGGGGAGATATGTCATAACCAGGGAGGAGGCAAATGATTACAAGAGGAGGACGAGGGTAGCTCGCCTCCAAGCTGCAGCCCACGATGCAATAGCCGCTGCTTCTCAGTACGACCCCAACTATAACTTTGGGTATCTGCCAGGCCAGCCGTGGCCATGGACCAACTTAGGCCAAAAGCCTAAGCTTGGGGAAGTACGTATCTCTCACCGACATTACATTCATGTTTACACACTCATTGCTAGTTGTCGGTGCTCATACTCTTTCACTTTAATACCCATGCTAGTTTATTTTCCTTTTTATGCTTTCTTCTTGTGTGTTTGAAAAACCTTAAGAAAAACTAAAAAAATAGTAGTAGCTTTTAGCTAGCTTATTTTCTTGTTGTAGTAGTAATAATTAAAAAGAAAATGTTGAAGTGGCTCTATTATGCCTTATTGTTCATTTAACCAAGAGCCCATATTGCCTTGTCTTCTCATGTTTATTGAAGGCTCGCAGATTCCAGCTTAGTTCAATGCACGTGCACTATTATCATTATTCACATCGTTCGGCCGTGCAAGTGAAAGGCAATTATGACGATATATGATGGACTGATTGAGATGAGAGAAGCTAGTATGAACTCGACCTCTCTTATTTTTGTAAATATGATTAGTTCATCGTTCCTGATTCAGCCTATTATGAATAAACATGTTTGCAATGACAATTAGAGATTATATTTGCTTATGCCATGCTTAATTATCTAGGAGTTTATAATGGTTTACCTTGCGTGCCAACATGCTATTAAAATGGTTGTGATGTGGTATGGTAGGGTGGTATCCTCCTTTGAATGATTCGAGTGACTTGACTTGGCACATGTTCACGCATGTTGTTGAAACAAAATCAACATAGCCTTCATGATATTTATGTTCATGGTGGATTATATCTTACTCATGCTTGCACTCAATGTTTATTAATTTTAATGCATTTTCATGACTGTTGTCGCTCTCTAGTTGGTCGCTTCCCAGTCTTTTGCTAGCCTTCACTTGTGCTAAGCGGGAATACTGCTTGTGCATCCAATCCCTTAAACCCCAAAGTTATTCCATATGAGTCCACCATACCTTCCTATATATGCGGTATCTACCTGCCGTTCCAAGTAAATTTGTATGTGCCAAACTCTAAACCTTCAAATGAAATTCTGTTTTGCATGCTCGAATAGCTCATGTATCAACTAGGGTTGACTATATCTTCCATGCTAGGCGGGTTATTCTCAAGAGGAGTGGACTCCGCTCCTCACTCACGAGAAAATGGCTGGTCACCAGGATGCCCAGTCCCATGCTTTATGCAAACCAAATCAAAATAATTGCAAACAAAACTCCCCCGGGACTCTTGTTAGTTGGAGGCACTCGTTGTTTCGAGCAAGCCATGGATTGATGCTTGTTGGTGGAGGGGGAGTATAAACTTTACCATTCTGTTTGGGAACCGCCTATAATGTGTGTAGCATGGAAGATATCGCCATCTCTTGGTTGTTATGTTGACAATGAAAGTATGCCACTCAAAATATTATTTATCTCTATTTCAAAATCGAGCTCTGGCACCTCTACAAATCTCTGCTTCCCTCTGCGAAGGGCCTATCTATTTACTTTTATGTTGAGTTATCACCCTCTTATTAAAAAGCACCAGCTGGAGAGCACCGCTGTCATTTGCATCCGTTACTATTAGTTTATATTGGGTATGACTATGATTGGATCTCTTTTACCATGAATTACAATGTTTAGTCAGTCCTTCATCTTTAAAGGTGCTCTGCATTTATGTTTTGCGGACTCAGAAAGGGCTAGCGAGATACCATCTTGTTAAATCATATCATGATTGTTTTGATAAAGTGTTGTCATCCGAGATTTATTATTATTGCTCGCTAGTTGATTATGCCATTGACATGAGTAAACATGAGACCTAAATGTTATTGTGAATATGGTTAGTTCATAATCTTTGCTAAAAACTTGAATGTTGGCTCTACATATTTACAACAACAAGAGCAAACAGAGTTTGTAAAAGTTTTTCTTTATCACTTTCAGTTTATCAACTGAATTGCTTGAGGACAAGCAAAGGTTTAAGCTTGGGGAGTTGATATGTCTCTGTCGTATCTACTTTTCCAAACACTTTTGCCCTTGTTTTGGACTCTAACTTGCATGATTAGAATGGAACTAACCAGGACTGACGCTGTTTTCAGTAGAATTGCCATGGTGTTATCTTTGTGCAGAAACAAAAGTTCTCGGAATGACCTCAAACTTCACGGAGATTATTTTTGGAAATAATAAAAAATATTGGCAAAAGAATCAAGGCTAGGGGGGCCACACCCTGTCCACGAGGGTGGGAGGCGCGCCTGCCCTCCCAGGGCACGCCCCTGCCTCGTGGGCCCCCTGGTGCTCCACCGACCTCAACTCCAACTCTATATATTCGTGTTCGGGGAGAAAAAAGTCAGAGAGAAGGATTCATCGCCTTTTACGATACGGAGCCACCGCCAAGCCCTAAACTCTCTCGGGAGGGCTGATCTGGAGTCCGTTCGGGGCTCCGGAGAGGGGAATTCGTCACCATCGTCATCATCAACCATCCTCCATCACCAATTCCATGATGCTCACCGCCGTGCGTGAGTAATTCCATCGTAGGCTTGCTGGACGGTGATGGGTTGGACGAGATTTATCATGTAATCGAGTTAGTTTTGTTAGGGTTTGATCCCTAGTATCCACTATGTTCTGAGATTGATGTTGCTATGACTTTGCTATGCTTAATGCTTGTCACTAGGGCCCGAGTG
Source organism: Triticum urartu (assembly GCF_003073215.2). Lineage (NCBI taxonomy): Eukaryota > Viridiplantae > Streptophyta > Magnoliopsida > Poales > Poaceae > Triticum > Triticum urartu. Next base: position 498,636,744 of record NC_053022.1, on the reverse strand, counting down.
CCATGATTTCAGATCTGAACCTATTATGTTTTCATGAATATATGTGAGTTCTTGATCCTATCTTGCAAGTCTATAGTCACCTACTATGTGTTATGATACGGCAACCCCGAAGTGACAATAATTGGGACCACTCCCGGTGATGACCGTAGTTTGAGGAGTTCATGTATTCACTATGTGTTAATGCTTTGGTCCGGTACTCTATTAAAAGGAGGCCTTAATATCCCTTAGTTTCCAATAGGGCCCTGCTGCCACGGGAGGGTAGGACAAAAGATGTCATGCAAGTTCTTTTCCATAAGCACGTATGACTATATTCGGAATACATGCCTACATTACATTGATGAATTGGAGCTAGTTCTGTGTCACCCTATGTTATAACCGCTGCATGAATAATCGCATCCGGCATAATTCTCCATCACCGATCCAATGCCTACGAGCTTTTCACATATTGTTCTCCGCTTATTTACTTTTCCGTTGCTACTGTTACAATCACTACAAAACCCAAAAATATCACTTTTGCTACCGTTACCGTTACTTCCGTACTACTTTGCTACTAAATACTTTGTCGCAGATACTAAGTTATCCAGGTGTGGTTGAATTGAAAACTCAACTGCTAATACTTGAGAATATTCTTTGGCTCCCCTTGTGTCGAATCAATAAATTTGGGTTGAATACTCTACCCTCGAAAACTGTTGCGATCCCCTATACTTGTGGGTTATCACACGAACCCAGTCCGCATCATTACTACTATCATCTTTCAACTTAGTTTTCTCTAGGAACATATCATAAATAAAACAGGGAAGCTATACGCGAGCAATTGATCTACAACATAGATATGCAAATACTATCAGGACTAAGTTCATGATAACTTTAAGTTCAATTAATCATATTACTTAAGAACTCTCACTTAGATAGACATCCCTCTAGTCATCTAAATGATCACGTGATCCATATCAACTAAACCATGTCCGATCATCACGTGAGATGGAGTAGCTTTCAATGGTGAACATCACTATGTTGATCATATCTACTATATGATTCACGTTCGACCTTTCGGTCTCAGTGTTCCGAGGCCATATCTGCATATGCTAGGCTCGTCAAGTTTAACCCGAGTATTCTGCGTGTGCAAAATTGGCTTGCACCCGTTGTATGTGAACGTAGAGCTTATCACACCCGATCATCACGTGATGTCTCAGCACGAAGAACTGTCGCAACGGTGCATACTCAGGGAGAACACTTATACCCTGAAATTTTAGTAAGGGATCATCTCATAATGCTACTGTCGTACTAAGCAAAAATAAGATGCATAAAATATAAATATCACATGCAATCAAAATATGTGACATGGTATGGCCATCATCATCTTGTGCCTTTGATCTCCATCTCCAAAGTACTGTCATGATCTCCATCATCACCGACATGACACCATGATCTCCATCATCTTGACCTTTATCAACGTGTCGTCCCATGGTCGTCTCGCCAACTATTGCTTTTGCAACTATTGCTATCGCATAGCGATAAAGTAAAGAAATTATATGGCTCTTGCATCTTATTCAATAAAGAGACAACCATAAGGCTCCTGCCAGTTGCCGATAACTTTAACAAAACATGATCATCTCATACAAAAATTTATATCTCATCACGTCTTGACCATATCACATCACAACATGCCCTGCAAAAACAAGTTAGACGTCCTCTACTTTGTTGTTGCAAGTTTTACGTGGCTGCTACGGGTTTCTAGCAAGAACCGATCTTACCTACGCATCAAAACCACAACGATTTTTCGTCAAGTGTGTTGTTTTAACCTTAAACAAGGACCGGGCGTAGTCAAACTCGATTAAACTAAAGTTGGAGAAACAGACACCCGCCAGCCACCTATGTGCAAAGCACATCGGTAGAACCAGTCTCATGAACGTGATCATGTAATGTCGATCCGGGCCGCTTCATCCAAGAATACAGCCGAATCAAAGTAAGACGTTGCTGGTAAGCAGTATGACTATTATCGCCCACAACTCTTTGTGTTCTACTCGTTCATATAACATCTACGCATAGACCTGGCTCGGATGCCATTGTTGGGGAATGCATTATTTCAAAAGTTCCTATGATCACGCAAGATCTATCTAGGAAATGCATAGCAACGAGACGGGAGAGTGTGTCCACGTACCCTCGTAGACCGAAAGCGGAAGTGTTTAGTAACACGGTTGATGTAGTCGGACGTCTTCATGATCCAACCGATCCAAGTACCGAACGTACGGCACCTCCGTGTTCAGCACACATTCAGCACAATGACGTCCCTTGAGCTCTTGATCCAGTTGAGGACGAGGGAGAGTTCTGTCGGCATGACGGCATGGCGACGGTGATGATGAAGTTACCGGCGCAGGGCTTCGCCTAAGCACTACGACGATATGACCGAGGTGTTAACCATGGAGGGGGGCGCCGCACACGGCTAGGAACAATTGACGTTGGTTCTAGGGGTGCCCTCCCCACGTATATAAAGGAGGGAGAGGGAGGGAGGCAGCCTAGGGCGCGCCCAAGTAGGATGAATCCTACTTGGGCCCCTAGTCCAATTCGGCCCCCCTACCATATTTGGACAAGGCGGAAAGGAAGGAGGGGGGAGTGGAAGGAAGTAGGAGTCCTACTTCATACTTTCCTTTTCGTCCTCAACTTTCCCTTTCTCCCTATAGGGGACGCACCAGCCCCTTGTGGGATGGTGTGTTCCCTTACTTGGCCCATTAAGCCCATATCTTTGCCGGGGGTTGCCCGGAACCCCTTCCGGTGACCTGGTATCACCCGGAACACTTCCACTGTCCAAATACCATCGTCCTATATATGAACCTTTACCTATCGACCATTTCGAGACTCCTCGTCATGTCCGTGATCTCATCCGGGACTGCGTATAAACTTCGGTCATCAAATCACATAACTCATAATACAAATTGTCATCGAACGTTAAGCGTGCGGACCCTACGGATTCGAGAACTATGTAGACATAACCGAGACACATCTCTGGTCAATAACCAATAGAGGAACCTGGATTCTCATATTGGCTCCTACATATTCTACGAAGATCTTTATTGGTCAAACCGCATAACAACATACGTTGTTCCCTTTGTCATCGGTATGTTACTTGCCCGAGATTCGATCGTCGGTATCATCATACCTAGTTCAATCTCGTTACCGGCAAGTGTCTTTACTCGTTCCATAATGCATCATCCTGTGACTAACTCATTAGTCACATTGCTTGCAAGGCTTATAGTGATGTGCATTACCGAGAGGGCCCGGAGATACCTCTCCGATACACGGAGTGACAAATCCTAATCTCGATCTATGCCAACCCAACAAACACCTTCGGAGACATCTGTAGAGCATCTTTATAATCACCCAGTTACGTTGTGACGTTTGATATCACACAAGGTGTTCCTTCGGTATCCGGGAGTTGCATAATCTCATAGTCAGAGGAACATGTATAAGTCATGATGAAAGCAATAGCAATAAAATTAAACGATCATTATGCTAAGCTAACGCATGGGTCTTGTCCATCACATCATTCTCCTAATGACGTGATCCCGTTCATCAAATGACAACACATGTCTATGGTTAGGAAACATAACCATCTTTGATTAACGAGCTAGTCAAGTAGAGGCTTACTAAGGACACTCTGTTTTGTCTATGTATTCACACATATACTAAGTTTCTGGTTGATACGATTTTAGCATGAATAATAAACATTTATCATGATATAAGGAAATATAAATAACAACTTTATTATTGCCTCTAGGGCATATTTCCTTCAATATTTTCAAACCCCGTCGTTTTATCCTTGGTGGCAAGAATACAATATGTGCCTTGCAACTCCTCCTGATACAGAGTAAGGACACCGCAAGATTGAACCCACTACTATGCACCACTCCCTCTGAATATCTACTCATCCAATTGGCCAAAGAAGACTTATAGATCGAAAAGCATACATAGCTATAAAATTATACAGCAAATACAATCTCAAGAGACTCAAATAGTTTTAATGAACAATCTGATCATAAACCCACAATTCATCGGATCCCAATAAACACACTATGAGAATTATATTGAATAGATCTCAGAGGTGATCATTGTATTGAAGACTAGAGAGAGAGAGAGAGAGAGAGAGAGAAGCCATCTAGCTACTAAGGGAACTACTCACACATCATCATGTAGGCAGCAATGTCAATGAAGATTGCCTCCCCAATGGTTCCCCCCTCCGGTAGAGTACCAGAAATGGCTTCCAGATGGGACAACGGAAGAATATAGGCTCACAGCAGTGATAAAATTGTTTCGGGTCTCGCTTTGAGGTTTTGGAATATTAGGGAATTTACAGGCCAAGCATTATGTCAGAAGGGTGCTCAAGGGGGCCACAAGTGCCGATGGCGCCTTCTCTTCCCGAGGCGCGCTGCGTGAGCTTGTCGCTCCCTCATATATCTGTTGGTCTCTCCCTGAAGCTTCTAGGGTCTCTCGTAGTCCAGACAAAATCACTGTAAGGTTTCATCGTGTTTGGACTTCGTTTGGTATCATATGGCAGGTGCAAAACCGACTTTTGGGGCATGATTGCTTGAGGATCTTGGGTTGGATCCGAAGATACGGCAGGGGATCCGATTACCGGGATTGGTTCGTCGGGATTTATGCCCTGACAGTACGCACGAGTTCCAAGATTCTCCTATGTCTCGGTTAAGCCGAGGTCTTGATGGTATGGCGCTAGGATCGTGCCAGACTGGATTTGATCGCCAATCGATGCTTCCATCGAGCCCTTGCGACCACGCAACAGGACATGTATGGGCCACCAATGTCAGTGCTAAAATTGCCGGATCGCTAGTGGTCTTGGCTAGATGGTAACATGAAGTAGAGAAAAACACAATGTTTCCTAGGTCAAGGCCCTCTCTAAGAGGTAATACCCTGCGTCCTACTCTTATTATATTGATTGCGATGGGGTACAAAGTACAAAATGATCTATCTCAAGATCGTATGAATGAGTTCTAACTTGCTTCTACAAACTAAACCCCTCGGCTTATATAGGGACCGAGCGGTATCTAGTGTTACAAATATGTCGGACACTTTTAGTGATAAGCATGCTGAAAATATGCCTTGAAGTATACAAATCTTTGAAGGATTCCATCTTGAGTACGCCGAGGGCCACAACTTATGTGGCCCATTCTTCGATTGTCGGTGGTCCTCAGCTCGAACCATGAATGACAGGCCGACGTGGTGAGTACCCCCTAATCCAGGGCACCGTCACCACGCAATCAATGATGAAGGCGACCTCAGACTCATCAACACTTTTCGGATAATAAAAACCCATCCTTAAAGATGAGGGCCACCTTGGAGTCCTCGGCGAAACCGGGATCATCGTCGCGCACATGGGTCTCTGGTTGCGGAGCGAGAGAACTCACCGTCTCGACCCATCGCCTCCAGTTTTGCTCGAATATGTCAAATGACCGATGAGAAAGACAAAAACCGAAGAATGGGCTATGTTTGTCACAACCCTCGACGTACTCGAGATGGAATCTTTGGAAGACTTAGCACACATTTTAAGGCGTATTTAAATATTCAACACTTTTATCTCTAGATACAACCGACCATGTGTAACCCTAGGTACCCCCCGACCCCTATATAAGCCGAGGGGTTTAGTTCGTAGAGGCAAGACTTTAGACTCATTCATACGATCTTGAGGTAGATCAATTGTACTTTGTACTCCATCCACATCCTCTTCAAGAGGACGCGAACCTGGGTAAATCACGTGTCCCTTTTCTTCATATTGCCATCTAGCCGAGACTACCAACTCGGGACCTGGACCCCCACCCGAGATCTGTTGGATTTAGCTCCGATAGTGGGTGTGTGTGGAGGTGTGTATCTGTCGGATCTGTCTTTGGTGGATTTTCTCGGATTTGGTCGTTGTTCGTCTACGTTCGTGTATCTTCAGGTTGGATCCTTTTGATCTACTCTACTCTTCATCGACGACGACTATTGTTTTGTTGCGCTGGTCCTATGAGGCCTTAGCACGACGAATGTCTACCACAACAAGTTTCACCCGGCTCCGGCGAGAGAAGGGCAATGAGGTGGCGCGCCTTCAACTTGATTCAGTGTTTGTAGTCGTCGCTAGATGGTCTAAAGATTTAGGTGTAATTTTTATTATTTCCGGTGTTCGTTATACTGCCGTGATTGAAGATGAATAGGTTATTTATAAAAAAATCAAGTAGCGTAGGAATTAGCATAATTCACTTTTCTATCTTTATTTCCATCTGGGGCAGCGCTTCTATTGCAGTCCCTCCCACCAAACGCGCCTTTAGTCGCACAATTATGCGAGAAATTCTAACCTTCCAGTAACAAGTACCAACCCTCAATTGAATTTGAAAAAGTCCCCAACAAAGAAGGCCCTGTTTGGTTCATAAGTCCTAAGACTTTTTTAGTCCCAACTAAAAAGTCTTTAGTCCCTAAAAAGTCCCTCCCTATTTGTTTGCAGAGACTAAAAAGTTCCTAGTCTCTTACTAGAGGTTATTAAATGACCATATTGCCCCTATTATATAGAAAAATAACAATCAAACAACACCATGGGATGGCGGACCATTAAATGCATGGAGGGGCATTGTTGGAAAAGTCCTAAAAAAGACTCTTCTTGAGAGTCTTTTTTATTTAGTCCCAAATGCCTAGTTTAGTCCCTAAAAAGTCCCTCCCGTTTGGTAAAAAAATCTCTAAGAGGAACTTTTTTTAGTCTCTACATAAAAAAATCCCTGAAAACAAACACACCCGAAAAAGTTGGACAAATTTTCTCCAAACACACACGATCTCCGCCAGCTCGCGGTGTGAACCCCTGCCGACGAGCAGCCGTGCCCATGGCCCGTGCGCAGCCACCGGCCACCGCTGGCCATTGCCCAGCGCAGCAGCAGCCTGCTCCCACCCGCAACCACCTCCGCCGTACCGTCACATCCCCGCCCACGCCCACCGACTCACGGGCCCAGCGCCCCCGTACCCCACCTGTCTGTACCCGCGTCCGCAAACCAACCGAAAAGAACGCAGCAAGTCACACCGACAGCGGGCGGCCAGCGATGCGAAATATCCCAGGGGCAGCCCCGTCCGCTCGCCACGGTGAAATTCAAAAAGTGAAAACCTCGGCCGTCCGATCGCGCCGGCCGTTTGAAGCGACGCGCGTCGGCCGTCGGATCTAGCCCCTGCCCCGCGGTCCCCCTCCTACGGCTATATATATTTCTCCCTGCCCCCGGACGCCCCGTCGCCCTCCGCCCGCCCCACAACCACTCTCTCCTCGCCGCCACACTCCTCACTCCCCACTGCGCTTTCTCGTCGCGCTCGCCACTCGTAAGTTCCAAGCTGCTTCCCGAATTTACTTGCGCCATTGCGTTCTAGACTAGATCTGGTATGTCGCTGCGTATGAGTCGGTGCTTTTCCGGTTTTTTTTCGAATTTGTTTGAAAAATCGAGGTCGTTTTGGGCGAGGAAGTAGGAAATGTGCGCGGATCTGGGGGTATATCCGGTGATTTTGGCCGTGGGATGCGTCGATCTGATAGCTTTGTCTTGTGCTCAAGTTGTATGGGGGCAGATTGGATCTGTTTTGTGGGGATTTCCCGTCAGATTTTGCGCCTGGAGCAGTAGATCTGAGGCGCGCTTTTAGGGATCTGGCGGAGGTGACGCGTCTATGTTTGGAGCAGATTTGGTGCTAGTTCATGCCGTGGTTTCCCAACATTAGAGAATCTGAAAGCCTGATTTCTGAGCACATCCTCTTCAGATGTGATTTTGAGAAACTTATCCTGGTGTTAACTAGGTAGGCGCTAGCTATCGGCTTGATTTTGCACCGTTCTTATTTTGAATTTACTGTGTAACCATATCTTCTCATTTTAAATAGTAGCTTGCACGTGAACACTCGGACTATGTTGCTAGTCATAGAGTTTGGTTTTCATAATAGCCCCAAATAGTTGATGATTGCGTTCAGAAAAAGCCAAACAAGTCAGATCTTGCTATAATTTGAGTAAATAAATCTAGCTGTATCAATCATTTCCCACGCTGTACCACTACTGCAGTATGTGAGTCCTGCTTACCCTGTATATCTATGATTTCAGAGAGAAGATGAGGGAGATCCTGCACATCCAGGGTGGGCAGTGTGGAAACCAGATTGGTTCCAAGTTCTGGGAGGTGGTGTGTGATGAGCATGGCATCGACCCCACCGGGCGGTATGTCGGCACCTCTGACCTGCAGCTGGAGCGTGTCAACGTCTACTACAATGAGGCCTCATGTGGTCGCTTTGTGCCCCGTGCTGTCCTTATGGATCTTGAGCCGGGCACCATGGACAGTGTCCGTACTGGACCGTACGGGCAGATCTTCCGCCCTGACAACTTTGTGTTTGGGCAGTCTGGTGCTGGTAACAACTGGGCCAAGGGTCACTACACCGAGGGTGCTGAGCTCATTGACTCCGTTCTTGACGTTGTCAGGAAGGAGGCTGAGAACTGTGACTGCCTTCAAGGTAACTGAACTTGAATTAAATTGGCGATAGTTTAGAATCCTTATGGCAGGCTTTACATGTATTAAGTTCAGTTTGGATAAGAACACACTATTTCATGGTATGCAGATTTGAATTATGTTGTCACTCAACAAGAAGTTTTAAGCTACAATATTTGTTATGCCAGTAATGCTATGCGTTGATGCCGTGGCATCTTCTGTTTGTATGCATCTTTTTGTATAGCCATGATTACTTGTTTGTGTATAAGGGCACTGGTTGGAAACCTTGCATACTTGGATAACTTGGTGTATGATTCAGAGTTAGTACTAGGTCTCTGCTTACATTGTTCTGTATTGTTGTCATGATACATATTGCTTCCATGTCTTGTGAATTATTCTGATAGTGAGACATCTAGCATAACTACTGATTATGTACCTATGCTGCTTTCATCTATTTGTGTCTAAACAGTGGTTATCTATTCAGGGTGGTTATCTACTTATATTCAGCTTTACCGCTGTCCACTTGAAATCATTATTTAAGCATCCTTTTATGTTTTCAGGTTTCCAAGTATGCCACTCTCTTGGTGGTGGTACTGGATCAGGCATGGGGACCCTTTTGATATCAAAGATCAGGGAGGAGTACCCTGACCGCATGATGCTTACGTTCTCTGTTTTCCCCTCACCGAAAGTATCTGATACTGTGGTTGAGCCTTACAATGCCACTCTTTCGGTCCATCAGTTGGTTGAGAATGCAGATGAGTGCATGGTTCTTGACAACGAGGCCCTTTATGACATCTGTTTCAGGACTCTCAAGCTGACCACTCCCAGCTGTAAGTGAAATCTGTACCTTTGTATTGTTACTTTCTACAGATGACTGTGAGCATGATGTCAAGTGGATCTTCCTAATTCTGAATATTTTAACTAGTCACAACTGAAGAACGGTAACATGATGTAGTCCATTAGCTTCCCTTTTTGGATAATGTTTGTCCCGACTATTCCTTTAGAGCAGTTTGGTTAATTCTTAGACATGCTCTGAAACTCTAAATGGACTCTTGTGCTTGAATTATTTGCTCAGGGCATTCATTTGGATGCACTTCTGCAGTATTGCACTACTTCAATTACTACACTGTTATGATTCAGATCTGTCTTGGTTGAGATTTTGCTTAAGTTGGATTTGTGAGAATGACTGTTAGTTGTCATGCTAATCTGACAAAACCAAACACATTTTCAGTCACAGTTATAAAGACTGTTTGCTTTGTGCTTAGAATTATGTTGCTTGCTGTGTCTAACATTTAACCATTCATGTTACTTTCTGCAGTTGGAGATTTGAACCATCTGATCTCTGCCACCATGAGCGGAGTGACCTGCTGCCTGAGGTTCCCCGGCCAGCTGAACTCCGACCTCCGGAAGCTGGCGGTGAACCTGATCCCCTTCCCGCGTCTCCACTTCTTCATGGTCGGGTTCGCGCCGCTGACCTCGCGCGGCTCCCAGATGTACCGCTCCCTCACGGTCCCGGAGCTGACCCAGCAGATGTGGGACTCCAAGAACATGATGTGCGCCGCCGACCCCCGGCACGGCCGGTACCTGACGGCCTCGGCCATGTTCCGCGGCAAGATGAGCACCAAGGAGGTGGACGAGCAGATGATCAACGTGCAGAACAAGAACTCGTCCTACTTCGTGGAGTGGATCCCCAACAACGTCAAGTCGAGCGTGTGCGACATCGCGCCCAGGGGCCTGTCCATGGCGTCCACCTTCATCGGCAACTCGACGTCCATCCAGGAGATGTTCCGGCGCGTGAGCGAGCAGTTCACGGCCATGTTCCGGCGCAAGGCCTTCCTGCACTGGTACACGGGCGAGGGCATGGACGAGATGGAGTTCACCGAGGCCGAGAGCAACATGAACGACCTGGTCGCCGAGTACCAGCAGTACCAGGACGCCACCGCCGACGAGGAGGAGGAGCTGTACGAGGACGAGGACGACGCTGACCTCCAGGAGTAGGGGCCAGCGAGGTCTGTTCCGTGGATCTTCCTTGATCGTTGCCCGGGGCTATTTCTGATGGCTCCATGTTGCTACTAGTAGTGTGTGTGTTTCGCGCTTGCTGGCCCCCGTCGTCTTCGGGGTGTCGTGGACTTGTTGCTTGTGTAGTTTGTCTGTGTCGGGTTAATCCGGTAGTCAGTTTGTTGGTGAACTTGAGATCTTAGTAGCAGGTTTGTAATATGTCTGGCTCTGAATCCTAATGCAATGTTTGCTGTTTCTTCACATAGTTTGTGATGATTGTCATTGTCAAGTACTCCACCACCTCGAGGGCGGTGGACTGGATGCATCGGTCGCAGTTTCTTCTTTTTCCTGCCACGTCGCCGCCTCGATGTGTTACGTGCCGTGCAGTCGGCATCGTTTGACACTGCCTGTCTATCTCGTTGTCTCTGGCCTTGACTTCAGCGGGCCGGTACCGGCAGTGATATCGTATCTGGTTTGGACGCAGACGTGCCTCCGCCGGGCGCCAAGCTACAACGACGGTTCGTCCCCGAACCTTATACTACTACCGTACTAGGCTGCTAGCTGGTAGTGGTAGATTCAGTCAGCTGAATCACAGCAATCGTTTTCATGTCTTGTGTACTCACCACCAGCATCACCACCCAGCCTCGATTTATCCGTTTATGATGTGTCTATTTAGCACTTGACTATTTTACAATTGGAAAACATTCAAATATCCTGTCTAATAAACATATGCCACTTGTATGTCCAAAACCAACCCCCACAGGCACTGTCTCTTGCTATATTTCAAATAAAACGGGTTAGGAAATAAACCCGAATCAAGTAAAGTTGGACCATGACCCGGTCAAGGAACAACAGCCAAAAATTGGCGGAGATCACCGGACAATCTACAGGCCAGGAACACTCGTAATCCTATTCCAATTCTTGACCCCCTTCACCAGCTTCACAAATTCTTCATCCCCTTCACCCCGCTTCACCTAGAAACATCAGAGAAACTAGTTACAAAGAAATTCCAGAGACAACAGGAAACTGTGGAATGTTTGATTGCTAGCAATTATAAAACTCTGGAATAACAAAAAATTTGCAGTCTAATGTCAAAAATTACAATAGCAAAACAATAGAAATTACACTACAAATCCTGATAGCTGAAAATTAAAGTGCAAACTCTGAAAAAGCATACAGTGGATTTACACCGTAAATACAAACGAAATGACACTGCAAGTTCCCAAGGATTTACACTTGAATAACTGATGAAGTTACACTGTAAACACCCACGAATTACAGTCAAAGTGCCCACTAATTGCACTGTAAATCCCCCGGAATTACACGGTTATTCCCAGGTATCAACGCTCATAAATACACCATAAAATTAGACGTAAAAATCCACTGTGGTCTATCTGAAAAATACTCTGTAAGTCCTAAAACATTTACAGTGCTGAAGTATTCAAATTACAGTGTAAATCTGCAGTATATTACAGTGTAAGCCCCACAATTCAGAGGTAAAATCCATTGTAATGTATCTAACAAATACTATAAGCCCTACAACAATTACAGAGTAAAACTCTGATAAATTACAGTATAAGCCCTAAAACAATTACAGTGCTCAATCATATTACAGTGTAAGCCCTACAGCAATTAGAACCATCTTCCGCAAAGTCATTAGGCACGAAGGGGTCTTGCAAAGGATCCACACTCTCAATAGAAGATGCTTCCGGAACATCCTTGTGAGAGACTTTCCGTAGCCTCCCCATAGATAATGAAGCTGAAAACTACAGAGAAGTAACTATTAATACTGATCCAAAATAATAAAATCAAGGCAGGAATTACACAAAAAAATAAAACTAGGGAAATTACATGGTAAAACTTATGCAAACTACACCGTAAAATCAAGGCAGGAAACAAAATTACACAACACTGTAATGCTGATAAAAAATACAGTGTAAACAAGACAGTAATTACACTGTAATACTGATCCCGCTTACACAGTAATACTGGTCCAACTTACAGTGTATAGTGAGGCGGTAAAACACAAAAAAACTAAGCAAACTGACACTGCAAAAATACTCAGAATTATATAGTAACCCAGAGGGGCTTTCCACTGTAAATCAAGGCATGAATTACTGTGTAATCAAGGCAGGAATTACAGTGTAATCAAGGCAAGAATTACAGTGTAATAACTGATGCAAATTACAGTAAAAAACTATGGAAATTACACTGTAATGTTGATGCAATTACATAGTAAACAAGACAAGAATTACAGTGAAAAGTCTGAACAAAATACAGTGTAAATACTCAGAATTATAGAGTAACCCGGAGGGGCATTCCACTGAAAATCAAGGCACGAATTACAGTGTAATCAAGGCAGGAAATAAAGTGTAATAAATGATCCAAATTACAGTAAAAAAACTGGGGAAATTACACTATAATACTAATGCAAATTATATAGTAATCAAGGGTAGGAACTACACTGTAATGCTGATGCAATTTGCATAGTAAGCAAGGCAAGAATTACAGTGAAAAGTCTGAAAAAAGTACAGTGTAAAATAGGGCTAAATGGGCACTACAGTGTAACTCTAGGGAGTTACAGTCCAAAAGCACGAGAATTACAGTGGGGGTAATTTAGAGGATTGTATTGCAAAAACCACAAGAAGTTACAGTGCAATTACAGCGTCTTACAATGTACTTTAGAGATACAATATACAGAAATTCAGAAAAACTTCACATCATAGAAACTGGGGTTCAGAGACACATTACAGAGAAAATCTTACAAAAGTAAAACTACGGGGATTACAAATGTAAAATCAGTGCTATAAATACAGTGTAAATCAGAGAAGCATAGCAGTATAAATCTGGGGGGTATTACAGTGTAATTCATAGCTAGCCCAAACTGGACCAAGCAATCAACAAGAAAGGGGAATCCCTATACTACCATACCAGAGAAATTCATAGCTCTTCCCCCGTTTCTACTGGTAATCAATCACTGAACAACTACCAGATGACTGGACTTCAAACTGCAAAGTCTCAGTAGCAATCAAAACAGATCAGTAGCATTCAAACACTAAACAACCACCAGATGATTGAACTTCAACTGCAAAAGCTCTGAATCACACACAGAGACACGCCTGCACACATGAAAAAAACACAAAACCTAACCCCGTCGGAAGACAAACACATGAACGCCCAACCTAACAGTGCCCACAACAAGGAGATCAAATCTAAAACCTAACACCGGAGCAGACATTCTCCATGACGAACTGGCGCGAGCAGAGGGGATCCACGGAGAAGAGGGGATCTGCGGCGAACTGCACAAATGAGCATTGGCTAACAACAAATCGCACTAACCAACCGCTAAAATCATCAAACAACAAGAGGAATTAAAGTGGCGGAGATCATCGGACAATCTACAGGCCAGGAACACTTGTAATCCTATTCCAATTCTTGACCACCTTCACCAGCTTCACAAATTCTTCATCCCCTTCACCCCGCTTCACCTGGAAACATCAGAGAAACTAGTTACAAAGAAATTCCAGAGACAGCAGGAAACTGTGGAATGTTTGATTGCTAGCAATTATAAAACTCTGGAATAACAAAAAAATTGCAGTCTACTGCCAAAAATTACAATAGCAAAACAATAGAAATTACACTACAAATCCTGATAGCTGAAAATTAAAGTGCAAACTCTGAAAAAGCATACAGTGGATTTACACCGTAAATACAAACGAAATGACACTGCAAGTTCCCAAGGATTTACACTTGAATAACTGATGAAGTTACACTGTAAACACCCACGAATTACAGTCAAAGTGCCCACTAATTGCACTGTAAATCCCCCGAAATTACACGGTTATTCCCAGGTATCAACGCTCATAAATACACCATAAAATTAGACGTAAAAATCCACTGTGATCTATCTGAAAAATACTCTATAAGCCCTAAAACAATTACAGTGCTGAAGTATTCAAATTACAGTGTAAATCTGCAGTATATTACAGTGTAAGCCCCACAATTCAGAGGTAAAATCCATTGTAATGTATCTAACAAATACTATAAGCCCTACAACAATTACAGAGTAAAACTCTGATAAATTACTGTATAAGCCCTAAAACAATTACAGTGCTCAATCATATTACAGTGTAAGCCCTACAGCAATTAGAACCATCTTCCGCAAAGTCATTAGGCACGAAGGGGTCTTGCAAAGGATCCGCACTCTCAATAGAAGATGCTTCCGGAAACATCCTTGTGAGAGACTTTCCGTAGCCTCCCCATAGATAATGAAGCTGAAAACTGAGCAAGTAACTATTAATACTGATCCAAATAGTAAAAATCAAGGCAGGAATTACACAAAATAGAAGCTAAAATTACATTGGTAAAACTTATGCAAACTACGTAAAATCAAGGTAGAAACAAAATACACAACACTGTAATATGATAAAAATACAGTGTAAAACAAGACGTATTCACACTGTAATACTGATTCCCGCCTTACACAGTAATTAACTGTCCAACTTACCAGTGGTATAGTGAGGCAGTAACACAAAAAAACTAAGCAAACTAACACTGTAAAATACTCAGAATTATGATTAGTGGATTTCAACTGTAAATAAGGCATGAATTACAATGTAATCTAAGGCCGGGAATTAGCAGTGTAATCAAGGCAAGAATTACGTTGTAATAACTGATGCAAGTTGCAGTAAAACTATGGAATTACACTGTAATGTTGATGCCATACATAGTAAGCAAGACAAGAATACAGTGAAAACTCTGAACAAGAATACAGTTAAATACTCAGAATTATAGAGTAACCCGGAGGGGCATTCCACTAAAAATCAAGGCACGAATTACAGTGTAATCAAGGCAGGAAATAAAGTGTAATAAATGATCCAAATTACATTAAAAAACTGGGGAAATTACACTATAATACTAATGCAAATTATATAGTAATCAAGGGCGGAACTACAGTGTAATGCTGATGCAATTTGCATAGTAAGCAAGGCAAGAATTACAGTGAAAAGTCTGAAAAAGTACAGTGTAAAATAGGGCTAAATGGCACTACAGTGTAACTCTAGGGAGTTACCGTCCAAAAGCACGAGAATTACAGTGGTGTAATCTTAGAGGATTGTATTGCAAAAACCACAAGAGTTACAGTGCAATTACAGCGTCTTACAATGTACTTTAGAGATACAATATACAGAAATTCAGAAAAACTTCACATCATAAAAACCGGGGTTCGGAGACACATTACAGATAAAATCTTACAAAAGTAAACTACGGGGATTACAAATGTAAAATTAGTGCTACAATACAGTGTAAAATCAGAGAAGCATAGCAGTATAAATTTGGGGGTATTACGTGTAATTCATAGCTAGCCCAAACTGGACCAAGCAATCAACAAGAAAGGGGAATCCCTATACTACCATACCCAGAGAAATTCAAGCTCTTCCCCCGTTTCTACTGTAATCAATCACTGAACAACTACTAGATGACTGGACTTCAAAACTGCAAAGTCTCAGTAGCAATCAAAACAGATCAGTAGCATTCAAACACTAAACAACCACCAGATGATTGAACTTCAACTGCAAAAGCTCTGAATCACACACAGAGACACGCCTGCACACATGAAGAAAACACAAAACCTAACCCCGTCGGAAGACAAACACATCAACGCCCAACCTAACAGTGCCCACAACAAGGAGATCAAATCTAAAACCTAACACCGGAGCAGACGTTCTCCATGACGAACTGGCGCGAGCAGAGGGGATCCACGGAGAAGAGGGGATCTGCGGCGAACTGCACAAATGAGCATTGGCTAACAACAAATCGCACTAACCAACCGCTAAAATCATCAAACAACAACATGACCTACAACAACAACGCACCAACAAACCTAGATCTGGAAGCTACATGACCAGAACCATACCAAATTGCGCGGGGAAAGGGAGAGCGACAACGACTACTAACCTGGGGAGCAGTGAATCAAAGAGAAAACCCAAGCTCGAGGATAGAGGGATCTCGCAAACACCATGAACCTGACGGAAATCGCCTCGTCTCCCCCTCCGCTCGAGTGCCTCCTCCTATGGCCCCCTCTCTGCCCATCTGCCGTTTCGAAGCATTACCGCCTAAATGAAATTCAAAAAAGGAAAACGAAAGCAGACAAACGGGCACCGGTAACGGGCAGCCCCATAAAAACCCGGGCCGGGAAAAAAACCCCGCACCCGCAACAAAGGAAACCCGCCCGAAAACAACAACTGTCAGCCCAAATCACGGCGGGCGATCGAACGGCCACAAATTTGAACGACAGCCAATTGAAAAACCCTCGAGTGTAAAATAGCAAATCCGTTTATCTATCGCCTACTGAAACTGAAAGCGAGGTCACGTTGGTCACGTACGCACCGCCGAGATTTCGGTTGGTTCTGCTTTTTGTGCGAGCTTTGCACATGCATCGCTTCAGCGGCACGCCACGGGGAACGTGAGGCGGCCTGTCGAAAAGGAGCATCGCGTGCTCTCACTCAACAGCACCGCCGGATCTCGCAAAGTCACAAAGTGACAAAGTAAGCCTACAGTTGACATGTCCATCCGTGGCTGCCTGCCTTTCGAGAAAGATCACACAGCGCTACAGCAGCACCAAACGCAGTTTAAACAAGGCCCCAACACAAACCACGTTTACAAAAACAGGAGATAATAATTTACATGCGTGAGCAGAGGAAAAAGGCTCGCATTAGCTGCACAAAAAGGTTCAGACTACGAGTAGGCTGTATGTGCATGGAAGAATAGAAGACTCTCAGACCGGCTTGTTCCGGTGGTGGTCGCGGCCTCTGCCCCACAGCGCCGGCCAGCAGCCGATGTCCAGCGACGCCTGCATCCTGAAACATTTGAACGTCCGAAACAGATTAGCGGTGGTCGATACTATTGAACATGTAGTAGCCTCGGAAAGAAAGAAAGAAATAAAGAACGTATTGAACAGTATTTGCGTATTTCTGCACTTTGGTCAGTGTTTCCCCTCCCTTTGTTTTTAACAAACTTCGGGCGGATTGTTGTCGTCGCCGTTCCATTTTCATATCGCTGAACATGAGTTGTTCCAATTTTTCTCTGAGTCGAGTGCTACCAAAGTCAAAAGGTTTAATCATGTGGTCTAAAGGAGAATTGTCAAAGGAAGTGAGATCCTGAGAGAACGCAGATTGATTGGTGATTGGTCCTTTTTAAAACCCGTTTGTTGGAGAAAGGGTTTTCGCGGCCACGCACTCGTTTTGTTGCGGGGTTGGAAACAATGACGTGACTAAATGAGCATTTATAATGGTTGCGAGATGTGTTACTATCATGTACTCCGTATTATAAACAGAAGAAAAATCTAGCAATGCAGTTGGACATATTCAGTGCAACCATAGTAGTACTAGTCAGAGACTTCACTGGTGCTCGGCCATGTCTACAGCGACTGAACGAGCACTTCACCTGCTACCTACTACTCTCCCTGTATCAAAATAAGTGTCTCAACTTTAGTATAATTTTAAATAAAAATTAATAAAACGCCGAGACATTTATTTTGACATGGAGGGAGCACTGTACTATAACTCTTGTTACTACTCTCTTTGTTCTCAAATATAAGTTTCTTTGAGATTCCAACAAATAACTACATACACAGTAAAATGAGTGAATCTACACTCTAAAATATGTTTATATATATCCGTATGTTGTAGTTCATTTAAAATGTCTTAAAAAACTTATATTTAAGAATGGAGGGAGTAGAAAAGATTTCGACATGATTATTAGCAATCAGTGCTACTACATGATAGTACTAGTATTGGAAGATTCATTGACTATTTGACTGCATGGCTAATTACTGTTTGAACGGAGAGGTTAATCATTGCGGTTTGCATCCATCCATGGCGCGAATTTCGAGAAGCTCTGGCGGTTGCGAACAGAAAAGCTCACCTGGTTTTGCCGGCGGCAACCGTCGGCGGCGCGGTCTGCCGTGCCCCCGCGGCCGGCATCACGCCCCGGCCGGGGCGCGGCGCCGTCATGCTCCGGGTGAGCAGCCCCGGCACGTAGAAGTTGAGCAGCACGCCGTTGCCGTCCGCGCCTCCCCCGCAGCTGCCCCTGTTGTCGCTCTGCCGCCTCCGCAGCCTCCTCCTCTCCTTTCCCGCCACCGCCGCCGCCTGCTTCTGCTTCGGTGCCACGGCCTCCTCCGGCCTCTGCTCGGCCGCCTCCGCTTCGACCCCTACTGGTGCCGGCGGCGGCGACGCAGAGGCGTGGCCGGCGTTGGGCGGCGGCCTGACGGCGTCGACGAGGTCGGAGAAGGAGAGCTCGCGGTCGGAGCCGCCATCGCCGCCGTCGAAGTCGGCGAGGAGGCCCAGCATCTCCTCCCGGCTCCGGGCGATCCGCCGCGCCCGCGGCCCCGACAGCGGCTTGCCCCCGGCAGGAGCGAGCGCCTCCATCGTGCTAGTCTCGTGTGGCTGCCCGTGGTCCGACGATCGGCGCTCTCCTCTCTCCTCCAGGGCAAGGGTGTGCCGCCGCGCTGCTTATGTAGGTGTAGCTAGCTAGAGAACGCGAGATGATGTGATGTGGTGTGCTCGATCGGTTTGTTGCTCGGTGCCGCTTTTGGCTCTGTTTTCTTCCTTGGGTCGTCCTTTCTGAAGCTTCTCCTCTTTATCTGCACCTCAGTCCAGGTCAAGACGAGCGCGCCCGGTCGGTCGATCTAGAAGCCCAGGATTTCTTTTCAAGACGCGTCCTTTTCCGTCCACTTCAGCTGCAGACGGCGAGCCTTCTTTTCTGCTCAGTGGCCGTCACCCTTCTTTCTCATTTTCTTTTTCTTGCAAGTAAGAGGACAATATTCTGTGGCAAAGTATGCACGCATGAGTTCAAGGCACATTCAGAATCTCATGTGGCGCACGTAAAAGAATCACGCATCGTGTGGCTGGATTCCACGTCAAATTCTAACTGTAAGAACCGCCCCGTACGTCGAGCGCAACCACCGTGGTCGCCGTCGGGCCGGGGGGTCGCCGCCGGAGCGTACGGGAGTCCGGCCTCTCGCGCTGCTGCACGTACACGCGGTTTCGCGGACACGGGGATCGTCGGAGCGCCGCGACGATGACGACGTATCACCCGCCGGATTTAAGGGGATTCAATGAAAGAGTCGACGCACGCATCACAGGGTTTTCAATTAAATGGAAGAAAACGGCAGCCGCGAGGCATCGTCGGACCAAGCACGTACCGTTACCGACGGGGGAGGAGGAGTATTAAGTATACCATACCTCTCCCATTCCTTCGAAAGAAAAGGTCCCAGGTTCGCCGCCCCTCGCTTTCTCGTGCCCCGTCGGCGTCAACAGGCTCCTCTCCCCATTTCTTCTGGAACGAAACGAAGGCTTCTAAGGTGGAGTAGTAGGCATCGGTGCATTCACGTATCTTGGGCTGTCAATACGTTGCTAAACATTGGAAACCCTGTTTTTCCACTCCATCCTTTCTGTTATGGTAATCTAGTTGCACCTGTTCTATTTTCAGTAAGTTAGTTCTCTGAATAATCCTGAAACATACAGTGTACACGGTCAGATTCAGTTTAGACAGTTAGTGTCAGGCTAGTCTTTTCTTCAGACTTGTCGTAGTTTTCTTTGTTGCTGTAATCGTGGGTGTACTGGCCACGACTCTGTCCGTGGGATGACACGGGTAAAACGGATCATGGGCAGTGCATGCTGCGAGTTTGTTATGCTTGAGAATAAGAGGAAGGAAACAAAAAGACGCAGGTTAAGCACGTCGCAAAAAATCTCTCCGTTCATTGCGTTCGTGCAGTTCTTCTTTCTCCTTCAGTTCGTATCGTGTGAGTGTCTACCTCGCGTGTGTTTGTTGATCCTGGGCCTGATCCTACATTTGGTATTCAGAGCGTTGGTTCACGGAGGCGGAGCACGGCGGCGGAGATAGGAGGAGTTGTGGCGGCGGCGAGCAGTGATGGGCGATACTTCACCGAAGAGCAGCGGCGGCGGAAAGTACACGCCGCCGGCGAAGAGGACCGGGGATGACGACACGGGCGCAGAGGTGGCGATCATGCCGCGTGCGCCGTCGAGGACCGGCGGCGTCCCGATCCAGTACCCAATGCTCACGGACTCGAACTATGGTCTGTGGGCGGTGAAGATGAAGATCCTGCTCCGTCCGTACGGCGTGTGGCCGGCGCTCGAGGACACGGGCGAGTTTAACCAGAGCAGGGACGACGAAGCATTTGCCGCACTCTCTCAGCCGGTTCCCGACTCGGTGATGATGGCGGTGGTTGAATGCACTACCGCCCACGAGGCCTGGGAGGCGATCCGGCGCATGCGCGTCGGCGAGGACCGTGTCAAGAAGGCGCGGGTCAAGCAGTTGAAGCGGCAGCTCGACCGCATGTAGATGGACAACGGTGAGTCTGTCAGTGTGTTTGCGCAGAAATTGATGACGCTCGTTGGAGAAATCCGATCGCTGGGCGAGACGGTGTCAGATGAGTCGATCATTGAGGTCCTCTTCAACGCCGCCCCGAGCCGGTTTGGGGACATCATGAACACCATTGAGCAGTGGGGTGACCTCACTACCATGACCGTGTCGGAGGCAGCCGGTCGCCTCGCCGCGTTCGAAGAGAGCCAACGCGGGCGGCGGCGTCACTCCGGTGTGAAGGAGGACCAACTGATGTTCATGACGCAGGCACTTGAACAGCTGATGAAGGGCAAAAAGGGGTCACCCGGAGCCGGCAGCAGTAACACCGGTCGTGGACATGGAGGCGTTCGAGGTCGCGGCGCTGGCCGCGGAGGCCGTGGTGACCGTGGACAAGCCGGGCGCGGTGAGAGCAAGGATGCTGGGAAGCAGAAGAAGCACTGCAAATTTGACATCACAAAGGTTAGGTGTTTCAATTGTAATGAAATGGGCCACTTTCAGTTTGACTGCCCGGAGCCGAAGCGCGAGCAGGCGAACTTTGCGCAGGCAGAAGAGGTTGAAGATGCTGCACTCCTTATGCTGGAGACATGTGAGATGATGCCTTCAGACCCCATCACCTCTGAACAAGTACTGTTGAATGAAGAGAAAGTGGCGCCTAAACTGACGGGTAGCCACGACGTCGCTTGGTACCTAGATACAGGGGCAAGTAACCACATGACTGGAGATGCACATAAGTTTTCTGAATTGGATGAAACAGTGAAGGGAAAGGTGAAATTTGGTGATGGTTCTGCAGTAGACATTTGTGGACGTGGATCGGTTCTCATACAATGTCTCACAGGCGAGCATCGTGTTCTTACCGATGTATACTTCATTCCTCGGCTCAAGAGTAATATCATCAGTCTGGGGCAGCTAGATGAAAATGGGTGCAAATATTCTAGTGAAGATGGGCTGATGACAGTATGGGATCGCCAGAGAAATGTCCTAGCTAGAGTAAAGAGGACTAAGAACCGGATGTATATCTTAAACATCCAACCAACTGAACCTGTGTGTCTGTTGGCGCATGCTAAGGAGCAATCATGGCTATGGCATATGAGGTATGGACATGTGAACTTTAGGTCACTCCGAGCACTTGCAACAGAGGGTATGGTAGATGGCATGCCGTACCTAGATCAGGTAGATAAGATCTGCGATGGGTGTATGATTGCTAAGCAGAGACGCCTCCCGTTCCCGGTTCAGGCCACTTACCGTGCAACGGAGCAACTTCAGCTCATTCATGCAGACTTATGCGGGCCTATAACGCCTGAAACGCCTGGTGGAAAGAGATACTTTCTTCTGGTAGTGGATGACCACTCTCGGTTTATGTGGATTACTCTGTTGCGGAGCAAAGATGAGGCTCTCAATGTACTACAGAAAATTCAGAAGGCAGCTGAAGTTGAAAGTGGGCATCAGTTGAAGGTAATTAAAACAGATCGAGGGGGTGAGTTTACCTCAAGAGAATTTATAGAGCACTGTGAGCAGCACGGAATCAAGCATTTTTGCACGTCACCATATAGCCCACAACAGAATGGTGTGGTCGAAAGGAGAAACCAAACCGTCGTGGGCATGGCGCGTAGTCTGCTGAAAAGTATGGGGGTGCCAGCTCGGTTTTGGGGTGAAGCAGTGACCACTGCCGTGTATTTGCTGAACAGATCGTTGACAAAGAGTGTCAAGGGCAAAACACCGTATGGGGCATGGTATGAGAGAAAGCCGTCAGTCCAACATCTTCGCACTTTTGGTTGTGTTGCTCATGTGAAAAAGGTTGGGCCCGGCATGTCAAAGCTCTCTGACAGAAGCTCACAAATGGTCTTCATTGGTTATGAAACTGGCTCCAAGGCTTAGCGCATGTATGACCCGGAAAGTAAGAAACTTGTTGTATCACGAGATGCAGTGTTTGAGGAAGACAGGTGTTGGGATTGGAGCCTCTCGGGATCAGTGGGAAGCAGCGATGGAAGTTCATTTGTTGTCAGCTACCCAGAACAGCCAGTTTGTGATGGAGAAGAGGTAGCAGAAGACGTTGCCGTGGCAGCAGATTCACCAAGCAGAACTCCTACCATAGCAGCGCCTCGGCAGAGTCATAGAACAAGACGTGCCAACGACGGGGCTGCAATCCCGCTGGACCTAGAAGCCTCTCCGGTGTCCCCTGCTTATGCTCCTGGTTCTCCTAACACCCCGTACACCGAGCCTTCGCAGGGGCCACAAGGCAAGCGCCTTCTGGAGGATGTCTATGAGGAAACAGAGATCAAAGAAATAGATGCCAAGCTATGCCTGTTCGACCTTGAGGAGCCTAGGAATCATGATGAAGCTCTAAAAGAGACCTGTTGGCAGAAGGCAATGAAAGAGGAACTAAGCTCCATCCATGAGAACAACACATGGGAGTTGTGCGATCTCCCGAAAGGGCACAAACCAATTGGGCTGAAGTGGGTTTACAAGCTGAAGAAAGACCCCACTGGAGCAGTAATCAAACACAAAGCGAGGTTGGTTGCAAAGGGTTATGTACAGAGACAGGGAATTGACTTCGAAGAAGTTTTTGCCCCTGTCGCGCGCATTGAGTCCGTCAGACTTCTAGTTGCACTGGCAGCTCAATTTGGTTGGAAGATGCATCATATGGACGTTAAATCAGCCTTTCTTAATGGGGATCTGATTGAGGAGGTGTATGTATGCCAACCTCCAGGCTTCGAAGTTGTGGGTCAGGACAGCAAGGTGTGCAGACTGCGGAAGGCATTGTATGGTTTGCGTCAAGCACCGCGTGCATGGAATTCCAAACTAGACTGCACTTTAACAGAGATGGGGTTCGAGAAGTGTCCGTCAGATTCAGGGGTGTACAAGAGAACAAATGGCAAGCACACTCTGATTGTTGGGGTGTATGTTGACGACTTGATAATTACAGGAGGCAATGACACTGATATAGCAGTTTTCAAAAGGCAAATGAAAACAAGATTCAGTATGAGCGATCTCGGGCTTCTTAGTTACTATCTTGGGATAGAAGTGAAGCAATCAGCTCGGGGAATTGCCCTATGTCAGTCAGCATATGTAGCTAGAATTCTGAACAAGATGGGATGCAGGACTGCAATCCAATTCACACTCCCATGGAGGTGAGGTTAAGGTTGACTAAGTCCAGTAAAGCACCAGAGGTTGATCATACTCAGTATTATAGCGTGGTTGGGAGCCTTCGCTATTTGGTCCACACTCGACTAGACATATGCTATGCTGTTGGTTATGTCAGTCGGTTTATGGAGAGGCCCAGGACTGATCACATGGCAGCAATCAGGCACATCCTGAGGTATGTGAAAGGAACTCTGAACCTTGGATGTTTTTATGAGAAAGGAGCTGGAGAGAATCCACAACTTCTCGGATATTGTGACAGTGATTTAGCTGGGGATGTGGATGACTGCAAGAGCACTACAGGCATGATCTTCTTCCTGGGTGGGAGTCCAATTACATGGGCAACGCAAAAGCAGAGAGTTGTGGCTCTATCGTCTTGTGAAGCCGAATATGTAGCAACCGCATCAGCTGCATGCCAAGCAGTGTGGCTAGCTCGGCTCCTTGGAGAATTGTTGAATAGGGAGCCGGACAGAGTATTGCTGAAGGTTGATAACCAATCAGCAATTGCATTGTGCAAAAACCCAGTGTTCCATGAGAGAAGCAAGCATATAGACATTAGATATCATTATGTGAGAAGCTGTGTCGAAGAAGAGCAAATCTCAGTGGAACATGTCAGAACAGAGGCGCAACTTGCTGACATATTGACCAAACCATTAGCAAGGGTGCGGTTTCAGGAAATGAAGGAGAAGATTGGGTTACAAAATGTTTAGCTGGTGCAACAATCTTAAGGAGGTGAAATGTTATGGTAATCTAGTTGCACCTGTTCTATTTTCAGTAAGTTAGTTCTCTGAATAATCCTGAAACGTGCAGTGTACACGGTCAGGTTCAGTTTAGACAGTTAGTGTCAGGCTAGTCTTTTCTTCAGACTTGTCGTAGTTTTCTTTGTTGCTGTAATCGTGGGTGTACTGGCCACGACTCTGTCCGTGGGATGGCGCGGGTAAAACGGATCATGGGCAGTGCATGCTGCGAGTTTGTTATGCTTGAGAATAAGAGGAAGGAAACAAAAAAGACGCAGGTTAAGCGCGTCGCAAAAAATCTCTCCGTTCATTGCGTTCGTGCAGTTCTTCTTTCTCCTTCAGTTCGTATCGTGTGAGTGTCCACCTCGCGTGTGTTTGTTGATCCTGGGCCTGATCCTACACTTTCCAAAATAATTGAAGCGCTAGGATTGTCCCAAGTCAAACCTTTTAAATTTTGATCAAGCATACAGAAAATTCTGGTAAGGTATACAATGCCAAATATATAAGAATACGTTTTATATGGAATCTAATGAAGCAAATAAAGTGTGTTTTAGATGTTGCCATGTTTTTGTATAAGCTTGGTCAAACAGAATGAAGTTTGACTTAAGACAAACCTAGAACTTTCATTATTTTGTAAGAAGATGAATTAGGAGAACCATGTACGAGCGTTATTGCACAACAATGTTTACAAGGATGTTACAAATGTCATGAGGAACCCAAAGTTACACATATCAGCCAGCAGGTGCATCAACCGCTGACATGATTGAACTAATTATAGCAAGTACTCGTTCATTCTCACCCGCAAAAAAGGAGAGTACTCGTTCATTCTCCTTAGCAGGAAGAGCCCCCCTGTTGTACGTGAGGGCAATGTTGGTGAAGCCCCAATCAACTTTTCCTGGAGACCTCCATAGGTCGCCCCCTCCCACCGCGGCCAGCAGCCATGACTCCATTTCCTCGGCTGTGGAGACAACTTGCAGCGGAGGCCTTTTGATATCTGATTTTCGATGACGGTAGATCTTTCAGTGGACTAGAGTTTGCAACGACTATCACTCTAAGTGAAGTCAGAGGCTCCAAATGAATGTGGATTGATGTCTCCGAACTAGGTAAAATATGAGGAATAATAGGGGAATGGTAGAGGTACAATTTGACTAGATTAGGAGTTTGATCTTTAAGCACTTTGCGAGAAACTTATCTCATAGCAAACTTGATCCCCTTTTGATAGCATCGACATACATATGGACTCAATATGTCCTTGGATCACTAAAAGATATGAAATGAGTCCCCACGTTTCCAACACTTGGACTTCAAATTTGGGAGGGGAGGGGGGGGGGCAACAACCACCTTCCAGCTTTGTCCCTTTTGGGACTTATCCCAAGCAAATCTATATTTTTAGTGACTTCACAAATCTAAACCAATTGTGAGCTTGTGCACATCGAGATTACTCACAAGCGCGCACATGCTTCATTGCATGCGGCAACTCCTCAATTCGTTGGGTTGTTAAGCCTAGAAATGCAAATTAGTGACACTAATATGAAATGGAAAGTAGATGCACAAACTATACACCATCGGATACTTCACACACTATCATTATTTCTCACAAGGCAAGTAATACGGTTGTAGCGGAGCCTACATTATGCGAATAATTTTGATAGATGCGAGGGTGTCCCGATCTTTTGATGATATGATATCTATCGCTTTGGTGGAGAACAGACTTTGACGATCCGACTACAAACGTGTACGGCGTTGCATCTTAGCAATAGCTAAACCAATCTCATGAGTCAAGATGGCAACAGGGACGAAACCCACCGGGTTTTTCCTTCCCAAACCCATCCCCACGAAAAAATCGCAAGCCCGTCCCCGTCCCCGTCACCGTGCGCAGGGCTAGCTTTTTGCCCATCACCTAAACCCATTGGGGTTTCAAAACCCACAGGGAACCAACGGGGAAATCGGCATATTTAAGAAAACATAAGGACTGGAGCTCTACCACTTAGAACTAGAATTCCACCACTTGTGTTAAATGCTGATTCCAAGGCAACCATGCTGATCGGAGTTGCAAAAATATCACGTGCTAGCAGCCTCAAAGTTGGATAGCGTGTTCCACCAACTTTCCACCAATCTAACACACTGAATTTATCTTTGAACAATGGAACTAGCTCATCTTCTAGGTAACGGTCTAGCTCAGATTTTATACTAAAAGATGTTGGCCATTTTCGAGCAACATGTTCATTGAACAGTGGCATACGAATCGGATCTTGCAAAGAAGAGAATGAGCAAGACGAATGTCCATGATCATCATCACTCTCAAGATTATACTCCTCGAATATGCTTATTGTAGTATTTTGACGGGGATGGCGGGTTTCGGGTTCGAGTATTGTTGAAACGGGTTTGAACCCGTGAAACGTGTCGGGTTTTATACTTTACCCAACAACAGCCCCACGGGGTTAAAAAGACGCCCATCCCCGTCCCCTAATAGGGTAAAAACCCGCGGGGACGCGGGTTTCGGGGCCCCATTGCCATCTTGGCTCATGAGGTTACTAACAATGCCGGAAGCATAATTAGCCTGACCACCAAGGTCTATTCCTACAAGCAATCAAAGAATGAGCAAGAATATGATAAAAGCAATCTGAATATTGCGAATATGGATGAAATATTGATAACAACGGGGTTTCAAAAGCGGTCTTGGCCTGGTGGTTGGACATAAACGAAATATACTAAGCTCCAACAATGGCTAACATTTAACTAAATAAAACCCAAGTCTAAACAATGCCTTAAGAATTGTATTTATAGGGAAAAGACAGGGGATTTCGTCCACCCTTGGCAAGGTGGGACTAAAACCCCTCATGAGTCGTTTCTGTACAATATAGACTCTAAACATAGCATACGAGATAGTATTTCGAAATTACATGGGCCTGGCCCAAAAATAAGGTAGCGCAGCACCAATAATAAGCTATGGATGAAATTTTTGAAAGGTCATTTTGTATATTTCGTCCATCTTCTTGTATGTCATCATGTTGGCTTCAAAGTGCAGAAATCTCCACTGGGACCTTCGTTCTTGTTCTCTTCGCACGCGTCTTCATCTCCATACTTGATCATGCTCAAATGTTCATCCTTCTTATCCATGCTAGCTAGGCCCTTCAATTGTAAGCAACACAAATGTATATAAGTTAGGCAGCATCATATTCTCATGAACATCAGAAACATTACCAAGAAACAAAAGTACGTGATAATTTAACTGGCGTGCGCGAGTTCTAATAATTGGTCCAATAGGTATAGCAGCAGGGGTTGTGGGTGTAACTGGTGTTGGGAAACATTACATGGAAAACAAAAAAAATTCTACGCACACGCAAGATTTATCCATGGAGGTGCGTATCAACTAGAGGGGAGAGTGTGTCTACGTACCCTCGTAGACCGTATGCGGAAGCGTTTAGTAACGCGGTTGATGTAGTCGAACTTCTTCGCGATCCAACTGATCAAGTACCGAATGTACGACACCTCCGCGTTCAACACACCTTCAGCTCGGTGACGTCCTCGCCTTCTTGGTCCAGCAAGACGGATGAAGTAGTAGATGAGTTCCGGCAGCACGATGGCGTGGTGACGGTGGTGGTGATGCTATCTCCGCAGGGCTTTGCCTAAGCACTCCGAAAATATGACTGAGGGACGAAACTGTGGAGAGGGGTGAGGGAGTCCTGGATTAAGGGGTCCTCAGGCGTCCGGCCTGTGTGACATGGGCCAGACTATTGGGCCATGAGGATATAAGGTAGAAGACTTTCTCCCGTGTCCGGATGGGACTCTCCTTTGCGTGGAAGGCAAGCTAAAGCGTCCGGATGTATTATTTCCTTTCTCTGTAACCGACTTTGTATAACCCTAGGCCCCTCCGGTGTCTATATAAACCGGAGGGTTTAGTCCATAGGGACAATCATAATCATACAAGCTAGACTTCTAGGGTTTAGCTACAACGATCTCGTGGTAGATCAACTCTTGTAATCCTCATATTTATCAAGATTAATGAAGCAGGACGTAGGGTATTACCTCCATCAAGAGGGCCCAAACCTGGGTAAAACATCGTGTCCCCTACCTCCTGTTACCATCGACCTTAGACGCACAGTTAGGGACCCCCTACCCAAGATCCGCCGGTTTTGACACCGACATTGGTGCTTTCATTGAGAGTTCCACTGTGACGTCGAAGTTAGGGTTGATGGCTCGCCTCGTTATCAAAGACAGTATCACCTCCGGAGGAGCTCTGGCCTTAGGCCAAACCCTCCGGCTGGGCGGCTTTACCATGACCGCCCGTTCGGCTGTTAAGCCGACGATGACTTCGCAGGTCATTGAAAATCGCCTCCGTGTTGACTCCGAATACTCCTGACGGATGGATCCGGCGGAGTGGTCGTCTTTAAACGAACTCCTGGATCGCATCGCTGCCATGGGGGTCGCTACTGACTATGATCAGATTGAGCTTAAACCCGATCAGAGAGAAATCAAATCTCCGCCGATCACCCATTAGATAGCGGTCGTAGAAGAGCAAAACAACGATTCTTCCCCTATGCTGAAGACGAACTATGTTCGGATTTCTGAGCTCGAAGAGCCGGATACCTATCCGCGGAAAGACACTCCAAGCCCTCCGAATCCGGAATCGGGCGTGGGGCCTGGAAAATCATTGGATATCCCGGAACCTGAACTAAATAAGCTCAGAAACTTCTCAAACTTCGGACTCCAAATTGGGTTAGGGTTCAGATTTAAAGCCACCCACCCACCACATGCAATATTCAACAAGAAATTTTGGTCATCCGGATATATGCGACCTCACGTGCATGCGACATCAGTCTCAGGAAACAGTCCATCACTTTTGGGCCAGGTTCCTCCTTGTCAAAAACAAGATTAAAGATTGCCGCGACGGGGACGCGATTTCAGTATTCTGCAATAATTGCATGGACGAAGGAATCCTCAACGCCATCAACCGCCGTCGCGTATTACGCTTCGCTGACTTGGCAACTATAGTACAGAAGTACTGCACAATGGAAAGCGCCTGGAAAACTCAAACAGCTCGCTGGGAGTCATCGGACTCCACCGAACCCCTCGGGCGAGCAAAACGGATGCACCCTCGCGGGGCACCCGAACCCATAGTAAAGAAAACTAAACCCATTATAGAACGCGGAACCGTTCTAGAGGGATGGCTCGATAGGCCATGCAAAATACACATGACACCGGATACCGTTCCAACCCACAACCTTAGAGCATGTTGGATACTCCGGCAAGTGGCCAAGAGCGGTGAGGATATCCTCACCAAACATACTGCGGAGCAACTCCCCCCGGAATATGACAACCACAGAGTATTGACAGTCTTCGAGACTTTCGCTTCAAACAATCGGCACAAGAGGGCACTGCGCGACCTCGCCGAAGTCTGCCAAGTCGCAACAATAAATCCCTGGAACGACACGGCCATAACTTTCAACGCTAGTGACGAACCCAAAACCCGGTCAGTCCGGGCACCAGCCGCCTTGGTCCTCAACCCAATTGTGGATGGCTTTCGGCTAACTAAAGTGCTCATGGACGGCGGCAATGGACTAAACCTCATCTACGAGGACACACTGAATAAAATGGAAATAGACAGGAGTCGTATCGAGCATAGTAATACGACCTTCCGCGGGATCATTCCCAGCCGGGAGGCACGATGCGCAGGAAAAATTACACTCGACGTGGTATTCAACACGCTAGAGAACTATCGGTCCGAAGAGATAAACTTCCAAGTGGCTCCTTTCAACAATGGATATCACGCCCTGTTGGGGCGAGATGCATTCACACGCTTTCAAGCTATACCTCATTACGGGTATATGAAGCTCAAGATGCCCGGGCCCAACGGCATTATAACTCTCGCTAGTGATCCGGACATAGCCCTCCACACCGAAAACAAAACAACACCCCTGGCCCTCGAGGCACTGTCTGAAGCCCTCGCGGCCGAAGAGTTAACCCACTACACTCTACGGTGGATAGGGACGATGTAATCCTTGATAAGCGTCCCAAATCCACCTCCTTCAAACCAGCCGATGAAATAGTCAAATTTCAAGTCCACCCGACGGACCCCAAGAAGACAACTTCCATTGGGGCACAGCTGGACCCAGCGGTTGACGACGCACTACGAACGTTCCTGTGCGAGAACTGGGACATATTCGCCTGACACCCTTCTGATATGCCAGGAATCCCATGCAGGCTGGCCAAACACAGCCTCAATATATTGAAGGGATATAAGCCGGTCAAGCAAACACTGCGGTGCTTTTCCAAACCTAAATGACAAGCCATGGGGGAGGAGCTAGCCAAGTTAATCGAGGCCGGATTCATCAGAGAAATAAAACACCCGGACTGGCTAGCAAACCTAGTGATGGTGCCAAAGAAGGATAAATCCTGGCGGATGTGCGTCGATTTCAAAGACCTCAATAAGGCTTGCCCTAAGGATCCCTTCCCCCTCCCCCGCATCGATCAGATTATTGATGCAACTGCAGGACACAACTCACCGTGTTTCCTCGACGCATACTCCGGATACCATGAAATTAAAATGAAGGAGTCCGATCAAGCCATAACGGCATTCATCACCCCATATGGGCCTTTCTGCTTCAACACTATGCCCTTTGGGCTTAAAAACGCCGATGCCACCTACCAACGCATGATTCAAACATGCCTGCAGAAACAAATTGGCAAGACAGTTGAAGCATATGTGGATGATGTCATCATCAAGAATAAGCACGTCGAGTCGTTAATAGACGACCCACGTCTCACATTCGACAATCTCCAGACATATGACATCAAGCTCAATCCGGAAAAATGTGTTTTTGGCGTTCTCGCCGGAAAACTGCTGAGCTTCATCGTTTCCAGTAGAGGAATTGAGGCAAATCCAGCCAAAATCCAAGCTCTGTCACAATTGGCTACACCACGGACCTTAAACAGGTCCAAAAACTAACCGGATGCGTGGCAGCTTTAAGCCGCTTTATCTCCAGACTAGGAGAAAAAGCATTGCCACTTTATCGCCTTCTCCGACGTACCGACCACTTTAAGTGGACGGAAGCAGCAACCGTCGGACTGGAGGAAATAAAGGCTCTTTTAGCGAGCAACCCAATCCTGGCCGTGCCAAACGTCGACGAACCAATGTTATTATACATCTCTGCAACACACCAGGTGGTGAGCGCAGTGCTCGTCGTTGAGCGAGAGGAGGATGGACATAAGTTCCCACTTCAGAAACTGATATACTACATATCCACTATCCTCACACCATGCAAATCCCGGTACCCTCATTACCAAAATATAGCATACACGGTCTTCATGGCATCCCGGAAGCTACGACACTACTTTCAAGAGTGTTCGATCATGGTGGCTTCCGAAGTACCACTCAATGATATAATAAATAACCGCGACGCTACGGGTCGGATTGCCAAGTGGGCTATTGAGCTCTTACCATTTGACATAACATACAAACCACGCCGGGCCATTAAATCCCAAGTATTGGCCGACTTCGTCGCCGAATGGACAGAGGCCGAACTCCCTAAAGTGTACGACACATATTCCAACTGGGTCATGTACTTCGATGGCTCTAAAATTCTGGCCGGTTTAGGAGCAGGCATCGTTTTAACGTCTCTCACTGGCGACACAGTCCAATACGTACTCCAAATATTATACACAGACTCCAACAATGCAGCCGAATACGAGGCCTTATTGCACGGTCTTCGGATGGCTACCTCCATGGGCATACAATGCCTGGAGGTGCGCGGGGATTCAAATCTCGCAATATCCCAAATAAATGGAGACTTCGACGCCAAGGATCCGAAGATGGCGGCCTATCATAACGCCGTACTCAAAATATCAGCTCGGTTCGAGGGACTCGAGTTTCATCATGCGGCTCGAGAAAGTAATCAAGCGACGGATGTCCTTGCTCGCATGGGCACCAAGCGCGACCCCGTCCCGCCTAACATCTTTTTGGAAAGGCTCTTCAAGCCATCCGTGGTGTGGCAGGACGAGAGCGACAACACTAGCCCGGATCCGACTATACCCCCAGATTCCGAACACAATACCGACATCATCGGGGGCTCAACCACTGAAATAACACCATCGTCCCATCTAATTATGGCAGTAATTGCGCCATGGACCGAACCCTTCCTGGCCTACCTTAATAGGCGAGAGCTCCCTGAGGACCAGAATGAGGCTCGCTGCATTGTTCCACGCTCAAAAGCCTACAAGCATGACAGAGAGCTCTACAAGAAAAGTGCTACCGGAGTCCTTCAACGATGTATCTCCGACGAAGAGGGACGACAACTCCTGGCTGAAATCCATGCTGGTCTTGGCGGTCACCACGCCGCAGCTTGGGCCCTTGTAAGTAAGGCCTTCCGTACAGGTTTCTTTTAGCCGACGGCCCGAGCAGATGCACAGGACCTCGTCCAACATTGTGTCGGATGCCAGCTCTTTGCCAATCAAAGCCATATGCCTCCTACTGCTTTACAAACAATCCCCATTACTTGGCCTTTTGCAGTCTGGGGGCTCGATATGGTAGGACCCCTTAAAGGAGGAAGCCATAAGAAAAAATATCTGCTAGTCATGGTAGATAAATTCACCAGATGGATAGAGGCCAAACCAGTGAAAACGGCCGAAGCTGGACCGATGATAGACTTTATATCTGGTGTCATGCACCGTTATGGTGTCCCACACAACATCATCACCGATAACGGCTCCAATTTCACAGCCGATGAAGTGAAATCCTGGTGTGCTAAATTGGGCATTAAGCTCGATTATGCCCCGGTCTATCATCCACAAACAAACAGTCAAGTCGAATGAGCTAATGGTCTTATTATGAGCGGCATTAAGCCTAAACTAGTGCGGTCGTTGAAAGAATCAGACAAGCACTGGGTTGAGGAGCTCGACTCCGTACTCTGGGGGCTGCGGACCATGCCCAATCACACTACCGGATACACACCATTCTTCATGGTGTACAACGCAAAGGCAGTTTTGCCCGCGACATCATTCATGACTCACCTCGAGTGCGCATGTACGAAGAGAGAGAGAGGCCGAGATCGATCGGCAGGACAGTCTAGATGCCCTGGAGGAGGATCATGATGTTGCAAAAGCCCGTTCGGCATTCTATCAACAACAGGCTCGCAGATACCAAAGCAGAGAAGTGCGGGCCAAGACTTATAATGTTGGTGAACTCGTTCTACGCTTGCCAGAAAAGGAAAAGGACAAACTCAAGCCCAAGTGGGAGGGTCCCTTCATCATAGATGAGGTTCTCACTAGAGGAGCGTACCGCCTGCATGATGCATTTGACAATCGCCTAGAGCCGAACCCGTGGAATGCCGCAAGACTCCGAAGATTCTACGTCTAGAGCCATACTCTTTGTTTGTCTTCTTCTCCCTTTGTTTTTATTTTTTTACCCTCTTTAATTTTTCTCTCGCTCTTTAGCTCTTGTGCGGCCAAACCGCACACCTATGATGTGCACATCCTTAACCGTATACACTCATAATACCTGGGGGCTTCTTTTACAGAAGCTTATTATTATTTTCCGAGCATCAAGCTCAACACATATGTGTCCTCTTCCGCATATGTACCTTTTCTTCGCCATTATATGCATCGTTATGACTTAAGTTTTTGCCAAGCTGGGTTGCCTGGCTCCTGTGCTTATGCCCTACGTCCCCGTTTGTTCAGCTAGGGCATAAATGGAGCACCTCTGCGATTTTTACAGCCGGGTCATCCGGACTTGTACCTCAGACTGGGTGAAGCCAAAAGCTAGCGTTCTTAAGGGAATATTTGATCGACGAACTAAAGTCGTTTTACCTTCATCACACCATGAACCCCCGGATGTTACGTATACTGTGATTTTTCAATCACAGTTCGGACATGCATACTAACGATATCCGCCCAGGGAAAGAAACCCCTAACGGAACTATTCTCCCTGAAAGATGTTTCTTACAATCAACATGTAATATAACATAGCTAGCCGGATACAACTTGTCTGTTCAAGAAACTGTGACCCCTACGCCTGGTTTCCATGCATGCCCCGGTCTATATTACTGAGCGGGTATTCGGAAACACTCCGAGCCTTCGGGTCCAGAGGTCGAAGCGAAAAGGTCTACCATGACAATCGTTTTATAATTCGGCTAGGGTCAAATTTGTCGATTGAAGTACATAGTCACTTGGACTCAAAAAGTTCTTCCTCTATGCCATCTAACGGGTTATCTAGCTTACAATCCTGTTGGGAATACTTGGCGGCTATCTTCACCTAGTCATACACCAGACTAACTAGAATTTCTTTTCCATCTGACCCCCGAGGTCCGACCCGAGCCATATGATTCGGATCAAGCTTGGTGTACCGTGTTTTTACCATGGCCCAGGCCTCTCGCACACCTTCTCGGCAAGACGATATCTTCCATAATCGTAAGCGCCGCCGAGCTCCCTGGAAAAGCTTCACAAGCTCCTCCATACTTCCTAGAGGAGAGGCGTGCTACCTCTTGAGCACTGCGTTGGTTTTCCCTTGAAGAGGAAAGGGTGATGCAGCAAAGTAGCGTAAGTATTTCCCTCAGTTTTTGAGAACCAAGGTATCAATCCAGTAGGAGACTACACGCAAGTACCTCGTACCTACACAAACAAATAGTAACCTCGCAACCAACGAGATAAAGGGGTTGTCAATCCCTTCACGGTCACTTACGAGAGTGAGATCTGATAGAGATAATAAGATAAATATTTTTGGTATTTTTATGATATAGATTGAAAGTAAAGATTGCAAAGTAAAATAGATTAGAAACTTATATGATAAAAGATAGACCCGGGGGCCATAGGTTTCACTAGTGGCTTCTCTCAAGATAGCATAAGTATTACGGTGGGTGAAAAAATTATTGTCGAGCAATTGATAAAAAACTGAATAATTATGAGAATATCTAGGCATGATCATGTATATAGGCATCACGTCCGTGACAAGTAGACCGAAACGATTCTGCATCTACTACTATTATGCCACACATCGACCGTTATCCAGCATGCATCTAGAGTATTAAGTTCAGAAGAACAGAGTAACGCATTAGGCAAGATGACCTGATGTAGAGGGATAAACTCAAGCAATATGATATAAACCCCATCTTTTTATCCTCGATAGCAACAATACAATATGTGCCTTGCTGCCGCTGCTGTCACTGGGAAAGGACACCGCAAGATTGAACCCAAAGCTAAGCACTTCTCCCATTGCAAGAAAGATCAATCTAGTAGGCCAAACCAAACTGATAACTCGAAGAGACTTGCAAAGATAACCAATCATACATAAAAGATTTCACAGAAGAATCAAATATTGTTCATAGATAAACTTGATCATAAACCCACAATTCATCGGATCTCGACAAACACACCGCAAAAAGAGTTACATCAAATAGATCTCCAAGAAGATCGAGGAGAACATTGTATTGAGATCCAAAGAGAGAGAAGAATCCAGCTAGCTAATAACTATGGACCTGAAGGTCTATGGTAAACTACCCACACATCATCGGAGAGGCTATGGTGTTGATGTAGAAGCCATCCGTGATCGATTCCCCCTCCAGCGGAGCTCCGGAAAAGGCCCCAAGATGGGATCTCTTGGGTACAGAAGGTTGTGGCGGTGGAAATAGGGTTTCGTGGTGCTCCTGGATGTTTTCGAGGTATATGGACATATATAGGAGGAAGAAGTAGGCCCGTGGAGCTACGAGGGGCCCACGAGGGTGGGGGGCGCACCCAGGGGAGCAGGCATGCCTCCCTGCGTCGTGGCCTCCTCGTTGATTTCTTGACGTCTACTCCAACTCCCCTGGATCACGTTTGTTCCAAAAATAACTCTCCCAAAGGTTTCATTCCGTTTAGATTCCGTTTGATATTCCTTTTCTGCGAAACACTAAAATAGGCAAAAAACAACAATTTGCACCGAGCCTTGGGTTAGTAGGTTAGTCCCAAAAATAATATAAAAGTGTATAAATAAGCCCATTAACATCCAAAACAGATAATATAATAGCATGGAGCAATAAAAAATTATAGATACGTTGGAGACGTATCAAGCATCCCCAAGCTTAATTCCTGCTCGTCCTCGAGTAGGTAAATGATCAAAATAGAATTTTTGATGTGGAATTCTACCTAGCATAATTCTCAATGTAATTTTCTTTATTGTGGCATGAATGTTCAGATCCGAAAGATTCAAGACAAAAGTTTAATATTGACATAAAAATAATAATACTTCAAGCATACTAACAAAGCAATCATGTCTTCTCAAAATAACATGGCCAAAGAAAGTTATCCCTACAAAATCATATAGTCTGGCTATGCTCTATCTTCATCGCACAAAGTATTTAAATCATGCACAACCCCGATGACAAGCCAAGCAATTGTTTCATACGTTTGAGTTTTTTCAATCTTCACGCAATATATGAGCGTGAGCCGTGGACATATCACTATATGTGGAATAGAGTGGTGGTTGTGCAGAAGACAAAAAGAGAAGATAGTCTCACATCAACTAGGTGCATCAACGGTCTATGGAGATGCCCATCAATAGATATCAATGTGAGTGAGTAGGGATTGCCATGCAACAGATGCACTAGAGCTATAAGTGTATGAAAGCTCAAAAGAAACTAAGTGGGTGTGCATCCAACTTGCTTGCTCACGAAGACCTAGGGAATTTTGAGGAAGCCCATCATTGGAATATACAAGCCAAGTTCTATAATGTAAAATTCCCACTAGTATATGGAAGTGACAACATAGGAGACTCTCTATCATGAAGATCATGGTGCTACTTTGAAGCACAAGTGTGGTAAAAGGATAGTAGCATTGTCCCTTCTCTCTTTTCCTCTCATTTTTTGGGCCTACTCTTTTTTATGGCCTTTCTCTTTTTTTTTTCTTTTTTTTCTTTTTCGTCCGGAGTCTCATCCCGACTTGTGGGGGAATCATAGCCTCCATCACCCTTTCCTCACCGGGGACAATGCTCTAATAATGATGATCATCACACTTTTATTTACTTACAACTCAAGAATTACAAGTCGATACCTAGAAAAAAATATGACTATATGAATGCCTCCGGCGGTGTACCGGGATGTGCAATAACTCATGAGTGACATGTATGAAAGAATTATGAACGATGGCTTTGCCACAAATACGATGTCAACTACATGATCATGCAAAGCAATATGGCAATGATGTAACGTGTCATAACGAACGGAACGGTCGTAAGTTGATGGCAATATATCTTGGAATGGCTATGGAAATGCCATAATAGGTAGGTATGGTGGCTGTTTTGAGGAAGGTATATGGTGGGTTTATGGTACCGACGAAAGTTGCGCGGTACTAGAGAGGCTAGCAACGGTGAAAGGGTGAGAGTGCATATAATCCATGGACTCAACATTAGTCATAAACAACTCATATACTAATTGCAAAAATATAAGTTATCAAAACAAAGTACCACGCGCATGCTCCTAGGGGGATAGATTGGTAGGAAAATACCATCGCTTGTCCCCGACCGCCACTCATAAGGAAGACAATCAATAAATAAATCATGCTCCGACTTCATCACATAACGGTTCAACATACATGCATGCTATGGGAATCGCAAACTTTAGAACAAGTATTTCTCAAATTCACAACTACTCAACTAGCATGACTCTAATATCACCATCTTCATATCTCAAAACAATCATCAAGTATCAAACTTCTCATCATATTCAATGCACTTTTTATGATAGTTTTTATTATACCCATCTTGGATGCCTATCATATTAGGACCAATTTTATAACCAAAGAAAATTACCATGCTGTTCTAAAGGACTCTCAAAATAATATAATTGAAGCACGAGAGATCAATAATTTCTATAAAATAAAACCACCACCGAGCTCTAAAAGATATAAGTGAAGTACTAGAGCAAAATTATCTAGCTTAAAAGATATAAGTGAAGCACATAGAGTATTCTAATAAATTATAATTCATGTGTGTCTCTCCCAAAAGGTGTGTACAGCAAAGATAATTGTGGTAAACTAAAAATCAAAGACTCCAATCATACAAGACGCTCCAAGTAAAACACATATCATGTGGTGAATAAAAATATAGCCTCAAGTAAAGTTACCGATGGAAGAAGACGAAAGAGGGGATGCCTTCCGGGGCATCCCCAAGCTTAGGATTTTGGTTGTACTTGAATTTTACCTTGGGGTGCCTTGGTCATCCACAAGCTTAGGCTCTTGCCACTCCTTATTCCATAATCCATCAAATCTTTACCCAAAACTTGAAAACTTCACAACACAAAACTCAACAGAAAATCCCATGAGCTCCGTTAGTATAAGAAAAAAAACCCAGCACTTAAGGTACTGCAATGAACTCATTCTTTATTTATATTGGTGTTAAACCTAATGTATTCCAACTTCTCTATGGTTCATACCCTCCGATGCTAGCCATAGATTCATCAAAATAAGCAAACAACACACGAAAAACAGAATCTGTCAAAAACAGAACAGTCTGTAGTAATATGTAGGTTTTGAATACTACTGTAACCCCAAAAATTCTGAAATAAATTGGTGGACGTGA
Organism: Triticum urartu; assembly: GCF_003073215.2. NCBI lineage: Eukaryota > Viridiplantae > Streptophyta > Magnoliopsida > Poales > Poaceae > Triticum > Triticum urartu. The sequence goes on along the minus strand of NC_053022.1, from coordinate 498,597,475 downwards.
GGAATTTGCTATTAATCATCTTAAAAAAGAATCAACGTAATCGCACTCTCCAGTAAAAAATGGCAGCAAATCTCGTGAGCGCTAAAGTTTCTATTTTTTACAGCAAGATCACTAAAACTCCCCCAAGTCTTCCCAAAGGTTCTACTTGGCAGTTGGCACAAACACTAATTAAAAGCATAAAACCACATCTAAACAGAGGCTAGATGAATTATTTATTACTAAATATAATCAAAGAGCAAGAAACAACAATAAAATTGGGTTGCCTCCCAACAAGCGCTATCGTTTAACGCCCCTAGCTAGGCATAAAAGCAAGAATAGATCTACGTATTATCATCTTTGGTATGCAATTCATAGGTGGCTCTCATAATAGATTCATAAGGTAATTTAATTTTCTTTATAGGAAAGTGTTCCATGCCTTTCCTTAACGGAAATTGGAATCTAATATTCCCTTCTTTCATATCAATAATTGCACCAATCATTCTAAGGAAAGGTCTACCAAGAATAATAGGACATGTAGGATTGCAATCAATGTCAAGGACAATGAAATCTACGGGCACATAATTCCTATTTGCAACGACAAGAACATCATTAATCCTTCCCATATGTTTCTTAATAGTGGAATCCGCAAGATGCAAATTTAAAGAACAATCATCAAAGTCACGGAAACCTAACACATCAAACAAATTTTTTGGAATCGTGGAAACGCTAGTACCCAAATCACATAAAGCATAGCATTCATGATCTTTGATTTTAATTTTAATAGTATGTTCCCACTCATCATGAAGTTTTCTAGGGATAGAAACTTCTAGTTCCAGGTTTTCTTCATGAGATTGCATCAAAGCATCAACGATATGTTTGGTAAAAGCTTTATTTTGACTATAAGCATGCGGAGAATTTAGCACGGATTGCAACAAGGAAATACAATCTATCAAAGAGCAATTATCATAATTAAATTTCTTGAAATCCTAAATAGTGGGTTCATTGCTATGTAAAGTTCTGACCTCTTCAATCCCACTTTTACCAATTTTTGCATCAAGATCTAAAAACTCCCAATTATTGGGACGCCTTTAAACTAAAGTTGACTCATCTCCAGTCCCACCATTATCAAGATTCATATTGCAAAACCAAGATCTAATAGGAGACACATCAATCACTTTTAGATCTTCATCCTTATTATCAACAAATTCTTCCGGTTTGGCGACCATCTTATTAACTAAGGTGGCCTGCTTATCCGAAATTTGGGCTATTAAGTTTTCAAGATGAGCGAACTGAGATTTCAGACCATAAAATTCTTTAGACATATCATCGAGCTCTTTATTCATATAACCCATAAAACCTTTTTGTTCTTTAAGCTCATTCCTGAAGAAATTATTATGCTCAAACTGCAAGGACATAAAACCTCTAACGTTGTTTTCAATTTCTTCCAACCTTCTTAGGTGAGGATCACTTTTTGGTAAAGCCATCGCGGCGAAGCAAACGAAAAAGGGGCGAACGGAAAAAGAGGGCGAATAAAACAGCATGGGTGAAGTGGGGGAGAGGAAAACGAGAGGAAAATGGCAAATAATGTAATGTGAGGGACAAGAGTTTGTGATGGGTACTTGGTATGTCTTGATTTGTGGTAGATCTCCCCAGCAACGGCGCCAGAAATCCTTCTTGCTACCTCTTGAGCACTGTGTTGGTTTTCCCTTGAAGAGGAAAGGGTGATGCAGCAAAGTAGCGTAAGTATTTCCCTTAGTTTTTGAGAACCAAGGTATCAATCCAGTAGGAGGCTACACGCAAGTCCCTCATACCTACACAAACAAATAAGAACCTCGCAACCAACATGATAAAGGGGTTGTCAATCCCTTCACGGTCACTTACGAGAGTGAGACCTGATAGAGATAATAAAGATAAATATGTTTGGTATTTTTATGATATAGATTGAAAGTAAAGATTGCAAAGTAAAATAGATTGGAAACTTATATGATAAAAGATAGACACGGGGCCATAGGTTTCACTAGTGGCTTCTCTCAAGATAGCATAAGTACTACGGTGGGTGAACAAATTACTATCGAGCGATTGATAGAAAACAGAATAATTATGAGAATATCTAGGCATGATCATGTATATAGCCATCATGTCCGTGAGAAGTAGACCGAAACGATTCTGCATCTACTACTATTACTCCACACATCGACCGCTATCTAGCATGCATCTAGAGCATTAAGTTCATAAGAACAGAGTAACGCATTAGGCAAGATGACATGATGTAGAGGGATAAACTCAAGCAATATGATATAAACCCCATCTTTTAATCCTCGATGGCAACAATACAATACGTGCCTTGTTGCCCCTGCTGTCACTGGGAAAGGACATCACAAGATTGAACCCAAAGCTAAGCACTTCTCCCATTGCAAGAAAGATCAATCTAGTAGGCCAAACCAAACTGATAATTCGAAGAGACTTGCAAAGTTAACCAATCATATATAAAAGATTTCACAGAAGAATCAAATATTGTTCATAGATAAACTTGATCATAAACCCACAATTCATTGGATCTCGACAAACACACTGCAAAAAGAGTTACATCAAATAGATCTCCAAGAAGATCGAGGAGAACATTGTATTGAGAACCAAAGAGAGAGAAGAAGACATCTAGCTAATAACTATGGACCCGAAGGTCTGTGGTAAACTACTCACACATCATCGGAGAGGCTATGGTTTTGATGTAGAAGCCCTCCGTGATCGATTCCCCCTCCGGCAGAGCTCTGGAAAAGGCCCCAAATTGGGATCACTTGGGTATAGAAGGTTGTGGCGGTGGAAATAGGGTTTCGTGGTGCTCCTGGATGTTTTCGAGGTATATGGACATATATAGGAGGAAGAAGTAGGTCGGTGGAGCTACGAGGGGCCCATGAGGGTGGGGGGCACGCCCAGGGGGTAGGCGCGCCTCCCTGCCTCGTGGCCTCCTCGTTGATTTCTTGACGTTTACTCCTAGTCACCTGGATCACGTTTGTTCCAAAAATAACTCTCCCGAAGGTTTCATTCCATTTGGATTCCGTTTGATATTCCTTTTCTGCGAAACACTGAAATAGGCAAAAAACAAAAATTTGCACTGGGCCTTAGGTTAGTAGGTTAGTCCCAATAATAATATAAAAGTGTATAAATAAGCCCATTAAGATCCAAAACAGATAATATAATAGCATGGAACAATAAAAAATTATAGATACGTCGGAGATGTATCAAGCATCCCCAAGCTTAATTCCTGCTCGTCCTCGAGTAGGTAAATGATAAAAATAGAATTTTTGATGTGGAATGCTACCTAGCATAATTCTCAATGTAATTTTATTTATTGTGGCATGAATGTTCAGATCCGAAAGATTCATGACAAAAGTTTAATATTGACATAAAAATAATAATACTTCAAGCATACTAACAAAGCAATTATGTCTTCTCAAAATAACATGGCCAAAGAAAGTTATCCCTACAAAATCATATAGTCTAGCTATGCTCTATCTTCATCATACAATGTATTTAAATCATGCACGACACCAATGACAAGCCAAGCATTTTTTTCATACTTTTGACGTTCTCAAACTTCTTCAATCTTCACGCAATATATGAGCGTGAGCCATGGACATAGCACTGTATGTGGAATAGAGTGGTGGTTATAGAGAAGACAAAAAGAGAAGATATTCTCACATCAACTACGTGTATCAACGGGCTATGGAGATGCCCATCAATAGATATCAATGTGAGTGAGTAGGGATTGCCATGCAACGGATGCACTAGAGCTATAAGTGTATGAAAGCTCAAAAGAAACTAAGTGGGTGTGCATCCAACTTGCTTGCTCATGAAGACCTAGGGCATTTTGAGGAAGCCCATCATTGGAAAATACAAGCCAAGTTCTATAATGTAAAATTCCCACTAGTATATGGAAGTGACAACATAGGAGACTCTCTATCATGAAGATCATGGTGCTACTTTGAAGCACAAGTGTGGTAAAAGGATAGTAGCATTATCCCTTCTCTCTTTTTCTCTCATTTTTTGGGCCTTCTATTTTTTATGGCCTTTCTTTTTTTTTCTTTTTTTCCTTTTCGTCCGGAGTCTCATCCTGACTTGTGGGGGAATCATAGTCTCCATCACCCTTTCCTCACTTAGGACAATGCTCTAATAATGATGATCATCACACTTTTATTTACTTACAACTCAAGAATTACAAGTCGATACCTAGAACAAAATATGACTCTATATGAATGCCTCCGGAGGTGTACCGGGATGTGCAATAACTCATGAGTGACATGTATGAAAGAAATATGAACGTGGCTTTGCCACAAATACGATGTCAACTACATGATCATGCAAAGCAATATGACAATGATGTAACGTGTCATAACGAACGGAACGGTGGTAAGTTGCATGGTAATATATCTCGGAATGACTATGGAAATGCCATAATAGGTAGGTATGGTGGGTGTTTTGAGGAAGTTATATGGTGGGTTTATGGTACCGGCGAAAGTTGTGCGGTACTAGAGAGGCCGACAATGGTGAAAGGGTGAGAGTGCGTATAATCCATGGACTCAACATTAGTCATAAACAACTCATATACTAATTGCAAAAATCTATTAGTTATCGAAACAAAGTACTACGCGCATGCTCCTAGGGGGATAGATTGGTAGGAAAAGACCATTGCTCGTCCCCGACCGCCACTCATAAGGAAGACAATCAATAAATAAATCATGCTCCGACTTCATCACATAACGGTTCACCATACATGCATGCTAGGGGAATCACAAACTTTAGAACAAGTATTTCTCAAATTCACAACTACTCAACTAGCATGACTCTAATATCACCATCTTAATATCTCAAAACAATCATCAAGTATCAAACTTCTCATCGTATTCAATGCACTTTTTATGATAGTTTTTATTATACCCATCTTGGATGCCTATCATATTAGGACCAATTTTATAACCAAAGAAAATTACCATGCTGTTCTAAAGGACTCTCAAAATAAAATAAGTGAAGCATGAGAGATCAATAATTTCTATAAAATAAAACCACCACCGAGCTCTAAAAGATATAAGTGAAGTCCTAGAGCAAAATTATCTAGATCAAAAGATATAAGTGAAGCACATAGAGTATTCTAATAAATTCCAATTCATGTGTGTCTCTCCCAAAAGGTGTGTAAAGCAAGGATGAGTGTGGTAAACTAAAAATAAAAGACTCGAATCATACAAGACGCTCCAAGCAAAACACATATCATGTGGTGAATAAAAATATAGCCTCAAGTAAAGTTATCGATGGAAGAAGACGAAAGAGGGGATGCCTTCCGGGGCATCCCCAAGCTTAAGCTTTTGGTTGTCCTTGAATTTTACCTTGGGGTGCCTTGGGCATCCCCAAGCTTAGGATCTTGCCACTACTTATTCCATAATCCATCAAATCTTTACCAAAAACTTGAAAACTTCACAACACAAAACTCAACAGAAAATCTCATGAGCTCCGTTAGTATAAGAAAACAAACCACCACTTAAGGTACTTCAATGAACTCATTCTTTATTTATATTGGTGTTAAACCTACTGTATTAAAACTTCTCTATGGTTCATACCCTCCAATACTAGCCATAGATTCATCAAAATAAGCAAACAACACACGAAAAACATAATCTGTCAAAAACAGAACAGTCTGTAGTAATATGTAGGTTTCGAATACTTATGTAACCCCAAAAATTCTGAAATAAATTGGTGGACGTGAGGAATTTGTCTATTAATCATATTCAAAAATAATCAACCTAATCGCACTCTCCAGTAAAAATGGAAGCAAATCTCGTGAGCGCTAAAGTCTCTGTTTTTTACAGCAAGATCACTAAAACTTCCCCCAAGTCTTCCCAAAGGTTCTACTTGGCACAAACACTAATTAAAAGCATAAAACCACATCTAAACAGAGGCTAAATGAATTATTTATTATTAAACAGAATCAAAGAGCAAGAAACAAAAATAAAATTGGGTTGCCTCCCAAGAACCCTATCGTTTAACACCCCTAGCTAGGCATAAAAGCAAGAATAGATCTAGGTATTATCATCTTTGGTATGCAATTCATAGGTGGCTCTCATATTGGATTCATAAGGTAATTTAATTTTATTTCTAGGAAAGTATTCCATTCCTTTCCTTAACGGAAATTGGAATATGATATTCCCTTCTTTCATATCAATAATTGCACCAATCATTCTAAGGAAAGGTCTACCAAGAATAATAAGACATGTTGGATTGCAATCAATGTCAAGAAAAATGAAATCTACGGGCACATAATTCCTATTTGCAACAATAATAACATGATTAATCCTTCCCATAGGTTTATTAATAGTGGAATCCGCAAGATGCAAATTTAAAGAACAATCATCAAAGTCACGGAAACCTAACACATCACACAAAGTTTTTTGGAATCGTGGAAACGCTAGTACCCAAATCACATAAAGCATTGCATTCATGATCTTTAATTTTAATTTTAATAGTATGTTCCCACTCATCATGAAGATTTCTAAGGATAGAAACTTCTAGTTCAAGCTTTTCTTCATGAGATTGCATCAAAGCATCAACGATGTGTTTGGTAAAAGCTTTATTTTGACTATAAGCATGCGGAGAATTTAGCATGGATTGCAACAAGGAAATACAATCTATCAAAGAGCAATTATCATAATTAAATTCCTTGAAATCCAAAATAGTGGGTTCATTGCTATGTAAAGTTTTGACCTCTTCAATCCCACTTTTACCAATTTTTGCATCAAGATCTAAAAACTCCGAATTATTGAGACGCCTTTTAACTAAAGTTGACTCATCTCCAGTCCCATCATTATCAAGATTCATATTGCGAAACAAATATTTAATAGGAGATACATCAATCACTTTTAGATCTTCATCCTTATTATCATCAAATTCTTCCGGTTTGGCGTCCATCTTATTAACTACGGTGGCCTGCTTATCCAAAATTTGGGCTATTAAATTTTCAAGATGAGCGAATTGAGATTTTAGACCATAAAATTCTTTAGACATGTCATCGAGCTCTTTATTCATATAGCCCATAAATTTTTTTTTTGTTCTTTAAGCTCATTCCTGAAGAAATTATTATGCTCAAACTAGAAGGACATAAAACTTCTAATGTTGTTTTCAATTTCTTCCAACCTTCTAAGGCGAGGATCACTTTTTGGTAAAGCCATCACAGCGAAGCAAACGAAAAAGGGGCGAACGGAAAAAGAGGGCGAATAAAACGACAAGGGTGAAGTGGGGGAGAGGAAAACGAGAGGCAAATGGCAAATAATGTAATGCGAGGGATAAGAGTTTGTTATGGGTACTTGGTATGTCTTGACTTGTGGCAGATCTCCCTGGCAATGGTGCTAGAAATCCTTCTTGCTACCTCTTGAGAACTGCGTTGATTTTCCCTTGAAGAGGAAAGGGTGATGCATCAAAGTAGCGTAAGTATTTCCCTCAGTTTTTGAGAACCAAGGTATCAATCCAGTAGGAGACTACACACAAGTCCCTCGTACCTACACAAACAAATAAGAACCTCGCAACCAACGCGATAAAGGGGTTATCAATCCCTTCACGGCCACTTACGAGAATGAGATCTGATAGAGATAATAAGATAAATATTTTTGGTATTTTTATGATATAGATTGAAAGTAAATATTGCAAAGTAAAATAGATTGGAAACTTATATTATAAAAGATAGACCCGGGGGCCATAGGTTTCACTAGTGGCTTCTCTCAAGATAGCATAAGTATTACGGTGGGTGAACAAATTACTGTCGAGAAATTGATAGAAAAATGAATAATTATGAGAATATCTAGGCACGATCATGTATATAGGCATCACGTCCGTGACAAGTAGAACGAAACGATTCTGCATCTACTACTATTACTCCACACATCGACCGCTATCCAGCATGCATCTAGAGTATTAAGTTCATAAGAATAGAGTAACACATTAGGCAAGATGACATGATGTAGAGGGATAAACTCAAGCAATATGATATAAACCCCATCTTTTTATCCTCGATGGCAACAATACAATACGTGCCTGATAACCCACAAGTATAGGGGATCAATTGTAGCCTCTTTCGATAAGTAAGAGTGTCGAACCCAACGAGGAGCTAAAGGTAGAACAAATATTCCCTCAAGTTCTATCGACCACCGATACAACTCTATGCACGCTTAACGTTCTCTTTACCTAGAACAAGTATGAAACTAGAAGTACTTTGTAGGTGTAACAGGATAGGTTTGCAAGAATATAAAGAGCACGCAAATAAAAACTAGGGGCTGATTTAGGTAAAGAAGCAATAAAGTTAGTATAGCGAGTGTGGAAAAGTGGTGGTACGCGTTGTGAAATTGTCCCTAAGCAATTGACTACGTTACTAGACCGATAGCAAGTTTTATGTGGGAGAGGCCACTGCTAGCCTGTCATCCCTGACTTGGAATTCTATGCACTTATGATTGGAACTATTAGCAAGCACCCACAAGTACTAACATTCATTAAGGTAAAACCCAACCATAGCATTAAGATATATTGGTCCCCCTTCAATCCTGTATGCGTCAATTCCTATGCTAGGTTGAAGCTTCTGTCACTCTTGCCCTCCAATACATAGTCCTATCAACATACAACTAACCCTATGGTGTGATCCACGCGTGCGCTCATATGATGGGAACCAAAGGAGAGCAACATAACCACAAGCAAATTAAATCAATCATAGCAATTCACCAATTACCGATAGGACAACGAAAATCTACTCAGACATCATAGGATGGCAACACATCATTGGATAATAATATGAAGCATAAAGCACCATGTTCAAGTAGGGGTGATGAAGATGTTGGTGAAGATGACAGAGGTGTTGGTGTAGATCGCCGTCACACGATGGTGGCCCTGGCGGTGTTCCGGCGCCACCGGAAGAGAGGGGGAGAGGGCCCCTGAGGGAGTCCTGGATTAGGGGGTGTTCGGGTAGCCGGACTATGCCTTCGGCCGGACTCCTGGACTATGAAGATACAAGATTGAAGACTTCGTCCCGTGCCCGGATGGGACTTTCCTTGGCGTGGAAGGCAAGCTTGGCGATGCGGATATTCAAGATCTCCTACCATTGTAACCGACTCTGTGTAACCCTAACCCTATCCGGTGTCTATATAAACCAGAGGGTTGTAGTCCGTAGGCGATCAACTCCATACACAACAATCATACCATAGGCTAGCTTCTAGGGTTTAGCCTCCTTGATCTCGTGGTAGATCTACTCTTGTACTACCCATATCATCAATATTAATCAAGCAGGAGTAGGGTATTACCTCCATCGAGAGGGCCCGAACCTGGGTAAAACAAAGTGTTCCCTGCCTCCTGTTACCATCCGGCCTAGACGCACAGTTCGGGACCCCCTACCCGAGATCCTCCGGTTTTGACACCGACAGCCCCCTTCTTATTCTTCTTCCTTGACCTTCTCCCTAGAAGGGAGAAGGGTTTCCCCTCTTGTCCATGGCCTTCATGGTGGCGGAGGGGCAAGAACCCCTCCGAAATTGGATCTGTCTCTCTGTCTCTCTTTGTTTCCGCGTTCCCTGATTCTGCCCTTCCACCGTTTCTTAAATTCCCGGAGATCCGTAACTCCGATTGGGCTGAAATTTTAACATGATCTCTGCTACGTCTCGAGCTAGCGTTGGTTTTCCCCGAAGAGGAGGGGGTGATGCAGCACAGTAGCATAAGTATTTCCCTCAGTTTTTGAGAACCAAGGTATCAATCCAGTAGGAGGTCACGCGCAAGTCCCTCGTACCTGCACAAAACGGTAGCAACTCGCAACCAACGGTTAGGGGTTGTCAATCCCTTCACGGTCACTTACGAGAGTGAGATCTGATAGAGATAATATTTTTGGTATTTTTGGTATAAAGATGCAAAGTAAAAAGTAAAAGAAAAACAAGTAAAATAAAGTAATGGAGATTGATATGATGAGAATAGACCCGGGGGCCATAGGTTTCACTAGTGGCTTCTCTCAAGATAGCATAAGTATTACGGTGGGTGAAAAAATTACTGTTGAGCAATTGATAGAATTTAGCATAGTTATGAGGTTATCTAGGTATGATCATGTATATAGGCATCACGTCCGTGACAAGTAGACCGACTCCTGCCTGCATCTACTACTATTACTCCACTCATCGATCGCTATCCAGCATGCATCTAGAGTATTAAGTTAAAAACAGAGTAACGCCTTAAGCAAGATGACATGATGTAGAGGAATAAATTCATGCAATATGATAAATACCCCATCTTGTTATCCTCGATGGCAACAATACAATACGTGCCTTGCAACTCTTTCTGTCACTGAGTAAGGACACCGCAAGATTGAACCCAAAGCTAAGCACTTCTCCCATTGCAAGAACTACCAATCTAGTTGGCCAAACCAAACGGATAATTCGAAGAGACTTGCAAAGATAACTCAATCATACATAAAAGAATTCAGAGAAGATTCAAATATTATTCATAGATAAGTTGGATCATAAACCCACAATTCATCGGTCTCAACAAACACACCGCAAAAAGAAGATTACATCAAATAGATCTCCACGAGAGAGGGGGAGAACATTGTATTGAGATCCAAAAAGAGAGAAGAAGCCATATAGCTACTAGCTATGGACCCGAAGGTCTGAAGTAAACTACTCACACTTCATCGGAAGGGCTATGGTGTTGATGTAGAAGCCCTCCGTGATGGATGCCCTCTCCGGCGGAGCTCCGGAACAGGCCCCAAGATGGGATCTCGTGGATACAGGAAGTTGCGGCGGTGGAATTAGGTTTTTGGCTCCGTCTCTGGTCTAATGGGGGTACGTAGGTATATATAGGAGGAAGGAGCACGTCGGTGGAGCTCCGAGGGGGCCCATGAGGCAGGGGGCGCGCCCAGGGGGGCGCCCTCCACCCTCGTGACCTCCCCGGAAACTTCTTAGAGTAGGGCCCAAGTCTCCTGGATCACGTTCGGTGAGAAGATCACATTCCCGAAGGTTTCATTCTGTTTGGACTCCGTTTGATATTCTGTTTCCTCGAAATACTGAAATAGGCAAAAAACAACAATTCTGGGCTGGGCCTCCGGTTAATAGGTTAGTCCCAAAAATAATATAAAAGTGGAAAATAAAGCCCAATATAGTCCAAAACAGTAGATAAAGTAGCATGGAGCAATCAAAAATTATAGATATGTTGGAGACGTATCAGGCATCCCCAAGCTTAATTCCTGCTCGTCCTCGAGTAGGTAAATGATAAAAAGAGAATTTTTGATGCGGAGTGATACTTTGGCATAATTTCAATGTAAATCTTCTTAATCATGGTATGAATATTCAGATCCGAAAGGTTCAAGACAAAAGTTCATATTGACATAAAAATGATAATACTACAAGCATACTAATCAAACAATTATGTCATCTCAAAATAACATGGCCAAAGGAAGTTCATCCCTACAAAATCATATAGTTAGGCTATGCTTCATTTTCGTCACACAAAGATGTTCCCAACTTCTATACCCCCGATGACAAGCCAAGCAATTGTTTCATACTCAAATAATCTCAAACTTTTTCAACCTTCACGCAATACATGAGCGCGAGCCATGGACATAGCACTATGGGTGGTATAGAATATGATGATGGGGATTGTGTGGAGAAGACAAAAAAGGAGAAAGTCTCACATCAACGAGGCTAATCAATGAGCTATGGAGATGCCCATCAATTAATGTTAATGCAAGGAGTAGGGATTGCCATGCAACGGATGCACTAGAGCTAAGAATGCTCAACAAAAGAAAACTAGTGGGTGTGCATCCAACTTGCTTGCTCATGAAGACCTAGGGCATTTTGAGGAAGCCCATCGTTGGAATATACAAGCCAAGTTATATAATGAAAAATTCCCACTAGTATGAACAAGACAAATTATGAGACTCACTATATGAAAATCATGGTGCTACTTTGAAGCACAATATATGAGACTCACTACATGAAGAACAAGGTGCTACTTTGAAGCACAAGTGTGGAAAAAGACATAGTAGCATTGCCCTTTTTATTTTCTCTTTTTTGGGCCTTTCTTTTTGGCCTTTCTCTTTTTTTTGATTGGGCAATGCTCTAATAAAGATGATCATCACACTTCTATTGATTACAACATAATGAGTACAACTCGATACTAGAACAAGATATGACTCTATATGAATGCCTCCGGCGGTGTACCGGGATGGTGCAATGAATCAAGAGTGACATGTATGAAAAATAATGCATGGTGGCTTTGCCACAAATACGATGTCAACTACAAGATCATGCAATGGCAATATGACAAAAGTAAAGCATGTCATGATGATGATGATGATGGAAGTTGCATGGCAATATATCTCGGAATGGCTATGGAAATGCCATGATAGGTAGGTATGGTGGCTGTTTTGAGGAAGATATAGGGAGGTTTATGTGTGAAAGAGCGTATCATATCACGGGGTTTGGATGCACCGGCGAAGTTTGCACCAACTCTCAATGTGAGAAAGGGTAATGCACGGTACCGAAGAGGCTAGAAAATGGCGGAAAGGTAAAAGTGCGTATAATCCATGGACTCAACATTAGTCAAAAGAACTCATATACTTATTGCAAAAATTTAGAAGTCATCAAAAATCAAGTACTACGCGCATGCTCCTAGGGGGATAGATTGGTAGGAAAAGACCATCGCTCATCCCCGACCGCCACTCATAAGGATGCACAAGCCAGGTACACTTCATGCTTCAAATTTGTTACACAACTTTAACCATACGTGCATGCTACGGGACTTGCTAACTTCAATACAAGTATTTCTCAAATTCACAACTACTCAACTAGCACGACTATGATATTATCACCTCCATATCTCAAAACAATTATCAAGCATCAAACTTATCTTAGTATTCAACCCACTAAAAAGAAAGTTTCACATATCTTGAATACCAAGTATATTAACATTAAGCAAATTACCATGCTATTAACGACTCTCAAAATAATCTAACTGAAGCATGAGAGATCAAGTTTCTTTAAAACAAACCACCACCGTGCTCTAAAAGATCTAAGTGAAGCACTAGAGCAAAAATTATCACGTTCAAAAACATATAAGTGAAGCACATAGAGTAAACTATCAAGCTCAAAAGATATAAGTGAAGCACATAGAGTATTCTAACAAATTTCAATTCATACATGGCTCTCTCAAAAGGTGTGTACAGCAAGGATGATTGTGGTAGACTAACAAGCAAAGACACAAATAATACAAGACGCTCCAAGCAAAACACATATCATGTGGTGAATAAAAATATAGCTCCAAGTAAATTACCGATGGAAGTGGACGAAAGAGGGGATGCCTTCCGGGGCATCCCCAAGCTTTGACTTTTTGGTGTCCTTGGATTATCTTGGGGGTGCCATGGGCATCCCCAAGCTTAGGCTCTTTCCACTCCTTGTTCCATAATCCATCAAAAGAATTCACCCAAAACTTGAAAACTTCACAACACAAAACTCAATAGAAATCTCGTGAGCTCCGTTAGAGAAAGAAAACAAAAGACTACTTTAAGGTACTGTAGTGAACTTGTTCTTTATTTGTATTGGTGTTAAACATACTGTATTCCAACTTCTCTATGGTTTATAAACTATTTTACTAGCCATAGATTCATCAAAATAAGCAAACAACACACGCAAAACAGAATCTGTCAAAAACATAACAGTCTGTAGTAATCTGTTACTAACGCAAACTTCTGGAACCCAAAAAATTCTACCAAAATTAGACGACCTGGGAAATTTGTTTATTGATCAGCAGCAATTGGAATCACTATTTTATCACGTTCTGGTGATTTTTGACAATTCAGGCACTGAGCGCAAAGATTCTGGAAATTACAGCAAGATCAAATAACTATCTTCCAAGAAGATCTAATAGGTTTAACTTGGCACAAACAATAATTAAAAGATAAAACCACATCTAAACAGAATCTAGATGGATTATTTATTCCTAAACAGAACCAAAAACAAAAAACACAAAATAAAATTGGGTTGCCTCCCAACAAGCGCTATCGTTTAACGCCCCTAGCTAGGCATAAAAGCAAGGATAGATCTAGGTATTGCCATCTTTGGTAGGCAATTCTTCAATGAGGCATCCACCTCCTTTAGAATTTTCTTTCTTTCTAGTGATTATCAAACTTTTAGGCATAAGATCAAAAAATTCATTCGTGGCAAATGGTACCTTAATGATTGTAAAAAGATCGGGGTGAATACTTATAGATTTAAGATCCGCATTTTCCTTACTAGATGATTCACCCTTATTTTTAGGAACATACATAAACTTGGCAATTTTAGTGGGAGGACTAGGAGTACTTTTTACGGAAGAAAAAGCAGTTCCCAAGTTGGTAATGATACCCTCAAGTTTATCGATTCGAGTAGAGTCTAGATTTATTTTTTCATTAACCATGGGTTCCTTCTCCTTAATATTTTTCAAAGTCATTCCTACCTTAGATCCATATTGAGTAATTTGATTATGAATCTTTTTATCTAGATTTTCAATGGATTCAATGGTAGCAACTTTGTTTTCAATAATTTCAAGCCTTTGCATAACATGCTCCAAGGTTAACACAGTTCCATTAACCAAAAGGGGAGGTGAGCCAAATAAATCTATTAAAACATTATAGGAATCAAAAGTATGGCTACCCAAAAAATTCCCTCCGGTAATGGTATCAAGGATATATCTATACCAAGGATTAGCACCTACATAAAAATTGCGAAGAAGGACTGAAGTAGATTGCTTTCTGGTAGATCTATTTTGAGCATTGCAAATTCTATACCAAGCATCTTTTAGATTTTCTCCCTCCCTTTGTTTAAAATTTAGCACTTCATTCTCGGGAGATAACGGAGAAGATAATGAATTCGACATAGCGACAGGTAAGCAAACTAACACACGAGCAAACAAAAGGCAAAGGGAAAAAGAGGAGGAGATTGGGAAAGAGAGGGCGAATAAAATGGCAAGGGTGAAGTGGGGGAGAGGAAAACGAGAGGCAAATGGCAAATAATGTAATGCGAGAGATAGAGATTGTGATGGGTACTTGGTATGTTGACTTTTGCGTAGGCCTCCCCGGCAACGGCGCCCGAAATCCTTCTTGCTACGTCTCGAGCTAGCGTTGGTTTTCCCCGAAGAGGAGGGGGTGATGCAGCACAGTAGCGTAAGTATTTCCCTCAGTTTTTGAGAACCAAGGTATCAATCCAGTAGGAGGTCACGCGCAAGTCCCTCGTACCTGCACAAAACGGTAGCAACTCGCAACCAACGCTTAGGGGTTGTCAATCCCTTCACGGTCAATTACGAGAGTGAGATCTGATAGAGATAATATTTTTGGTATTTTTGGTATAAAGATGCAAAGTAAAAAGTAAAAGAAAAACAAGTAAAATAAAGTAATGGAGATTGATATGATGAGAATAGACCCGGGGGCCATAGGTTTCACTAGTGGCTTCTCTCAAGAGCATAGATATTCTACGGTGGGTGAACAAATTACTGTTGAGCAATTGATAGAATTTAGCATAGTTATGAGGTTATCTAGGTATGATCATGTATATAGGCATCACGTCCGTGACAAGTAGACTGACTCCTGCCTGCATCTACTACTATTACTCCACTCATCGACCGCTATCCAGCATGCATCTAGAGTATTAAGTTAAAAACAGAGTAACGCCTTAAGCAAGATGACATGATGTAGAGGAATAAATTCATGCAATATGATAAATACCCCATCTTGTTATCCTCGATGGCAACAATACAATACGTGCCTTGCAACTCTTTCTGTCACTGAGTAAGGACACCGCAAGATTGAACCCAAAGCTAAGCACTTCTCCCATTGCAAGAACTACCAATCTAGTTGGCCAAACCAAACGGATAATTCGAAGAGACTTGCAAAGATAACTCAATCATACATAAAAGAATTCAGAGAAGATTCAAATATTATTCATAGATAAGTTGGATCATAAACCCACAATTCATCGGTCTCAACAAACACACCGCAAAAAGAAGATTACATCGAATAGATCTCCACGAGAGAGGGGGGGAACATTGTATTGAGATCCAAAAAGAGAGAAGAAGCCATCTAGCTACTAGCTATGGACCCGAAGGTCTGAAGTAAACTACTCACACTTCATCGGAAGGGCTATGGTGTTGATATAGAAGCCCTCCGTGATGGATGCCCTCTTCGGCGGAGCTCCGGAACAGGCCCCAAGATGGGATCTCATGGATACAGGAAGTTGCGGCGGTGGAATTAGGTTTTTGGCTCCGTCTCTGGTCTAATGGGGGTACGTAGGTATATATAGGAGGAAGGAGCACGTCGGTGGAGCTCCGAGGGGGCCCATGAGGCAGGGGGCGCGCCCAGGGGGGCGCCCTCCACCCTCGTGACCTCCCCGGAAACTTCTTAGAGTAGGGCCCAAGTCTCCTGGATCACGTTCGGTGAGAAGATCACATTCCCGAAGGTTTCATTCTGTTTGGACTCCGTTTGATATTCTGTTTCCTCGAAATACAGAAATAGGCAAAAAACAGCAATTCTGGGCTGGGCCTCCGGTTAATAGGTTAGTCCCAAAAATAATATAAAAGTGGAAAATAAAGCCCAATATAGTCCAAAACAGTAGATAAAGTAGCATGGAGCAATCAAAAATTATAGATACGTTGGATACGTATCAATCTCTATCAGGATATTGGCTTTATTGCGGCGAAAGAAGGGCACCAACCACCTTACGGGGTGGCCACGAGGGCCCAGGGCACGCTTGACCCCCTGGGGCGCGCCCCCTGCCTCGTGGCCCCCTCGGGCATCGTCTCACGTTGATTCTTCTTCCCAAAAATCACATATATTCCAAAAACAATCTCCGTCAGTTTTTATCCCGTGTGGACTCCGTTTGATATGGATTTTGTGCGAAACAAAAAACATGCAACAAACAGGAATTGGCACTGGGCACTGGATCAATTTGTTTGTCCCAAAAATAGTATAAAAAGTTGCCAAAAGTATATAAAAATTGTATAATATTGGCATGGAACAATCAAAAATTATAGATACGACGGAGACGTATCAGCATCCCCAAGCTTAATTCCCGCTCGTCCTCGAGTAGGTAAATGATGAAAAAGACAATTTTTGATGTGGAATGCTACCTAGCATAATCTTGAACATGTAATCTAATCATGGCATGAATATTAAGACATGAGTGATTCAAAGCAATAGTTTATCATTTGACATTAAGACAATAATACTTCAAGCATACTAATAAAGCAATCATGTCTTTTCAAAATAACATGGCCAAAGAAAGTTATCCCCACAAAATCATATGGTCTGGCTATGCTCCATCTTCACCACACAAAATATTCAAATCATACACAACCCCGATGACAAGCCAAGCAATTGTTTCATACTTTTGACGTTCTCAAACCTTTTCAACTTTCACGCAATACATGAGCGTGAGCCATGGACATAGCACTATAGGTGGAATAGAATATGATGATGGAGGTTGTGTGGAGAAGACAAAAAGGAGAAAGTCTCACATTGACGCGGCTAATCAACGGGCTATGGAGATGCCCATCAATTGATGTCAATGTGAGGAGTAGGGATTGCCATGCAACGGATGCACTACAAGCTATACGTGTATGAAAGCTCAAACTGGAAACTAAGTGGGTGTGCATCCAACTTGCTTGCTCATGAAGACCTCGGGCATTTGAGGAAGCCCATCATCGGAATATACAAGCCAAGTTCTAAAATGAAAATTCCCACTAGTATATGAAAGTGATAACTCAAGAGACTCTCTATATGAAGAACATGGTGCTACTCTGAAGCACAAGTGTGGTAAAAGGATAGTAGCATCGTCCCTTCTCTCTTTTCTCTCATTTTTTCTATTCTTTTTCCTTTTTTGTAGGCTTCTTTGGCCTCTCTTTTTTTGGGGGCTTCTTTGGCCACTTTTATTTTGATAACCTCACATGGGACAATGTTCTAATAATGATGATCATCACACTTTTATTTACTTACAACTCAATATTAGAACTCGATACTAGAACTAAACATGACTCTATATGAATGCCTCCAGCGGTGTACCGGGATGTGTAATGATCTAGCATAGCAATGACATCAAAAAACGGACAAGCCATGAAAACATCATTCTAGCTATCTTACGATCATGCAAAGCAATATGACAATAAATGCTCAAGTCATGTATATGATGATGATGGAAGTTGCATGGCAATATATCTCGGAATGGCTATGGAAATGCCATAATAGGTAGGTATGGTGGCTGTTTTGAGGAAGATGTAAGGAGGCTTATGTGTGATAGAGCGTATCGTATCACGGGGTTTGGATGCACCGGCGAAGTTTGCACCAACTCTTGAGGTGAGAAAGGGCAATGCACGGTACCAAAGAGGCTAGCAATGATGGAAGGGTGCGAGTGCATATAATCCATGGACTCAACGTTAGTCATAAAGAACTCAGATACTTACTGCAAAAATCTATTAGTCATAGAAACAAAGTACTATGCGCATGCTCCTAGGGGGATAGATTGGTAGGAAAAGACCATCGCTCGTCCCCGGCCGCCACTCATAAGGAACACAATCAATAAATACCTCATGCTCCGACTTCATCACATAACGGTTCACAATACGTGCATGCTACGGGAATCACAAACTTTAACACAAGTATTTATACAATCCACAACTACACACTAGCATGACTCTAATATCACCATCTTTATATTGCAAAACTATTGCAAGGAATCAAACACATCATATTCAGTGATCTACAAGTTTTATGTAGGATTTTATGACTAACCATGTGAATGACCAGTTCCTGTCATCTCTCTAAATAGATATAAGTGAAGCAAGAGAGTTAAATACTTTCTACAAAAGATATGCCCACGCTCTAACAAATATAAGTGAAGCAAAAGAGCATTCTACAAATGGCGATTTTCTATGTGAAGAGAAACATGCAATCTAAACTTCAAAAGATATAAGTGAAGCACATGAAGCATTCTATAAAGCCATACTCAAAAGATAAAAGTGAAGTGCAATGAGCATTCTATAAATCAACCAAGGACTATCTCATACCAGCATGGTGCATCAAAGAAAAGTGAAAACTAAATGCAAAAGACGCTCCAAGATTTACGCATATCATGTGATGAATAAAAATATAGCTCCAAGTAAAATTACCGATGATTGTTAGAAGAAAGAGGGGATGCCTTCCGGGCCATCCCCAAGCTTGATTGCTTGGGAGTCCTTGAATATTTCCTTGAGGTGCCTCAGGCATCCCCAAGCTTAGGCTTTTGCCACTTCTTATTCCTTCATCCATCGCGATCTCTCCCAAAACTTGAAAACTTCAATCACACAAAACTTAACAGAATGTTCGGTAAGATCTGTTAGTATAATAAATCAAATCACTACTCTAAGTACTGTTACAAACCAATTAATATTTTGTTTTTTCATTGTAGCTATTGTAATATAACTTTTCCATGGATTAATCCACTGATAGAAATTGATAGTTTCATCAAGACAAGCAAACTATGCATCAAAAAACAGAATCTGTCTTAAACAGGACAGTCTGTAGTAATCTGAACATTCACCATACTTCTGGTACTCCAAAAATTCTGAAACAATTAGGAAAAATAAACAATTTGTATAGAAATACAGTGCAAAAAGTTTCAGAACTGTTTGACCTTCCAGTAAAAAAATGTAAAATCGCACACTACAGCCAAAGTTTCCGTTCTGCACCGCACAAACCAACAAGCAATGTAAACATCCTAAAGGCAAATCTTGGCACATTATTTTTATAATACAATGGAATTGTACAAGGGGAAAATTATTTTTGTTGAAAATTTTCTGTAATCAAGATTCACAAAGTTTCCGTGAGCATGAACAAAGTTCAAGGAGCTCCCCCACTTCAACAATGCTTGTCTCTGTCACTTTCACTTTTCTTTTTGAAAAGTTTTGGGTTACCCTCTTTATTTTTTTGTTTTTAAACTATATAAAAGCACTCAACAGAAATAAATGACTCTCTAAAACTTTTGGGTTGTCTCCCTGGCAGGGCTTTTTTTGAAGCCATTAAGCTAGGCATGAGGTGCTCAAGTAATGAATCCACCCGAATCCCAAGGTATATCAAAGCCAATTTGAATTATCAATGATTTGGCATTTAGTAGTGAGCACAAAGCAACATATATCATGTAATGACGAAGTCTAACTCTCTTCCTATGCATCGACATGTCATAAAAGAACAATTCATGCACACAAAGTAAAGGCCAATGCATAGCATAAGAAGTTTCTTGCAATTTTATCATATTGGAAACATAGAGAGGTGGAGATGTAGTTACTCTATCATAATAATTGCAAGTAGGAGCAGCAAGCACATGCATATTATATCTATCAAAATCATCATGTGTAGTAGTGAAACGCAACCCATCAATATAATCCTTAATAAGGGCAAACTTCTCTGATATAGTGTACTCGGGAGAATTCAAAAAGATAATAGGACTATCATGCGTGGGTGCAATAGCAACAATTCCATGTTTAACATAAGGAACTATAGCAAGTTCATATCCATAAGCATAATTCATATTGGCATCTTGGCCATAAGCATAGCAAGCATCATCAAAAAGGGATATTTCAAAAGAATCAACGGGATCATAACAATCATCATAGCATTCATCCTTTGGTAAATTCGAAGGGAAATTAAACAATGTATGAGTTGAAGAGTTACTCTCATTAGAAGGTGGGCACGGGTAGCTAATCCGCTCTTCCTCCTTTTGTTCTTCGCTCTCCTCGTCATCTTTTTCATCCAATGAGCCCACAGTTTCATCAATTCCTTCTTCCATAGACTCCGGCAAAATATTAGTCTCTTCTTGGACATCAGAGTAGTCCTCAATATATGCTTTAACATAGGCATTAGAAGCATAATTATCATAACAATATTTAAGTATGACAAAATTTTCAGATTTGTAAAGAGTAGCATCATACTTTCCAATCAAAGAAGCAATTTCATAAGCACCCTTAAAAGCAACAAATTCTTCAATTTGTTGAACATCATAGTAATTATAAACACCCTTAGCATACGAAGATACGATTCCATTATCACTAAACTCACATTGGTAGGGATGGTGTTTCTTAGGGTCTTCAGAACAACAAGTAAAATCATACATTTCACATAAATTCCAAGCATAGCATTGCAAACGATGAATTTGATCTAGTAAAAGTTTCCCTTTTTGAGATAAGAGGTGTCGCACATAACAAGCATGCTCATCTAAAGATTTTCCCTCAACTAAGCTAGTTGGGGTTTCAGCACGAGCACATAGGGATCGAAGATGATCCACGTAAAAAGCTTCAGGAGTGTGATAGATTTTGGGTGGTTCTTCAACCATTGGTGTACTAGGTACAACTATTTTTTTTGGTATTTTACGTTTCCTACCCATAACTAAAGATAGAAAACAAGAGCACAAAATAAAAACTACTTAGTGATAAAGCAAACAAGAACACACGAGAATATTCACCCCACACTATAACTCCCCGGCAACGGCGCCAGAAAAGGTCTTGATAACCCACAAGTATAGGGGATCAATTGTAGCCTCTTTCGATAAGTAAGAGTGTCAAACCCAATGAGGAGCTAAAGGTAGAACAAATATTCCCTCAAGTTCTATCGACCACCGATACAACTCTATGCACGCTTAACGTTCGCTTTACCTAGAACAAGTATGAAACTAGAAGTACTTTGTAGGTGTAACGGGATAGGTTTGTGAGAATATAAAGAGCACGTAAATAAAAACTAGGGGCTGTTTTAGGTAAAGAAGCAATAAAGTTAGTATAGCGAGTGTGGAAAAGTGGTGGTAGGCATTGCGAAATTGTCCTTAAGCAATTGACTATGTTACTAGACCGATAGCAAGTTTTATGTGGGAGAGGCCACTGCTAGCCTGTCATCCCTGACATGGAATTCTATGCACTTATGATTGGAACTATTAGCAAGCATCCGCAACTACTAACATTCATTAAGGTAAAACCCAACCATAACATTAAGATATATTGGCCCCCCTTCAATCCCGTATGCATCAATTCCTATGCTAGGTTGAAGCTTCTGTCACTCTTGCCCTCCAATACATAGTCCTATCAACATACAACTAACCCTATGGTGTGATCCACGCGCTCGCTCATATGATGGGCACTAAGGGAGAGCAACATAACCACAAGAAAATTAAATAAATCATAGCAATTTGATATGTCTCCGTCGTATCTACTTTTCCAAACACTTTTGCCCTTGTTTTGGACTCTAACTTGCATGATTTGAATGGAACTAACCCGGACTGACGCTGTTTTCAACAGAATTGCCATGGTGTTATTTATGTGCAGAAACAAAAGTTCTCGGAATGACTGCTATCTCTTGAGATTGCGTTGGATTTCCCTGAAGAGGAAGGGATGATGCAGCAGAGTAGCATAAGTATTTCCCTCAGTTTTTGAGAACCAAGGTATCAATCCAGTAGGAGGCCACGCTCAAGTCCCTCGTACCTGCACAAAATGATAGCTACGCGCAACCAACGCGATTAGGGGTTGTCAATCCCTTCACGGTCACTTACGAGAGTGAGATCTGATAGATATAATATTTTTGGTATAAAGATGCAAAGTAAAAAGTAAAGGCAAAGTAAAAAGCAAAGAAAGATTAAAGTGATGGAGATTAATATGATGAGAATAGACCCGGGGGGCATAGGTTTCACTAGTGGCTTCTCTCAAGAGCATAAGTATTCTATGGTGGGTGAACAAATTACTGTTGAGCAATTGACAGAATTGAGCATAGTTATGAGAATATCTAGGCATGATCATGTATATAGGCATCACGTCCGTGACAAGTAGACCGAAACGATTCTGCATCTACTACTATTACTCCACTCATCGACCGCTATCCAGCATGCATCTAGAGTATTAAGTTAAAAATAGAGTAACACCTTAAGCAAGATGACATGATGTAGAGAGATAAATTCATGCAATATGAAATAAACCCCATCTTGTTATCCTCGATGGCAACGATACAATACGTGCCTTGCTGCCCCTTCTGTCACTGGGAAAGGACACCGCAAGATCGAACCCAAAGCTAAGCACTTCTCCCATGGCAAGAACTACCAATCTAGTTGGCCAAACCAAACGGATAATTCAAAGAGACTTGCAAAGATAACCAATCATACATAAAAGAATTCAAAGAAGATTCAAATATTATTCATAGATAGACTTGATCATAAACCCACAATTCATCGGTCTCAACAAACACACCGCAAAAAGAAGATTACATCAAATAGATCTCCACAAGAGAGGGGGAGAACTTTGTATTGAGATCCAAAAAGAGAGAAGAAGCCATCTAGCTACTAACTATGGACCCGAAGGTCTGAGGTAAACTACTCACACTTCATCGGAGAGGCTATGATGATGTAGAAGCCCTCCGTGATGACGGCCCTCTCCGGCGGAGCTCTGGAACAGGCCCCAAGATGGGATCTCGTGGATACAGAAAGTTGCGGCGGTGGAATTAGGTTTTTGGCTCCGTATCTGTTTGTTTGGGGGTACGTAGGTATATATAGGAGGAAGGAGTACGTCGGTGGAGCTCCGAGGGGCCCACGAGACAGGGGGCGCGCCCGAGGGAGGGGGCGCCCCCACCCTCGTGACCGCCTCTTTGATGCCTTGGCGTAGGGTCCAAGTCTCCTAGATCATGTTCGGTGAGAAAATCACGTTTCCGAAGGTTTCATTCCGTTTGGACTCCGTTTGATATTCCGTTTCTTCGAAACACTGAAATAGGCAAAAAATATCAATTCTGGGCTGGGCCTCCGGTTAATAGGTTAGTCCCAAAAATAATATAAAAGTGGAAAATAAAGCCCAATATAGTCCAAAACAGTAGATAATATAGCATGGAGCAATCAAAAATTATAGATACGTTGGAGACGTATCAATGACCTGAAACTTCACGGAACAACTTTTCAGAAATAATAAAATCCTTACAAAAGATGAAGACCAGGGGTCAACCACCTGTCCACGAGGGTGGGGGCGCGCCCCCCTACCTCTTGGGCCCCCTGGAGCTCCTCCGACCTCAACTCCAACTCTATATATTTGGCTTCGGGGAGAAAACAATCAAAGAGAAGAAATCATCGCGTTTTACGATACGGAGCCGCCGCCAAGCCCTAAAACCTCTCGGGAGGGCTGATCTGGAGTCCGTTCGGGGCTCCGGAGAGGGGAATCCGTCGCCATCGTCATCATCAACCATCCTCCATCACCAATTTCATGATGCTCACCGCCGTGCGTGAGTAATTCCATCGTAGGCTTGCTGGACGGTGATGGGTTGGATGGGATCTATCATGTAATCGAGTTAGTTTTGTTAGGGTTTGATCCCTATATCCACTATGTTCTGAGATTGATGTTGCTATGACTTTGCTATGCTTAATGCTTGTCACTAGGGCCCGAGTGCCATGATTTCAGATCTGAACCTATTATGTTTTCATCAATATATGAGAGTTCTTGATCCTATCTTGCAAGTCTATAGTCACCTATTATGTGTTATGATCCGTTAACCCCGAAGTGACAATAATCGGGATACTTACCGGTGATGACCGTAGTTGGAAGAGTTCATGTATTCACTATGTGCTAATGCTTTGTTCCGGTACTCTATTAAAAGGAGGCCTTAATATCCCTTAGTTTCCGCTAGGACCCGGCTGCCACGGGAGGGTAGGACAAAAGATGTCATGCAAGTTATTTTCCATAAGCACGTATGACTATATTCAGAATACATGCCTACATTACATTGATGAATTGGAGCTAGTTCTGTGTCACCCTAGGTTATGACTGTTACATGATGAACCGCATCCGGCATAATTCTCTATCACTGATCCATTGCCTACGAGCTTTCCATATATTGTTCTCCGCTTATTTATTTTTCCGTTGCTGTTGTTACAATCACTACAAAATACCAAAAACATTACTTTTGCTATCATTACCTTTTGCTACCGTTACCACTACTATCATATTACTTTGCTACTAAATACTTTGCTGCAAATACTAAGTTTCCAGGTGTGGTTGAATTGACAACTCAGCTTCTAATACTTGAGAATATTCTTTGGCTCCCATTGTGTCGAATCAATAAATTTGGGTTGAATACTCTACCCTCGAAAACTGTTGCGATCCCCTATATTGTGGGTTATCAAGACTATTTTCTGGCGCCGTTGCTGGGGAGCATAGCTCTATTCTTTGAGTCACTTGGGATTTATATCTGCTTATCATTATGAAGAACTTGAGAGATCCAAAAACCAAGATTTATCCCTCAACTACGAGGGGAGGTAAGGAACTGCCATCTAGCTCCGCACTTGATTCACCTTCTGTTTTGAGTAAGCTTGCGACACCTAAACCTCCTTCTGCTATTCATTCTGATATGTCGCATGTTATTGATGATGCCACTTCTGCTATGCATGATACTTATGATGAAACTACTTCTATGCTTGATACTACTGTGCCACTTGGTGAATTTCTTGATGAACAACTTGCTAGGGCTAGAGAGAATGAAAATATTGAATCTGATAATATTGATGAAAGTGATGATGAAGATCCACCTGTTATTCCTAAGGGTTATGTTTTTGATAAAGAAGATTCTTTAGCTATTTTAGCTTGCAAAGATAGATACGAACTCAAGAGGTTATTAGCTAAATGGAAGCAGCAATCTCTAAATGCTAGAATGAAACCTGACCCTGCTTTTGCTACTTCACCTATCTGTGTTACCGAAAAGGATTGTGAGTTCTCTGTTGATCCTGATATAATTACTTTGGTTGAAGCTGATCATTTTCATGGCTATGAATCTGAAACTGTTGTGGCACATCTTACAAAATTAAATGATATAGCCACCCTGTTCACTAATGATGAGATAACTTGTTACTTTTATATCCTTAAAATATTTCTGTTCTCATTAAAAGGTGATGCTAAGATATGGTTTAATTCTCTTGATCCTGGTTGTGTGCGTAGTCCCCAGGATATGATTTATTACTTCTCTACTAAATATTTCCCTGCTCATAAGAAACAAGCTGCTTTAAGGGACATATATATATATATAATTTTGTGCAAATTGAAGAAGAGAGTCCCCCACAAGCTTGGGGGAGGCTTCTCAAATTACTTAATGCTTTGCCTGATCATCCTCTTAAGAAAAATGAAATACTTGATTCTTTTATAATGGACTAACCGATGCCTCCAGAGATTACCTGGATAGTTGTGCTGGTTCTGTTTTCAGGGAAAGAACGCCGGATGAAGCTGAAATTCTATTGAATAATATGTTGACAAATGAAAATAATTGGACACCTCCTGAGCGAGTTCCTGAGCCTATTCCTAAACCAACTCTGAAAAAGAGAGGTATTCTATTTCTCAGTCCTGAAGATATGCAAGAGGCAAAGAACTCTATGAAAGAAAAATGTATTAAAGCTGAAGACGTTAAGAATTTACCTCCTATTAAAGAAATACATGGTCTTAATTTACCGCATGTCGAAGAAAGATATGATCTTAACCCATCACCTATTGAAGAAACTCATGGTCTTGATAACCCGACACAGGTAGTAAAGGTAAATTCTCTCTATAGATATGATAAAGCTGAAATCCCATTTACTAAGTTTGCTTGCCCATGCTTAGATGAGTTTGATAAATTTATTGCTAAGGAAGAAAATTTTAATGCTTATTTTGGTAGACAATCGAAATACAATTCAAATATGCTTGAACACTTGAGTGATTATATGGCTAATGTTAAAGGTGAACTTAAACTTATTAGTAAACATGCTTCTATGGTTACCACTCAAGTAGAACAAATACTTAAAGCTCAAAATGATTTGCTCAATGAATTGAATAGTAAGAATAATGATAACGCTGTCAGAGTTATGACTAGAGGTGGTAGAATGACTCAGGAACCTTTGTATCCTGAAGGCCATCCTAAGAGAATTGAGCAAGATTCTCAGAGAAATAATATAGATGCATCTAGTCCTTCTAAAAGGAAGAAAAAGAAAAATGATAGGACTTTGCATGCTTCTAGTGAACCTATTACTGAAACACCTGAGAATCCAAATGATGTTTCTATTTTTGATGCTGAAACACAATCTGGTAATGAACCTGAAACTAGTGATAATTTTAATGATAATGTTCCTGATGATGCTCAACCTAGTAATGATAATGATATAGAAATTGAACCTGCTGTTGATCTTGATAACCCACAATCAAAGAATCAACGTTATGATAAGAAAGACTTTGTTGCTAGGAAACACGGTAAGGAAAGAGAGCCTTGGGTTCAGAAACCCATGCCTTTTCCTCCCAAACCATCCAAGAAAAAGGATGATGAGGATTTTGAGCGCTTTGCTGAAATGATTAGACCTATCTTTTTGCGTATGCGATTAACTGATATGCTCAAAATGAATCCTTATGCTAAGTACATGAAAGATATTGTTACTAATAAAAGGAAGATACCGGAAGATGAAATTTCCACCATGCTTGCTAATTATACTTTTAAGGGTGGAATACCAAAGGAACTAGGAGATCCCGGTGTACCCACTATACCATGCTCCATTAAAAGAAACTATGTTAAAACTGCTTTATGTGATCTTGGAGCCGGTGTTAGTGTTATGCCTCTCTCTTTATATCGCAGACTTGATTTGAATAAGTTGACACCTACTGAAATATCTTTGCAAATGGCTGATAAATCAACTGCTATACCTGTTGGTATTTGTGAGGATGTGCCTGTTGTAGTTGCAAACATTACTATTTTAACGGACTTTGTTATTCTTGATATTCCCGAGGACGATAGTATGTCTATTATTCTTGGAAGACCTTTTTTGAACATTGCAGGGGCTGTTATTGATTGCACTAAAGGCAATGCCACTTTTGATGTTAATGGTAATGAGCATACGGTACACTTTCCGAGGAAACAACCTCAAGTTCATAGTATCAACTCTATTGGAAAAATTCCATCGATTATATTTGGAGGTTTTGAATTTCCTCTTCCTACTGTCAAGAAGAAATATGATATTCTTATTATTGGGGACGTGCATATCCCCATTGAGGTAACATAGTGTTATTCGAAATTTCTCCGGCTCGATGTTATTCGGAATGAGTTCGTTAACAAGACTGGATCAACCTTGTTAGTGGATTCCTTTTGATAAGCATGAGATGGATGAAACTAGAAGGCACAACCTTCTGTACCCTCCTTTTAATTTTTGTTATTTATATTAAATAAAATAAAAATAGTATTTTTCTGTCTGTTACCTAAATTATCCGTGCAATATAAAAATACCCTGAAAATAAAAGTTCTCCAAATGCCCTGAAATTTAAATATGACTTTTCTGGAATATTTGAGAATATTTGGCACTCAGAACACAGCAGGAGGAGCTGGCACCTGGCCACGAGGGTCAGGGGCGCGCCCTACCCCCTAGACGCACCCCATGCCTCGTGGGCCCACAGTGGCCCTCCTCCACTTATCCTTTCACCCAAACACTCCTTCTTCCTCCCACAAACACGAATATCCAGCTCAAGCACGAGTTCTAGCTCATTTTGCTGCCATTTTCGATCTCCTTGCTCAAAGCACCTCTCACAAAACTGCTTGGGGAGATTGTTCCTTGGTATATGACTCCTCCATTGGTCCAATTAGTTTTTGTTCTAGTGCTTTATTCATTGCAAATTTGTGCTGACTAGGTGACCATGTTCTTGAGCTTGCATGTCAAATTTATATGGTTCCAAGTAGTTTTGATGCATGATATAGGCTCTAGGCACTTGTAGGAGTAGTTGCTATCAATATTATTGAGTTTGGTTCACTTTTATTTTGAAGTTACTAAAAAATTTCAGAATTTTTCAGAGGAAGAAATATGCTTAGGAAAATGTTCCAAGGTGGTTCTTCAAGAAAGCAAGGACCCATGCTTGCAATGCGTGATGCCAATGAAGAGCCACCAAGAGACGCTCCAGTGCGTCCTTGTGAATGGCCTTCTGAAAACTTCATGGATCGAGCGGGAATTCAGGAAGAATTTAACGCATATTTGCATAACGCTGATCTTGTGAGCTTCGAGGAAGAGAAGTGCAGCCAGTATCACTATCTCACTAGTTCCTTTGTGAGGAGGTTTGAATTTTCATCTTCACGTAATTCTCCAACTGTCTTGTTTGATCTTTATGAAAATTCTTACACTATGGACTTAGATGATTTTACCACTGCTTGCAAACTTCCACAATGGGGTAGTATCAGGGAACCTCACAAATCTGAATTTAGAGATTTTCTTGCTAGTATAACTGTGGGGGAATCTAGAGATATAACACAAGCCACCATATGGAGCATTCATTTTCCTGCTATACATTATTTTGCTCTCTTCATAGGTAGATGCATCAATGGTAAAGATGAGGCATGTCATATGTGTGTCCCTGGCCTCAGTATTCTTAGGAGTGCTGTGTTAGGAGATAATTCTTATAATTTGGGAGCCATTGTTGCACGTAGGTTGCATCTTAATAAATTTAATGGATATTTCTTTGATGGAATTTATGCAACCCGCATAGCTAATTTTCTTGGTATAGGCATACGTGAAGATGATATTGAGTTGCCCCTTGCTTATTTGGATTATAATGCTATGGTTCACCGCCATTTTGTTGAGAGGAGTGAAGCACCTCTCCAATATCGACTAATCTTTGACAGACGGCGTGTTGTCCGTATTACTCTCCCTGCTCCTGCCTTCTTTGATTATCAGGCAAAAGGAAGATATGTTATTACCAGAGAGGAGGCAGATGAGTACGAGAGGAGAGCGGAGGCCGCTCATCGCCACGCTGCAGCTCAGGAGGCGATAGCCGCTGCATCGCAGTACAACCCCAACTATTATTATGGATATCCGCCAGGCCAGCCGTGGCCATAGACCAACTTAGGCCAAAAGCCTAAGCTTGGGGGAGTACGTATTTCCCACCGACATTACATTTATGTTCACACACTCATTGCTAGATGTCGGTGCTCATACTTTTTCATTGTATCATCCATGCTAGTTTATTCCCTTTTTATGTTTTCTTCTTGTGTGTTTAATAAACCTTAAGAAAAATAAAAAAAATTAGTTGTAGCTTTTAACTAGTTTACTTTCCATGCTTGTAGTAGTAATTAAAAAGAAAACCCCAAAAGATTTCCTGTTCTTCTTTTGCTTGTTGGGAGCTTTCCCGTGTAAATAGTTTTATTTCTTTTCTTTTCTTTGGGGGTCGATAGGAGAAGACCATAATTAAATTGTTGAAGTAGCTCTTATATGCATTATTGTTGATCTGACAAAAGATCCCATATTTCCTTGTGTTCTCCTGTTTATTGAATGCTTGCAGATTCCAGCTTAGTCCAATGCACGCGCACTATTATTATTATTCACATTGTTCGGTCGTGCAAGTGAAAGGCAATTATGACGATATATGATGGACTGACTGAGATGAGAAAAGCTGGTATGAACTCGACCTCTCTTGTTTTTGTAAATATGATTAGTTCATCGTTCCTGATTCGGCCTATTATGAATAAACATGTTTGCAATGACAACTAGAGATCATAGTTTCTTGTGCCATGCTTGATTAGCTAGGAGCTTATAATGGTTTACCTTGCGTGCCAACATGCTATTAAAATGGTTGTGATGTGGTATGCTAGGATGGTATCCTCCTCTGAATGATTTAAGTGACTTGACTTGGCGCATGTTCACGCATGTAGTTGAAACAAAATCAACATAGCCTTCACGATATTTATGTTCATGGTGGATTATATCCTACTCATGTTTGCATTCGGTGTTGATTAATTTTAATGCATGTTCATGACTGTTGTCGCTCTCTAGCTGGTCACTTCCCAGTCTTTTGCCAGCCTTCACCTGTACTAAGCGGGAATACTGCTTGTGCATCCAACTCCATAAACCCCAAAGTTATTCCATATGAGTCCACCATACCTACCTATATACGGTATCTACCTGCCGTTCCAAGTAAATTTGTATGTGCCAAACTCTAAACCTTTAAATAAATATCTTGTTTTGTATACTCGAATAGCTCATGTATCAACTAGGGCAGTCTGTATCTTCCATGTTAGGAGGGTTGTTCTCAAGAGGAGTGGGCTCCGCTCCTCACTCATGAGAAAGTGGCTGGTCACCGGGATACCCAGTCCCATGCTTTATGCAAACTAAATCAAAATAATTGCAAACAAAACTCCCCCTGGGACTCTTGTTAGTTGGAGGCACTCGTTGTTTCGAGCAAGCCATGGATTGATGCTTGTTGGTGGAGGGGGAGTATAAACTTTACCATTCTATTTGGGAACCGCCTATAATGTGTGTAGCATGGAAGATATTGCCATCTCTTGGTTGTTATGTTGACAATGAAAGTATACCGCTCAAAATATTATTCACCTCTATTTCAAAACCGAGCTCTGGCACCTCTACAAATCCATGCTTCCCTCTGCGAAGGGCCTATCTATTTACTTTTATGCTGAGTCATCATCCTCTTATTAAAAAGCACCAGTTGGAGAGCACCGCTGTCATTTGCATTCATTACTGTTAGTTTACATTGAGTATGACTTGACAGGATCTCTTTTACCATGAATTACAATGTCTAGTCAGTCCTTGATCTTTAAAGGTGTTCTGAATTTATGTTTTGCGGTCTCAGAAAGGGCTAGCGAGATACCATCTTGTTATATCATATTATGATTAGTTTGAGAAAGTGTTGTCATCCGAGATTTATTATTATTGCTCGCTAGTTGATTATGCCATTGATATGAGTAAACATGAGACCTAAGCGTTATTGTGAATGTGGTTAGTCATAATCTTTGCTGAAAACTTAAATGCTGGTTTTACATATTTACAACAACAATAGCAAACCGAGTTTGTAAAAGTTTTTCTTTATCACTTTCAGTTTATCAACTGAATTGCTTGAGGACAAGCAAATGTTTAAGCTTGGGGGAGTTGATACGTCTCCGTTGTATCTACTTTTCCAAACACTTTTGCCCTTGTTTTGGAATCTAACTTGCATGATTTGAATGGAACTAACCCGGACTGACGCTGTTTTTAGCAGAATTGCCATGGTGTTATTTATGTGCAGAAACAAAAGTTCTCGGAATGACCTGAAACTTCACGAAACAACTTTTCGGAAATAATAAAATCCTTGCAAAAGATGAAGACCAGGGGGCCCACCACCTATCCATGAGGGTGGGGAGCGCGCCTGCCCCCCTAGGGCGCGCCACTACTAGGAAAAGGGCTATAGATGAAATTGACACTAATGGCGCACCAGACAAGTGGTGCGCCACTACTATATACTAATGGCGCACCAGACACACGGTGCGCCACTAGTAACAATTTTTTTTCATTTTTCCAAACATACTAATGGCGCATCCAGGCAAAGTGCGCCATTACTAGTTCTAACTAGTAATGGCGCACCAGCCACACAGTGCGCCACTACTGTATTTTTTTATTCTTTTTTTTGCAAAACTACTAATGGCGCACCGTGGCATAGTGTGCCATTACTAGTTTAAACTAGTAATGGCGCACTACGCAACGGTGCGCCATTAGTATATATATATATATATTATTTTTTTATTTTTTTTGCAAAACTACTAATGGCGCACGGCCAGCAGGTGCGCCATTAGTATGTTGGGTTACTAATGGCGCATGTGTGGGTGGTGCGCCATTAGTAACCTGGGACCAGCTAGATATTTTGGACAGCCACACCTACACACTCACTTTCCCCACTTCATTCCCTCCACCTCCTTCTCCAAGCTTGTCGGCTGCCTCCTCCTCCTCACCTCATTTGCACCATAGATTCATCAAAATTAAGTGGTTAAATTACCTTTTTTTGATAGATAAGTAAGGGGAAAGCTATCTTTATGTTGTAGATCTACCTCTTTTCTCCCTAGCTCGCTCCAACAACGTGCACATGCACTTTTTGTGGCCTAGCTAGATCTATGAATATTTGTGGTGTTGCATATGTTTGTGGTATTGCATATATGTTTGTGTTTGCAGGTACCGGTATTTGAAATGCGATAGTTGCCAATATTTTGCCGGAATGTTGATTCATTTCCGTTTCAGCGAGAATTTTGGCACTATGCATTCTTTTTGGTCCTATTTTTAGGGAAAGTCATGCCAAATTTTTTCTTGGTTCTAAAATATCGTTTTGCTCTACCCCGCAGGTGACCATGGTCCGCATGATGACCGAAGGCATCGTGAATAGGTTTTTGAGCCCCGCGAAGGCCGAGATGCTTCAAAAGAACGAGACGGAGATAAGATGTCCGTGTCGAAGATGCAAGCTGAAGAGCCTTATTGCGGACCCGGATTCTGGGCAGGTGCGGGACCACCTGCTCTTGCGTGGTTTCATGGATGGCTATCGGTGGCAAGGTGATGAAGATGACTATGAAGTCGTCCATGGGGGCCGGGCAAGAAATGAGGAAGGGCAGCAAGACAACCACCGTGGCTCAGGCGAGCGAGAAGACGAAGAATCTCCAAGACATGATCACGACGGTGATGCTATACACAGTCATCATGTAGAAGATGCCGGACATGATGATGAGGAAGATCAAGACGAAGGGCATGATCATGAAGATGAAGATGCCGGAGCAGACGACAATGGAGGCTGGGTGCAGGACCCTCATATTCGGTTGGCGTGTGTAACACCCCGGATATGATTTACCCAATATGTATTCCAACTCTTGCCGTTTCCGGTGTTAAGTTATTTTATTTTCTTGGGTTCGGGTTTTTGTCTCCGTGTGTTGTTGACGTTGTCATGCATATCATATCATGTCATCATGTGCATTGCATTTGCATACGTGTTCATCTCATGCATTCGAGCATTTTCCCCGTTGTTTGTTTTGCATTCCGGCGCTCCGTTCTCCTCCGGTGGTCATTTCAACCTTTCTTTCGTGTGGGGGAATTAAACATTTCTGGATTGGACCGAGACTTGCCAAGCGGCCTTGGTTTACTACCGGTAGACCGCCTGTCAAGTTTCGTACCATTTGGACTTCGTTTGATGCTTCAACGGTTAACCGAGGGACCGAAAAGGCCTCGTGTGTGTTGCAGCCCAACACCCCTCCATTTTGGCCCAAAACCCACCAAAACCTTCTCCATCATCTAGAGCGTTCGATCACGATCGCGTGGCCGAAAACCACACCTCATTGGACTCTCCTAGCTCCCCCTATGTGTATATATAGACCCACTCCCGAAAATCCGGATCTCCCCCGTCCAAACCCTAAAAAAAATCACCTCCGCCGCCGCCGGACACGTCCGGACGGCGCCGGACGTGTCCGCCCGCCGTCGCCCACCAGTCAGCCGCCGCCACGTCAGCTCCCACGCGCCCACATCGCCGCCAGCGACGCCGGCCCGCGAGGCCCGCTCGGGGCCCCCGAGGCCCACTCCCTCACACGCCCACATCGCCCGCAAGCCGCCGCCGCCTCCTCGAGTCCGGCCGCCAGAGACGACCAGAGCCGCCGCCGCGCCATTGACGCCGGCCGGCCGCGAGCTCGCCGTAGCTTCGCCACCCGCGCCCGCCATCGACCCCGCCGGCCGCGCCGCCGCTCGGACAGCTCCGGCGACGCTCTGGCCATCTCCGTCCTCACCGGCCCCCCCATCTCCGTCCTCGAGCTCCGGCCGCCTCAGCTCTCTCCGGCGTCTACAGTGCATCCCGGCCAACCTCGTAAAGCGTGTCGGCCGGATCTAACTCTGAGATTTGTCTCGGGTTGACTTTTTGCCCGAAACCCTAATTATTTGGCATTGTTCATCGCATTGTAACTTTGCATCCGTAGCTCCGTTTTGGGCATATAGCATATCAACATGTTCGTCTCAGAGATCACATCATTTCATCTCATTGCATCATTTTCATTTGAGTTCATCTTGATGCCCGAAATGCTGTTAGAAGAGTGCTATTTGAGATAATTGTCAGATCTGCTGCTCCAGTTTTGCATGCTCCAGTTTTGCCATGTTCATCGAGCTCGTAAACATGCCTACTTGATATCTGTTTTGCATGCTCCAGTTTTTCACCAAGTCTGTGATCTGATTATGTTTTTGCCATGTTCACATGCTTGCAATTGTATTTTATGATCCCTTTTGGCTCAAGGTCACTAAGGGACTTTTGTTAAGCTCTTTGAGTAGCTCCATGCAATGCTTTACTTTGCCATGTTCAGGTTCTGTAGCATATAGTCTTCATGCTCCAAAGAGTGCTATCTGATCTGAAATTCCAGACAAGTGTTAATTTCACTAAGTCTGAAATCTGTTTACCAAATGCATTTTTGCCATGCTTGTTTGAACCTATTAATGGATGAATTGGCCATAGCTCAGTGTTCCTTTTTTGTTAAGCATCATGAATGGATTCCTGCCATGTATTTTGTTGCCATGTTTGAGTGCTGTAGCATGTTCATCTTGTTGCATTTAGATGACTACTTGCTGTAAATCGCAGACCGGTGCCATATTTGAATCGCTTGCCATTTCCAAACCGTAACTCCGATTTCGGCATTCTTTATATCGTTTTCAAGCGATTTCATCTCATCTTTCCAGTGGCACACTTGGATTTCCAAGATGAGGCCAGGTTCATTCATATCTTGTCAAATCTTGCATATGCATCCCGCATCGCATCCCGCATAACATACCGTGTTTGCATCATGTTGTTTGAGTTGTGCACATGGTTGATTGCATTCCTTTTGCTTGTTTGTCTTGTTTGGGTAGAGCCGGGAGACGAGTTTGCTAACGAGGAGCCCATTGAGTTTGCTTTCGAGGATTCAGTCAACTCTGACAACGTTGCAGGCAAGATGATCATACCCTCGAAATCACTTCTATCTTTGCTTTGCTAGATGCTCGCTCTTTTGCTATGCCTATGCTACGATGCCTACCACTTGCTTTCATGCCTCCCAAATTGCCATGTCAAACCTCTAACCCACCATGTCCTAGCAAACTGTTGATTGGCTATGTTACCGTTTTGCTCAGCCCCTCTTATAGCGTTGCTAGTTGCAGGTGAAGATTGGAGACCGTTCCTTGTTGGAACACTATTTACTTGTTGGGATATCATTATATTGCCATGTTATCTTAATGCATCTATATACTTGGTAAAGGGTGGAAGGCTCGGCTTCTCGCCTAGTGTTTTGTTCCACTCTTGCCGCCCTAGTTTCCGTCATATCGGTGTTATGTTCCCGGATTTTGCGTTCCTTACGCGGTTGGGTGATAATGGGAACCCCTTGATAGTTCGCCTTGAATAAAGCTTTTCTAGCAATTCCCAACCTTGGTTTTACCATTTGCCACCTAGCCTCTTTTTCCCTTGGGTTTCCGGAGCCCGAGGGTCATCTTATTTAAACCCCCCGGGCCAGTGCTCCTCTGAGTGTTGGTCCACCTGTCAGCTGCCGGTGGCCACCAGGGGCAACTCTGGGCTGGCCTACCCGTACCTAGGACAATCTGAGTGTGCCCTGAGAACAAGATATGTGCAGCTCCTATCGGGATTTGTCGGCACATTCGGGCGGTGTTGCTGGATTGGTTTTAACTTGTCGAAGTGTCTTGTAGAACCGGGATGCCGAGCCTAATCAGAATGTCTCGGGAGAAGGTCTATTCCTTCGTTGACCGTGAGAGCTTGTCATGGGCTAAGTTGGGACCCCCTGCAGGGATTTGAACTTTCGAAAGCCGTGCCTGCGGTTATGGGCAGATGGGAATTTGTTAATGTCCGTTTGTAGATAACTCGAACCTTAACTTAATTAAAATGAATCAACTGTGTGAGTCACCGTGATGGTCTCTTCTCGGCGGAGTCCGGGAAGTGAACACGATGTTGGAGTAATGCTTGCCGCAGGTTGTTCTCTAGTTACTCGTTCGCGCTTTGCTATCTCTTCTCGCTCTCTTTTGCGAATAGGTTAGTCACCATACATGCTAGTCGCTTGCTGCAGCTCCACATATTTTACCTTGCCTTTCCTATAAGCTTAAATAGTCTTGATCGCGAGGGTGCGAGATTGCTGAGTCCCTGTGGCTCACAGATTACTATTAAACCAGATGTAGGGCCAGACGACTCCGTTCCAGATGACGCGGTAGAGCTCAAGTGGGAGT
This sequence comes from Triticum urartu, assembly GCF_003073215.2. Lineage (NCBI taxonomy): Eukaryota > Viridiplantae > Streptophyta > Magnoliopsida > Poales > Poaceae > Triticum > Triticum urartu. The sequence goes on along the minus strand of NC_053022.1, from coordinate 498,560,462 downwards.
TCGATGAGGACTCACGCCTTTACTATGTATATTTCCCTGATGATCAGTAGTGGTGCCCAGTCGGGGTGATCGGGACCGTGTCGCATGTTGGGTTGGTCTTTTATTTTGGCACCGTAGTCGGGCCATGAGTGATTGGTTGATGTAATGCTATTTATGTACTTTGTGTGACGTGGCGAGTGTAAGCCAACTATGCTACCTTTCCCCATTATTATGTATTACATGGATGTTGTGATGATTGCCTAACTTGCGACATTGCTTTCAATGCGGTTATGCCTCTAAGTCGTGCCTCGACACGTAGGAGATATAGCCGCATTGAGGGTGTTACAGCATGAGGCAACTCAGAAGGCTACAGGAAGAGATCTGGTGATACTATGCGAGCTTGAGATGTACTTCTCGCCCGCATTCTTCGACGTTATGGTGCATCTGCTCGTCCATATCGTGAAGGATATCATCCAACTCGGGCCGACGTTCCTGCACAGCATGATGCCGTTCGAGAGGATGAATGGTGTCATCAAAGGATACGTTTGCCAGGGGCTTTCTGACCAAAGAGTGCATCTCCTACTGCACGAATTATCTAGGCAACGAGAACCCCGTTGGTCTGCCCGTCAACAGGCACCTCGGCAGGCTCGCTGGATGGGGTCACCGTGAGGGTCGCCACGAAATGCATGTCGACTTCGAGGGTCGACGCGCCGACTTTGAAAGCGCAAACCTAGTCACGCTACAACACATAGACGTGGTCGATCCTTGTGTGGTAGAGCACAAAACCTTTATTGAGAAGACGTACAATGACCGAGGCCAACAGAGGACGGATGGAGATATAATCAAAGAGCACAACTCATGTTTCACCCGTTGGTTCAAGTAGAAGCTTCTGTCGTACCCTTTACATGAGGATTCTTCCGCGGAAGAACAACTCATATTCGCCTTATCACAGGGCGCCGAGCACAACCTGATGACCTATGAGGCGTACGATATCAACGACTACACATTCTACACCGAGGACAAGGACATGAAGAGCGATGGTTATCAGAACTCTGGGGTAACGATGGAATCCTACACCGATAACGACAAGGATAGATACTACGGATGGATCGAGGAGATCTGGGAATTGAGCTACGCTGGAGAGAAGGTCCCGATGTTCCGTGTCAGATGGGCCAAGAGCGTCCTAAAAGAAGACTGGTATTTCACCACCATGGTTATACCCGAAGCCAAATCCAAGACCGCGGGCGCAAACGTCACCGCAAAAAATGAGCCATGGGTACTGGCTTCCCAAGTGGACCAATGCTTCTTCATTACCGACCCGTCAAAGCCCAGTCGTGTTGTCGTGAGGAGAGGCAAAAGGAAGATCATCGGAATGGATGGAGTAGCCAATGAGCAAGACTTCGACAAGTACGGTGACCCGAAGATCGAACATGACGACGACGATGAAGTAGCAGCACACACCACAAGAAGAAGCAGGACCACCCTACCTAAAGGACGTCCGTTCCACATAAGAACTCCATTTGCGAAAAAGAAGGGCAAGAAGATTGTGAACAGATAGCTAGCTAGCTAAGATCGATTGTATTTAAATTGTAGTCTTCATTTCTCGATTGTATTTCATGGGAACTTTTTGAACTATCATGAATATTTTTAAATTTCATGGGCACTTTTTGAATTCATGAAAAAATATTGAATATTCATGAGGACACTCGATCTCGATCCCCCTCCATCTCGATCGCTATCCCCCTCGCCAGATCCCCCTCGCCGCAGAGCACCCCTCGCACCCTCCCCCGCTCCACCACCGCCGACGACCCCCGCACCCTCCCCCGCTCCACCATCACAAATGAATGCAACTAAAAATCCAAAAAAACAAATTTGATTATATTTTCAAAAAACAAATTTGATTATATTTTCAAATAACAAATTTGATGATATTTTTTTATATTCATAAATATTTTCAAATAACAAATCTGATGATATTTTTTAAAAAATTATTACTGTTTTTATAAAAATTTATTACTCTTTCATATTCATATTCATTTTCTAAAAAAGTATTAGATGCAACAAAATAATAATAATAAAAAATCTTACTTATGGCGCACGGCTGGCTGGTGCGCCATTGCTATCTAAAGAAAAAAGAATACTTATGGCGCACGGTCCCGCTGGTGCGCCATTGCTATCTAAAAAAAGAATACTTATGGCGCATGGTCCCGCTGGTGCGCCATTGCTATGAAAAAAACATTCTAATGGCGCACCGCCAGGGGGTGCGCCATTAGTAATCTTCCCCTATCCATACACTTCATCCCTCCCTCTCGCCAGACACTTCGTCCCTCTCCCTCCACCGCGCCGCGCCGCTCCCTCCCTCGTCCCTCCCTCCACCGCGCCGCCGCCGCCGCTGCCCCGACCCAGTGCGCCGCAGCCGCCCACGCGCCCCCGCCGCCTCCCTCTCGCCTTCCTTCCCCTCGAGCGCCGCCTCCCCCCCAAGCGTCGTCTCCCTTGCCTCCCTCGAAACCCTAGAAACCTGCCGGAGATTTGGAGCCTCGGAGCCGCCGGAGACTTGGAGCCTCGGAGCCGCCCCACGTCCACCAGGAGAGGAGGCCCGCGACCTCCCCGCCGTCTATCCCCGCCTCCCCCAAGCTCGCCGTCTCCGCCCTCCGTCGTCTCCGCTCCGGCCACCACCTCATCGTGGTTAGGTAACCCTCCTCCCTCTGCCTCTCTTCTCCTGTCTTCCTCCTCTCCTCCCTCCCGGCCATGCCCTCTTCTTCTCTCTTTTGCTAGGTTTAGGTCAAATCCCTCTATTGCTTTAATTGTACAACATTGGATATAGACATTTGAATCAAATTTGTGATCATCAAACATCAAAATTGCAGGGGAGAGGTTGGTGCCTGGATTGCATTCGTTGTAGTCATCCTGTGGCTCTTCTTCTCGCATCACTTCCCTGGTATCATTTCCTACCTAATCTTTTACCTATCCTTGCTGCCCCTAGCAAATTATCACTATGTGTTGCATTTCTCATCTTTGTTGTGCCCTGTAAAGAGAATTTTCTGCTATGGTTTATACACGAAAAAATGCACTGGACACACTGAAGAAAAATGCACTGTATCATGTATTTGTCCATGGTTTATAGATGAAAATGAGTTATTTTGGACATTAACCATTACAAGCAGTGTGCTGCTACCACTGTCCTGCAAGGTAAGAGACATGTAGGACTGAAACTGGATCCAGTCCTATTTGCAACTAGATACAGACTAATTGCAAACTGTGCTCTTTATTATATCCCAGTAAAATGAAATATAGGATAAAGTATGTAGTGCTGGCTCCTGAGAATGAGTAGAGCTATCTAGTCTCTGCAAGCAACTTAAAGCCCCAGTATTCAGTTGCTGGTCTGTTTGGTGTGATACATAACACAAGATGGGTTTGGTGTGGTTCTAGTCAAGAGATATGGACTCTTAATTACAAGTAAATATAGGGTTCAAGATGAGTATGTTGATTATCCGGGGCTGAATCTTAATTACAAGTAACTATAGGGTTTAATTTGTGTTTGGGGTTGGAGCCGGGAAATACAGACAGAGGGATAGGAGGGGGGAGGGGAAAGAGAAATGTTTATTTTAGGGTTTAATTAGACTCAATATTCTGGTGTTTAACCCTATTGTGTTGCTTCTAGAAATAATATAAAAGCTGTGAAAAATAAATCTGTGGAGTTGGCACTTTACATAAGGTTGTAGATCATTGTAGTGTCCTAATGTCTAAGACTGTTGCATTGGAGGTTCATCTTCCAAACATACCAGAACTTGCAAACATTTTATTACTTGTTGCATTGGAGGTTCATCTTGTCTTGAGGCAAACAAATCAGCATTGGAGGCTCATCTTTATTACATATCAGAACTTGCAAACAAATCTGTGAAAGACTTGTAAAGTTGCTGGGTTTTGTCTCTGACCATTGTGTCGTGATGAATTTGCAGGTACCCCGAGAGGCCCTTGAGTTTGCCGGAATGTCGATTAACTTCCGTTCTGTCAAATTTGGGTACTCCATATGTCCTATTTTCAGCAAAGGTCATGCTGAAATTTTCCGTGAATTTTAGCATGACTTTGCTAAAAATAGGACATATGGGGTACTTGAGACTAATGCATGGGCCGGGGTATCTTAGTACTTAGTTAAGTAGGATCAACTGCCTCGCCATTCTTGCTGCATTAAACCATAGGTGGCAATAGAGCCAAGTGATTAGGCCCAACTTAGAATTCTCCTTAGCATTGATAAACCCTAGATGATAAACCCAACATAGGTGGCAATAGAGCCAAGTGATTAGTGCCAAGTGATTAGGCCCAACCTAGGTGCCTCGGCATCGATAAACCCGAAATGATGAAAACTTAACTTGGCTTCTATAGGGTGCCTCGGTGTCGATGAGAACCTAAATGATGTACGCTTAGGCTTTTAGGGTGCCTCGGCATCGACAAACCCTAAATGATAAAAGCTTAGCTTTTAGGTGCCTCGGTGTCGAAAAACCCTAAATGATGAGACCATAATCTTGTTCCTTGACAATAACCAACTTTTTGACCAAACTTTTTTCCTATTTAGAGCAAAACATGGCCCACAACGACGAGCCTGGCGGTTCGGGCGGCAAGCAATTCTAGGAGCTGTCCCAGGAGTTGGAGGAAGAGCCTCACCGCTATGAGGACGCCGCGGAAGACACCGATCCTGACTACACAACCCCTAGTGGCGTCGGGGATGACACCACTGATGATGGCGCTGCGGATGCTACCACTGATGATGGTGGCGCACACACAGATGGCAGCCAACCGAAGAGGCAACGGAAGGACCAGCGCCCGAGCATGCTCGGCACCGTCAGGGAGGAATTTACTGAAGTGAACTCCGATGGGCATCCGACGGCGCCCAAACACGTAGTCAAGGGGTACTCGGTTCAGCAAGGGTGCATTCTTCGGAGCACCATCTCAATCAACATCGAGAACCTAAGGCATAAGGACCGAGGGAATTTGCGCAGCCTCCTCTTCACGAAGTTGCACGAACGATACAAGTTCCCCACTGAGTTTGCAAACACACGCCTCTCAGGGAATAAAGTGAACGGTGCCGCCCTCACGAGGATGAGCACGACCCTGTCTACTTGGAAAAGCACGGTGAAGGCAATGATTGAAAAAGGTGATAGTTATGAGAAGATCAAGGCGAAATATCCTTTGATGAGCGAAGATGACTACAAGGAGTTCAAGATCAAGTGCGAGAGCAGCGCAACCTCCGAATCAAGTTAGTGGGGGAAATAAATGCGGAAGTTGAACTTAGGGGTCCACCAACTCGGTCCCGGCAGTTACAGAGTGGCGGAGCCTATATGGGACAAGGAGGACGCGGAGCGTGCCGAGCAAGGCCTACCGCCCCGCTTCAAGAAATACCGTGACAAGCAGACCAGGAACTTTCTCAGGGCCGGTACAAGGAGGACCCGGTAACAAAGGAGCTTACCACGGATCCGAAGACCAAGGCGCTTGAGCTTGTTCTGGTAAGGAATACACCCCCCGCGTAATTAGCTCCATATGGTTGCATTCTAATTAATCCCCAATATTTCTAAATGGTTCACATTCCTTCTGCAGGACGATGAAAGCAGTAGCGCGGGGTCGTCTCAGAGCTCCCCTTTTGACACCCCTTTAAATAAGGCGTTGAACGTAATGAAAAACAAGGATAAGCTCAGTAAGCCGACGTCAGCTGGTCGTGTGGCCGGCAAAGGCTTGTCCACAAAATGCTCGTCATACTATACCACTGGTGGGCGAAAGGAGAAAAAGACCAGCTCGGAAAGCCAGTCGCGCGAGGTTGAAGCACTCAAGGCACAAGTGGCGCGGATTCCAGAGATTGTCCAAGAGCAAGTGCAACAACAACTGGGAATGAAGCTCAACGGCATGGTGCCTACGTTGATTCATCGGCTGACGACGTGGATTGCGGGCGGCCAACAGGGGCCTCCCCCGGTTCCCAGCTTCACGGCCAGCAACTCACACAACGCGCAGGCGACGCCATTGGTGTCTCCGGCGGAGGCGGTATTCGTGTCTCCGGTGTCGGCACGGGCATTGGAGCTTAATGCACCCGGGTGTATGCCAGCCGGCACCTCGCCAGAAAGCGGCCCCTCCGTCAGTTGCAAGCCCGCCGTTGGCGGTGCCTCGACATTAGCTGAGCTCGACGGCATCACGGTAACTAAGCCTCTCGGCCGATGACTTCACCTCCTTGCCTTTGACTAGGCATCCCTGACGCCCTACATGTTTTTGCCGGGCTTCGCCGACGTTCCTTGCACTCTCCTGCACTTCGTGGGCGGCGAGTTGGTCGATGTCGCCAAGGGCAGAATCGTTCAACCGGGCAACCCCGTGTTCCACGGTAATCCGATGCCACCCACAGTGTATAGGGTTGAAGTGGTTCGGGTGCTGCCAGGCTGCGACAAGCTGTTACCTCCGATTCGACTCGCTGGGGCCGACGAAGAAGATGAGATGACCCTCAGCGCCTGCGTAAGCTGGCCCCTGCTTTGGCCGAAGAGCCAGATTCGTTTGGGGGCGGGGGACACCACCCCACAGACAAGACCGCGAGTCGTGCCGTCGCCAAGCCATGGCAAGAACGCCGCAACGCTACCGGACATCCCTATGGCACAGGATTCGGACATGCATATGGCACAGGATCCAGACGAGGACGACAACGACGACGGTACATTTACCAACGTCGATAAGTACTTTGCCGAACATGGGTACGGTGACGAGTTCTGCGGGCCTCCTTCTCAAGAACCCAACCAAGACGACCGCGATCTAGCTGGTACGGTGGAGAAACCCAATTGCAACAGGCGTCGTTTGGCGTTCAGTTCTCAAGAGACGCCTCCAGCTGCCGCCTTCACCGAGCCTCAGATAGCTGAGGTGCGAAATATTATCAGCCCCAAGACGCTCAAGAAGGTGGTCTGTGAGCAGAACTTGGTCCCATTACAGCAGATCAAGAAGAAGGGACGGAAACGAAAGGCTAAAAAGGGCGCCGGTGCGAGCTAGCCGGCACCGAGTACGATTCGTGCTCAGGACGGGCCACCTTCACCTAAGGATATCTCGAGGAGGGTGCATGTGGCGGGTAGGGCGATGCTACCGACAAATATGCTCAATGCTGCAACCGGTGCTATGCGGAGTCTGCATGACAGTGTTCTTTCTTTGGAGAAGCGGCATCTCAGAGAGAATGATGTGGCATACCCGGTTTTCATGGCCAAGGTGCCAGAGGGCAAGGGCTTTGTGTATGGCGCCATCGAGGGTACGATCGTCCTGCGGTTTGATGACATCTTTGCTATGTTTAACCTTCATCCACTGCACTACAACTTCATTCAGCTGTTTTCGCTGAGTATGGAGATGCGGATCATTAGAGACAAGACCCCGGACATCGTGATAGTCGACCCCTTCTACATGCGTGCCAAGCTCTTGGGCAGCGCTGGGGACCGCCAAGTTACGAGTTCACACCTCGAAGGCACCATTCTGGCAAACCCAGATAAGGATAACTTCCTCGTGTCTTACTTTCCCGAGTAAGTCATCCCTTAACCGCCCCGAAACAAATGATTTCTTAGATTTCGATCGTTCTTTCTTTTTTCTAACATTCTGTGTTCTGTGCAGTGACACACATTGCACACTCATCCTCTTAAGCCCGAAATATTCCATGGCCATGTATTTCGACCCGAACCGTGACTCCAAGATAGACTACACAAATATCAAGAAAGTTCTTGATGATGTTCTCCCCGGCTACGCCAAATCTGGAGGCACCTTCACCAGGCCAGTTCGTAGGTACGGCAGGCACGTGTTCGCCCACAATACTAAGTTCTGCTGCGTCAAGCAGCCGCCTGACAGTCAGAAGGATGCCTACTACACCCTCCATCACATGCGGGCGATCGTACGGGACCATCATCACCTTCTGCTACCAGATAATCTCAAAGATTGGGCCGCGAGCTTGTCGGCAATCCAGGACGCGGACATCAGACAAGAATTCTTTCGCATCCAGTCGGAGTTAGCGGAAATCATCCATCAAGATGTCGTTCATACCTCGGGGTAGTTCTACCTCAGATATCAACCGTCCAACAGTGAGATAGACAGAACGCTACAAATGCAGGCTGACAATGCCCGCGATTTCATGACCATCACGATAGACGGCGGCTTCATCCACGCTCCGGCACCATGAGTCGAGTCGAAAGTAGTGATGCTATGTGTAGTTCTGAAACATTGATTGGCTCATGTTGTAATTAAACTTTAATGAATTGTATATCTCTTTGGTTTGGACAGTCGTTCAACTTAGATGTAATCGATGCTATTTATTAGTAGGACCATGAATCGTGCTATTAATGTCTTGCTTTTCTCTTCCGATCCTTTTGTTGAATACTTATATATTGCTTATGTATTGTCTGTTGTTTGGCTTGTGCATAGAGATGCCGTCATATGTCATGTACAAGGGTAAGGCTCCCGGAGTCTACGACGACTGGGAGGAGAGTCGGAGACAGGTTACCGTTTCAGCGGTAACAGTTACAAAGGGTACACCACTAGGGCGGAGGCGGAATCTAGATACGCCCGCTTTCTAGCGGGAGAGAGGAGGGAGCGTTGGAGGAACCGGATGAAGACCAGTTTCATCGCGATGATGCTCATCGTGATGACCGCAGCTCTCTTCTATGTGATGGTAGTTTAGATGATCGATATCGACTTGTAATGTAAAGACAAACTCACTACTCGCGGTCTCGAGACTTGTAATGTTTTATCTTTGTTCGGTCTTTTGAATTTAGAGACTAATATGCTGAATTGTATTCGAAGACTAATCTTCTATTGTATTTGATGAATCTGCTGTTGCTGTGTGCTGCTGTCTATATTCTATCCAATAATATATTTTGTAATCTGTGCAAAAATCAGAAAAGTAAAAAAAAACTAATATTCATACTAATGGTGCATCACCTCAAAGTGCGCCATTAGTATGCCAAAGGATACTAATGGCGCATCACTACACAGTGCGCCATTAGTATGCCAAAGGATACTAATGGCGCATCACCCCACAGTGCGCCATTAGTATGCCAAAGCACGTGGGTAAATATGGCCTCCTGGGAGGCATACTAATGGCGCATGGTGGTATATACTAATGGCGCACGGCGTGGTGCGCCATTAGTATACCAGATACTAATGGCGCACGGCGTGGTGCGCCATTAGTAAAAAAATACTAGTGTCATGGTACTAGTGGCGCACCAGTAGTGTGCTAGTAGTAGGCAAAACTGGTGCGCCACTAGTAGGCCTTTTCCTAGTAGTGCGCCCCCTACATCGTGGGCCCCCTGGAGCTCCTCCGACCTCAACTCCAACTCTATATATTTGGCTTTGGGAAGAAAACAATCAGAGAGAAGAAATCATCGCGTTTTACGATACAGAGCCGCCGCCAAGCCCTAAAACCTCTCGGGAGGGCTGATCTGGAGTCCGTTCGGGGCTCCGGAGAGGGGAATCCGTCGCCATCGTCATCATCAACCATCCTCCATCACCATTTCATGATGCTCACTACCGTGCGTGAGTAATTCCATTGTAGGCTTGCTGGACGGTGATGGGTTGGATGGGATCTATCATGTAATCGAGTTAGTTTTGTTAGGGTTTGATCCCTAGTATCCACTATGTTCTGAGATTGATGTTGCTATGACTTTGCTATGCTTAATGCTTGTCACTAGGGCCCGAGTGCCATGATTTCAGATCTGAACCTATTATGTTTTCATCAATGTATGAGAGTTCTTGATCCTATCTTGCAAGTCTATAGTCACCTATTATGTGTTATGATCCGTTAACCCCGAAGTGACAATAATCAGGATACTTACCGGTGATGAGCGTAGTTTGAGGAGTTCATGTATTCACTATGTGCTAATGCTTTGTTCCGGTACTCTATTAAAAGGAGGCCTTAACATCCCTTAGTTTCCGCTAGGACCCCGCTGCCACGGGAGGATAGGACAAAAGATGTCATGCAAGTTCTTTTTCATAAGCACGTATGACTATATTCGGAATACATGCCTACATTACATTGATGAATTGGAGCTAGTTCTGTGTCACCCTAGATTATGACTGTTACATGATGAACCGCATCCGGCATAATTCTCCATCACTGATCCATTGCCTACGAGCTTTCCATATATTGTTCTCCGCTTATTTACTTTTCCGTTGCTATTGTTACAATCACTACAAAATACCAAAAACATTACTTTTGCTATCATTACCTTTTGCTACCGTTACCACTACTATCATATTACTTTGCTACTAAATACTTTGCTGCAAATACTAAGTTTCCAGGTGTGGTTGAATTGACAACTCAGCTTCTAATACTTGAGAATATTCTTTGGCTCCCATTGTGTCGAATCAATAAATTTGGGTTGAATACTCTACCCTCGAAAACTGTTGCGATCCCCTATACTTGTGGGTTATCACAATTCACCAATTACCGACAGGACAACGAAAATCTACTCAGACATCATAGGATGGCCACCCATCATTGGATAATAATATGAAGCATAAAGCACCATGTTCAAGTAGAGGGTACAATGGGTTGTAGGAGAGTGGACCACTGTAGATAGATGGGGGAAGGTGATGAAGATGTTGGTGAAGATGACGGAGGTGTTTGTGTAGATCGCCGTCACACGACGATGGCCCCGATGGCGTTACGACGCCACTGGAAGAGAGGGGGAGAGGACCCCCTTCTTATTCTTATTCCTTGACCTTCTCCCTAGAAGGGAGAAGGGTTTCCCCTCTGGTCCATGGCCTTCATGGCGGCGGAGGGGCAAGAACCCCTTCGAGATTGGATCTATCTCTCTGTCTCTCTCTGTTTCCGCGTTCCCTGATTCTGCCCTTTCACCGTTTCTTAAATTTCCGGAGATCTGTAACTCCGATTGGGCTGAAATTTTAACATGATCTCTATCTGGATATTGGCTTTCTTGCAGCGAAATAAGGGCACCAACCTCCATACAGGGTGGCCATGAGGGCCCATGGCCCGCCTGACCCCCTGGGGTGCGCCCCCTGCCTCATGGCCCCCTCGGGCATCGTCTCACATTGATTCTTCTTCCCCAAAATCACATATATTCCAAAAAAATCTCCCTCAGTTTTTATCCCGTTTGGACTCCGTTTGATATGGATTTTGTGTGAAACAAAAAACATGCAACCAAAAATTATAGATACGACGGAGACGTATCAGCATCCCCAAGCTTAATTCCCACTCGTCCTCGAGTAGGTAAATGATGAAAAAGATAATTTTTGATGTGGAATGCTACCTAGCATAATCTTGATCATGTAATCTAATCATGGCATGAATATTAAGACATGAGTGATTCAAAGCAATAGTTTATAATTTGACATTAAGACAGTAATACTTCAAGCATACTAATAAAGCAATCATGTCGTTTCAAAATAACATGGCCAAAGAAAGTTATCCCTACAAAATCATATGGTCTAGCTATGATCTATCTTCACCACACAAAATATTCAAATCATGCACAACCCCGATGACAAGCCAAGCAATTGTTTCATACTTTTGACGTTCTCAAACCTTTTCAACTTTCACGCAATACATGCGCGTGAGCCATGGACATAGCACTATAGGTGGAATAGAATATGATGATGGAGGTTGTGTGGAGAAGACAAAAAGGAGAAAGTCTCACATTGATGCAGCTAATCAACGGGCTATGGAGATGCCCATCAATTGATGTCAATGTGAGGAGTAGGGATTGCCATGCAACGGATGCACTACGAGCTATAAGTGTATGAAAGCTCAAACTGGAAACTAAGTGGGTGTGCATCCAACTTGCTTGCTCATGAAGACCTCGGGCATTTGAGGAAGCCCATCATCGGAATATACAAGCCAAGTTCTAAAATGAAAATTCCCACTAGTATATGAAAGTGATAACTCAAGAGACTCTCTATATGAAGAACATGGTGCTACTCTGAAGCACAAGTGTGGTAAAAGGATAGTAGCATCGTCCCTTCTCTCTTTTCTCTCATTTTTTCTATTCTTTTTCCTTTTTTTGTAGGCTTCTTTGGCCTCTCTTTTTTTGGGGGCTTCTTTGGCCACTTTTATTTTGATAACCTCACATGGGACAATGTTCTAATAATGATGATCATCACACTTTTATTTACTTACAACTCAATATTAGAACTCAATACTAGAACAAAATATGACTCTATATGAATGCCTCCGGCGGTGTACCGGGATGTGTAATGATCTAGCGTAGCAATGACATCAAAAAACGGACAAGCCATGAAAACATCATTCTAGCTATCTTACGGTCATGCAAAGCAATATGACAATAAATGCTCAAGTCATGTATATGATGATGATGGAAGTTGCATGGCAATATATCTCGGAATGGCTATGGAAATGCCATAATAGGTAGGTATGGTGGCTGTTTTGAGGAAGATGTAAGGAGGATTATGTGTGATAGAGCGTATCGTATCACGGAGTTTGGATGCACCGGCGAAGTTTGCACCAACTCTCGAGGTGTGAAAGGGCAATGCACGGTACCAAAGAGGCTAGCAATGATGGAAGGGTGAGAGTGCGTATAATCCATGGACTCAACATTAGTCATAAAGAACTCACATACTTATTGCAAAAATCTATTAGTCATCGAAACAAAGTACTACGCGCATGCTCCTAGGGGATAGATTGGTAGGAAAATACCATCGCTCGTCCCCGACTGCCACTGATAAGGAACACAATCAATAAATACCTCATGCTCCGACTTCATCACATAACGGTTCACCATACGTACATGCTACGGGAATCACAAACTTCAACACAAGTATTTCTACAATCCACAACTAGACACTAGCATGACTCTAATATCACCATCTTTATATCGCAAAACTATTGCAAGGAATCAAACACATCATATTGAGTGATCTACAAGTTTTATGTAGGATTTTATGACTAACCATGTGAATGACCAGTTCCTGTCATCTCTCTAAATAGATATAAGTGAAGCAATAGAGTTTAATCCTTTCTACAAAAGATATGCCCACGCTCTAACAAATATAAGTGAAGCAAAAGCGCATTCTACAAATGGCGGTTTTCTATGTGAAGAGAAACAAGCAATCCAAACTTCAAAAGATATAAGTGAAGCACATGAAGCATTCTAAAAAGGCATACTCAAAAGCTAAAAGTGAAGTGCAATGAGCATTCTATAAATCAACCAAGGACTATCTCATACCAGCATGGTGCATCAAAGAAAAGTGAAAACTAAATGCAAAAGACGCTCCAAGATTTACGCATATCATGTGATGAATAAAAATATAGCTCCAAGTAAAATTACCGATGATTGTTAGAAGAAAGAGGGGATGCCTTCTGGGGCATGCCCAAAAACATACTGAATATGCCGCCTTGTAGCCTCCTATTCTCCTTGACGGCGTCAGCTAGCTGGGCTCACACATCTTTTAGTTCTTCGCCCAACAGGGTATTGGAATCCTACAACTTGTTCTTTTCATCCCTGACCCGCGTCTACCCACGTTCGCCTGCCGCATGTTGCCTTTTGGCCTCATGTTCACCAGCTTGGGTGATTTTCAGTTTTTCCCTCAGTTGATCTAATGATCCTGTCAGTGGAAACACAGCAGTATTAATATTACTGGTATATGATTATACTTTTTTCTAATGGGGGGAAACATTACCAGGCAGTGCCACCTTGGATTTCTCCAATTCGGTGCTAGCCGTAGCTAGCTGGGTCTAACACTTTTCCAGCTCTTGATACAGCAGGCCATTCTTCTCCGTGAGTACCTGATTATACAATGATCCTTAAATCAGTTATATCAACTGCTTCAAGTCTCGGGGGCTACTGGTATATGATTACCAAATCTACACTTACCCGCATATCTTTTAAATGCTGGTCCGTGGCTCTGGCAAGTCCATCCCGAGCATCTCAAATATATGCATCAACCGAGCTGAAGGCATTGAATGCCTCTTTTGAAAAACTGGGGTCGCGGAGAGCGTCCCTCCGGCGCCGATGATTCATGGCACTCTCCACTTCAGAGTTCGTGACGGACATATCATCTGAATCCTCTGCGAAAGGGCAATCCGGCATCACTCCTGTGTCAGCCCCCATCCTTAGGGCAGGGTCTGGAATCTGACTAGTGGAGGCGCGACCGGCAAGAACCCCGGACATAGTCCGGCGAACGCTCTTCCTGATAAAATGCAACGGATAATGTCACAGTTCGATGTGATGACCAGGAGGCATATTTAAAAAAGAAAGCCGCACCTCTTCGATGAAGGTTCGGTCGTGTTATCGGCGGCCTTCCTCTTCGACGACTTGTTCGGCGCGGGTGCCGCGTTCTTCTGAAGCGCCTCTGGTGTAGCATGGCGCGCCGATCGCCTCCCCTTTGAAGCACGAGACAGTGCGGTAGGTGAGGTACAGTGAGGAAGCTCTTTCGGAGGAGATGTCTCCTAATTACTTACATGTGAGGCAGGAATGAGGCTGGGATAGTCGGCCACGATTGGCACTACTGTGCCATCATAGCTCGCCTGGTAGAACACTCCCTCCTCGAGCTCTACAAATATGTCCGGATCCTCTTGGTATCGGTCAAGGTCCTGATTACGGTTCTCCGGCTGTGGAGCGAGGCTATAGATCCCCGCTATAACCTTCCGCCATTCCTGTTACAGATGGAAGGGTTAATGCCAAATTAAGCATGACTCAGGGAGAGGATTGAGTAGAGTGATGGGATTAGAACTCACCCAACTAGGAGGATTGTACATAGAAAATCCTTCCCGAAGCGTAAGACAGGTGAACTCCTCTTTCTCCCCTTTATACAGGTCGGCCAGTATTGCGGCCAGGGCAGTAAGGGAGTCTGGACCCTTTCGTCCAAATCGCGAGGCGTCGTCTTCCCCATTGTAGTGCCACATGGAAGCCCCCTGAATTGGAGCGGCTGGACACCTCGCACTATGGAAATGGCCATTACATCGATTATTGATAATCCGGACTGGGCGAGTGTCCTTATCCTGCCAATTAATTGTTGGACTTCTGCACTATCTTCCTCCTCGAGGATCCGAGGGCACCAGTTGTGGCGTTTCTTCAATGGAGCACTGGTAAATTCGGGAAGGCCCATTCGGACCGGGTCAGGGAGAGCGACATCCTCAATATAGAACCATTCTGAGGGCCACTCTTCGGACGCCTTCTTCGGCGTGCCGGATAAGTATCCGTCCCGGCTATGCGCCATATTTCGGCGCCGCCCACCTCGAATATAGATCCCTTTTGGGAGCGAGGGACGAGGCAGAACAGTTTCCTCCATAGCTCGAAATGGGCCTCGCAGCCCAGGAATAGCTCACAAAGAGCAACGTAGCCCGCGATGTGCAGAATGGAACCCGGCGTGAGATTGTGCAATTGGAGGCCATAGTACTCCAAAAGACCTCGGAGGAAGGGGTGGATTGGAAATCCGACGCCTCTTATCAAGAAGGATGTAGAGCACACTCGCTCCCCCCGGCTGGATTGGGGAAATTTTCTGCCAGGGCTTCACCCGTGTCATGGTTTTGTCACGACATATGTCCTCGTGAAAGGACTTAGTCGTGGAGCCATCGCTACTTGTTAGCTTAAAGGGGTTAAACCGGAAAAGGGACATGAGAGTTTTATACTAGTACCCTTACGATGAAGGTAAAAGCCTACGTCTAGCTGCGAACGTCCATAAGCGTTGACATGTCATTACAGTAACGTTTGAGCCTTCCCAACTTCAGTTTTAATGGCATGAACCGGAAGTTGCCCTCCAACGTCAAAACTGCTGTGTCTGCATTGATGCGGTCTAATGAATGCAAAATAGCTGAGACTCGCTTCACCCAATGGGTCGTAGACTCCCCATCCTCTTGAACACAAGCGGCTAGGTCCACAATTGACATGGGCTGCTTACATGTATCCTTGAAATTCTGGATAAACCGGCTCTTTAACTCGGCCCATGACGCAATGAAATTAGCTGGTAGACTCTTTAACCAGGTACGAGCCGTTCCTTCCAACATCATGGTGAAATACTTAGCACACACCGCTTCATCCACATCCATCATCTCCATTGCCATCTCATAACTCTCCACCCATGATTCAGGAGGCAAATCGCTAGTGTAATTGTGCACCTTACGAGGGCCTTTGAAATCCTTGGGCAGTCGCACATTACGCAAGGCTAGGGTGAGGCACGGTACCCCCAAAGAACTGAAGACCACACCTGGCTCCACGGAGGTGGTTGGACGAACCAGAGTAGGTTGACGAGATACATTCTGTGCTGCCAACTCGGCCTCTCGACGCGCTCGGCCATGATCCACCACATCTTGTGCATTAGCACCACCACCCGCCGGGTTACGATGCCGCGCACTGCTTGACACGGCCGGTTCATCAATATGTCTGTTGTAGCTCCGACTTGGATGGGGAGTGGAATGAATCCTCTCGCGGCTATGCGAATAAGCTTGCTGCTGAGTCAAGGCCGTCTGCAGGAGCTCCCTAGCCCGTCGTGTCTCAATTGCTACGAGGGACTCGCCATCAATCGGGAGAGCTGCCAATCATGAAGCGGCAACAACGATGTTATCCAACGGGCTAGAGTAATGACCCGGAGGTGTTGAAACGCGATGAGACGGAAAGTTGTTTTGATGAGGCGGAGGAGGCGGATCCGTCGCACGAGGCTGAACCGGCGCTCCGGTCCCGGGTGCCTCCATCCGGTTCACCACTGGTTGGTTACTGGTGCCTGCTCTGGGTGTGTTAAAGAGATTCCTCACCTCCAAGACCGACGGAAGGCACGATCGGTATCTTCTCCTCATGACGTCCTCTGATGCACTCTGATCCAGCATAAGCCGGTACGCCTGAGCCTCCAATCCGGCCCGCTCTGCAGCCATCCTGGCGCTTTCTACTGCCAGGTCCGCTTTAGCTTGAGTTATCTGATCCTTCACCTTTGCAATCTCCGCGTTGTGCTGATCCCGGTTTTCCGCGTCCACCTCCGCTGCTAGTAACGTTGCTAAAGTGTCGAATAGATCGGACAAAACCTGAGCCTGAGGCAGTGCGGAGCCCCCTGCTCCCGCTGGTGTTGCTGTTGCTGGACCGGAGATCATTTCCGCGGCGGTAGAAGAGTGTTGCGCTAGTTGTGTACCGGCAATGAAGACCGCAACCCGGCTTGGCAGATCGAGGGGGTCTGGAATACTGTTGCCATCGGAGCCTCCACTAATCTGGCCATCCTGCAGCTGGTACAGCGACTCGGTCTCTCCGGTTGAAGACTCGTCATCAGAGCAGACAACGGTTTCGCCACCAGATGCCGATCTATCCTCATATTCCACCCCATGGATGACACCGACGAAGACATGCTTTACGGTGGGCTGAACCTGGACGGAGCTTGCACGCTGAGTCGTCTCGATGATGTCGGTGCAGATGTCCAGCTCAGGGCCCAGTTCGCCGATCTTGCTGATGAAAATGTGAATTTCGCCAAAGGGGACCTGGTACCCATACTCGATTGAACCGGCCTCGGGACCCCATCCTGCGTCGTCGATGTAGAGCTTCCCGCGACGAATTTTAGTCATCCGGCCCATAGCGTATCCGTTGAGTCCTTCGAAGCTGCCCTTCAAGAACTCAAAACCATCATGCGATAGCCCCACGGTGGGCGCCAACTGTCGTGGTTTTGTCATGGAAGATGTCCTCGTGAAAGGACTTAGAGCCATCGCTATGGGTTAGCTTAAAGGGGTTAAACCAGACAAGGGACATGAGAGTTTTATACTAGTTCGGCCCCTTACGATGAAGGTAAAAGCCTACGTCTAGTTGTGATGGAATTGATGGGGTTTCAATGACCAAGGAGCGAATCCGCGTTGCCTGGCTTCGAGTTGTTGTTGTGTGTCGTTCTTAAACCGCCGCCGGGTTGTCCCTTTATATATACATAGGTCGACGCCCATCGGTTTACAGAGTCCTGAGGCCGGATCATCAACGTGTCCAACTCGGTATCTATCTCTCCTATCTTACAATACAAGTTACATGATAATGCCGGTTTACATCTACAGGCCTTAACCCGCCTTTGGGCCTTAGGCCTTCGTAAAGCGCCACCATCCTTTGTCTTCATGGGCTTCTTATCTTCATAGAGTTAACCCGGCTACTCCTGGCCGGTTTACGTCTAGTAGTAATATCCCCAACAACCCGTAAAAGAGGTTAATCCTACCCGGACAGGGACTAGATCCGGGGGGAGGAATCCCTGCGTTTGAAGCTTACTTAGCTGGCCGTGGGGTACTGAGCATTTTCCCCAATCACCTTTTTCAGAGCCATGGGGGCGGGAGGAAGAACTGGGAACGCTAGCCATGCTGGAATGGTTTCTCCTAGCAAGCTCTAAGGATTTTCCGCTCGATGTGGAATGGGATCTGAGATCCATTCCCTTTAAATAAACGCCCTTCTTACATGTCCAGGGTGGTATGTGCGAAAAGTACTCTGACCTTTCGTATTTGCTTGACACGTGGAAGTCGAAGCGGTGGAGGCGCAGAAGCCAATGGGTACGACATTAAATGGAAAGCCGAGTATGACTCTTTGGATCAAACACTTTGAAGTGTTCGGAGGAAGAACCCGCCTTGCAATGCCGAAGATTATCAATGTGCCGGACACATCGTCATTGAAGCCTGATTCGGGGGCAACTGAGGGAGTCCTAGATTAAGGGGTCCTCGGGAGTCCGACCTGTGTGACATGGGCCGGACTATTGGCCCATGAGGATACAAGATAGAAGACTTCCTCCCGTGTCCGGATGGGACTCTCCTTTGCGTGGAAGGCAAGCTAAAGCGTCCGGATGTATTATTTCCTTTCTCTGTAACTAACTTTGTATAACCCTAGGCCCCTCCGGTGTCTATATAAACCAGAGGGTTTAGTCCATAGGGACAATCATAATCATATAAGCTAGACTTCTAGGGTTTAGCTACAATGATCTCATGGTAGATCAACTCTTGTAATCCTCATATTTATCAATGTTAATCAAGCATGACGTAGGGTATTACCTCCATCAAGAGGGCCCGAACCTGGGTAAAACATCGTGTCCCCTGCCTCCTGTTACCATTGACCTTAGACGCACAGTTCGGGACCCCCTACCAGAGATCCACCGGTTTTGACACCGACAAGGGGCGCCGCACACGGCTAAGAGATTGTCGTGGTATTTAGTGGCGCCCCCTCCCTTATATATATAGGGGGGGGGGGGGGGGGAGGGGGGGAGGCAGCCAGGAGGCGCCCCCAAGGAAGCCAAATCCTCCTTGGGCTCCTACCCTAGCTGTGCCCCTTCCTTATTTGTGCGCGGGAGGAAGGCATGGGGAGGTGGCGGCCCCCCTTTCCTTTCTCTCATGAGGAGGGAAAGGCAGGAGGGGCCAACCCTCCCCCTTTCCTTCCCCTAGGGCCGACGGCCAGAGAGAGGGCGCGCCAGCCCCCTTGTGGGCTGGTGTGTGCCTCCCTTTGGCCCATTGGGCCCATAGACCTCCCGGGGCCTCCCGGAACCCCTTCCGGTGATCCGATGACTTCCCAAAACCTCCCGAAACTCTTCCAGTGTCCAAACATCATTGTCCTATATATCAATCTTTACCTCCGGACCATTCTGGAGCTCCTCGTCATGTCTGTGATCTCATCCGGGACTCCAAACAACATTCGGTCACCAAATCACATAAATTATATAACACTATATTGTGAACGAACGTTAAGCGTGCGGACCCTACAGGTTCGAGAACTATGTAGACATGACCGAGACACCTCTCTGATCAATAACCAATAACGGAACCTGGATGCCCATATTGGTTCCTACATATTCTACGAAGATCTTTATCGGTCGAACCTTATGACAACATACGTAAATTCCTTTGTCTATCGGTATGTTACTTGCCCGAGATTCGATCGTCGGTATCTTCATACCTAGTTTAATCTCGTTACCGGCAAGTCTCTTTAATCCTTCCGTAATGCATCATACCGCAACTAACTCATTAGTCACATTGCTTGCAAGGCTTATAGTGATGTGCATTACCGAGAGGGCCCAGAGATACCTCTCCGACAATCGGAGTGACAAATCCTAATCTCGATCTATGCCAACTCAACAAACACCATCGGAGACACCTATAGAGCACCTTTATAATCACCCAGTTACGTTGTGACGTTTGATAGCACACAAAGTATTCCTCTGGTATCCGGGAGTTGCATGATCTCATAGTCGAAGGAATATGTATTTGACATTAAGAAAGCAATAGAAATAAACTGAACGGTCATATGCTAAGCTAATAGATGGGTCTTGTCCATCACATCATTCTCCTAATGATGTGATCCCGTTATCAAGTGACAACACATGTCTATGGTTAGGAAAACTTAACCATCTTTGATCAATGAGCTAGTCTAGTAGAGGCTCACTAGGGACACAGTATTTGTTTATGTATCCACACATGTATTGAAGTTTCCGATCAATACAATTCTAGCATGAAAAATAAACCTTTATCATGAATAAGGAAATATAAAATAACAACTTTATTATTCCCTCTAGGGCATATTTCCTTCAACTGGAACCATGAGAGTATCGAATATTCTATAGCCTAACAATGTGGTAAGCTTGTAAAACCCTTATGCAGGCCAGTGAATGATGTATATGCTCGCATACCTTGACCAAAAAATATAGTTGGTGTGTAAGACAAAAGACTTTGTAGCACAACAAATAGTAGTTGTACATTGCAAAATTTTATACTAAACCAATTCACAAGTGAAATTGTAATAAAGAAAATCAACCAAAATAAGATGAAGGTAAGTCATTATCATTTCTTGACCACCTTTTGCAATACGATCAGCCAATCTATCATATTTGTATTTATTCAAATACACTAAATCAAGTGTTTTTCTCATCTTGCATATCTTTCTAAGTGATTTTCAGTTGTCTTGTATGAATCTCCCCCCGATTGCCAAACTCCAAGACATGCATCCAACCTTCTCTTCTAATATGTTTGCCCTTAAACATATGATTGATAAATTACAGCAGTGAAGGGAACAACATAGTTGATTTGATTGATAAAATTCATGTAATAACATCCCACCAGGAACAAACTGCATCAAATCATTTGGTAGTAGAGTCTAATTCTAACTTTAATGTAGTAGAGTGGCTATAAAACGTGTACACAACTCAGATTTGTACATTTTTATGCATAACTCAAGGATTAAATATCCTATTTACACTACTTATCCAATCATCATGAAGTGACCAACATCAAAATGACAAAAGCATATAGTAAAAAATATGGACCTTAGCACCCAGTCAAGATAAATCAGAGATGAGAGAAAGAATTGCACAAACATGAGAGAGGGACGAGAGACATCACCGAGGCAGTGGTGCTATGGCATGGATCCAAGATTTTCATGGGAGGCATCAAATCCAAGCACCTTGTCCCCTGGCACCGCCTTCACAATGGCCTCTTCATTCGACAACACCTAGATCATATGTGGTCAACACGGAAATCATCTCGCAGGGGTTAGGTTCAGGGGAAGTATAGGCTTTGCTCAGAGTCCCACCATCAGATATGCATAGAGATGAACCATTGTTGATTAACGTGCGGAGTTTACTATCGTTATTGTTCTCGAGAAGCATGATATACCGGCAAAGGTAGGAGTGGTGATCGACCCATGAGCCGAGCGTGCTGGCTGAAGTTTGATGGCATTCTTCCATGGCTTTCTATCTAGGAGGAACAAAATCATATCGTCCGCTTCGTTGTCCTGCAAGCAGTTCACCATCTCTTCCACCAGCTTGGGTAGTAGAGTGCTCAGTCACACCTTATAATCAAACATACAAATTAAGTAGGATTGAGCGCAATGCATTAAATTTGAGATCATATTGAACTATGTGTGGATTTGGTGAGAGTGTGTGCATGCACATTTGCAACAAGAGGGTGTGTGGACACAATCACAACTAAGAGTAAATCCATTGTTGCTCAATCTCACGGAACCCACACAGTTGGCAGTTCTTTGGGATGTCCGGGTTGCATTTGATGCATGGTTGCCTGATTTCGATCTGCACAAGATAATGTTGTAATCATATGTTCCATTGCTTCATATTTATAACTATGTGAAATTTGGAAGTATGACACAATGGTATTAATGTGTGGATAGCAACGATCATATCATCCTAGCTACTCGTTTTAACGACTTTCTAATGAGTAAATATGTTACTTACGGAGTACCTATTCAATTCATATATGAAAGCTATACCTGTTTTACTAGTACTTTGGTAAAGTAGTCATAAATTTAAACATCAAAATCTGTGCAACAACAATTCACAATTCCTGGAGCATGACATGATTGGCATTAAGAACGTGTAGATCAGATCACAACATAACAACGTTGGTTATTAATGAGACGTTCGTGAGTAAATTTTGAGCCTTACAAGGTAATTAACAAGTACATGTATGATTCAAAAATCATATATGGGTTATTACCATGTTGCCATAACAGTTTTGGTAAACTAATAAGCCTCGGTTAGTTCATCAAAATCATCGGAACACTATTGCTAGTTCCAATTCATAAGATGTCATTACTAATGTACAAATTACAATAACCCATTAATATGCTAGTGGCGATAATATTACCTCCGGCCTTATATTGCCCTGGACCTTTTAGTGACTCGCTAGTGAATCAGGCTGGCTCCTAAAAAGATAACTAATGAATACATATTTTGGTTCATATACTATAGGAATAAACCAGTATACCACGCTTGTTGCTACTTTTTCGCTAAACAAAGTCTAATATTAGATCACCAAACCAGTGCAACATGTCATCTACAATGCTTAGATAGTACTATTTTGGCCTCTGAATTACTTCCTCTGTCCCGCACTATAAAATGATTACTTTAAATTAGCATAGGGGGGGGGGGGGGTAAGGCTTAATGCATTGGATCATGGTGTTGTTGGTCATAAGTTCTACTACACGCATTGGCTTACCGCACTTCGATTTCCTAATACACGTTACATGTGGGAAAAACTGTAAAAAAAACTAATAAGTGATATATTTTCGGACAGGGGGAGTAACTAGTAAGGCAAAAATGGTGGGTGAGAGTAGCATAACAAATTAAGCTTGAACAACAGGGGCCTAATGATGACATGAAAGCAAATGCATTTCAATTTTAGGAGAACTAGACAATTTATTGACTAGAGACCCTATAATTCTCTAAATTATTTTCTCGGGCCCTTCTAAGGACTCGTTGGATCTCATGATCACAAACATAGGTGCAAAACAAACATAGGAATATTTGCAAGTGCAAAACAGAGGAAAATTGTAGAAATAATCATCTAGATGGAACGCAAGGAAAATAAAAAAGAGTCTCAATCCTACGCATATGAGTGCAAAAATATATTGGGCGGGAGATGTTGAAATTCCGCTACCCGAATATATATCCATGATTGGTACAGTGACGGGTTAGTACGTGGAGAGGAGCGTGGCAGACCTCGTGACCCTAGCAGTCAGTTCAACATAGGGCATGACTCATGGTATCTTTTTTTGCTTTCAGATGTGTCATTACCACTAGTGGACAAGGGACGCCCTTCAGTGGTATTTTTTTGTAATCACTGACGGGTGCAAAGTCGTGTCTGTCACTCATGCATGGTGACCACATGTATGGAATAGAGGAATAGAAAACCAAACCATAAGAATTTGGGTGTCACCATTCCTTTCATCCAAAGGACATGTATAGAAAGAAGCTCCCTAAGGATTGTACTAGTAATTAAAAAAATAAAGTATGAAATCCCTAGATTCCAAAGTGGGCATTTTCATTATAGGTGATTTTATAACTTAGAATGTCTAATACATGTATGTTGAATTCACATGAAATGCATACATGAGTGTTAAATTGACGTAAACTTTTTGATAACTCATATCTTCAAAGTCATGCTATAAGCTGATTTACTCACCTATTACTAAATAAAGTATTTAGTTTACTTTGTAGAGAACTTGCTTTTTGCCCGTCTTTGGTTCACATCACATGGGTTGTTAAAATGCATGAATGGGAAAAGACACAAATAGAGAGTCATGCCATGTTGTGTACTATGGATTGAAATGATGTTTGATTGTACGTAAGAAAAAGCGTAGAGATCTTTCAAAGATGTTGGAGAGCATGCACTATTTCTTGTGAAATCAAGCAAAAATAAATCCTAAGGATGAACAATCCTACGATATGTAAGCATGCGAATCAAACAACCCATGCAGGAAAAAGCACTAATGTAGAATCCTCCAAAAATTGTTCAAATCACAGAGGGCCTATCAAGCGACCATGATATATTCAAGCCTCTTTGATTAACAGAATTCTCGAAACACAAGAACAAGAAAACCAAAAATTATAGTGTTATGTCCTACTCAATCCTATAGGATTGGAGAATGGTAGGAATTTGATTTAAAGATTTTTTGAGACCAAACGAAAATAATGTAATTGTGACAAGAAGTTTGAGTGGGTTGGATTTTCTTCCAAAATAGAGTGCAAAAGATTCATGTGGAAATTTTCTATGGATTCCAATTTGCAAATTGAACAACCTATACATAAAGAATTCCTATGAATCCAATCCTCCAGAAATTATGTGAAATTTCTTTGAATCAAAGAGGTCGCGTATTAAGAGAAAAGTATATGCTCCAATGAAGTATATGACAAACTAGCTTATTTTACATAGTTAATCCCCCCGACTTTGAACTAGCCTAGTAAAGATCAATACAATACCTCTGCTTAGGGGGGGGGGGGGGGGGGGGGGTAACCTTATTGTTGTTAGATGCGGAGATTTCTGCTTATTGCTTATTTGGTGTCTCATATAACTCAGTATCAACAAATATGGCTAGACAAACACAAAGACCAAATTGTTTTTGGCACGATTGGGTGCCATGTTGTCTATTCACTCGTATCATCAACGGGGCTGGCATAGATTATACTTTAGTCCTTTTTTGTCTCATGCAATGACAAAATTTTATAAGCTTCATATCTCTTCCCCTTCCATCATCTCATGGACTTTTGGCCGTGGATTGGAATGCGTATCTATGATTATCCTTGTTTGTGGTGTGTGTTGTGTCAACACGGGAGACAAAACATGGGTGGTGTTTCGTGTTAGGGAGGAGAAGCTGAACGAGGATACATAATTAGTGTTGGATCTATGACATAAAGTCACTTCTCAGATTCAGAACCCTCACACTGATCCTTGGTCTTAAGAAGTGGTGACCAATTAACACACGTCGCAAGCAAAGTAAACAACATGTTGGACACAAACCCCAATATAAGTACTTCCTTCGTTTTTATTTACTCCGCATATTAATTAGCTTTGTTTCAAGTCAACCTTTGAAAATTTTGACCAAGTTTATGCAAAAAATTATTAATACGCGTAGTACCAAATCAGTAGCGTTAGTATCATCATAGAATATATTTTCACGTCAACTAAATTGTTATTGTGAAAGTTTATATTGTTTTCTATAAACTAAACTAGGCCGAACTTTACAAAGTTTAATTTGGGTCAAAACTAATATGCAGAGTAAATAAAAATAAAGGGACATGAACAGTGGGTATCTTTGGGAAGAACTATCCCCTAGGCAGCAAATCCTATATCTAACTACATAAGCATGGTTTTATTTTTCTCTCTAGCACAAGTCGATGAAATTCATCTGGTACAAGTGCTGATCTTCAAGTTCACGTAAGCACTGTTTGCTAGCTCGTAGCACATGGCAGCAACGAGAATCAAACAATATCATCAGCTATTATAAAATAAACTTGAGCAATTCACTTATAGCAACCACTAGAAAAGTTAACAAACAGAGTAACAGATTCTGCCCAATGACACTTAAAATGTTCGAAGCAATTCACTTATAGCAACGACTAAAAAACTTATCATCAAAGTTAGGGACACAGGCCACAACAAAACATGAACTTATAAAAATTGTTTTCAGAAGACACAGGAGCATTTGAGAGGTACTAGTATGGCGGTTGCAGATGATCACCGATCAGCATTCCTTGTTGCTCCCGTTCCAACGCACGTAAGACGTCAGATCGTCGATGAAGCCGCCCTGGGCTTCAGTCATTGGCCTGGTTCTTCCATCAGACAGACCACGCACTAAAAGTTTCTCGTGCAGGTCGTGATGGAAGTATATGGCGTTGGGGACGACGTTACCTTCGGCAGACACGACGAACGCGCCGGAGTAATCACCGACGAACATGGCGCGCTGGCCGAGGTCCTTCACCCGGATCAGCTTCCCGGCGTCCGCGTCCAGCCGGAATAAGTCGAATTTTACCGTGTAATCATCGTCCTGCCCCTGTCCCCCCTGGTAATTGACCTTGTTGGTCAGCACCAGAAGCACGCCGGAGCTGTCGGCCATGTACGCGAACCAGAACTCGAGCCGCTTCGTCGGCCATCTTGCAGCTAGCACCAGACTGGGTGGCGTGGCCTCGGCGTCCACCACCATGAGCCCTTCCCTCCCCTTGTCGGCGAAGTAGACCTTGCCGCGGAACGGGAAGGCCGAGCAGTGCAAATCGCCCTCGCTGATAATCTCCCAGTGGTCGTCGCCGATCTTGGAGGAGACGAGCTTGTTGTCCCACCCGAAATGGAGCACCACCGTGGAGTCGCCCGCGAACCCGGCTCCTAGCACTTTGCACTTGCGCGAGAAGTCCTTGTCGTGGTGTCCCATGCGCTGGCCGCCCAGCACGGGCGCGACGGAAGGGAGGTCGACGCGCTGCCCGGTGAGCGGGTTCAGAAGCCGCACGACGAGGGTCTCCGCGTGCACGAGCACGAGGACGCCGCCGGGGGAGCCGCCGCACCCGATGGCGACGGTGTGGCCCTGGAGGTGAGGCAGGTCCACGGCGATCTTTGTCCGGCGGGATAGGTTCACCATGCTGTGCCGATCGCGGCTGTCGTCGTCGGCGACATAGGTGCTGCTCCCGTTCGGCAGCAGGATCCAGCGGCGCGGGTGGAAGCGATGGTCGAGCACGCTGTGCTTCTTGGGGTCATCCTCAGCGGTGTTTTCCCTCCACGGCGCGCACGCCGCGCGGAACTGAAGGTAGTCCGCGACGTCGTTCGCCAGCGCGTGCCCTGCGATCTGCTTCGCCATGGTCTTGTGGATGCCCGCCCAGTCCCTCCTAAGAGACACGCGCACGCGCACAGAATTGTTTGTTACCGCAAGCTAGAAACGTAAGCGACTAAGCGAGAGAGAGAGAGAGAGAGAGAGAGAGAGAGAGAGAGAGAGAGAGAGAGAGAGAGAGAGAGAGAGAGAGAGACTTACCAGTCGGGGGCGCGGGTGCGGGTGCGGGTGCGGGTGCGGGGTGCAGGGGTCAAGGCCGGCCGGTGGCGGAGGCTGGAGGACATGGAGGCCATCGATGCGAAACGGGGGGTGGGGGTGGGGTGGCGGCGCGCCGATGCTATTGCTAGGGCCTATGACTAGAAGCTAGGGTTTGCACCTCGGGGTATATGTATGGCTGGGCACGCGGTGTTGCTCTGGGCTAGCCGGACGACAACGGCGATGTGGTGGCGCGGCGCTCTCTCTCGGCTAGCTGGATGACGGCGCCAGTTATGGTAGGTGTTTATTATTGGGAATTGCTAAGTAACATCTAGATGTTTTTTAAGAATGTCACATCTAAGTTTGTAACCATTGGATCTATTACACTGTAAATCTCGTGCAGAGTTAAATTTGCACTGTGCGTGTCCCTTGGCGCTAATTGTGCACGTCGCTTTCGCTCGCTCGGGAGTTGCTTGGTCCAGCCTCTCGTGCATGGGTCGGCTGTCTTTTTTTTGTCTTTTCTACGCTGTGTTGTAAGAATTAGAAGAGGCCATCTATTTTTGGCCCATATGATGTGTATGATACTAATCGGTTCTGTTCATTTTTTTTGTCCCATTCATGATTTGTTTTTAGTACGGAAAACACTTTTTGAACTGTGCAAACATTATTAAAATCCGGATGTTTTATTTTTGTGAACACTTATTCTAACTTATTTTTTTAATTCATGAACATTTATTTATATTTGAATATTTTTCAAATCGGATTTGTTAATTCTCATGATGATTTTAACAATGCCTTATCTAAGGTGTGGTTTGTCCGATATATTTTATTGTAATCATAGCGCAAACTTGAATTTGTTTCATTTGTCATGTGCATCCCGCATTGCCGCGATGTCCAGTTGTTGGCTGGTTTTTGTTAGGACTTTATTTACTTAGCCTCTTTTTTGTTTTTTTTCTGATAAATTTCATGGGCTCTTTTTGTTGTTTTTGTTATTGGCATGCTATGTAGAAGCAGAAGAGACATGCTGCTTTGCCTCTCCCCATTCATCCTCTCTTCATTTTTTCTCTCTCTTTTATTATAGCGGACACCTTTTTGTGTGCGATGTTTTTTTGCCCTAGTTGCAACTTCACTCTTAATTTGTAGCTAGGACCAACTATTTTTTTTGACTTAGTTGCAAGTCCACTATTAACTTGCAGTTTGGCCCAACTTTTTTTATCTCTAGTTTGGCTTGACTTTTTTTATGCCAATTGTAAGTCAATCATCAACTCACAACTAGGGAGGCATATGTTTGTAGGGGCTCAGTTACAAGTCAACCATCGACTCACAATTAAGGAGGACGTATGTTTGTAGGGGTCCAATTGCAAGTCAACCATCGACTTGCAACTAGGGGGCGCCGTAATTTTTTGTAGTTGTCCTAGTTGCAAGTCAACTGTCGACTCGCAACTAGGGGAGCATATGTTTGTAGCAGCCCGTAGTTGCATGTAAGCCATTGACTCGCAACTAGGACATGTTGTACTTTTTTGTAGTGGCCCGAGTTGCATGTCAACCATCGAAGCGCAACTAGGGGGACATATGTTTGTAGGGGCCAAATCACAAGTCAACCGTTGACTCGCAACTAGGAGGCGTATGTTTGTAGGGGTCGGTTGCAAGTCAACCGTCGACTCACAATTAGGAGGTGAATATGTTTGTAGGGGGCAGTTGCAAGTCAACCATCGACTCGCAACCAGGGGCGTATGTTTGTAGGGGGGCTAGTTGCAAGTCAAGCATCAACTCTAGGACGCGTCTTACTTTTTTGTAGTGGCCCCAGTTGCATGTCAACCATCGACCCGCAACAGGGGGGACATATGTTTTGAAGGAACCCAGTTGCAAGTCAACCACCGACTAGCAACTAAGGGGTGTATGTTTGTGGGGGCCCAATTGCAAGTCAATCACCGACTCGCAACTGAGACGAGCCATACTTTTTTGTAGTTGCCACAGTTGCAAGTCAACCATCGACTCGCAACTAGGGCAGCGTATGTTTGTAGCGGCCCTAGTTGTAGGTCAGCCATCGACTCGCAACTGGGACACGTCGTACTTTTTTTGTAGTGGCCCCATTTGCATGTCAACATCGAATCGCAACTAGGGGGACATATGCTTTTGGGTTTTTAGGGACCCAGTTGCAACTCAACCATTGACTCGCAAATAGGGGCGCGTATGTTTGTAGGGGCCCAGCTACAAGTAACCATCGACTCGCAACTAGGGAGTGTGTGTGTGTTTGTAGGGGGCAGTTGCAAGTCAATCATTGACTCGCAACTAGGGGGCGTATGTTTGTAGGGGGCAAGTTGCAAGTCAACCATTGACTCTCAACCAGGACGTGTCATACTTTTTTGTAGTGGCCTCAGTTGCATGTCAACCATCAACTCGCAACCAAGGGGAATGTATGTTTGTAGAGGGGCAACTGCATGTCAACCATCGACTCGCAACTAGGCGGGGCGTATGCTTGTAGGGCCCCAGTTGCAAGTCAACCATTGACACGCAACTAGGGGGGCAGTATGTTTGTAGGGGGGCAAGTCACAAGTCAACCATCGACTCGCAACTTGGGGGGTATGTTTGTAGGGGCCCAGTTTCAAGTCAACCATCAACTCGCAACTAGGGGGTGTGTATGTTTTTAGGGGCCTAGTTGCAAGTCAACCATTGACTCGCAACTAGGGGGCGTATGTTTGTAGGGGGGGGGCAGTTGCAAGTCAACCATCGACTCTCAACTAGGACGCGTCGTACTTTTTTGTAGTGGTCCCAGTTGCATGTCAGCCATCGACTCACAACAAGGGGGTGTATGTTTATAGGGGGCTAATTGCATGTCAACCATCGACTCACGGCTAGGGGGCATATGTTTGCCGGGCCCTAGTTGCAAGTCAACCATTGACTCGCAACTAGTGGGCAATATGTTTGTAGGGGGCCAAGTTGCAAGTCAACCATTGACTCGCAACTAGTGGACAATATGTTTGTAGAGGGCCGAGTTGCAAGTCAGCCATCAACTCGTAACTTGGGGGACATATGTTTGTAGGGGGGCTAGTTGCAAGTCAATCATCAGCTCGCAACTGGGGGTCGTATGTTTGTAGGGGCCCAGTTGCAAGTCAATCATCGACTCACAACTAGGACGCATTGTACTTTTTTGTAGTGTCCTCAGTTGCATGTCAACCATCGACTCGCAACTATGGAGGGCATATGTTTGTAGGGGCCCCAGTTGTAAGTCAAACATCAACTTGCAACTAGGGGAGTGTATGTTTGTAGGGCCCCAGTTGCAAGTCAACCATCGACTCGCAACTAGCACACATCGTACTTTTTGTAGTGGCCCTAGTTGCATGTTAACCATCGATTCGCAACTTGGGTGTATGTTTGTTTGTTTGTTTGTTCTCTTCATGGTTTTCCTGATTTATTCCTTTTCCCTTTTTTTCTTCACATGATTTCGTTTCCTTTTTACTTTTTTTATTTAAAAACAAATTTGTAATTTTATTTTTCTTATTTGTTTTTATGTTTCAAAAGGTATTTGGAATTTGAAAAATTCTTTTGTTTTTTCAAAAGCTATTTTGGTCAAAAATATCAAAATAAGTACATGTCTTTCAAAAAATGCTCGCAAGTTTAGAAAAAATGATTGTGTTTTATAAAAAAGTTCAAATGTTTAAAACAAATTCTCTTTTTAAAAATTGTTCACAAATGCTAATCATCTCTTGAGCTTTACACGTATTGGACTAAAGTACAAGCTCTCACCTTGACCACATTCGTTTCTAAACCCAGGCATCTCACGTACGTTTCTTAGTTTGTCATGTTTGATGCTAACAAAAGAAACTGACACGCAGGGTACTCATAAGCTTTAAACGGTGCATTTTTATGAGTTCGCATGCTCAAACACAACGCTCTTGGGTGCGTACAATGGGCCGGCTCAGTGGCGAAGCCCTGCGCTGTATGCGGCAAGCTGGACAATCAAATAAAAAACAAAAAAGAAACAACGAAACAGCTAGAGAAAGTTGTCAATGAAAGGGCAACAAACATGGATGACATCATTTTAGATGTGACATAATGATGTCACATCTAGATGTGTCCTAGTCGCACCCTTTATTATTTTCTACTTTTTGTCTTTGTGCTCGAACGTGGATGTGCAAGTCCTCCTGCATGCGTTGGGTGTGGTGTTCGCTGAACCTCGGCGGATGCGCAGCGTGTGTTCATCGGACGGCAAGCAAACGCTCGGTCCTCTCCCTGGCCCCCATGTTCAGTTTCACACGGAGCTGCATGTCCAGCGGAAAACCCGGAGATACGAATTAAGGGGGGAAATCGCCATGAAATGCTCACAAGAATCAACACGTACGCCTCCTGTTCAACATGCTATGCTACGCTACACAAAAATTGTGAAATCAATCAAATGAGATTCAAAGAAATTAATGGGCATTTTATTTGATTTTATTTCGAACTGAGCCCCATTTTCCATTACTTTCATAACGAAAATGCAACAATTTAGCAGACAATGATACATATATGCAGGAAAGGGAAAAGGCGAGAACCCATCACGCATGTCCACAATTGGCTATTGCGTTACGGGCGAAAACCTGATAGCACTAAAGCTCTAGAGAGTTCATACCGGCAACAATCTAAGAAAAACACAGCTGGGACTATGCACTGGGACTGAACATGAATAGAAGAAAACACACCTATATCTATATCAATCTATACCAAATATAGAAAGATCCACAGGGTCAAATCCAAATCATCTCGGCCATCAAATCATGCGATTTAGCGGTTCAAAACGCTACAATGTTGAGTACCAAACACGTTTATATACTTTAATTACTCACCACTGCCAATAGTTTAGACTCGACGTCAACCCATCATCAGATCTGTGGAACAATTAATATCCTACCAATTATCAATATTCAATTAATATTATG
This sequence comes from Triticum urartu, assembly GCF_003073215.2. Taxonomy (NCBI): domain Eukaryota; kingdom Viridiplantae; phylum Streptophyta; class Magnoliopsida; order Poales; family Poaceae; genus Triticum; species Triticum urartu. The sequence goes on along the minus strand of NC_053022.1, from coordinate 498,528,376 downwards.
CATAATATACACATGCAATCAATATCCTACCTAAAATACACATGCAAATAATATCATACCTAAAATTACTCCACGTGCATTGCACATATACGATTCCTAGTAACAACAAAAGGACACCACCAGGACCTAACAAACTGCAAGAAATCTGCACTTCGGCAACAACCAACAACTTCATCGACCAGGCGCAACCTCCTGAATGGATCCTTGGCAGAGACCTAGCAAAGTAACATGATTGGTCTTGAGACCCCCAGCCTCCGTCTTCAGCTCTGAAGCCCTGCCCAATACAATATAATAGAGCGGGTGGGAAACACAATTTTAGAAGGAGATTTTATTAGTTTCTTCTCAAAGGTTGCTTTCCCACGAGACATCCAAATCACCAACAAATTGCAGTCAAAATGTATAGGATCTTTCACCAATAAGAGCATTTGATAATAACATTGAATGAATAATTACCATGAGCTCCTGGCATCATCCGGAGTAAACTGAGAAGAAGAATAGAGGCAAAACCAATGGAAATTCTCCTAGGAGTTATAATCGAGAAGGGATGCTAATATATATACACACACGCGCGCATGCACATGGTGTGAAGCATGGTTAGCTTGCCATAATTCAAGTATAGAGTGAATTTAGTACTTTTTGGAGTTCCATCGGGATAAAGAAGTACTCCCAGATAGGATTACATATCTCTTTCCGTATGCACATGGTGGCACACTCACATCCATATCAAGCATATATGTAGCATTTTGACTATGCTCACCTTGGATGAAAGTGTAACATGTAAGATACACATGTGTACATCAAAAACCTTTAAGCCCTATTTAGGAGAGGGTATTCATGCCAATACTCTAGTGAAGTATAGGCCCAAAAAATAATTCATGCAACCCATGAAAAGTTATTTGGAAGAGCAGCATTGGACCAATCTAGATCTGACTTTTTTTCACTTCACATCTAAGGAGGTCCTAATCACAATACAACAAGAACCGGGCCGCCACAGGGCGTCATAGATCGAGCGAGGCGATGAAAAATGATGGAGTGGGGACAATATTCCACTGCACAGATTGAGCGAGGAGATGCAGGGAATGGAGGGGATCTCCATTGCGCCACCGCGAGTGAGGGGGGTGACCCTGTGCTGCTATGGATGCAGGAGCCGACACTACACCATTCGGGAGGGTACCATTGTCCCCGAGGACCTCATGCGAGAAGGTAGGTGACGCCACACACACACACACACCACCTACTTATATTGAAGTTGTGTGGCTTCAAGATTGTAAATTCACCAGGGGTGGCTCGCAATCGATGGAACACATGTTGCCTTTCACTGAAATAAAATCCTCGTTAATGAGGCACATAGAGTGTGGATCTAGGGTTTTATCCTTGTGGGTGGTAGATTGTTTAGTTTGTTAGGAGACACATGGACGGAGTAGTTAGATCAGGAGATGGTGACGACGGGGAGGCAACCGAAGGAGATTGGTGATGTGGATAACAACATCTCTGCTCGAAGCAGTGGTGGAGTTATGAGACACAATGGTGCGTGCTACTGATATCCCGACTAGTTTTTATGCCCGGTGAATATCACGTTGGGCCCTAAAGAGAAAGGGTTTGTAGTATGCAACAATTATTTCCCTTGGTGAAGAATTAGTTCATCAAACCATGGAGTTATCTCATCCAGGCAATGACCAGTACCTGCACATAAATTGAACACTTCACTGTTGGGGAACGCAGTAATTTCAAAAAAATTCCTACGCACACGCAAGATCATGGTGATGCATAGCAACGAGAGGGGAGAGTATCGTCTATGTACCCTCATAGACCGTAAGCGGAAGCGTTATGACAACGCGGTTGATGTAGTCGTACGTCTTCATGATCGACCGATCTAGCACCGAAGGTACGGCACCTCTGTGATCTGCACACGTTCGGCTCGGTAACGTCCCGCGAACTCACGATCCAATAGAGCTTCGAGGGAGAGCTTCGTTAGCACGACGACGTGATGACGGTGATGATGTTGCTACTGGAACAGGGCTTCGCCTAAGCACCGCTACGATATTACCGAGGTGGATTATGGTGGAGGGGGCACCGCACACGACTAAAGATCAATGATCAACTTGTGTGTCTATGGGGTGCCCCCTCCCCCGTATATAAAGGAGTGGAGGGGGGAGGGCCAGCCCTCCTATGGCGCGCCCCATGGGGAGTCCTACTCCCACCGGGAGTAGGATTCCCCCCTTTCCATGTAGTAGGAGTAGGAGAAGGAAGGAGGAAAGAGGGAGAAGGAAAGCCCCCCCCCCTTCCTAGTCCAATTCGAACCAGAGGGGGAGGGGCGTGCAGCCTGCCCTGGCAGCCCCTCCTCTCTTTCCACTAAGGCCCATAAGGCCCATTAAACTCCCCTGGGGGTTCCGGTAACCCCTCGGTACTCCGGTATGTGCCCGAACTTCACTCGCAACCCTTTCGATGTCCAAACATAGTAGTCCAATATATCGATCTTTATGTCTCGACCATTTCGAGACTCCTCGTCATGTACATGATCAAGTCTGGGACTCTGAACTACCTTCAGTACATCAAAACACATAAACTCATAATAGCGATCATCACCGAACGTTAAGCGTGCGAACCCTACGGGTTCGAGAACTATGTATACATGACCGAGACATGTCTCCGGTCAATAACCAATAGCGGAACCTAGATGCTCATATTGGTTCCTACATATTCTACGAAGATCTTTATCGGTCAAACCGCATAACGATATACGTTGTTCCCTTTGTCATCGGTATGTTACTTGCCCGAGATTCGATCGTCGGTATCCTCATACCTAGTTCAATCTCGTTACCAGCAAGTCTCTTTACTCGTTCCGTAATGCATCATCCCACAACTAACTCATTAGTCACAGTGCTTGCAAGGCTTAGAGTGATGTGCATTACCGAGAGGGCCCAGAGATACCTCTCCGATACACGGAGTGACAAATCCTAATCTCGATCTATGCCAACTCAACAAACACCATTGGAGACACCTGTACAGCATCTTTATAATCACCCAGTTACGTTGTGATGTTTGATAGCACACAAGGTGTTCCTCCGGTATTCGGGAGTTGCATAATCTCATAGTCAGAGGAACATGTATAAGTTATGAAGAAAGCAGTAGCAATAAAACTGAACGATCATTATGCTAAGCTAACGGATGGGTCTTGTCCATCACTTCATTCTCTAATGATGTGATCCCGTTCATCAAATGAGAACACATGTCCATGGCTAGGAAACTTAACCATCTTTGATTAACGAGCTAGTCAAGTAGAGGCACACTAGGGACACTCTTTTTGTCTATGTATTCACACATGTACTAAGTTTCCGGTTAATACAATTCTAGCATGGATAATAAACATTTATCGTGATATAAGGAAATATAAATAACAACTTTATTATTTCCTCTAGGGCATATTTCCTTCAGTATCCCACTTGCACTAGAGTCAATAATCTAGTTCACATCGTCATGTGATTTAACACCAATAGTTCACATCTTTATGTGATTAGTTCACATATCCATGTGACTAACACCCAAATGATTTACTAGAGTAAATATCTAGTTCACATCGCTATGTGATTAGCACCCAAAGAGTGATCATGTTTTGCTTGTGAGAGAAATTTAGTCAACGGGTCTGCCACATTCAGAGCCGTATGTATTTTGCAAATTTTCGATGTCTACAATGCTTTGCACGGAGCTACTCTAGCTAATTGCTCCCACTTTCGATATGTATCTAGATTGAGACTTAGAGTCATCCAGATCAGTGTCAAAGCTTGCATCGATGTAACTCTTTACGTCGAACTCTTTGTCACCTCCATAACCGAGAAACATTTCCTTATTCCACTAAGGATATTTTTGACCGTTGTCAAGTGATCCACTCCTGGATCACTATTTTACTCTCTTGCCAAACTTATGGTGAGGTACACAATAGGTCTAATACACAGCATAGCATACTTTTTAGAACCTATGACTGAGGAATAGGGAATGACTTTTCATTCTCTTTCTATTTTCTGTCGTGGTCGGGTTTTGAGTCTTTACTCAACTTCACACCTTGCGAAACAGGCAAGAACTCCTTCTTTGACTTTTCCATTTTGAACTACTTCAAAATCTTGTCAAGGTATGTACTCATTGAAAATATATCAAGCGTCTTGATCTATCTCTATAGATCTTGATGCTCAATATGTAAGTAGCTTCATCGAGGTCTTTTCTTTGAAAAAACTCTTTTCAAACACTCCTTTATGCTTTCCAGAAAAATCTACATTATTTTCGATCAACAATATGTCATTCACATATACTTATAAGAAATGTTGTAGTGCTCCCACTCACTTTCTTGTAAATACAGGCTTCACCGCAAGTCTGTATAAAACCATATGCTTTGATCACTTTATCAAAGTATATATTCCAACTCCGAGATGCTTGCACCAGTCCATAGATGGATTGCTGGAGCTTGCACACTTTGTTAGCACCTTTAGGATTGACAAAACCTTCTTGTTGCATCATATACAACTTTTTTTAAGAAATCCATTAAGGAATGCAGTTTTGACATCCATTTGCCAGATTTCATAAAATGTGGCAATTGCTAACATGATTCTGTAAGTGCATCTAGTGCCACCCCTAGTTGGTTTTGGAGTATTGACGACAAACCTAGTTGAGGGACTAATGTGTTTATGAGAATTGTAGGATAACACAGGTAGAAGTCCCTCATTGATTCGGTTTTCCTACCAGAGATGACCCCTAAAAATGTATGAAGACATTGAAGTCAAAGGTGGTATATGAAGATATTCACATTGAAGACTATGACAAGAGAAGACACCACATGAAGCCTATGGAGCTCGAAGACTTAGATCTTTCGTAGTTCTTTTTCTTTTGTGTTGAGTCATAGGAACCACCGTACTATTAAGTGGGGTCCAAGAGAACCAGTCAGAATGACTGAAGTGATGCCTAACCAAAAACCTATGTCTTCGAGTGAAGACTATGAGAGCGAATCTTGTCCAGAGTCGGACAAGTCAGCTTTGCTTGTAGCCCAAGTAAAGTTGCCGTGTGAGTTTGAAATCTGACCATTGGAACACGTGTCAGTTCCTTAGTGACCCAGGGTCATTTCGGACAAATCAGGTCGGGTTGCCAAGTGGCTATAAATAGCCCACCCCCCACAACCATAAATGGTTGGCTGCTCAGATTAAGAGTACGGCTTTTGTCGTTTGAGAGCAACCCACCTCGAAGCCTTTGAGAGAGAATTCCTTGCGAGGATAAAGCCCTAACCACCCAGAGCCAAAGAGAATTGGGCATCACTTAAGTCTTCTTGTCTGTGTGATATGAAGACTTATTACACTTGAGGACTGTGCATCCTCCAGCCGGTTAGGCGTCGCGTTCTGAGCATCCAAGAGACATTGTGGATTGCCGGTGAACGAAGTCTGTGAAGGTTTGGGAGTCTACCTTGAAGACTTACCAGAGTGATTGGGCGAGGTCTGTGTGACCTTAGCTCAAGGGGAATACGGTGAGGACTGGGTGTCCTGAGCTGCGTGTTCAGGACTGGGTGTCCGGGACTGTGTGTCCTAAGGTTTAAATACCTAGCCGCCCCAACCAGACGTACAGTTGTCACAACAACTAGAACTGGTCCAGCAAATCATTGTCTTCAACGAGTCACTGGTTTCATCTTCCCTTCCCTTTACTTACTATTGCTCCTTGTGAAGTCATTGTATGTTTGCACTATCTTTTGTCTTCACTGAGTGACTGCATGTTCTGTATGGCTTCATAATATCTTCCTACCTGATCCTTACTACATTGCTGCTATTAAGTCATTGTGCTTTCACTTTATTGAATACTTGACTATGGCATGCCTAGTGTAGTCTACCTTCCGCTGCATGGTAATAGGTCTATTTCTATCGTTTGTCTTCATAACTTCCACGTTTTGAAGACTTTCATAAAAATCGCCTATTCACCCCCCCTCTAGTCGATATAACGCAATTTCAATTGGTATCAGAGCAAGATGCTCCCTTATTCTGTGTGATTCGGTTTAACCACCTGGAGTTTTAGCTATGTCGACTGCAGGGATAATTAAAGTCTCCGCTGCGTGCCCCGTCTTCGATGGAACTGAATATCCCTACTGCAAGAATAAGATGCGCATGCATCTTGAAGCCATTAATGTCGACCTATGGTATGTCGTCGAAAACGGCGTTCCCAAGGCTGGAGAAGGTTTCACTGCTACTGATGTTAAGAAATTTGTTCAACTGGACTCTACTGCCAAGAATATCATCTGTGGTCACCTGACCAAAGGACAGTATGGCCGTGTGAGTGCTTTGAAGACATCTAAGCTGGTCTGGGACTGGCTCTCCAAGGTCAATGAAGGCATCTCAACCCAGAGAGATCAGAGAATCAGTGTCCTTCGCAACCTCTTCAACCGCTTCAAGCGAAATGACAATGAGAATGTCCAGCACACATTTGACCGACTCACTGACATCACAAATGAGCTTCAAGCCCTCGGCGCTACTGAGATCACCAAACATGAAGTCGTCAAGACACTACTCAGATCACTTGATAGTTCGTTTGACATCCTAGCCCTGATGATTCAAGAACGTCCTGATTTCAAGACACTCGATCCATCTGACATACTTGAGAGGCTCAATACACATGAGTTTCAGCTTTCTGAGAAAAGAGATATCTACGGTCCAAACTATGGGCGAACTCGTGCCTTGAAGGCAAAAGCTGTCTCCTCATATGAAGAAGAATCTGACAGCAGTTCTGATGATCCTGAAGACATTGGAAGGGAACTTGCTATGCTTGTGAAGAAGTTCCAAAAATTCACCAAGAAGAAAGGCTTCAGAAAGTCTTCCCGATCAAGCTCAAGGAATGATGAAGCTTCTGTTCACGACTACAAGAAGAAAACATGTCACAAGTGCAAGAAACCTGGCCACTTCATCTCTGAGTGTCCACAGTGGGACACTGAGAACAAAAAGAAGAAGAAGAGCAAGGAATATGACTCTGACGACAAGAAGAAGAATAAATACTCAAAGTCTTCGTCCAAGTCTTCCTCAAAGTCTTCATCACACAAGAAGAGCTCATCTGGCAAGGCACGTGCATTTGTTGGCAAGGAAATGGATTCAGAGGAGGAGTCCGCTTCTGAGGAGGCAGAGGTGGAGTCTGAGGAGGAGTCCGATTCAGGCGTGGCAAGTCTGGCTACAGCATACATTGCCAAGTCCATCTTTAATACTGAAGACAATGACCTCATCACCGACACCGATGCAAGTGACAAGGACTACTCCGCTTCTACCTACTGCTTCATGGCACGCGGTGCCAAGGTAAACACACGCACTACTCACTATCAAACATCTAGTGACGATGACTCTGATTGTGACTCAAAACCCAGCTACAAAACACTTGCTAAAATTGCAACTGAACAACAGAAAGCTATGGAACATATTCAAAAACTGCTAGACAGAAGCGATGATCTGTTAGGTGCTGAAATGACTCGATCTGAATCCTTAATTGAAGACATAAAAAATCTTCACGTTAAGTATCAGGAACTTGAAAGTCGTCATGAAACTCTCTCAACAACTCATGAAAAGTTTTCCTATGATTATCTTCAAAGGAATCAAGATCTTGAGAAATTGAGAGCGGTTCATGAAGATCTTTAAAAGGAAAACGAGTCACTTCGCGCCAAACAGATCAGTCCCGCTCAGGAAGGATTTGAACCACCATGTCTTAAATGCATTGAGCGTGATAATGCTACTTCTGTTGTTGAATGTTCTACTGCTACTACTATTGCAATATCTTCAACTGTTGATGTGGTAACTAACCCCTCTGCTGAGGATACCACTGCTATTGCTGATGAGAATGCTAGGTTGAAGACATTGCTTGAAACAGGGATGTAAAAAAGTCTTAAAGGGCATCAGACACTATGTGATGTCCTCAAAAAGCAGATACTGAACCGAAACCTGAGGAAAGAGGGTGTTGGGTTCGTAAGGAAAATGAATGCTGATGGCTATTACTGGAAACCTGAGCAGTACCCCAAAACCATGTGGGTTGCTGCAAAGGAACCTTCAGCAGACCCATCCAATCTATCTGGCTTCACTTGTGCTAACCCCATTATCATTGATGAATCCTTTGATGCAAACTATATACTATTTAAGAATGAGAATGGTGAAGTGTTTGCCAGGTACATTGGTACTAACTGCAGGAATGGACCGCCTATGAAGAAGATCTGGGCTCCGAAAAGGTGTCTGGAGAATCTTCATGTGAATGTCATCATGACACCTCACGTGAAGAAGACAAACCTCAGACCAAAGGCTTCATACGGTCCAAAGGCTTCATACAGACAGAGGACTCACTACTCGACCCTTTGAACTGCTTCACATGGATCTTTTCGGTCCCACTCATTACTCGACTCTTACTACTATTGCATGCCTCTATGGCTTCATTATTGTTGATGATTACTCTAGATACACTTGGGTGCACATAATCCTTTACAAGACTGAAGTGCAGGATGTCTTCAGACGCTTCGCCAATCGAGCTATGAACAATTATGGCGCCAAGATAAAGCACATCAGAAGTGACAATGGCACTGAATTCAAGAACACTGGCCTTGATACATATCTTGATACCTTGGGCATCACACATGAATTCTCAGTCGCGTACGCGCCACAACAGAATGGCGTCGTCGAACGCAAGAACAGAACACTCATTGAGATGGCCAGAACGATGCTAGATGAATACAAGACCCCAAGAAAATTCTGGCCTGGAGCCATTGATACTGCATGCCATACAATCAATCGTGTTTATCTTCACAAGCTTCTGAACAAGACATCTTATGAGCTCCTTACTGGCAAGAAGCCAAATGTCAGTTACTTCAGAGTATTTGGCGCAAGGTGCTGGATCAAGGACCCACATCACACCTCAAAGTTTGCACCAAAAGCATATGAGGGTTTTATGCTTGGATATGGAAAGGATTCGCACTCCTACAGAGTCTTCAATCTCTTTCATTACAAAGTGGTTGAAACAGTGGATGTGCGGTTTGATGAGACCAATGGTTCACAAAGAGAGCAACTGCCAAATGTGCTAGATGAAGTTCCATCCAGTGAATCAATCAAGCTAATGGGAACTGGAGAAATTGTACCTTCTGAAGCTCATCCTGAAGAAGAACTTATCATCTCAGCACCTGATCAACATGAAGACAATGCTCAGCCTGAAGACATTCCTTCTAACAACGACAATGATCAGCAAGAGCAAAGTCTTCGCCCTGTACATCCTCGCATTGCCAATGAAGTGCAGATTGAAAGAATAATTGATAGCATCAATGCACCCGGTCCACTCACTCGTTCAAGGGCAACTCAGCTAGCAAATTTCTGTGGGCACTTCGCATTCGTCTCAATAACAGAACCCAAGAAAGTTGAAGAAGCCTTCATGGAACCTGAATGGATTCAAGCTATGCAAGAAGAGCTTCAACAGTTTGAGCTGAATAATGTATGGGAACTAGTTAAGCGTCCTGATCCACGGAAGCACAATATAATAGGCACCAAATGGATATACCGCAACAAGCGAGATGAGCATGGTCAAGTTGTCAGAAACAAAGCTTGTCTCGTTGCTCAAGGATATACTCAAGTGGAAGGCATTGACTTCAATGAAACATTTGCTCCTGTGGCTAGACTTGAAGCCATACGCATACTGCTGGCCTATGCAAATCATCACAACATACTTCTATATCAAATGGATGTGAAGAGTGCTTTTCTCAATGGCAAGATTGAAGAAGAAGTGTATGTTGCACAACCGCCTGGCTTTGAAGATCCAAAACATCCTGACATGGTATACAAGCTCAACAAGGCACTGTATGGCCTCAAACAAGCCCCTCGGGCCTGGTATGACACACTCAAATACTTCCTGAAGAGCAAAGGCTTCATACCTGGTTCCCTAGACCCCACTCTCTTCACGAAGACAGATGATGGTGAACTGTTTGTGTGCCAAAGATATGTGGATGACATTATCTTCGGCTGCACCAATCAGAAGTACAGTGAAGAGTTTGGATATATGATGCAAGAGCAATATCAGATGTCCATGATGGGAGAGCTGAAGTTCTTCCTCAGTCTTCAAATACGACAACAACGCAACGGCATCTTCATATCTCAAGAGAAGTATCTCAAAGATTGCCTAAAGAAGTTTGGTATGCAGGACTGCAAAGGCTTCACAACACCTATGCCAGCCAAACATCATCTGGGTCCCGACGACAATGGTAAAAAGTTCGATCAAAAGGTATACCGCTCCATGATTGGTTCTTTACTTTATCTATGTGCATCTAGGCCAGATATTATGCTTAGTGTTTGCATGTGTGCTCGATTTCAAGCGGCACCAAAGGAGTCGCATCACTTAGCTGTGAAGCGAATTCTTCGATATTTGGCTCACACCCCAACTCTAGGATTATGGTATCCAAAGGGCTCAGAGTTTGATCTGGTTGGATTCTTGGATGCTGATTATGCTGGTGACAAAGTTGATCGCAAGTCTACATCAGGCACATGTCACTTTCTGGGACGATCACTTGTATGTTGGTCTTCAAAGAAGTAGAACTATGTATCTCTCTCCACTGCTGAATCTGAATACATTGCTGTTGGATCTTGCTGCGCTCAGCTTCTGTGGATGAAGCAAACACTCAAGGACTATGGCATTCATCTGAAGCAAGTGCCACTTTACTGCGACAATGAAAGCGCCATCAAGATCGCCAACAACCCAGTTCAGCACTCGAAGACAAAGCACATTGAAATTCGTCATCACTTTCTCAGAGATCATGTTGTGAAGGAAGATATTGATATCATACACGTCAACACTGAAGAGCAATTGGCAGATATCTTCACCAAGCCCTTGGATGAGAAGAGATTTTGCAAGTTACGGTGTGAGCTAAATATCCTGGAATCCTCAAATGTCCTGTGATCAGGCACACATCCTAACCCTTATGCATATTGATGACTTAGATGTGCAACACACGAAGTAAAGTATATCTTCAATCAATGAAGAAATACATTCTAAGTGTGAATACATTAATGTGGAATTTGACTTCGGAGCGCCACGATAATTGTGCGCCGTGTCTGGGTCTAATACTTCCTATACGGTGGGTAACGCCACCACCAAATATTCTATTTTGAAGTGTTTCACTCATGGCGTTACCTTGCAATGTCTTCACATTTGGTTTGGCTTCGATCTCAACATATCTTCATGATTATCTTCACTATGTTGATTATATATATATATATATTAGTGTTCTGTCCTCTACAACATTCACTTATAGCTATGTCTTCATTGTTGAATCTTTTGAACTAAGTGAATGTGATCGGACCCTAACCTCTCTATGCTTCCTATCTCAAATTCTATCTCTCCAAATCATATGCATTCTATTGAAACTGTCGAATGTCTTCTCCACGTCCTTGTCAGCAGAAGATACAGAGACAACCATTAAGTCCGTTTTCAATGCTCATTCCTCCACATGAAACCCGGAGAAGTAGGAACGACCACCCGACAATCAAGGCGTGTGTGGGACGTGGAACAAACCCCAACATTTCGCATAATGGCCACGTGTTTCTCAGGTGCGAATCGCCAGGGGCACCTGTGTAATAGCGCAGTGCCACCCATGTACCTATAAATACACACTTCACAGTGGTCATTATCTCTTCTTCCACTCTCGCACGAACCATAGCGCCACCGCTAGCCCTCGACGACGCCGGCGACGAAGCGCTTTGCTGCCGCAACCTCTCCGGCGCTGTCTTCACACCGACCGCGGACATCGTCCTCTCCGCCGTCGCCGTAGGTGTCCTCCGTCGCCAAGTTAGGGCACGGAAGATCGAACTGCTCAGCCTCATCTTCCACTTCGTCTAGCAGTTCTTAGTGTGGTAAATAAAACTTCCTTTTTACAGCACCGTTGATCCTATGGATTTGTCACTTTCTACCACAAGCAGTTTCTATTCACGGAAGTTAGATCTCTCTCATACTGCATCTCATAACATGCCTAGTATATTCACTTATGCTTCACAAAGTAGTTAGATTCCTCACTTGTACTGATCTGTGGATTCGTACAAATCTGGAACCAACTCCTTATCTATGAGTGAATGTCTTCGCACGATGAGGTCAATGTCTTCTAAACTGATTTATCTTCAAAATCTTCTGAGAATGCATATGACCTCTTCCCCTTCCCTCGCACCTTAATGCTGTCACAGGTACATGTCTGTGGGAGAATCCTTTGGTTCTCATAGTTTGCATTCATTTGCAGAATTCTTACAGCACCACATTAATTCTCCCGAAGCCAGTTCCTGTTGGTCCAGCAAGCGAAAACCTTTGAAGCCTTTGAACGTGTTGAAGCCTTTCAAGTTAAAGTTTATGGCTTCAGAGAAAGCAGCAAGGAAGGGTGGCAGAAAGTGTCATGGAGAAACATCCAGAGATCTGCCAGATGAACTCTCAGAACTGTACAAGACAAATACTGAAGAGGATTACAATCAGCGCAAGACCCGAATCCAATGGATTCGAAGATATTGGGAAGAATAATGGTTCAAATACCGATTTGTAACCCAGGAATATGCTGATAAAAATGCCATCAAGAGACCGTGGGGAGACATCCTATACAAGAATCTTCTACCCAGGTCCAGAGATGAAGCCATTGAACAAGGCTTCTATCCCTGCATGGTCCGTGGGCCATAGCCTGCTGATGCACACCCATCGTCACTACTATGGTGTTGTGACGACAATCTGTTCAAGCGCAACTTCCAGTTTGCCCAGAACTCAGCGAAGCAGAACAAGAAGACTTTGGGGTTAGACTTCAACCCTGGTCCCTCGGCACCAAGGGCAGATGGCACACGAGATGCAGAACCCAATGTCATTGGTCCTTTCTACAACCTTGAAGGCCTCATCACCCGCATCTTAGTTCAAGGGACTGCAGTGAATGAGCCTGCAGCTAACGCTGAATCAGAAGAAGCTCCTACAGCGCCGAAGACAAAGAAGATGAAGAAGCCACTGGCAACTGCACCTCCTGAAGACAGTGTGCAGTCCAAAGACTTATCTCGCATCTCCAAGCCCCAGAAAGTCAAGATGCCTCTGCCTCACACCGGACAAGAGCTAACTGCTGCTGCCATTCTGCGCAATGACGACATTGATCTGTCAAGTGATGAAGATCTAGTAGATGACGCTCTTGAGCAACTCATCAAGAGCAAAGAAGAAGCAGAAATCTTCAATGATCTGCCTCTCTTTGATGTGACCATCATCCACAACTTCATTGAAGAGTGGTTTGACACGCCAAACATCAGCTTTGAAGATCTGCAGCTACCAATTGGCCTCAGTGTCGCCTTCCAAGGCGCCATTGCTTCAGAACTCGCTATTGCCCAGCGCATTGTTGAACTGAAGCAAAAGATTGACTATGAAAAGGCTCAGTTCAAGAAGCATATTGCCAAGCTCAGTGTGCAGGAAGTGAAGAACTTCAAGAGTATGATGCACGAGCTCAAGCAAGCCTTTGTAAAGAAACATGCAGAAGCTCAGGGTTCGCGTGAGCGCATGAAGACTTTGGCTGACAGATGTGTGCAAGCCTACAATGAGGCTGAGAAGCGCAAGGCCCTTGGGCGTCCTGGCATCGACCCCAGGATGGCCGCAAAGAAGAAGAAGAAGCCTGCTACGGCTGAACCGGACGCACCACGGCAGGAAGCAGTTCTGATTGTCTTCCCAACTAGACTGGCTGGCTCGAAGCCAAAAAGCCGGTCAACCGCTTCAGAGCTCAAGAAGACAAGGACTGTTGAGGCTGAAGCCAGGAAGAGGAAATATTCTGAAGCCTCTCCAACTGCCCCCTCCAAGAAGAAGAGGAAGACCAAGAAAGATCGGGCTGCTCCCACAGAGCCCTTGATAGTTGAACCCATTTCTATGGTCTATCCTGAAGCTAAACGCCAACTGACTATCCATGAGCCTACTTCCACGGAGGCTCATGAAGCTGAAGACTTTCCAGCAGCTGATCCCATCACTGCTGAAGACATTGGTCAACATGACAATGTAGAAGATGGTGCAGTCCTTCCTCAGAACAGCGAACTCATCAGCATTGGTCGTCCACTGACGCCAATTGCACATGATGCTTCATGGGCAGATCGCCCACAAGAGGAAGAAGACTATGAGGCCCAACCCACTCCAACTCCACAGGCGTCGCCCGCGTTGCGCAGGCTTCGCAAAGGTCCAAGGCCTCAAGTCTCTGCTGAAGACAATCCGGCTGCATCAGCCGCGGAAGATGAAGTCCCACAAGTTGCCACTCCCCTGTCCCACCAAGAAGCAGTTCTCAAGGAGAACGTGCTTGTGACCGACCTTCCAGCTCGTCAAGTGGAGGATGAAAATCTTGCGGCTGCCACAACCACCAATGAAGCTAATGTGGAGCCCTCCCCAACGGAAGAAGAAGACAGCGAAGCCACTGACCCCGTCACTTCTGTTCCTGAGTCTGCTGCCGGTCCCTAGTTCGACTATCATGTTGAGCACAGGCCTCAGGTACAGAAGCCAATCCCAAGATTGCCAAGGTTCCCAGGTCCTGCATCAGCACCTGGCTCCTTCAATATCAATGGCTTCACGGCAGACAACACATTCTTCGATAGCTCTAGGAACCCCTACTCAAGGGAAAGGATATCATCATATCGGTTCTGGAGCTATCCTCAGCGAAGCTATTACTCATGCATTCTTTACAACCAAGGTCGCATCTTCCCACACAAGCGCCTTGACATTGAAGCCATAGCTGGTCTGCCTTGTCTGGAAGAAGCTTTGGATTGCTTCAAGGAAGTTGGACTGCTGCCGTTCGTTACTGACCAAGAGCATTGGAATGAAGAGCTGCTGCTCCAATTCTATGCCACACTTCACATCCGCGGGTACAGCAGAGATCCGAAGACTTGGGTCCTAGAGTGGATGACCGGAGATGTTCATCACGAAGCCAATGCATTTGACATCATTGAGCTCACTGGTTTGCCCACTCCTGGCGATCTCTACGAGCATGGCTGTCAGCTACATAGTGAAGCTATTGAGAGCATCTTTATGAAGGAAATATGCCCTAGAGGCAATAATAAAGTTATTATTTATTTCCTTATATCATGATAAATGTTTATTATTCATGCTAGAATTGTATTAACCGGAAACATAATACATGTGTGAATACATAGACAAACAGAGTGTCACTAGTATGCCTCTACTTAACTAGCTCGTTAATCAAAGATGGTTATGTTTCCTAACCATGAACAAGGAGTTGTTATTTGATTAACGAGATCACATTAGGTGAATGATGTGATTGACATGACCCATTGCATTAGCTTAGCACCCGATCGTTTAGTATGTTGCTATTGCTTTCTTCATGACTTATACATGTTCCTGTGACTATGAGATTATGCAACTCCCGTTTGCCGGAGGAACACTTTGTGTGCTACCAAACGTCACAACGTAAATGGGTGATTATAAAGGTGCTCTACAGGTGTCTCCAAAGGTACATGTTGGGTTGGCGTATTTCAAGATTAGGATTTGTCACTCCGATTGTTGGAGAGGTATCTCTGGGCCCTCTCGGTAATGCACATCACTTAAGCTTTGCAAGAAATGCAACTAATGAGTTAGTTGCGAGATGATGTATTACGGAACGAGTAAAGAGACTTACCGATAACGAGATTGAACTAGGTATTGAGATACCGACGATCGAATCTCGGGCAAGTAACATACCGATGACAAAGGGAACAACGTATGTTGTTGTGCGGTCTGACCGATAAAGATCTTCGTAGAATATGTAGGAGCCAATATGAGCATCCAGGTTCCGCTATTGGTTATTGACCGGAGACGTGTCTCGGTCATGTCTACATTGTTCTCGAACCCGTAGGGTCCGCACGCTTAAGGTTTCGATGACAGTTATATTATGAGTTTATGAGTTTTGATGTACCGAAGTTAGTTTGGAGTCCCGGATGTGATCACGGACATGACGAGGAGTCTCAAAATGGTCGAGACATAAAGATTGATATATTGGACGGCTATATTCGGACACCGGAAGTGTTCCGGGTGATATTGGAGAAAACCGGAGAGCCGGAGGATTACCGGAACCCCCCGGGAGAAGTAATGGGCCATATGGGCCTTAGTGGAGAGAAAGAGGGGCTTCCAGAGGTGTGCCGCGTGCCTCCTCCCCCCCTGGTCTGAATTGGACTAGGAGAGGGGGGGCGGCGCCCCCCTTTCCCTCTCCCTCCCCACTTCTTTCCCCCTCCTAGTAGGAGTCCTACTCCTACTAGGAGGAGGACTCCTCCTGGCGCGCCTATAGGGGCCGGCCGGCCTCCTCCCCTTGCTCCTTTATATACGGGGGCAGGGGGCACCCCTAGACACACAAGTTGATCTTCGTGATCGTTCCTTAGCCGTGTGCGGTGCCCCCCTCCACCATATTCCACCTCGGTCATATTGTAGCGGTGCTTAGGCAAAGCCCTACGACGGTAGAACATCAAGATCGTCACCACGCCGTCGTGCTGACGGAACTCCTCCCCGACGCTTTGTTGGATCGGAGCCCGGGGATCGTCATCGAGATGAACGTGTGCTAGAACTCGGAGGTGCCGTAGTTTCGGTGCTTGATCGGTCGGGCCGTGGAGACGTACGACTACATCAACCAAACGCTTCCGTTGTCGATCTACAAGGGTACGTAGATCACACTCTCCCCTCTTGTTGCTATGCATCACCAAGATCTTGCGTGTGCGTAGGAAATTTTTTGAAATTACTATGTTCCCCAACACTTTAAGAGGCCGGAACCTGATATGAGTCAGATGCTCAGCATGATGAAGCCCTTGCCCCAAGATGCTGCTTATCCAAACAGATCAGGCGAACTCTCTGGCCCATCAAAGGGCACTCTCCAAATGCCAAGCTTGAGGGTGCAATGAAGACTTTGGTCTTCTATATTCTTCATGGAAAATGCTTCAATGCACAGGACTTATTCATCCGCCAACTTGCTGCATCAGGCTCTGATCTGTTTGGCTTAAAGTTCTACGCCCCATGGGTAATGCGGCTAATTAAACTTCACTCCGGTATCTCATATCAGCCATCTGCTCGCAATCATAGGATTTTTCTGCCTGACGTGGATATCTCTACTGAAGCCATCTATCCTGAGCCTGCAAAGGAACCTCTAAGTCTTCAGAATGCAGAGCATCAGAGTTTCTCACAGAACATTGAAGGAGTTGAAGCAGTCACTCGGGTGTATCCTTTGGCTGGCACTACACGTGCACCACACCCTGCGTCTACTGAAGCCACTGATAGTACAACTGCTCCAAGACCCAAGAAGCGCACTTGTGTTCTCAAAGACCGAGAGCTTCTTGTGGCTCTTCATCAGAAACAGGATAGGCTTCATGACTGGCTGAAGCGTTAGATGAAAAGCCTCTTGGTGGAGGTTAATCGCATTCGCAATCTTGCCACCAAGAATGCTTTCGTTGCCCATGAAATCTGTCGCCGCACATGGAAAGGGCTAACGATGATGTGTTCTTAAGATGATCTCCAAGAGGATGGCTTCACTGAGCGATTCAAGTTTGACTCCACACCTCCTCGAAGAGCTGTGCTGCTAGGAACTCCATCCCTTGAAGACTCTGAGTTCTCTTCATCTGCTGCAACAGTGACTGCCCGAGTTATCGAGGATGAAGATGATGCTACTTCACCACCACCTCCTTCAGCACGCATCAACTCTGCTCCAAGCTCTTCAGTACCGCCAAACACCACCAACGACCCTGCTACTTCACCTACTCCGCATGGGAACGAGTAGATGCTCTATGTCTTCAAACCTTTTTGGTCCTTACTGACAAAAGGGGGAGAAGCATATGAGGTTGATAGTCTTCAAGCAGGTCCATATGGGCGGGTGCTTTATATTTTGCTTCGTGCTTACAACTCTCGTTTTGCTACATTTGGTTCTTTGAGTTGTAACACTTAAACTCGATGGTCGTCTGCTACTTATCTGCCACTTTGTTTTGCGATGATAAATTCCGCATGTGCGATGATAAATTCCGCACTTAGATCATTCTGCAGACGTCCATTTTCCATTATGCATTGTCATTATCTTCATATACTTTCACATGCATAGTTGATTGTCATCATAAGTTGAAGTGGATCTCCACAAGTACAACCTGCCATGTGCATTTGCATTCCAAAAGCAAATTACTTATATGCACATCTTCAGGGGGAGCCCTTGCAACTTATGAAGACAATTCCTTATCCTTTACAATTTCACAGATTATATTCCCCATTGAAAACTTCAACTAGTTTGTCATCAATCACCAAAAAGGGGGAGATTGTAAGTGCATCTAGTGCCACCCCTAGTTGGTTTTGGAGTATTGACGACAAAC
Source organism: Triticum urartu (assembly GCF_003073215.2). Taxonomy (NCBI): domain Eukaryota; kingdom Viridiplantae; phylum Streptophyta; class Magnoliopsida; order Poales; family Poaceae; genus Triticum; species Triticum urartu. The sequence goes on along the minus strand of NC_053022.1, from coordinate 498,510,053 downwards.
CTAGTTGAGGGACTAATGTGTTTATGAAAATTGCAGGATAACACAGGTAGAAGTCCCTCATTGATTCGGTTTTCCTACCAGAGATGACCCCTAAAAATGTATGAAGACACTGAAGTCAAAGGTGGTATATGAAGATATTCACATTGAAGACTATGACAAGAGAAGACACCACATGAAGCCTATGGAGCTCGAAGACTTAGATCTTTCGTAGTTCTTTTTCTTTTGTGTTGAGTCATAGGAACCACCGTACTGTTAAGTGGGGTCCAAGAGAACCAGTCAGAATGACTGAAGTGATGCCTAACCAAAAACCTATGTCTTCGAGTGAAGACTATGAGAGCGAATCTTGTCCAGAGTCGGACAAGTCAGCTTTGCTTGTAGCCCAAGTAAAGTTGCCGTGTGAGTTTGAAATCTGACCATTGGAACACGTGTCAGTTCCTTAGTGACCCAGGGTCATTTCGGACAAATCAGGTCGGGTTGCCAAGTGGCTATAAATAGCCCACCCCCTACAACCATAAACGGTTGGCTGCTCAGATTCAGAGTACGGCTTTTGTCGTTTGAGAGCAACCCACCTCGAAGCCTTTGAGAGAATTCCTTGCGAGGATAAAAGCCCTAACCACCCAGAGCCAAAGAGAATTAGGCATCACTTAAGTCTTCTTGTCTGTGTGATCTGAAGACTTATTACACTTGAGGACTGTGCATCCTCCAGCCGGTTAGGCGTCGCGTTCTGAGCATCCAAGAGACATTGTGGATTGCCGTGGTGAACGAAGTCTGTGAAGGTTTGGGAGTCTACCTTGAAGACTTACCAGAGTGATTGGGCGAGGTCTGTGTGACCTTAGCTCAAGGGGAATACGGTGAGGACTGGGTGTCCTGAGGCTGCGTGTTCAGGACTGGGTGTCCGGGACTGTGTGTCCTAAGGTTTAAATACCTAGCCGCCCCAACCAGACGTACAGTTGTCACAGCAACTGGAACTGGTCCAGCAAATCATTGTCTTCAACGAGTCACTGGTTTCATCTTCCCTTCCCTTTACTTACTGTTGCTCCTTGTGAAGTCATTGTATGTTTGCACTATCTTTTGTCTTCACTGAGTGACTGCATGTTCTGTATGGCTTCATAATATCTTCCTACCTGATCCTTCCTACATTGTTGCTATTAAGTCATTGTGCTTTCACTTTATTGAATACTCGACTATGGCATGCCTAGTGTAGTCTACCTTCTGATGCATGGTAATAGGTCTATTTCTATCATTTGTCTTCATAACTTCCACATTTTGAAGACTTTCATAAAAATCGCCTATTCACCCCCCCCCCTCTAGTCGATATAATGCACTTTCAGATTCGGACAGACTTAAGCATCGCTTCGAGTGAGAAAATCTCATCGTAGTCAACACCTTAAACTTGTCAAAAACCTTTTGCGACAATTCGAGCTTTGTAGATAGTAACACTACTACCAGTGTCCGTCTTCCTCTTGAAAATCCATTTATTCTTAATGGCTCACCGATCAACGGGCAAGTCAATCAAAGTCCATACTTTGTTCTAATACATGGATCTCATCTTAGATTTCATGGCTTCAAGCCATTTCGCGGAATCTGGTCTCATCATCACTTCCTCATAGTTCGTAGGTTCGTCATGGTCAAGTAATATGACCTCCAGAACAGGATTACCGTACCACTCTGGTGCGGAACGTATTCTGGTTGACCTACGAGGTTCGGTAGTAACTTGATCTGAAGTTTCATGATCATCATCATTAACTTCCTCACTAATTGGTGTAGGAATCACTAGAACTGATTTTTGTGATGAACTACTTTCCAATTCGGGATAAGGTGCAATTACATCATCAAGTTTTACATTCCTCCCAATCACTTCTTTCGAGAGAAACTTCTTCTCTAGAAAGGATCCATTCTTAGCAACAAATATCTTGCCTTCGGATCTGTGATAGAAGGTGTACCCAACAGTTTCCTCTGGGTATCCTATGAAGACGCATTTCTCCGATTTGGCTTTGAGCTTATCAGGTTGAAACTTTTTCACATAAGCATCATAACCCCAAACTTTAAGACACGACAGCTTAGGTTTCTTGCTAAACCACAGTTCATATGGTGTCGTCTCAATAGATTTTGATGGTGCCCTATTTAACGTGAATGCAGCTGTCTCTAATGCATAACCCCAAAACGATAGTGATAAATCGGTAAGAGACATCATAGATTGCACCATATCTAATAAAGTACGGTTATGATGTTCCGACACACCATTACTCTATGGTGTTCCAGGTGGCGTGAGTTGAGAAACTATTCTGCATTGTTTCAAATGAAGACCAAACTCGTAACTCAAATATTCTCCTCCACGATCAGATTGTAGAAACTTCATTTTCTTGTTACGATGATTTTCCACTTCACTCTGAAATTCTTTGAACTTTTCAAATGTTTCAGACTTATGTTTCGTCAAGTAGATATACCCATATCTGCTCAAATCATCTGTGAAGATCAGAAAATAACGATACCCGCCGCGAGCCTCAACACTCATTGAATTGCATACATTAGTATGTATTATTTCCAATAAGTCAGTTGCTTGCTCCATTGTTCCGGAGAACGGAGTTGTAGTCATCTTGCCCACGAGGCATGGTTCGCAAGCATCAAATGATTCATAATAAGGTGATTCCAAAAGCCCATCAGCATGGAGTTTCTTCATGCGCTTTACACCAATATGACCTAAACGGTAGTGCCACATATAAGTTGCACTATCATTATTAACTTTGCATCTTTTGGCTTCAATATTATGAATATGTGTATTTCTACGATCGAGATTCAATAAACCATTCACCTTGGGCGTATGACCTCAGAAGGTTTTATTCATGCAGAATAACAATTATCCTTGACTTAAATGAATAACCATATTGCAATAGACATGATCCAATCATATTATGCTTTACGCAAACACCAAATAACATTTATTTTAGGTTCAACACTAATCCCGAAGGTAAAGGGAGTGTGTGATGGTGATCTTATCAACCTTGGAATCACTTCCAACTCACATCATCACCTCGCCCTTAACTAGTATCTGTTTATTTTGCAACTCCCGTTTCGAGTTACTACTCTTAGTAACTGAACCAGTATCAAATACCGAGGTGTTGTTATAAACACTAGTAAAGTACACATCAATAACATGTATATCAAATATATACTTTTGTTCACTTTGCTATCCTTCTTATCCGCCAAGTATCTAGGGCAGTTCCACTTCCAGTGACCATTTCCTTTGCACTAGAAGCACTCAGTTCCAGGCTTGGGTCTAGCTTTGAGCTTCTTCATGGGAGTGGTAACTTGCTCGCCTTTCTTCTTTGAAGTTCCCATTTCTTTCCCTTTGCCCTTTTCTTGAAACTAGTGGTCTTGTTAACCATCAACACTTGATGCTATTTCTTGATTTCTACCTTCACCGATTTCAGCATCGCAAAGAGGTTGGGAATTACTTTCGTCATCCCTTGCATATTATAGTTCATCACTAAGTTCTAATAACTTGGTGATAGTGACTAGAGAACTTTATCAATTACTATCTTATCCGGAAGATTAACTCCCACTTGATTCAAGCAATTGTAGTACTGAGACAATCTGAGAACATGCTCACTGGTTGAGCTATTCTCCTCCACCTTGTAGGCAAAGTACTATCAGAGGTCTCATACCTCTCGACACGGGCATGAGTATGAAATACCAATTTCAACTCTTAGAACATCTTATATGTTCCGTGGCATTCAAAATGTTTTTGAAGTCCCGGTTCTAAGCCGTAAAGCATGTGCACTAAACTATTAAGTAGTCATCATGCTGAGCTTTGTCAAAAGTTCAAAACGTGTGCATCTGCTCCTGCAATAGGTCTGTCACCTAGCGGCGCATCAAGGACATAATTCTTCTGTGCAGCAATGAGGATAATTCTGATCATAGACCCAGTCCGCATCATTGCTACTATCATCTTTCAACTTATTTTTCTCTAGGAACATATCAAAAAATAAACGGGGAGCTACATCACAAGCTATTGATCTACAACATAGATATGCAAATACTATCAGTACTAAGTTCATGATAAATTAAAGTTTAATTAATCATATTACTTAAGAACTCCCACTTATATAGACATCCCTCTAGTCATCTAAATGATCACGTGATCCAATCAACTAAACCATGTCCGATCATCACGTGAGATGGAGTAGTTTTCAATGGTGAACATCACTATGTTGATCATATCTACTATATGATTCACGCTCGACCTTTCAGTCTCTAGAGTTCCGAGGCCATATCTGCATATGCTAGGCTCGTCAAGTTTAACCCGAGTATTCCACGTGTGCAAAACTGGCTTGCACCTGTTGTATGTGAACGTAGAGCTTGTTGGGGATCGTAGCAGAAATTTAAAATTTTCTACGCATCACCAAGATCAATCTATGGAGTAATCTAGCAACAAGGGGAAGGGGAGTGCATCTACATACCCTTGTAGATCGCTAAGCGGAAGCGTTACTAGAACGCGGATGAGGTAGTCGTACTCGTAGTGATTCAGATCGCGGTCGATTCCGATCTAAGCGCCGAACAACGGCGCCTCCGCGTTCAACACACGTGCAGCCCGGTGACGTCTCCCATGCCTTAATCCAGCAAGGAGAGAGGGAGAGGTTGGGGAAGACTCCGTCCAGCAGCAGCATGACGGCGTGGTGGTGGTGGTGGAGGAGCGCGGTACTCCAGTAGGGCTTTGCCAAGTACTACGAGAGACGAGGAGAGAGAGAGGTAGGGCTGCGCCTTGGGAGAGAGAGACTCGTGTGTTGTGCAGCCCCAAAACCTCCACTATATATAGGGGCAAGGGCAATGTGAGGCGCCCTAGGGTTTCCCCTAGGGGGGCGGCGGCCAGGGCAGATGGGATCTCCCCCTTGGGTGACTTGGCCCCCAAGCCAGGAGGTGGGAACCCTAGATGGGGTGCCCCAAACCCCCTGGTCATGTGGGAATAGGTGAGGGGGGCGCACAGCCACTTAGTGGGCTGGTTTGCCCCCTTCCCTTGGCCCATGAAGCCCCCCAACACTTGTCGGGGCTCCCGAAACACCTTTCGGTCATGCTGGTCATCACCCGGTACCTTCGGAACACTTCTGGACTCCAAAACCCTTCATCCAATATATAAATCTTCACCTCCGGACCATTCTGGAACTCCTCGTGACGTCCGGAATCTCATCCGGGACTCCGAACAACATTCGGTAACCACGTACATACTTTCCCTATAACCCTAGCGTCATCGAACCTTAAGTGTGTAGACCCTACGGGCTCGGGAATAATGCAGACATGACAGACACATCTCTCTGGTCAATAACCAACAACGGGATCTGGATACCCATGTTGGCTCCCACATGTTCCACAATGATCTCATCGGATGAACCACGATGTCAAGGACTCAGTCAATCCCGTATAAAATTCCCTTTGTCTACCGGTATAGTACTTTCCCGAGATTCGATCGCCGGTATCCCGATACCTTGTTCAATCTCGTTACCGGCAAGTCTCTTTACTCGTTCCTTAACACATCATCCCGTGATCAACTCCTTGGTCACATTGTGCACATTATGATGATGTCCTACCGAGTGGGCCCAGAGATACCTCTCCGTTTACACGGAGTGACAAATCCCAGTCTTGATTCGTGCCAACCCAACAGACACTTTCGGAGATACCCGTAGTGCACCTTTATAGCCACCCAGTTACGTTGTGGCGTTTGGTACACCCAAAGCATTCCTACGGTATCCGGGAGTTGCACAATCTCATGGTCTAAGGAAATGATACTTGACATTAGAAAAGCTTTAGCAAACGAACTATACGATCTTGTGCTAGGCTTAGGATTGGGTCTTGTCCATCACATCATTCTCCTAATGATGTGATCCCGTTATCAATGACATCCAATGTCCATGGTCAGGAAACCATGACCATCTATTGATCAACGAGCTAGACAACTAGAGGCTTACTAGGGACATGTTTTGGTCTATGTATTCACATATGTATTACAGTTTCTGGTTAATAAAATTATAGCATGAACAATAGACAATTATCATGATCAAGGAAATACAATAATAACCATTTTATTATGGCCTCTAGGGCATATTTCCAACAGAGCTTATCACACCCGATCATCACGTGGTGCCTCAGCACGACGAACTGTCGCAACGGTGCATACTCAGGGATAACACTTATACCTTGAAATTTAGTGAGAGATCATCTTATAATGCTACCGCCGAACTAAGCAAAATAAGATACATAAAGGATAAACGTCACATGCAATCAAAATATGTGACATGATATGGCCATCATCATCTTGTGCCTTTGATCTCCATCTCCAAAACACCGTCATGATCTCTATCGTCATAGACATGACACCATGATCTCCATCATATTGATCTCTATCAACGTGTCATCACATGGTTGTCTCACCAACTATTGCTTTTGCAACTATTGCTATCGAATAGCGATAAAGTAGAGCAATTATATGGCGCTTGTATCTTATGCAATAAAGAGACAACCATAAGGCTCCTGCCAGTTGCCGATAACTTTAACAAAACATGATCATCTCATACAACAATTTATATCTCATCATGTCTTGACCATATCACATCACAACATGGCCTGCAAAAACAAGTTAGGCGTCCTCTACTTTGTTGTTGCAAGTTTTATGTGGCTGCTACGGGCTGAGCAAGAACCGTTCTTACCTACGCATCAAAAACCACAATGTGGTATAGTGATTGCTTTTTGATCTTCTGAAAGAACCCTGTTCATTGAATCCGATTCAACTAAAGCTGGAGAAACAGACACCCACTAGCCACCTGTGTGCGAAGCACGTCGGTAGAACCAGTCCCGCGTAAGCGTACGCGTAATGTCGGTTTGGGCCGCTTCATCCAACAATGTCGCTGAATCAAGAATCAACTAGTGACGGCAAGCAATATGTATATACCCACGCCGACAACTCCTTTGTGTTCTACTCGTGCATATAACATCTACGCATAAACCTGGCTCGGATGCCACTGTTGGGGAACGCAGTAATTTCAAAAAATTCCCTACGCACACGCAAGATCATGGTGATGCATAGCAATGAGAGAGGAGATTATCATCTACGTACCCTTGTAGACCGTAAGCAGAAGCGTATGACAACACGGTTGATGTAGTCGTACGTCTTCACGATCGACCGATCTAGCACTGAAGGTACGACACCTCCGCGATCTGCACACGTTTGGCTCGGTGACGCCCCGTGAACTCACGAACCAGTAGAGCTTCGAGGGAGAGCTTCGTCAGCACGACGGCGTGATGACGGTGATGATGTTGCTACCGGAACAGGGCTTCGCCTAAGCACCGCTACGATATTACCGAGGTGGATTATGGTGGAGGGGGGACCGCACACGGCTAAAGATCAATGATCAACTTGTGTGTCTATGGGGTGCCCCCCTCCCCCGTATATAAAGGAGTGGAGGAGGGGGAGGGCCGGCTGCCGGTGTCAAAACCGGCAGATCTCGGGTAGGGGGTCCCGAACTGTGTGTCTAGGACGGATGGTAACAGGAGGCAAGGGACACGAAGTTTTACCCAGGTTCGGGCCCTCTCGATGGAGGTAAAACCCTACGTCCTGCTTGATTAATATTGATGATATGGGTAGTACAAGAGTAGATCTACCACGAGATCGGAGAGGCTAAACCCTAGAAGCTAGCCTATGGTATGATTGTTGTTGTGTATGTTGTCCTACGGACTAAAACCCTCCGGTTTATATAGACATCGAAGAGGGTTAGGGTTACACAAAGTCGGTTACAATGGTAGGAGATCTGCATATCCGTATCGCCAAGCTTGCCTTCCACGCCAAGGAAAGTCCCTTCCGGACACGGGACGAAGTCTTCAATCTTGTACCTTCATAGTCCATGAGTCCGGCTGGAGATATAGTCCGGCTATCCGAACACCCCCTAATCCAGGACTCCCTCACCGGCCCTCCTATGGCGCGCCCCATGGGGAGTCCTACTCCCACCGAGAGTAGGATTCCCCCCTTTCCATGTAGTAGGAGTACGAGAAGGAAGGAGGAAAGAGGGAGAAGGAAAGGGGGGCGCCCCCCCCTTCCTAGTCCAATTCGGACTAGAGGGGAGGGGGGCGGCCTGCCCTGGCAGCCCCTCCTCTCTTTCCACTAAGGCCCATTAAACTTCCCGGGGGGTTCCGGTAACCCCCCCCCCCCCCCCGGTACTTTGGTATATGCCCGAACTTCACTTGGAACCCTTCCGATGTCCAAACATAGTCGTCCAATATATCAATCTTTATGTCTTGACCATTTCGAGACTCCTCGTCATGTCCTCGATCTCCTCCGGGACTCCAAACTACCTTCGGTACATCAAAACACATAAACTCATAATACCGATCATCGCCGAACATTAAGCGTGCGGACCCTACGGGTTCGAGAACTATGTAGACATGACCGAGACATGTCTCCGGTCAATAACCAATAGCGGAACCTGGATGCTCATATTGGTTCCTACATATTCTACGAAGATCTTTATCGGTCAAACCGCATAACAATATACGTTGTTCCCTTTGTCATTGGTATGTTACTTGCCCGAGATTCGATCGTCGGTATCCTCATACCTAGTTCAATCTTGTTACCGGCAAGTCTCTTTACTCGTTTTGTAATGCATCATCCCGCAACTAACTCATTAGTCACAATGATTGCAAGGCTTAGAGTGATGTGCATTACTGAGAGGGCCCAGAGATACATCTCTGATACACGGAGTGACAAATCCTAATCTCGATCTATGCCAACTCAGCAAACACCATCTGAGACACCTGTAGAGCATCTTTATAATCACCTAGTTACGTTGTGACGTTTGATAGCACACAAGGTGTTCCTCCGGTATTCGGGAGTTGCATAATCTCATAGTCACAGGAACATGTATAAGTTATGAAGAAAGGAGTAGCAATAAAACTGAACGATCATTATGCTAAGCTAACGGATGGGTCTTGTCCATCACATCATTCTCTAATGATGTGATCCCGTTCATCAAATGACAACATATGTCCATGGCTAGGAAACTTAACCATCTTTGATTAACGAGCTAGTGAAGTAGAGGCATACTAGGGACACTCTGCTTGTCTATGTATTCACACATGTACTAAGTTTCCGGTTAATACAATTCTAGCATGAATAATAAACATTTATCAAGATATAAGGAAATATAAATAACAACTTTATTATTGCCTCTAGGGCATATTTCCTTCATTCACTTCGTCGCTAACACTTCCAGTGAGGTTGTCAATCTCACAAGCTTTGCTAGTTACAAGTATCAATGTATCTTGTGGTTGGAATTGATTTTTTAGACAATGAAAGTAAGTGGTCAGAATATAAAAGAACATAAAATAGAGTATTTGAGGTTATTACTATGGGGAATAAAGGGACGGGATACTTAACTTCACTAGTGGCAACTCATGGTAAGTATATAAATATATCAAGTGTGCGAGTGCGACGGTAATACCAGTTACTTTGTATTATACTCATAGTATTCGATATGTGTGTTCTATAGGCGAATCACCCTTGTTGGAAATATGAGCAATTTACCAAATGATTTTATTAATAGAAATATTAGATAAAGCATGACTAATATAACAGGGATAAAACTATTGGGAACGCAGTAATTTCAAAAAAAATCCTACGCACACGCAAGATCCATCTAGGTGATGCATAGCAATGAGAAGGGAGAGTGTTGTCTACATACCCTCGTAGACCGTAAGCGGAAGCGTTATGACAACGTTGTTGATGTAGTCGTATCTTCACGATCCTAGCACCGAAGGTACGGCACCTCCGCGATCTGCACACATTCAGCTCGGTGACATCCCACGAACTCTAGATCCAGCTGAGTGTCGAGGGTGAGTTTCGTTAGCACGACGGCGTGACGATGGTGATGATGAAGTTACCGACGCAGGGCTTCACCTAAGCTCTACAACGATATGACCGAGGTGGAAATCTGTGGAGGGGGGCACCACACACGGCTAAACAATCAACTTGTGTGTCTATGGGGTGCCCCCTCCCTCGTATATAAAGGAGTGGAGGAGGGGGAGGGCCAGCCCCTCTATGGCGCGCCCAAGGGGAGTCCTACTCCTACCGGGGGTAGGATTCCGCCCCCCTTCCCTAGTTGGATTAGGAGAGGAAGGAATGGGGAGAGAGGGGGAAGGAAAGGGGGGTCGGCCCCCCACCCAATTCGGACTAGGCTTGGGGGGCGCCCCCTCCTACGCTCCCTTCTCCTAACTCCCACTATGGCCCAATAAGGCCCATATACTTCTCGGGGGGTTCCGATAACCTCCCAGTACTCCAGTATATGCCTGAACTCACCCGGAACCATTCCTATGTCCAAACATAGGGTTCCAATACATCGATATTTATGTCTCGACCATTCCGAGACTCCTCGTCATGTCCGTGATCTCATCCTGGACTCCGGACAACCTTCGGTACATCAAAACACATAAACTCATAATATCGATCGTCATCGAACGTTAAGCATGCGGACCCTATGGGTTCGAGAACTATGTAGACATGACCGAGACTCATCTCCGGTCAATAACCAATAGCGGAACCTGGATGCTCATATTGGTTCCTACATATTCTACAAAGATCTTTATCGGTCAAACCGTATAACAACATACGTTGTTCCCTTTGTCATCGATATGTTACTTGCCCGAGATTCGATCGTCGGTATCTCAATACCTAGTTTAATCTCGTTACTGGAAAGTCCCTTTACTCATTCCGTAATGCTACATCCCGTAACTAACCCATTAGTTTCATTGCTTGCAAGGCTTATAGTGATGTGCATTACCGAGAGGGCCCAGAGATACCTCTCCGATACACGGAGTGACAAATCCTAACCTCAATATATGCCAACTCAACAAACACCATCGGAGACACCTATAGGCTTACGTTTTGACGTTTGATAGCACACTAAGTGTTCCTCCGGTATTCGGGAGTTGCATAATCTCATAGTCATAGGAACATGTATAAGTTATGGAGAAAGCAATAGGAGTAAACTAAACGATCATCGTGCTAAGCTAACAGATGGGTCAAGTCAATCACATCATTCTTTAATGATGTGATCCCGTTCATCAGATGAAAACTCCTTGTTCATGGTTAGGAAACATAACCATCTTTGATTAACGAGCTAGTCAACTAGAGGCATACTAGTGACACTCTGTTTGTCTATGTATTCACACATGTACTAAGTTTCCGGTTAATACAATTCTAGCATGAATAATAAACATTTATCATGATATAAGGAAATATAAATAGCAACTTTATTATTGCCTCTAGGGCGTATTTCCTTCAAAAATAGTCATGCGATCTGACAGAGAGAAGGTAAATAACTTTTGCACATATGAACTGTAAGCAAGCTTCTTATCTAGAGCAGAAAGTACGCCAAGTTTCATATATGAAGTAGAACCTAACATGTCTAGGGCAATCACCAGAACAAGGAGTTGTGGCAAGACCTCAAACAGAAAGGACAAGAACACGTACGAGACAACAGCAGCGGCGGCGGCACTGGACTTGGGGTCGGTGTCCTCGCCAGCCATGTCGTCGAGGAGGTTGTCGACGTCGGGGAAGAAGTCGTCATCGGGGAAGTAGTCATCGGAGTCCGGGGTGTCCGTGACGAAGAAGTCAATAGTCGCGCGGAGCGCTCCCCAAAAACCCTCCCGTACAGGACTCAAAGAGGTGCGGTTTCAGAGGCCTACTGTCCCGACTCGCAGTGCATGCCGCAAGCCGGGATGAGGAAGACAGTAGCAGCTCAGAGATTGGAACCGGTGGCGAGAGGAAGAAGAAGTTCTGTTGCATCTCTCTGAGAGGAGCGACCTCCCTTTTATAGGCGCAAGAGGAGGAGGTGAGAGGCTACGCCGGGAGCTAAAGGGAACGAGGGAGACGAAACGAAGGGTGCATCGGCTCCCGAGTGACCTTTCGTATACCCGTAGTGCGTGGCAAAAATTTAGACATCGGCTCGGCTCATTCCCGCAACCCGCGTCGCATCGGGACGAGGCGAGGCGAGGCGAGGCGTGGCGTGGCGTGGTATGGCGAGGCGGGCGGCGGAGGAGGAGCGCGTGTGGATGTCCCTCTTGTTCTCATGCTCATACAAGTGGGGAAAGAACCTCCCTTATACGGAGGTCCAACTCCCACTAAACTAGCAATGTGGGACTAAACTTTAGTAGTATCCCTTGCCTTGCATGAATGGCTAAGTGGGCCTCTAGGATTTATTTAGGAATTTATGAAATAGTTATTGGGCTGTCCCAAAATAGACTAAATTCTAGCAATCCTCCACCAGATCCCAGAGGCACACAGAAATTTGCCTTTGGTTCCAAAACACTATTTTATATACCGGTATTGCAGTAGAGACTGTTAAGTTGAACTTCCACCTAGAACTCTATGCTACACTAGTAAGCAACTTGAACAGTGGACTGGGCCTTGAACTGCAAGTTTTCTGCGAATATAGCTTCACATAAAGCCTTGACCGATACTAGGCTACTGTGGGTCTTCCTCGCGGGTGGAGCTTATGTGTCATACTCCGAGACCTTTCATGAGTTTACTAGAGAGAACCCTACTCTCATAGATTGCGACGTTTAACAATCAGACTCATATAGGTGCGTTCTTCAAAATATGTTCTGCAGGACAACATCTTTGCTTCAATGAGCCACTTAGAACACATTAAGACATATATCAACCTGCCATGCAGATTTAGGAGAGTATTGCATCTTCATGGAGTGGTATTGTTAATAGTAAGGATACTCTCCTCTCAGTTGACCAACATCTTGTCTTCCACATCTATTTCACGAGATCTCCGATCACATAGGCTAGGTTACCACTATGAACAACTCATATTGTGGGTCTCATACCCATCTCCCTCGATGCATTATCTATCACATTACGTGATAGACCCTTAGTAAAAGGATCTACCAGATTCTTAGACGTTTGGATATAATCCAATGCAATAACTCCGGAGTTTTTTCATTTTTCTGGTAGACTTTAACCTTCTCTGAACGTGTCTTGATGACTTCATGTTATCCTTTGAGCTGCTCACTTTCGTGATCATAGTTTGATTGTCATAGTTCATAAGGATGCCCGGTACAGGTTTCTCAACAACCGGCAAGTCATTCAAGAGCCGACGAAGCCAATCTGCTTCGACCGTAGCTGTATCTAGTGTTGTGAGTTCTGCTTCCATTGTTGACCTCGTTAAGATGGTCTACTTGCAAGACTTCCAAGAAACAGCGCCACCTCCATGAGTGAATACATATCCGCTCGTGGCCTTTATCTCATCAGCATCTGAGATCCAACTTGAGTCACTATACCCTTCAAGCACCTTTGGATGCCCAGTGTAGTGAATTCCATAATTCGCAGTGCCTTTCAAATAACGTAAAACTCTCTCTAGAGCTTTCCAATGCACATCTCCTGGTTTTGAGACAAACCGACTCAGTTTGCTAACAGCAAAAGATATGTCAGGTCTTGTAGCACTAGCTAAGTACATAAGCGAGCCAATAATCTGAGAATACTTCAATTGATCTCTAGCAATTCTTCGATTCTTTCGAAGCAGCACGCTAGCATCATATGGTGTTGGAGAGGGCTTGCAGTGACTATAGCCAAAGCGACTCAAGATCTTTTCCACATAGTGAGATTGAAGCAATGTAATCCCACCATCATCATCTCTCAACAACTTGATGTTCAGAATGACATCAGCCACTCCTAAATCCTTCATCTCAAAATAGCGAGATAGGAAATCCTTGACCTCCTTAATAACATTCAGATTTGTTCCAAAAATTAGTATGTCATCAACATACAAGCAAAGGATAACACCCTCACACCCACCATGGCGATAGTACACACATTTATCGGCTTCGTTCATAACAAATCTTGAAGTTGTTAAAGTTCTTTCAAACTTCTCATGCCACTGCTTGGGTGCCATACAAAGACCTCAGCAACTTGCACACTTTTCCTTCCTGGCCATCTACAACAAACCCATCTGGTTGTTCCATATAAATTTCCTCTTCCGACTCTCCATTTAGGAAAGTAGTCTTAACATCCATTTGATGAACGAGGAGACCATGTGAGGCAGCTAATGAAAGTAGTACGCGAATAGTGGTCAGTCGAGCCACAGCTGAGTAAGTATCAAAGAAGTCTTCACCTTCCTTTTGGGTATAACCCTTGGCCACGAGCCATGCCTTGTACTTCTCGATAGTACCATTAGGCCTAAGCTTGTTCTTGAATACCCATTTGCACCCTATAGATTTGCACCCATAAGGACGATCCGTCATCTCCCAAGTTTCATTTGCTAAGATGGAATCCATCTCACTACGGACAGCTTCCTTCCAGTAGTCAGCATCTTCAGATGCATAGGCCTTTGAAATAGAACTAGGAGTGTCATCTACTAGATAGACAAGAAAATCATCACCAAAGGACTTTGCAGTCCTCTGTCTCTTGCTCCTAGTAGGAACTTAGTTGTTCTCCTCCATAGGATTTTCAAAGTGTTCCATCGAAATGGCAGGTTCATTAATTGCAACTGGTTCCTGATTCGATGGACTAGGCATATGCTGATTAGATGAGGTGGCCATATCCTTCATGGGAAAGATATCTTCAAAGAAAGTCGCATCATTCGACTCCATGATCGTACTGACATGCATGTCAGGTACCTCAGATTTTACAACCAAGAATCTATAACCAATGCTATGAAAAGCATATCCCAGGAAAACACAATCCATGGTTTTTGGTCCAAGTTTGCGCTTCTTTGGAATTGGCACATTGACTTTTGCCAAACAACCCCAAGTTCGTAGGTAAGAGAGTTTTAACATTTTCTTTTCCCATTCCTCGAATGGAGTTATCTCTTTGTTCTTTGTGGGAACTCGGTTTAGGACATGACATGCAGTCACTATCGCCTCCCCCCACCATGCCTTGGAGAGACCCGATGTGTCTAACAAGACATTAACCAAATTAGTTAGAGTACGGTTCTTTCTTTCGGCTACCCCATTTGACTGAGGTGAATAGGGAGGCGTCCTCTCATGGATTATACCATGTTCCACACAAAAAGCATCAAATTCATTGGAAAAATACTCTCCACCACGGTCAGACCTAAGCCTCTTGATTTTCTGATCAAGTTGGTTTTCCACTTCGGCTTTATAGATCTTGAAAAAATTCAAAGCCTCATCCTTAGATTTCAGAAGATACACATGGCAGTATCTAGTGGAATCATCAATTAACGTCATAAAATACTTCTTTCCACCTTTTGTCAAAACACCATTCATTTCACATAGATCTGAATGTATGAGCTCTAGTAGTGCAAGATTTCTCGTTTCTGCAGTCACGTGAGATTTACGAGGTTTCTTAGCTTGCACACACACTTGGCACTTAGATCCCTTGACAGTAGTGAAACTAGGGATTGAGTTCAACTTCGCTAGTAGCGACATGCAACCAAAGTTAACATGACAAAGACGTGAATGCCACACATTTGATTCACTATTGTTGTAAACATGATTAACCACTTTATTGCAAACGTCTGATAAGGATAAACGAAACAGGTCTCCTGACTCATAGCCTTTACCAACAAAGGTTCCATACTTGGATGTTACAAATTTATTTGACTCAAAGATAAGCTTATAGCCATCTCTACACAAAAGAGATCCACTAACAATATTTTTATTGACGGAGGGGACATAATGCACGTTCTTCAGCCACACGATCTTCCCCAAAGTAAACTTCAGATCGACAGTGCCAACACCACGAACAGAAGCACTTGAACCGTTGCCCATCAGCACGGTTGAATTCCCTGCGGTCTGATAAGACAAAAATATGGAAATATCACCGCATACATGCACATTAGCACCTGTGTCAATTAACCAATCAGGAGAATGACATACTGAAAGAATAGTGGGAAATATACCATACCCAACATCATTCATGTCAGTGTCAGCAATGATAACATTAGCGGTCTTGCCGCCTTTCCCAAGATGACGCTTGTCATAGAGATTAGGGCAATTAGGAGCCCAATGATCAGGATCTCCACACACATGACAAACACCTTTCTTCTTGTCATTCTTCTTGTTGAAGTTCGTGTGCTGCACAGCCTTGTTCTTCCCATCAAACTTTCCTTTACCATCAAACTTTCCCTTGTTCTTGAACTTGTGGGGCTGGAAGTTCTTCTTCTGTACCAGATTGGCACTAGATCCTCCCTCAATACCTCGAGCACGTGTGTCCTTTTCTCTCGCCTTTTCTTACACATCAAGAGTACCAATGAGATCCGAAACGGAAAACTCATGTCTCTTATGCTTCAGTAATGTAGCAAAGTTCCTCCACAAAGGAGGAAGCTTAGTGATGATACCTCCGGCAACAAACTTGTCTGGTAGCATACAATTGAAGTGATCAAGTTCTCTAGCAAATGACTATATCTCATGAGCTTGCTCAACCACGGGGCGCTCTTCAGTCATAATGTAATCATAGAATTGCTCCATGATGTACAGCTCAGTGCCAGCATCCAAGACCCCAAACTTGGCCTCAAGTGCGTCCCACATATCTTTTCCATTGTCAATTGATGCATACGCATCAACTATGTTCTCACCAAGAACACTCAAGAGAGCAGCCTTAAACAGAGTATCCATTTTCTAAAAAGCTTATTCCTCTTGGGCATCATACTCCCCTTCAGGTTTGCCAAGAGTGGCATCATAGCAACTCATGGTTTGAAACCATAAGACTGCTCTCACGCGCCACCTCTTATAGTGGATACCCTCAAACATAGGAGGTTTCATGGAAGCAGCGAAACCACTTGGTGTAAATTGCCTATAATAAGGTTTTTGGATTGTTGGAAATATGAGCAATTTACTAAATGATTTTATTAATCGAAATATTAGATAAAGCATGACTAATATAACAGGGATAAAACTAGTCATGCAATCTGACGAAGAGAAGGTAAATAACTTCTGCATGTATGAACTGTAAGCAAGCTTCTTATCTAGAGAAGAAAGTATGGCAAGTTTCATATATGAAGTAGAACCTAACATATCTAGGGAAATCACAAGAACAAGGAGTTGTGGCAGGACCTCAAACAAAAAGGACAAGAACACGTACGGGACAACAGCAGTGGCGGCGTCACTGGACTTGGTGTCGGTGTCCTCGCCAGCCATGTCGTCGAGGAGGTTGTCGATGTCGGGAAAGAAGTCCTCGTCGGGAAAGTATTCGTCGGAGTCCGAGGCGTCCGTGACGAAGAAGTCAGTAGTCGCGGAGTGCACCCCAAAAACCTTATCACCCTTCTCCCATAGAGGACTCAAAGAGGTGCGGTTTCGGATACCTACTGTCCCGACTCACGGTGCATGCCGCAAGCCGGGATGAGGAAGACAGCAGTAGCTCAGAGATTGGAACCGGTGGCGAGAGGAAGAAGAAGTTCCGTTGCATCTCTCTGAGAGGAGCGACCTCCCTTTTATAGGCGCGGGAGGAGGAGCTGAAGGGAATGAGGGAGACGAAACGAACAAGCAGTAGCCGAAGGGTGCAACGTTCGTATTCAATATCCACTACAGCAAAAACTTTCCAGCTCCCGAGTGACCTTTCGTATACCCGTAGTGCATGGCAAAAATTTAGACATCGGCTCAGCTCATTCCCGCAACCCGCGGCGCGTCGTGACGAGGCATGGTGTGGCGAGGCGGGCGGCGGAGGAGGAACGTGCGTGGATGTCCCTCTTGTTCTCATGCTCATACAAGTGGGGAACGAACCTCCCTTATAAGGATGTCCAACTCCCACTAAACTAGCAATGTGGGACTAAACTTTAGTAGTATCCCTTGCCTTGCATGAATGGGCTAAGTGGGCTCTGTAACGCCCCAGATGCAACTTTCCATATTTGTAACTCCGGCTCTTGCCTTTTCCGGAGATGCGATATGAGATTCCCTTCATGGTTGGGTTTTTGGCTTTCGATTTGTATTTTATGCATGTCATGCATTGCATATCATGTCATCATGTGTATCGCATTTGCATTCGTGTTCGTCTCATGCATCCGAGCATTTTCCCCGTTGTCTGTTTCGCAATCCGACACTCCCACATGCACCGGCACACCCCTCTTGTCTCTTTTTGTGAGCGGGTGTTAAACGTTCTCCGAATGGACCGAGATTTGTCAAGTGGCCTTGGTACACCACCGGTAGACCGAATGTCAAATTCCATTCCATTTGGAGGCCGTTTGATGCTCCAACGGTTAACCGGGTAACCGCAAAAGCCTCTTTGTGTTGCAACCCAACACCCCTCCAAAACAGCCGAAGAACCCATCTAAACCACCTCCATGTTCTCCTTCGTCGGATCACGATCGTGTGGGCGAAAACCGCACCTCATTTGGACACTCCTACCTCCATCTACCTATAAATATGTGCTACTCCCCGAAATTCGCGGATGAACCCTAGTCTTCTTCCTCATCGCGCCGCCGGACACATCCACCCTCATGCCCGGACATGTCCGCCACCACCCCATGCCCAATCGCCGCGCGCCACTTGTCTCTGCGCTGCCCTCCACCGGCGCGGCCCGCGAGGCCCACAGCCGGCCCGCCCTCGCTCGCGCTGGGCCCAAGCCGCGGCCCGCGCTCCACCGCCCGCTCCGCCGTGCGCCGCCACCTTCGCACGAGCACCCGCTCGCCGGCCACCGCCGCCTCTCTGGCGTGCGTTGCCCGCGCCCGACAACAGCCGTCGTCGCGCGCCTTTGCCGCGCCCCGCCACCTCTCCTGCGCGCCTCCGTCCGCCACCACCTAGCGCCGCCGCCGCCCTTGCGCCTCGCCGCGCCGTTCGCCGGTTGCTGCCGCCGCCGTCCATGCTCGCCGGAGCCGCCGCCTCGTTGCCGGATCTGGGGAGTGGGACGAGATCCACCACTCCCCTGATCCAAACGCCGCGTCCCGGTTCTGCCCGTCCCGCTTCCCTCCGTCCCATTTTCGACGAGGGTAATTTTCTCCAAGTCCCCAGATCCAATAATTTTGTGCCCCACTTCATCATGTCATATCTCCGCACTCGTTGCTCCAAATCAAGCATATGATATGTCGAATTGTTCGTCTCGTTGAGCTCTCCGTGATAGAAGCATTTCCATGCATGTTCACGTTCATTATGATGCCATTTTCATTGATGCAAGAGTGCTATAAAATTATAGCTGCTGGTAATTATCAGATCATGAGGTTTTGTCATTTTTGTTGCATTTGATGTGTGCATCATATGAGCTTGAGGTCTACATGAGTTTTAAACTACAACATGCCATATTTACAGGGGTGCTTGTCTTGTATTTTTGTGATCTATGTGGTGACTAGCACAAGCATGCAAACTAGGCTCCGTGATGTTGCTGTTTTCAGGGCCTTAGGATTTTGCTAAGTCCTTTTCCTGCTGTTATTTTTATGCCATGTAAACTTGATGCTACAGTGAGATCCATGCTTATTTTGAGATACTTCAGTAAGGATGTTTTGAACATGTGGTTATGCTCTATCCATCCACACCCCTGTTCGTAATTATGGAGTTGTCTAGCATGTCTTGTTCTTGCTCTACTTTTGCTATAAAATGTTCCTGGCAGAATGTTAACATGTTAATCAATTTTGCCATGGTTGTTGCTAGTGATCCATGCATCCTATGAACTTGCTCTTGCCATGGTTAGCTTCACGAACATGTCATATTGCTGTTGGTATGCTTATATTGCCATGAAATGCTTTGTGGTGAGTGGTTTGAGCTCGCAAAGTTGCCATCGTAATTATGTTTATAACATGCTCTGTTTTTCTGCAGAGTCTGAAACTGTTAATAAAAATTGCTCTGTTTACATGGGTTCCATCATATATTTTGTGCCTTTTTGGCTCATGGTCAGTAAGGGACTTTTGATCTATGCATTTAGTAGAATCCTATCATGCCTTTGTTTGCTATGATATTCCTGTAGCATGTTGTTTGCTTGCTCTAAACATTGATTCCTGATATTGTTTTTAACATGTTAGTATTTTCACAAAGTCTGTTATGCTAATATCTTTTGCAGTTTTGCCATGCTTGTTTGAACCTGTTCTAGTATGATTTAGTCGTAGCTCAGTGTTCATGTTTTGTCAAGCATCTCTTGTACATCACTGCAATATGCTTTGTTGCTATGTTGGAGTGCAGTAGCTTAGTTTCTTGTTGCATGCTAAGTGGCATCGTGTTGTTAATCACAGTTTTGCACCATTCTTGTTTCGCTTGACATTTGCAAACTATGCATCCGTTTTCGGTGATCTTTATATCAATCTCAACCGAAATCATCTCATCTTTCCAGAGGTATACTTGGTTTGCCAAGTTG
The DNA here is from genome assembly GCF_003073215.2 of Triticum urartu. Lineage (NCBI taxonomy): Eukaryota > Viridiplantae > Streptophyta > Magnoliopsida > Poales > Poaceae > Triticum > Triticum urartu. Next base: position 498,489,775 of record NC_053022.1, on the reverse strand, counting down.
ATGCCTTGTTCATTCTTTCCTTCCGAAGCACGCATATGCATTGCGTATCATATCTTGCATATCATGTCATGTCTTGCATCATGTTGCTTGTGCATTGCACCGTGATTGATTGTTGTTCCATTGCTTGTGTTCTTGCCTTGGGAAGAGCTGGGAGACGAGTACGTGATGAGGAACCTGTTGAGTACGCTTTCGAGGATCAAGCTTTCGACAACTCTGAGTACATTGCAGGCAAGATGACCATACTCTCGAAATCACTTCTATCTTTGCTTGCTAGTTGTTTGTTCTATCGCTATGTCGCACTACCTACCACTTTCTATATCATGCCTCCCATATTGCCATGTCAAGCCTCTAACCCACCTTCCTAGAGAACCATTGTTTGGCTAAGTTACTGCTTTGCTCAGCCCCTATTATAGCGTTGCTAGTTGTAAGTGAAGATGAAGTTTGTTCCATGTTTGGAACATGGATATGTTGGGATATCACAATATATCTTATTTAATTAATGCATCTATATAATTGGTAAAGGGTGGAAGGCTCGGCCTTATGCCTGGTGTTTTGTTCCACTCTTCCCACCCTAGTTTCCGTCATGCCGGTGTTATGTTCCTTGATTTTGCGTTCCTTACGTGGTTGGGTGTTATGGGAACCCCTTGACAGTTCTCTTTGAATAAAACTCCTCCAGCAAGGCCCAACCTTGGTTTTACCATTTGCCTCACCACCACCTATACTTTTCCCTTGGGAGTCGCGCTCCCAAGGGTCATCTTTATTTTAACCCACCACCCCCCCGGCCAGTGCTTCTCTAAGTGTTGGTCCGAACCAGATCCACTTGCAGCGCCACCTCGGGGAAACTTGAGGGCTGGTTTTAGCTGTACATAGTGTTCATCCGGTGTTGCCCTAAGAACAAGATATGTGCAGCTCCTATCGGGATGTCGGCACATCGGGCGGTCTTGCTGGACTTGTTTTACCATTGTCGAAATGTCTTGTAACCGGGATTCCGAGACTGATCGGGTCTTCCCGGGAGAAGGAATATCCTTCGTTGGCCGTGAGAGCTTGTGATGGGCTAAGTTGGGACACCCCTGCAGGGTTTGAACTTTCGAAAGCCGTGCCCGCGGTTATGTGGCAGATGGGAATTTGTTAATATCCGGTTGTAGAGAACTTGATACTTAACTTAATTAAAATGAATCAACCGCGTGTGTAGCCATGATGGTCTCTTCTCGGCGGAGTACGGGAAGTGAACACGGTTCTTGTGTTATGGTTGTGTGTAAGTAGTTTCAGGATCACTTCTTGATCACTTATAGCTTATCGACCATGCGTTGCTTCTCTTCTCGCTCTTATTTGCGTATGTTAGCCACCATATATGCTTAGTGCTTGCTGCAGCTCCACATCACTACCCTTTCCTACCCATAAGCTTAAATAGTCTTGATCTGGCGGGTGTGAGATTGCTGAGTCCTCGTGACTCACAGATACTTCCAAACAGTTGCAGGTGCCGATGATACCGGTGCGGGTGACGCAACCCAACTCAAGTGGGAGCTCGATGAAGATCTTGATCGTTGTTTTGTTTCTTTTCTGGATGATCAGTAGTGGAGCCCAGTTGGGACGATCAGGGATCTAGCATTTGGGGTTGTCTTCTTTTATTTTGGTTCCGTAGTCGGACCTTGTTTGTATTCTCGGTGATGTATGAATTATTTATGTATTGTGTGAAGTGACGATTTTAAGCCAACTCTTTATCTCTTTCTTATTCAGTGCATGAGATGTGTGGAGATTACCCCTCTTGCGACAAACCTACCATGCGGCTATGCCTCTAAGTCGTGCCCCGACACGTGGGAGATATAGCCGCATTGTGGGTGTTACAGCCTCTAGGATTTATTTAGGAATTTCTAAAATAGTTATTGGGTTGTCCCAAAATAGACTAAATTCCAGCAACCCTAAGGTCATGAAACTCCTCCTCGTAGGATTACATTTCATTCTATGGTCCTGCTTCACCATTGCCATAGAGTGGTTGTGTCCACAATTAAGGTCCTTGGCCCAGAACCAAGCATTAGGTTTCATGGATCATCGATATCTCATATTGTCTTCTGTCATCATAGATATCTCCATATGTCACGTCAGAGGTCGCATATTTCCTAAACAATATGTGTTACCTGTATAGGTCTTGATATTGTGTTGCCTGGGCCCTTAAATTGAACAACACACATTGAGTTCACCACAATGTAACAACTTACTAGACAAATCATAAGACTATGAATACATATGATGACATATAGATCAGGTACAAATGAATCTTACCACTCAAATACATCTCCCATGCCTATGGGGGATTACTCACCCATCATAAGAGAGAAACCAATCACACTAGAGATTAAACCCCATGAAAACCATATCGATAATACCATGAAGATCCACAATAAGATAGAATGGATAATTCAAATAGTCCTGATCTCCATATGAGAATTAATAGATTTACAATTTGTTCCCACAACTTGTAATTCCTCTTAAAATAGTGAAGGGTGAGATGATGATGGAGATGAAAGGACCAAAACTAAGAAGATCTCCAAAGGTTTTTCAGATCTCGTCTTCTTATGTTCTGGACATGGTGGCGGCAGCTAGGCGGTGCCTGCAAGCCAAACATGGTTGTGTAGCACTTTCGTGGAAGTATTCCAATTAGTTATCGTCCCAACGAAGAGCAGACGAGAGCATTTACACACTTCTGTCACACACAAGGTGTCACAGTTCTTGTGTGAAGTAATTGCTTGTGCTTCTGCACATATTTGTATTGTTCTAGTGGACAAATAAACCGGAATTACAAGGATAGAAGGTTTGTAGTAACGATGGTAAAAACTATTAAAGATAAATAACATAAATAAACATGAAAATAGAGTTGCGTTTCCTGCAATGAAGAGATTAGGCGCGGAGAGAATTTAGCTCTTAGTAAGTATATATAAAGTGTGCGAGTACGACGGTAATCCCAGTTACCTTTTATTATACTCATAGTATTTGATATGTTTGTTCTGTAGGCGGATCACCCTAAGGTGATGAAACTCCTCCTCGTAGGGTTATATTTCATTCTATGGTCCTGCTTCATCATTGCCATAGAGTGGTCGTCTCAACAATTAAGGTCCTCGGACCGGAACCAAGCATTAAGTTTCCTGGATCACCGTTATCTCATATTGACTTCGGTCCTCATAGATATCTCCACCTATCATGTCAGAGGTCACAGATTCCCTAAACAATATGTGTTACTTGTGTAGGTCTTGAGATCGTGTTGTCTGGGCCCTTAAATTAGACAACACGCATAGGGTTCACCATAGTATAACAACTTACTTAGCAGATCATAAGACTACAAATACAAATGATGACATATAGATCAGGCATAAATGAATCTTACCACTCACCTACATCTCCCATGCCCAAGGGTAATTATTCACACATCTTAAGAGAGAAACCAATCACACCAGGAGATTAAGCCCATGAAAACCATATCATTAATACCATGAAGATCCACAATAAAATGAAATGGATAATTCAAATAATCTTGACTCCAGATGAGAATGAATAGAGTTACAGTTTTTCCTCACAACTTGGAATTCCTCTTACAATAGTGAAGGGTGAAATGATGATGGAGATGAAAGAACCAAAACTAAGAAGATGAAGGTTCTCCGAATCTCCTCTTCTTTGTTCTGGAAGTGGTGGCGGCTAGGGTTCTCCTCTCTCCTCAGTTCCTTCACGAAAGTGTCTTGTATATATGCGGTGGAGTTGTTGGCACCTCATACGACCACTGATACGAGCTTTTGCAGTCATATGGAAGGCCGTCTTTTGCTCTGATGCGCCTGGTGGTTTGGCTCTCCACATAGAAGTTGTTCCATTTGACTTGATTTGTAGTAATTCCCCTTGGTTTCCTTCCATATATGATATTTCCAGCCAAACAGTGGAAAACAGATTTCCTTCTCTTTTGAAAGGTTAGCGTTAGAAATAACCGAGAAGTAACAAAGATCAGGTGAAAACCAAATAAGAATCACTTGAAAAATATCACAAATTCTCAAGCCATCACTAGGGTTCTCTTCTCCCCTGGATTTTTTATTCACAAAAGTGTCTTGTATAGATGTGGCGGAGCTATTGGCACCTCATACGACCGTGCATGCGAGCGCTAGCGATCATATGGAAGGCCATCTTTTGCTCTGGTGTGCCTGGTGGCTTGGCTCTCCACATGGAAGTTGCTCCATTTGACTTGATTTGTAGTAATCCTCCTTGGTTTCCTTCCATAGTTGCGATTTCCTATCAAACAATGGAAAATCAAATTTTCTTCTCTTTTGAAGGATTAGTGTTAGAAATAACTGAGAAGTGGCAAAGATTCGCTGAAAACCAAATAAGAATCTCTCAAAAAAAGATAAACATTCTCGAGCCACCAGAAGTCACTGACGGTGACGTGAGCACAACACTATTGGCTTGTTTGGTAACTGCAGCAAGTCTAACTAGGCATGTTGGATGCAACTTTTAGGGATTTTGGCTTGTTTGGTTGCATGCAAACACTATTGGCCCTACACGACACAATTCTTAAAGCACCTCTAGGCCTGGCTCTGGAAGAATGCTTGAATCAGCCGCTTTTCCAGAGCCAGGCCTGAACATGCGATGGGCGCACTTGGATGGAGGCGGTTGCACACGATAGACACGAGGTAGACGCCGCGTTGGTTCCCGAAGTGGCGTCATAACTCCCCTCACCCTCCTCCCGCTGCTCAATCTCCACTCTGTGCACTCTCTCTCTCTCTATCCACTTTCTCTCCCTCTCTCTCTCTCATCGGTGGCAACCACAAAATCTGGACGACTAGCATCAATAGGCATACATCAAAGGCAAGCTCTAGATAGTGCACTTGCAGCGACCACCCGCTTCACCCTCCCTCCGCGTCAATGGTGGTTTGCCCCTTGTCCCCTCTATAGCATCAATTTTCTAGCGGTCGTGTATGATTTATCATCGATTATACATTGCACGCATTCGATTCAAGGTTAGGCTTCGATTGGGACCGATTGAATCGATTCTAGTTAGGGATTCAAGAGTTTTCACACACACACGGGGTGCGAATTTCACTAGCACTGGTTGAACAAACCTTACGTCGATTCATCGACACTTCGGACATAGCCTAGCCGAGGCGGGTTCATGGCACATGGCCTGGAGGCGTGCTGAGCGGCGTGTAGGTCGACAATAAATCAAACGTTGATGCTTCTAGTTGTCCACCTCAAGGGGCATTGTAGAGCAACCAGGCCGAGGAACCCTCGCCACCATATCCACCACCTGGTGCTCCTCCCCTTCATCGGAGTCATCTAGAACGATGGTGCCCAAATGTGGGTTGGGAGTGAATGTGGCAGTTGGTGGGGATGAATGAATGTTGCATTCAGGTCAGCAGCTGAGTTTGTGGTCAAACAATACATCTTTGTAGTATTCCTTAATCTTGTTCATACGTGTAATACATTTTGATTGAAGCACCAGTCCATTTTTTATGTGTATGTTCAATGCAGATTGAGAAGCTCGCCATGGCAGGTGACAACAAGGAGGGCAAGTAGATCGCCTCAGACACGAAGGGCAAGGAGGTTGTCCTAGACATGAAGCAAGGAGGTCACCTTTGACACGAAGGGCAAGGCGGTGGTGGACATCGGCGGCGCCCCGAGGAGGGTTAAGAAATACGACCATTACCATGAGAGAGCTAACCCATCGCATTTCTGCAAGATCATCTTTAGACCTAAATTGGAGTATTTGCAGAAGGTCCTGCCTTCAGTAACCACCTCGCCCCATCCCAATGGTGCTCAGGTTGACGATAAACACCGGTTGCACCTGGAAGGTCACACCTGGATGATCGTCGATAGTCTCACCCTTGATAAGGATTGGTCCATGATAACCCACAAGTATAGTGGATCACAACAGTTTTCGAGGGTAGAGTATTCAACCCAAATTTATTGATTTGACACAAGGGGAGCCAAAGAATATTCTCAAGTATTAGCAGATGAGTTGTCAATTCAACCACACCTGGAAATTTAATATCTGCAGCAAAGTGTTTAGTAGCAAAGTAATATGATAGTAGTGATAACGGTAGCAAAAGGTAACAGTAGTAAAAGCAATGTTTTTGGTGTTTTGTAGTGATGATAGCAATAACAACGGAAAAGTAAATAGGCGAAGAACAATATATGGAAAGCTCGTAGGCAATGGATCGGTGATGGAGAATTATGCTGGATGCGGTTCATCATGTAACAGTCATAACCTAGGGTGACACAGAACTAGCTCCAGTTCATTGATAGAATGTAGGCATGTATTCCGAATATAGTCATACGTGCTTATGGAAAAGAACTTGCATGACATCTTTTGTCCTACCCTCCCGTGGCAGCGGGGTCCTTACGGAAACTAAGGGATATTAAGGCCTCCTTTTAATAGAGAACCGGAACAAAGCATTAACATATAGTGAATACATGAACTCCTCAAACTACGGTCATCACCGGTAAGTATCCCGATTATTGTCACTTCGGGGTTAATGGATCATAACACATAATAGGTGACTATAGACTTGCAAGATAGGATCAAGAACACTCATATATTGATGAAAACATAATAGGTTCAGATCTGAAATCATGGCACTCGGGCCCTAGTGACAGGCATTAAGCATAGCAAAGTCATAGCAACATCAATCTCAAAACATAGTGGACACTAGGGATCAAACCCTAACAAAACTAACTCGATTACATGATAGATCCCATCCAACCCATCACCGTCCAGCAAGCCTACGATGGAATTACTCACGCACGACGGTGAGCATCATGAAATTGGTGATGGAGGATGGTTGATGATGACGATGGCGACGGATTCCCCTCTCCGGAGCCCCGAACGGACTCCAGATCAGCCCTCCCGAGAGGTTTTAGGGCTTGGCGGCGGCTCTGTATCGTAAAACGCGATGATTTCTTCTCCTTGATTTTTTTGTCCCCGAAACTCAATATATGGAGGTGGAGTTGGAGTCGGAGAGGCAACAGGGAGCCCACGAGGTAGGGGGCGCACCCCCCACCCTCGTGGCAAGGTGGTGGCCCCCTGGCCTTCATCTTTGGCAGGTATTTTTCTTATTTTCTGAAAAGTGTCTCCGTGAAGTTTCAGGTCATTCCGAGAACGTTTGCTCCTGCACATAAATAACACCATGGTAATTCTGCTGAAAACAGCGTCAGTCCGGGTTAGTTCCATTCAAATCATGCAAGTTAGAGTCCAAAACAAGGGCAAAAGTGTTTGGAAAAGTAGATACGTTGGAGACGTATCAGTCCACCTTCTATGTAGCTCATGAGGTCAAGATCTTGTGCCCTCTCACCTTCAAGCTGCTGAGTCCTGGTCTTGAAGGTGATCATATGCACTAACAAGGGTGTTGAGGTCGTGGCCAACTACGAGCTGCACCATAAAGAATTTGGCATGGATGTTGAGGGTGCTTCAGGTTTATCTCTGCTTTGTTAGTCTTGTTTGAAGACTCTATGGTACTATTATGAACCTGTCTCTTAGTACTGCTATGGCAAAGTATGGTTATGGTTTATCCTGTGTTAACAGTTTATGTTGCGACTATTATGTTGTTGTGCATGTGTGTGCGCTAGTAACCTCACCACCCTAGAAGAGATTACCACAACACTTGTGTTGTACGTAACCAAACAACAACACACTGGTGCGCGTCGCTCCTAAACAAACGGTTTTTAACCCCTTTTCGCAACGACATTCGGAACCGTCGCCAAGTGAGTGTGGGCGACAGGGGGTTCCTTCCCACACGACCTAGAAACCGTTGGGGATATGCCCTCCTGGTACACACGCTCGGCAAAATGAGGTCGTGTGCGACCGGCGAGCACTCAAATACAGAAATACGTACAGTAGTGCTAAAAAAATACAATTATACAGGCAAAATCATTTCCGGTCATAAGTACATCCCACACAGTCAGTCATCACTAAACGTTTCCGTTCGTATATACATCCCACACAGTCACTACAAGGAAAACGTTTGCGCAAGGTGGCGTAACGCAAACAATTTTGAAGATAATGTCGTGTGTGATTGTTCATTGATCCAACACGGTTTATTCCTAGAAACTGTGTGCGTTGCCTGAGGTCATTGCCCACGGTGGTTTCTCATTAACCGTTTGCAATAGGAAAACCCAATTAGCGGGCTAATTACCCTATTATTAATAATCCATTTACTAATCTAATTGACATTCATATTAAGCACATAATATATTCCAATTCCATATTAAGGAAGCAGGATTTCATAATTGAAATACATTAGAGTATAACATGATATAGCTTCAGCACTCAGCTACCCCATTACACAACTGCACCAGCAGCAAGTTTCACATGCAACATGTAGAACCTTTCAAAATTAGCATCATAGACGGTACATAGAGAGATGCATCTCATCTGGAAAGCTGCTGAAGCGGAAGGCAAATATTGAGCCTTCAATCATATTGAAGGTCTTTGCAACTTTAGGCCAGTGCCTGTGGATGATTGACCGTCCATCCTTCGACCTCTTCAAGAACACTTCAATATTGAACCGTGGGTGTTGTATGAAAACTTTCCTCGCCTCCTGACCACAGAGGTGGTTTGAGAGGTAATCATCAGTGAAGCCTGAAAACAAGAATGTGCATAAATATCTTCTCTATATTGGAAATGGGGCAAAGGAATACAAAAAGGCAAGGTACAATAGTTAGTACTGTCGTGGAATTGTCATGGCAGATGTCCTAGGTGTCAGGACTTAGTCGCGAGGCCAACGCATCTATGTGGTAGCTTGAGAGGGGTTGAGCGGAATCGAGAGACGCAACATAAGACAAGGATTTAGACAGCTTTGGGCCCCGGGAAACATCAACTGGTAATAACCCTACATGCTATTTGTGGCTAGATCTCATTATGCTCATGAGAGAGTCGTCGGTAAGCCGGCTCTTTGTGTCTAGCCCTAGAGATTGTTTCTTCTTGCTTGTCCCTCTTTGGGGAGCCCTGCCCCTCCTTATATATGTTGAAGGGGCGGGTTACATGACTAGTCCTAGTAGGATTAGGATTACTCTATTACAAGTGGAGTCCTAGTCTTGCTTCCTTTGTAGGAGAATATTCCTTATGCCTTTCCTCTTAAGTCGGCCCACCATAACATGAGATGGTCTTCTGGGCCTTGGGCCTTGTCATCCATCTGAAACACCCGCCGGGTCACTAATGAGCCGCCAAGATCGGGCGGGTTACCCGTGAGTCGCCAAGCTCCGGGCGGGCCACCAGTGAGTCGCCAAGATCCATCCAGGTCATACATCCAGCCAGGTTACACCGTGGGGTATATCCCCGACATTAGCCCCCAGTTTAATTTGGATTTATCCATGTTAAACTAATCTGCAATATAAACACAAGAACAAATTTGACAGGTTGTGCTCCGGGTTAAATATTTTGTAAGTCGGCACCTGATCATCCTTAAGTCCTTGTCATTTCCTTGTTGATATATACATGTCCATGATCTCATAGCAAATCTCCCTTAGCAGATATGTTTCAATTTTGTCAATGTAAAAAATCCAGATAGTTCTTTTGAGAAATCCGGGTCAATAGACCAGCTTCAGAGTCAATTTGCAGACATTGGTATCTTTATAGAGAAATATTGTAAGAAACAATCCACTTGAATCGGCTTCCAAAGCGCCGGCTTAAAAAATATTGGTATTGAAAAACTCATCTGACTTTCAGCCGGCTTGTAGAACTTGCCGGTTTATCATTGCCAAAATACCCGGTTTGTAAATATTGATAGCACCGGGTCATAATTGTTGCCGACGCCAGATCATAGTTATTGGTGACGCCGGGTCAATCTGATTTACTCAAAACTAAGAATCTGAAGACTTTTCTCCCTTATATCCATATTACCTGTAGCCCCCAAGTCTTGAGCAGAAACAAAGTGATGACTTAAGACTTGCTTCAATATAAATACCGCCACTTTGAAGAAATCCATGTTGTTCATCTTAGTCACTAGTAAAGACTGAATACTCCATATATGTAGCCCCCAAGTGTCGGGTTGTCATGCTTGCAGCAACTTGGGACTTGCAATTGCCTTATACTCATAAAAAAACTTCAACCAGTGTAGCCCCCAAGGGTCGGGTCATTATGCAATAATGAGCAGGGACTTTATAAATATGATCATATAGACTTGAACAACAACGTATAGCCCCCAAGGGCCGGCTCAGTAAGATAATATTGAGCTGGGACATTATATATACTTCTTTTGAAAAGAACATCATATGATGTAACCCCCATCATGGGGCTTGAACCCATGTCCACAAGGTTAAGAGCTTTGTGATTTACCAACTAAGCAGTGGACCCTTCAATATAATGGAATAAAACTTGTGTACCTTGAATTGTTGACAGGAGCAATTGGTAGCCCCAAAAGGGCCGGCTCATTATGATGTGATGAGTCGGGTCTTCAATAAGGCCAGTAAAATTGTCTTTGCATTATCCCCCAAGTGCCATGGTGCATGCTGGCAATGACATGGGACTTGCATATTTGATATAATCTCAAACTGAATAATGTAGCCCCCAAGTGCCGGGTTGTAAGCCTACAGCAACTCGGGACTATTCTTTCCATTGTAGAATAAATCATATCCATTTATAAAATAATTTTTGGAAATATGCCCTAGAGGAAATAATAAAATGATTATTATTATATTTCCTTGTTCATGATAATTGTCTATTGTTCATGCTATAATTGTGTTATCCGGAGATCATAATACATGTGTGAATACATAGACCATAACATGTCCCTAGTAAGCCTCTAGTTAACTAGCTCATTGATCAATAGATAGTCACGGTTTCCTGACTACGGACATTGGATGTCATCGATAACGGGATCACATCATTAGGAGAATGATGTGATGGACAAGACCCAATCCTAAGCATAGCACAAGATCGTGTAGTTCGTTTGCTAGAGCTTTTCCAGTGTCAAGTATCATTTCCTTAGACCATGAGATCGTGTCACTCTCGGATGCCGTAGGAGTGCTTTGGGTGTACCAAATGTCACAACCTAACTGGGTGACTATGAAGGTATACTATAGGTATCCCCGAAAGTATCTGTTGGGTTGACACGGATCGAGACTGGAATTTGTCACTCCGTATGACGGAGAGGTATCTCTGGGCCCACTCGGTAATGCATCATCATAATGAGGTCAATGTGACCAAGTGTTTGGTCACGGGATCATGCATTATGGTACGAGTAAAGTGACTTGCCGGTAACGAGATTGAATGAGGTATTGGGATACCAACGATCGAATCTCGGGCAAGTAACGTACCGATTGACAAAGGGAATTGTATACGGGATTGATTGAATCCTCGACATCGTGGTTCATCCGATGAGATCATCGTGGAACATGTGGGAGCCAACATGGGTATCCAGATCCTGCTGTTGGTTATTGGCCGGAGAGTCGTCTCGGTCATGTCTGCATGTCTCCCGAACCCGTAGGGTCTACATACTTAAGGTTCGGTGACGCTAAGGTTGTAGAGATATTAGTATGCGGTAACCCGAAAGTTGTTCGGAGTCCCGGATGAGATCCCGGACGTCACGAGGAGTTCCGGAATGGTCCGGGGGTGAAGATTTATATATAGGAAGTCAAGTTTCGGCCATCGGGAAGATTTCGGGGGTAATCGGTATTGTACCGGGACCACCGGAAGGGTCCAGGGGATCCACCGGGTGGGGCCACCTATCCCGAAGGGCCCCATGGGCTGAAGTGGGGAAGGGAACCAGCCCCTGGTGGGATGGTGCGCCCCCCTTGTGCCTCCCCCTGCGCCTAGGGTTGGAAACCCTAGGGATGGGGGCGCCCCACTTGGCTTGGGGGGCAAGCCCCCCCCCTTGCCCCCCCCCCCTTGAGATCCAATCTCTAGGGCCGGCGCCCCCCCCTAGGGGCCCTATATATAGTGGGGGGAGGGAGGGCAGCCGTACCAAGTCCCAGGCGCCTCCCTCTCCCCTCGTAACACCTCTCTCTCTCGTTGGAGCTTGGCGAAGCCCTGCCGAGATCACCGCTGCTTCCACCACCATGCCGTCGTGCTGCTGGATCTCCATCAACCTCTCCTCCCCTTGCTGGATCAAGAAGGAGGAGACGTCTTCCCAACTGTACGTGTGTTGAACGCGGAGGTGCCGTCCGTTCGGCGCTCGGTCATCGGTGATTTGGATCACGACGAGTACGACTCCATCAACCCCGTTCTCTTGAACGCTTCCGCTCGTGATCTACAAGGGTATGTAGATGCACTCCCCTTTCCCTCGTTGCTAGATGACTCCATAGATTGATCTTGGTGATGCGTAGAAAATTTTAAAATTCTGCTACGTTCCCCAACAGTGGCATCATGAGCTAGGTCTATGCATAGTTTCTATGCACGAGTAGAACACAAGTTGTTGTGGGCGTTGATTTTGTCAATTTACTTGCCGTTACTAGTCTTATATTGATTTGGCGGCATCGTGGGATGAAGCGGCCCGGACCGACCTTACACGTACGCTTACGTGAGACTGGTTCCACCGACTGACATGCACTAGTTGCATAAGGTGGCTGGCGGGTGTCTGTCTCTCCCACTTTAGTCGGATCGGATTCGATGAAAAGGGTCCTTATGAAGGGTAAATAGAAATTGGCATATCATGTTGTGGTTTTGGCGTAGGTAAGAAACGTTCTTGCTAGAAACCTATAGCAGCCACGTAAAAACTTGCAACAACAATTAGAGGACGTCTAACTTGTTTTTGCAGCATGTGCCATGTGATGTGATATGGCCAAAAGGATGTGATGAATTATATATGTGATGTATGAGATTGATCATGTTCTTGTAATAGGAATCACGACTTGGATGTCGATGAGTATGACAACCGGCAGGAGCCATAGGAGTTGTCTTAATTTATTTATGACCTGCGTGTCAACATAAACATCATGTAATTACTTTACTTTATTGCTAAACCATTAGCCATAGTAGTAGAAGTAATAGATGACGAGACAACTTCATGAAGAAACGATGATGGAGATCATGGTGTCATGCCGGTGACGATGATGATCATGGCGCCCCGAAGATGGAGATCAAAAGGAGCAAATGATATTGGCCATATCATGTCACTATTTGATTGCATGTGATGTTTATCATGTTTTTGCTTCTTATTTGCTTAGAACGACGGTAGTAAATAAGATGATCCCTCACAATAATTTCAAGAAAGTGTCCCCCCTAACTGTGCACCGTTGCTAAGGTCCGTTGTTCCGAAGCACCACGTGATGATTGGGTGTGATAGGTTCTAAAGTTCGCATACAACGGGTGTAAGCCAGATTTACACACGCAATACACTTAGGTTGACTTGACGAGCCTAGCATGTACAGACATGGCCTCGGAACACGGAAGACCGAAAGGTCGAACATGAGTCATATAGAAGATACGATCAACATGAAGATGTTCACCGATGATGACTAGTCCGTCTCACGTGATGATCGGACACGGCCTAGTTGAATCGGATCATGTGTCAGTTGATGACTAGAGGGATGTCTATCTGAGTGGGAGTTCATTAAATAATTTGTTTAGATGAACTTAATTATCATGAACTTAGTCTAAAATCTTTGCAATATGTCTTGTAGATCAAATGGCCCACGCTAATGTTGCCCTCAACTTCAACGCGTTCCTAGAGAAAACCAAGCTGAAAGACGATGGCAGCAACTACACGGACTGGGTCCGTAACCTGAGGATTATCCTCATAGCTGCCAGGAAAGCATATGTCCTTGATGCACCACTAGGTGAAGCACCTGTTTTCCCTACAGAACAAGACGTTATGAACGCTTGGCAGACACGTAGTGATGATTACTCCCTGGTTCAGTGCGGCATGCTTTACAGCTTAGAACCGGGGCTCCAAAAGAGTTTTGAGCAACACGGAGCATATGAGATGTTCCAAGAGCTGAAAATGGTTTTCCAAGCTCACGCCCGGGTCGAGAGATATGAAGTCTCCGACAAGTTCTACAGTTGTAAGATGGAGGAGAACAGTTCTGTCAGCGAGCACATACTCAAAATGTCTGGGCTGCATAACCGCTTGTCTCAGCTAGGAGTTAATCTCCCGGATGATGCGGTCATTGACAGAATCCTTCAGTCGCTCCCACCTAGCTACAAGAGCTTTGTGATGAACTTCAATATGCAGGGGATGGAAAAGACCATTCCCGAGGTATATTCAATGCTGAAATCAGCGGAGGTGGAAATCAAAAAGGAACATCAAGTGTTGATGGTGAATAAAACCACTAAGTTCAAGAAAGGCAAGGGTAAAAAGAACTTCAAGAAGGACGGCAAGGGAGTTGCCACGCCCGGTAAGCAAGATGCCAGGAAGAAGTCAAAGAATGGACCCAAGCCTGAGACTGGGTGCTTTTATTGCAAGGGAAACGGTCACTGGAAGCGGAATTGCCCCAAGTACTTAGCGGAAAAGAAGGTCGGCAATACCAAAGGTATATGTGATATACATGTTATTGATGTGTACCCTACCAGCGCTCGTAGTAGCTCCTGGGTATTTGATACCGGTGCAGTTGCTCATATTTGTAACTCAAAACAGGAACTGCGGAATAAACGGAGACTGGCGAAGGACGAGGTGACGATGCGTGTCGGGAATGGTTCCAAGGTCGATGTGATCGCTGTCGGCACGCTACCTCTGCATTTACCTACGGGATTAGTTTTAAACCTCAATAATTGTTATTTAGTACCAGCTTTGAGCATGAACATTGTATCTGGATCTCGTTTAATGCGATATGGCTACTCATTTAAATCTGAGAATAATGGTTGTTCTATTTATATGAGAGACATGTTTTATGGTCATGCCCCGCTGGTCAATGGTTTATACTTATTTAATCTCGAACGTGATGTTACACACATTCATAGTGTGAATGCCAAAAGATGTAAGGTTGATAATGATAGTCTCACATACTTGTGGCACTGCCGCCTTGGTCACATTGGTGTCAAACGCATGAAGAAACTCCATGAAGATGGACTTTTGGAGTCTCTTGATTATGAATCATTTGACACGTGTGAACCATGCCTCATGGGTAAAATGACCAAGACTCCGTTCTTCGGAACAATGGAGCGAGCAACCAACTTATTGGAAATCATACATACTGATGTGTGTGGTCCAATGAGCGTTGAGGCTCGCGGTGGCTATCATTATGTCCTCACCCTCACTGATGACTTAAGTAGATATGGGTATGTCTACTTAATGAAACACAAGTCTGAGACCTTTGAAAAGTTCAAGGAATTTCAGAGTGATGTTGAGAATCAACGTGACAGGAAAATCAAGTTCTTACGATCGGATCGTGGGGGAGAATATTTGAGTCACGAATTTGGCACGCACTTAAGGAAATGTGGAATAGTTTCACAACTCACGCCGCCTGGAACACCACAGCGTAATGGTGTGTCCGAACGTCGTAATCGCACCCTATTGGATATGGTACGATCTATGATGTCTCTTATTGATCTACCGCTATCATTTTGGGGTTATGCTTTAGAGACTGCCGCATTCACTTTAAATAGGGCTCCGTCGAAATCCGTTGAGACGACACCGTATGAATTGTGGTTTGGCAAGAAACCTAAGCTGTCGTTTCTGAAAGTTTGGGGATGCGATTCTTATGTCAAGAAACTTCAACCTGAAAAGCTTGAACCCAAATCGAAAAAATGCGTCTTCATAGGATACCCTAAAGAAACTATTGGGTATACCTTCTATCTTAGATCCGAAGGCAAGACCTTTGTTGCCAAGAATGGATCCTTTCTAGAGAAAGAGTTTCTCTCGAAAGAAGTAAGTGGGAGGAAAGTAGAACTTGATGAAGTATTGCCTCTTGAACCGGAGAGTGGCGCAACTCAAGAAATTGTTCCTGAGGTGTCTGCACCGACTAGGGAGGAAGTTAATGATGATGATCATGAAACTTCAGATCAAGTTGCTACTGAACTTCGAAGGTCCACAAGGACGCGTTCCACACCAGAGTGGTACGGCAACCCTGTCCTAGAAATCATGTTGTTGGACAATGGTGAACCTTCGAACTATGAAGAAGCGATGGCGGGCCCAGATTCCGACAAATGGCTGGAAGCCATGAAATCTGAGATAGGATCCATGTATGAAAATGAAGTATGGACTTTGACTGACTTGCCCGTTGATCGGTGAGCCATAGAAAATAAATGGATCTTTAAGAAGAAGACAGACGTGGATGGTAATGTGACCATCTATAAAGCTCGGCTTGTCGCTAAGGGTTATCGACAAGTTCAAGGGTTGACTACGATGAGACTTTCTCACCCATAGCGAAGCTGAAGTCCGTCTGAATCATGTTAGCAATTGCCGCATTCTATGATTATGAGATATGGCAAATGGACGTCAAAACGGCATTCCTTAATGGTTTCCTTAAGGAAGAATTGTATATGAGGCAGCCGGAAGGTTTTGTCGATCCTAAGAATGCTGACAAGGTGTGCAAGCTCCAACGCTCAATCTATGGGCTGGTGCAAGCATCTCGGAGTTGGAACATTCGTTTTGATGAGATGATCAAAGCGTTTGGGTTTACGCAGACTTATGGAGAAGCCTGCGTTTACAAGAAAGTGAGTGGGAGCTCCGTAGCATTTCTCATATCGTATGTGGATGACATACTATTGATGGAAAATGATATAGAATTCTTGGAAAGCATAAAGGCCTACTTGAACAAGTGTTTTTCAATGAAGGACCTTGGAGAAGCTGCTTATATATTAGGCATCAAGATCTATAGAGATAGATCGAGACGCCTCATTGGTCTTTCACAAAGTACATGCCTTGACAAGATATTGAAGAAGTTCAATATGGATCAGTCCAAGAAGGGGTTCTTGCCTGTATTGCAAGGTGTGAGATCGAGCACAGCTCAATGCCCGACCACGGCAGAAGATAGAGAAAAGATGAGTGTTGTCCCCTATGCCTCGGCCATAGGGTCTATCATGTATGCCATGCTGTGTACCAGACCTGATGTAAACCTTGCCGTAAGTTTGGTAGGAAGGTACCAAAGTAATCCCGGCATGGAACACTGGACGGCGGTCAAGAATATCCTGAAGTACTTGAAAAGGACTAAGGATATGTTTCTCGTCTATGGAGGTGACGAAGAGCTCGTCGTAAAGGGTTACGTCGATGCTAGCTTCAACACAGATCTGGATGACTCTAAGTCACAAACCGGATACGTGTATATTTTGAATGGTGGGGCAGTCAGCTGGTGCAGTTGCAAGCAAAGCGTCGTGGCGGGATCTACATGTGAAGCGGAGTACATGGCAGCCTCGGAGGCAGCACAAGAAGCAATCTGGGTGAAGGAGTTCATTACCGACCTAGGAGTTATTCCCAATGCGTCGGGCCCGATGACTCTCTTCTGTGACAACACTGGAGCTATTGCCCTTGCCAAGGAGCCCAGGTTTCACAGGAAGACCGGGCATATCAAGCGTCGCTTCAACTCCATTCGTGAAAATGTTCAAAATGGAGACATAGATATTTGCAAAGTGCATACGGACCTGAATATCGCAGATCCGTTGACTAAACCTCTTCCTCGAGCAAAACATGATCAACACCACAACTCTATGGGTGTTCGATTCATCAGAATGTAACTAGATTATTGACTCTAGTGCAAGTGGGAGACTGTTGGAAATATGCCCTAGAGCCATTAATAAAATGATTATTATTATATTTCCTTGTTCATGATAATTGTCTATTGTTCATGCTATAATTGTGTTATCCGGAAATCATAATACATGTGTGAATACATAGACCATAACATGTCCCTAGTAAGCCTCTAGTTAACTAGCTCGTTGATCAATAGATAGTCATGGTTTCCTGACTATGGACATTGGATGTCATTGATAACGGGATCACATCATTAGGAGAATGATGTGATGGACAAGACCCAAACCTAAGCATAGCACAAGATTGTGTAGTTCGTTTGCTAGAGCTTTTCCAGTGTCAAGTATCATTTCCTTAGACCATGAGATCGTGTAACTCCCAGATGCCGTAGGAGTGCTTTGGGTGTACCAAACGTCACAACGTAACTGGGTGACTATAAAGGTATACTACAGGTATCCCCGAAAGTATCTGTTGGATTAACACAGATCGAGACTGGAATTTGTCACTCCGTATGACGGAGAGGTATCTCTGGGCCCACTCGGTAATGCATCATCATAATGAGCTCAATGTGACCAAGTGTTTGGTCACGGGATCATGCATTACGGTACGAGTAAAGTGACTTGCCGGTAATGAGATTGAACGAGGTATTGGGATACCGACGATCGAATCTCGGGCAAGTAACGTACCGATTGACAAAGGGAATTGAATACGGGATTGATTAAATCCTCGACATCGTGGTTCATCCGATGAGATCATCGTGGAACATGTGGGAGCCAACATGGGTATCCAAATCCTGCTGTTGGTTATTGGCCGGAGAGTCGTCTCGGTCATGTCTGCATGTCTCCCGAACCCGTAGGGTCTACACACTTAAGGTTCGGTGACGCTAGGGTTGTAGAGATATTAGTATGCGGTAACCCGAAAGTTGTTCGGAGTCCCAGATGAGATCCCGGACGTCACGAGGAGTTCCGGAATGGTCCGGAGGTGAAGATTTATATATAGGAAGTCAAGTTTCGGCCATCGGGAAGATTTCGGGGGTAATCGGTATTGTACCGGGACCACCGGGTGGGGCCACCTATCCCGGAGGACCCCATGGGCTGAAGTGGGGAAGGGAACCAGCCCCTGGTGGGCTGGTGCGCCCCCCTTGGGCCTCCCCCTGCGCCTAGGGTTGGAAACCCTAGGGGTGGGGGCGCCCCACTTGGCTTGGGGGGCAAGCCACCCCCCTTGGTCGCCGCCCCCCCTTGAGATCCAATCTCTAGGGCCGGCGCCCCCCCTAGGGGCCCTATATATAGTTGGGGGGAGGGAGGGCAGCCGTACTAAGTCCCTGGCCCCTCCCTCTCCCCTCGTAACACCTCTCTCTCTCTCTCTCTCGTTGGAGCTTGGCGAAGCCCTGTCAAGATCACCGCTGCTTCCACCACCACGCCGTCGTGCTGCTGGATCTCCATCAACCTCTCCTCCCCTTGTTGGATCAAGAAGGAGGAGACATCTTCCCAATCGTATGTGTGTTGAACGCGGAGGTGCCATCCGTTCGGCGCTCGGTCATCGGTGATTTGGATCACGACGAGTACGACTCCATCAACCCCGTTCACTTGAACACTTACGCCCGATCTACAAGGGTATGTAGATGCACTCCCCTTTCCCTCGTTGCTAGATGACTCCATAGATTGATCTTGGTGATGCGTAGAAAATTTTAAAATTCTGCTACGTTCCCCAACAATAATAGCCATTGCGCCAAAGCGACTTTGAATACCTTATCTGTTGACAAGTAAATCCGGAATTTAAATACCCGGCGGCTCTTGGCCGATGGCGATTTAATATGCCTCCATTGTAAGCCGGAATTTTTATAACCCGGCGGCTTATAGCCTTTGAGAAAATCAAGAATTGATAACCCTTTTGAGACACCAATTTTAATCTTTGATGATGGGCTGGAACTTAATCATTTATGTAAGTCATAGCTCTGTAAATCCTGCACAGAGTTTAAACAACATATGCCCTGGCGACTTAACGTCAAAAGCCAGGGCGGGTAACCACTCAAATGTAGTCTTATCCTGCACATAAGTAAATCACAAGATCCCTTGGCGGTTTACTGCAGGGCGGATCATAATATCCCACATATAACCATTGTGATATTTAATTTGTACTGTCGGTTTACATGACCTGTGCAGTAAGGGTGATAACCCAATCCTTAGAAGTCAATACTTCCAAATATATGATGATTGTCACATGCTGGCGACTTATCGTCCAAAGCCAAGCCGGGTTTAAACGAAACCACACTTATATGCTTCAGATATAAGCAAAAAGTCTCAAAACCCAAAAGATTGTTTGCAAAAACTTAAAACAAATAAAAATCAAGGTTTCTGATTCGAATACGATCAGTAAACCGTTCCAAAGGGGTTAAGCTAGGATTCGAATACGATCATGTAGCCCCAGTGGCTTTGGCGTTGCGTCGATCAAGAGGGTATCGACAGCTATGTTCTATTTGGTTCGAATACGGCCTATGTTTGAACAGGAAGCCCCCAAATGACCTTGAGAGGTTTTTAACGACCCTGATTCGAATACGATCCAAGTCGGACCCAAAAGGGGTTAAGCTATGATTCGGATACGATCAAGAAGCCCCCTAGTGAGTTTGGCTTTGCGCCGATCAAAAGGGTTACGACAGCTATGTTCTCTTTGGTTCGAATACGACCTATGTTTGAACAGGAAGCCCCCAAGTGACCATAATAAGGTAAGCCGTAAGGCAGGATATCCATGTTTGAACCGCACATCATGGCAGCAAGTTCTTTTTGGCAACCTTTAATTTTTCTGAGAACTCGAATCTTGCGAGAGATTAATTCTTTTTGAACCAGAACTTTGAACCGGATTTTAAAGCTTTCAAAACTTTGTGGGGGATAGATTGTCCTTGAGCCGGATGTTTGAACCGGATTTGAGAGCTTAAAATCTTTGTAAGAGACAAATTTACCTTGAGCCGGATGCTTGAACCGAATTTGAGAGCTTCAAAGCTTTGCAGGAGAGAGATGTCTCTTGAACCGGATTTTAAACTGGAATCTTTATTTTGAACCGACAATTTTCTGACGGTCTTTAAATTTTGATCAATATGGCGGTGTCCTCCGAAACCGGGTTATCATTCCCTCCAATGACCCGGAGTTCCCGAGTCATGTCATTGTAGCCCCCAAGTCCTAAGACTACTCGAGGAGTTGGCTTGAGACTCTCCATATTTGACCGTGATATAAACCGGTATGAGTCCTTCAACAGCGCAATGATATAATAACCCCTTTTTGCAGTAGACAATTTGTCCTGCATTGGAAAACTTGCAAGCCAGAGTAATTGCTTTTTTAAAGAAAGCAATGTATAATGTAAAAATATAGTGGATGGATTTCACCTGATATGCTAGGCCAGAAAATATCCACCGCGGTGTTGATGATCACCATTGTGAAGCTGAAATCAACCACGATCGAGTCGGCCGCGGGAGCAGATAGATGAATCGACCGCGGTCTTGTAAGCCGGCGCGGATGGGCGAATTAATTGCAGGCGCGATAAGCCATGCGGACGGCGAGTCAATCGCGGGCGCGATCTCGGCAAGTTGACGTAAATCAAGCTACACGGGCGGTGGCTTGCGCACACCCGTTCAACAGCAAGCGGGCGCAGACGCCGGTGCGTGATAACGCTAACGCACTGTCCATAAGCACAGTATGGCACCACCTTTTTGATAATCATTGTCCTGCACAAAATATATTGCAGACAAGAGTAATTGTTCTTGGAAAACACAATATGTACTAAAAATATAGTTAGATGGATATCACCTGATTTGTAAGGATGGCAAATGGTCCGTAAGTAGTGTCCATATATATCCTCCAGTAATCTCAACGGCAATTTTAACCACTTTGTCCAGAGTAGGCCTCTAAAACACCATTCTTTAATTGATTGCTCGTTGACTCCATCTCCTGCAATTTTTGAATAATACTCCTTCCGTTTCGAATTACTTGTCTCCAAAACAAGTAATTCGGAACGAAGGGAGTAATCAGTAGGCGATCGCAAAGAAAGCCCTGAAACCACTTATGTTTTCTCCAGCATGTCTACGTACAAACTCACAAAGTCTCTGCGCAACAGCTAGCCTTGCTCATAACAACTGCTGAAGTGACATACTGCTGAAGCGATCTTCCCCTGTAGTAATTTCCTTGTTTTCCAATGGCAGTAGCTTCCCATCAGACCTAGGGAGCCACGCCATAGTGCTTGTTTCTCATACTCTGAGTCCTCACGTCTTGTTGCTAGCAGATCAGTAGATCAGGAAGGAAAAAACTACTTGTATTGATTTTGTAATACATGTCCATGTACTATACTCCTTTTGATCAACTCCACTGTTGGGGCTGGGGCTGGCTTGGTCATCCGTCGCGGAGGAAATCAGGCGCGATGGCGACTTGCCGAGGCCTTAAGCGAAAAAACAAACCGGAGCAGCGGCTGAATCCACGGCAGCAGTTGTTTCTCGCGGCTGCAGGTAAGAAAGCGAGGTGGGTCAGGACGCCGCAGGCTCGCGGAAACGACAGGTCGACGAGGCTGTGGCAGGCAGAGCCCGGCTCAAAAACGACGGCTTGAACGATGAGGAGTTAGGAGCAGGAACAAGGAGAAGCGAGAACCACTTAAATGAAGGATTTTATTGTATTTCTGCCTTTGTTCCGCATAAGAAAGGTCGCTACAAAGCTGGAGGCAGAGGCACGTTGCCAGAAACTTGAAAGCGGCGGCAAGCAGAATCATGATAACGGAGCGGCTCGACGCGCGGCGAGGTCGCGGGCGGCTCGACAGCTGTCGCGAGGCCACGACGGTGGCTCGGCGCAGGCGCGTCCGCCATGGAGCGGCGGCTGGCTGGTTGAGGCGAGGGAAACTTTGGAACAGAGCCGCAGGGACGAGGCCGTGGGCGACTCGGCGTAGGACGAGGAAGGAGGAGTAAGGCGCCGACGGTCTGTGGCGCGGCCAGCGAGGGCGACTCTCTGCAGAAGTCCGACAGGACGGCGACCCACAAGCTGGGGCGGTACGAGGCCGAGATGACAACAGGCGACGCGAGTCCGTGCTCGAGGCCGCTGCGGCTCAGGGTCGAGGCGCCTCGACATGGGTGTGCAGGAGCCGGAGCCAGCGAGGGGCTTAGCAACTCTGGTGGCGCGACAGCGGCGTGAACCTTGGTCAGGGCAGAAGTGGAGCAGGGCGGCTGAACGGGGCGTCTCCCACGGCGGCGAGGGAGACCGACCGCAGGCGGAGCAGCACGAGGCCCAGGCGGCGGGGCGTTGCAGCAGTAGCGGTCGACTCGGAGGCAGTCGGCGGACTGAGGCCGCACCCGTGTCCACAACGGCCAAGGAGAAACGGGTCTGGTCAGCGCGAGATTGGAGACGGCTCACAGTCGTCGCGCGCGAGACTGAAAACGGCTCGGAGATCAAATCCTCCTCCGAGCTGCCGTTGGTTTGACTTTTCCTCGTGCTAATGGATCAATGGATGGGTCACTTTTGCCTTCACGTCTGGAACCAGTAGCTATGGCTGATGGAGTAGCAGCAGTATCGCGACCGGTCAATTTCTTGGGAGTTGCAGCGAACATGAACACAAAAATCAGCTGACGCCTTCAATCGGCAAAACAGGCTGCAGTGATTTGTACAACTAGTAATCGGAGTCTCGGACACGCAGCAGAATCTTCAAATTTGATCTCGGCAGCTAGCAACTTTTTCAGGGCCGCGTAGCAGCAAAGATCGATCTTCGGTTGACCTCGGAGTCAAAGCGTCGTAAATACATTGCTCGTATAGTAAATCTTGTCTCAGATTCGACGTATTGAAACGACGGCGGACAGATCGCATGCAAGGGCAGCAGACAAACCAACCCTAATTTCTTTAAACCTTAAATCTCACAAATCTTTAAATCTGAACCGACAAACTTGACACCGGTGCAAATCGGTTCAAACCAGTTTTTCTTCATCCAAAGAATTGTGAGCCCCTCGATCCCTAGGAGAGATCCCTTCAAGAACCCAACACCATCGTGCGCAAGCCCCACGGTGGACACCAACTGTCGTGAAATTGTCACGGCAGATGTCCTAGGTGTCAGGACTTAGTCACGAGGCCAACGCATCTATGTGGTAGCTTGAGAGGGGTTGAGCGGAATCGAGAGACGCAACATAAGACAAGGATTTAGACAGCTTCGGGCCCCGAGAAACATCATCCGGTAATAACCCTACATGCTGTTTGTGGCTAGATCTCATTATGCTCATGAAAGAGTCGTGGTAAGCCGGCTCTTTGTGTCTAGCCCTAGAGATTGTTTCTTCTTGCTTGTCCCTCTTTGGGGAGCCCTGCCCCTCCTTATATATGTTGAAGGGGCGGGTTACATGACTAGTCCTAGTAGGATTATGATTACTCTATTACAAATGGAGTCCTAGTCTTGCTTCCTTTGTAGGGGAATATTCCTTATGCCTTTCCTCTTAAGCCAGCCCACCATAACATGAGATGGTCTTCTGGGCCTTGGGCCTTGTCATCCATCTGAAACACCCGCCGAGTCACTAATGAGCCGCCAAGATCGGGCGGGTTACCCATTCGTCGCCAAGCTCCGGGCGGGTCACCAGTGAATCGCCAAGATCCATCCGGGTCATATATACATCCAGCCGGGTTACACCGCGGGGTATATCCCCGACAAGTACCATCTTGTAAACCTCAGTGTTTTCCATTGTTTCCCTGCAACACATATAAGGTAGTTAGTCATCGGGTTAAGTAAGGGTTCGCATGCTATTAGTAAAATATGTTGATGATAAATAAGCACATTGCAGATTCATCAGATTAATTCAAGCCACATGGAAACCCATTTATCCAAACAAAGCATGATTAAGAACTAGGAAATATAGCACTTGTATATGTTTCTCATGTATTAAGTGCAGCCAAATTCGATTTATTCCTCACATGGTATACAATAACAGAATGCAGCCACATCAATTGAACATCGCATTGCAGAATTGAACCAATCAGTTAACTAAACACCACAACAAATGAACCAAACGTTAACTAAGCACCACATTGCACAAATATAACATACTCCTAATAGAAGATCAGATAGTTAACCAAACCAAGCATGCTTAACAACTTGGAAAATATAGCAATTGTATTTGTTTCTCATGTATTTAGTACAGCCAAATTCAATTTATTCCTCACATGGTATACAATAACAGAATGCAACCATAACAATTAAACATCGCATTGCAGAATTGAACCAAGCAGTTAACTAAACAGCACAACAAGTGAACCAAGCCACAACAAATGAACCAAGCAGTTAACTAAACACCAATTGAACAATATAACATACTCCTAATAGAAGATCAGACAGTTAACCAAACCAAGCATGCTTAACAACTTGGAAATATTGCACCCTGAAGAATTGAACATCACATTTGCAGAAATAAACCAAGCAGTTAATTGAACACCACATTGCACGACATATAGAACATATACACTATAGTAGAAGATTGCATGGTAAAAGTAGATAGCACAATTCACTAGAATTTGTTAAGAAAAGGCAGTAGCTAGCAAACTGAACATGGGTCCTTATAGTGAGCTAATAAGACAAGCTACTCCTCATTGTCGGAGATATCGACGACGATTGGCTCCTTAGACATGGAAGAGGGCGAGGCCTCCGCATCGTGGGTGCCCTCGTTGTAGTGGTGAGTTGCTTGAGCTGCTCCAGGCACCAACCTGCTGGCTCTCGAGATGAAGTAAGCACGTGCACGCTGAGAAAACACCTCGTAGTCTTCGTCGAAGGCACCGACGGTGGCCTCGAGAAAACGCCACGAACTGTCGTTTAAAGCATCCAACCGCGTCGCGGCATCTGCGCGTGAGGCGTCAACTGTGGCCTCGACAGCGAGGTGCTCCTCCAAGATCTAGGGGTCGGCACAAATGGCAGCCATCGCGACCTCATCCGTGCGTGCGGCAGCGATTTGCTTCTCCGCTGCCAAATGCTCCTTGATGTCCTGGCTATACTACGTGCACCATGGTTTAGGCCGGCGCTTATTTGGTGGAGGGGTCTGTGATTTGGGTGGAAGGTGTCGCGCTCGCACCGGCGGACGGGGCATGTGGGATGTGGAAGGAGGAGGAGGATGGGGGTCGGGTGTGGATTACCTGCCTAGATAAGCGAGGGCGAGCAGCGTGAAGGAGGGTCGCTGATGACCCACAAGTATAGGGGATCTATCGTAGTCCTTTCAATAAGTAAGAGTGTCGAACCCAACGAGGAGCAAAAGGAAATGATAAGCGGTTTTCAGTAAGGTATTCTCTGCAAGTACTGAAATAAGTGGTAACAGATAGTTTTGTGATAGGATAAATTGTAACGAGCAACAAGTAACAAAAGTAAATAAAATGCAGCAAGATGGCCCAATCCTTTTGTAGCAAAGGACAAGCCGGAACAAACTCTTATAATAGGAAAAGCGCTCCCGAGGACACATGGGAATATCGCTAAGCTAGTTTTCATCACGTTCATATGATTCGCGTTCGATACTTTGATAATTTGATATGTGGGTGGACCGGTGCTTGGGTGCTGTTCTTACTTGAACAAGCATCCCACTTATCATTAACCTCTATTGCAAGCATCCGCAACTACAACAAAAGTATTAAGATAAACCTAATCATAGCATGAAACATATGGATCCAAATCAGCCCCTTACGAAGCAACGCATAAACTAGGGTTTAAGCTTCTGTCACTCTAGCAACCCATCATCTACTTATTACTTCCCAATGCCTTCCACTAGGCCCAAATAATGGTGAAGTGTTATGTAGTCGACGTTCACATAACACCACTAGAGGCTAGACAACATACATCTTATCAAAATATCAAACGAATACCAAATTCACATGACTACTCATAGCAAGACTTCTCCCTTGTCCTCAGGAACGAACGTAATTACTCACAAAGCATATTCATGTTCATAATCAGAGGGGTAATAATATGCATATAGGATCTGAACATATGATCTTCCACCAAATAAACCAACTAGCATCAACTACAAGGAGTAATCAACACTACTAGCACCAATCCCGGACTTTGAGACAAGAATTGGATGCAAGAGATGAACTAGGGTTTGGAGATGAGATGGTGCCGGTGAGGATGTTGATGGAGATTGCCCTCTCCTGATGAGAGGAGTGTTGGTGATGACGATGGTGATGATTTCCCCCTCCCGGAGGGAAGTTTCCCCAGCAGAACAGCTCTGTCGGATCTCTAGATTGGATCCGCCAAGGTTCCGCCTCGTGGCGGCGGAGTCTCGTCCCGAAAAGTTCTCTCTTATTTTTTTCTCATCGAAAGACCTCATATAGGAGAAGATGGGCGTCGGAGAGCCACTAGGGGGCCCACGAGGTAGGGGGCGCGCCCTAGGGGGGCGCCCCCTCCCACCCTCGTGAGCAGGGTGTGCGCCCCCTGGCCTTCATCTTTAGCGAGGATTTTTCTTTATTTATTTTAAGATGTTCCATGGAGTTTCAGGACTTTTGGAGTTGCGCAGAATAGGTCTCTAATATTTGCTCCTTTTCCAGCCCAGAATTCCAGCTGTCGGCATTCTCCCTCCTTATGTAAACCTTGTAAAATAAGAGAGAATAGCCATAAGTATTGTGACATAAAGTGAAATAACAGTCCATAATGCAATAAATATCGATATAAAAGCATGATGCAAAATGGACGTATCAACTCCCCCAAGCTTAGACCTCGCTTGTCCTCAAGCGAAAAGCCGATAACAGTAAATATGTCCTCATGTTTAGAGGTAGAGGTGTCGATAAAAATAAAATACGGACATGAAGGCATCATGATTATTCTGATAACAGCAACATATATAGATTTTGTCATATGATTACTTATGTTCAAGTGATGATCTATTCACAATACAAAAGTATAAATCATAAACCTTATTGGGCTCTGACAAACTATAATTTCAGTCATTGAAGCAATTGCAATTTATCATAACATCGGAAAGAGTCTATGTCAGAGCTAAAAAGCAAGTCCACATACTCAACTATCATTTAGTCCTCCATAATTGCTAACACTCATGTGATACTTGTGGTTACGGAGTTTTAATCGGACACAGAGAAAGATAGGGGCTTATAGTTTTGCCCCACAACCTTTTACCTCAAGGGTAATGTCAACAATAATGGTTCATGCTCCCATACATCCAATTAGATATATATATATACATATATATATATATATATCATGTTCTTTCCAACATGCTGAGCTTGCCAAAGGATAAAATGAAAAAGAAAAGGTGAAGATCACCATGACTCTTGCAGGAGGTAGAAGATAATAATAAAGGATAGGCCCTTCGCAGAGGGAAGCAGAGGTTGCCATGCGCTTTTATGGTTGGATGTATAAAATCTCAATGCGAAAGAACGTCACTTTATATTGCCCCTTGTGATATGAACCTTTATTATGCAGTCCGTCGCTTTTATTACTTCCACATCACAAGATCGTATAAAGCTTATTTCTCCCACACCAATCAATCATACATATTTAGAGCAATTTTTATTGCTTTGCACCGATGACAACTTACTTGAAGGATCTTACTCAATCCACAGGTAGATATGGTAGACTCTCATGGCAAAACTGGTTTAAGGATTTTGGAAACACAGGTAGTATTTCTACTTAGTGCTGAGAATTTGGCTAGCATGAGGGGGAAAGGCAAGCTCAACAAGTTAGAGGATCAATGAAAACATACTTTATCTCAGATATAAGAAATACATAACTAATTACGTTGTCTTCCTTGTCCAACATCAACTCTTTAGCATGTCATATTTTAATGAGTGCTCCCAATCATAAAAGATGTCAATGATAATATATCTATATGTGAAACCTCTCTTTCCTTATTACTTCCTATTAATTGCAACAATGACCAAAGCTATGTCTGCCAACTCCCAACAACTTTTAATCATCATACTCTTTCTATGTGAAGTCATTACTCTCAATAAGATCAATATGAACTTTTTGTTTCTTTTTATTCTTTTCTCTTTTCTTTTATTCGCCCAAGATCATGGCAAAATAATCAAGCCCTTGACTCAACACTAATCTTTATTATATATAGCTCACGGACTCGATTATATAGAGAGATCATAAAGCAAAACTCAAAACTAGATCATGCCATAAACTTTATTCTACTAGATCAAGATACTACTAATAGGATCGAACTAAGAAAAATGGTAAAGATAAGAGTTGTGATTGTGATACGATACCGGGGCACCTCCCCCAAGCTTGGCAGTTGCCAAGGGGAGTGCCCATACCCATGTGATTATATCTCCTTTGTCGGTGAAGAAGGTGGTGGTGATGTTGGCTTAGTTGATGGCTTAGGCTTCTCCCTTAATTTGCGCTTGAGGACGACATTTTGATCCCTCAGATCATCAATCTCCCACTCCAGGGTTAATATCTTTTTGCATAAGTCCTGCTTATTTTCCTGCAAGAGACAAAAAGGGATAAACTCGAACTTGGGTTTCTTTACCCTGTCAGGGAGACTTGACTTTTTGAATTCCACGTGCATGTCCCCAAGTTGAGGTAATGGTGCTTCATCTTCATCTGAGCTCAT
The DNA here is from genome assembly GCF_003073215.2 of Triticum urartu. Taxonomy (NCBI): domain Eukaryota; kingdom Viridiplantae; phylum Streptophyta; class Magnoliopsida; order Poales; family Poaceae; genus Triticum; species Triticum urartu. The sequence goes on along the minus strand of NC_053022.1, from coordinate 498,460,636 downwards.
CTCCTCCTTCCCCTTGGGTTCATAGTCCTCTTCTTCCTCCGTGGTCCATCCATCGTGTTCCACATCTCCATAGACCTTTGGATTTGCTAAGTAATCATCCACATAGCTTTCTCCTTCCGAATCCTAGGAAGACATGTTGATTTAATCTGCAACGGGACAACTCGAAACAAAAACAGAGGATATTTGCGTGATACGGGAGTCAAAACCTTCGGGAGAATATATAATGAATTTTTACCGAGCAAAATACGTAACGTGCAAGAAAACGGAGTCCGGAAGGCACACGAGGTGCTAATGAGGTAGGGGGCGCTCCCACCACCCTCGTGGGGCCCTCGTGTCCTTCCCGGACTGCTACTTATTTTTCTATTTTTCTAAATATTCCAAAACGGAGAAATATTGCCTTAAGAATTGTTTTGGAGTCGGTTTACTTACCGTACCACATACCTATTCCTTTTCGGAGTCTGAGACGTTCCGGAAAGTGTCCCTTATGTATTCCTCCAGGGTTACGGTTTCAATAATATTGGTTTCAACATTTATGGGATTACCTGAGATATAATGTTTAATTCTTTGATCGTTTACCACCTTCGGATTTGTGCCCTCAAAGTTGTTGATTTTTATGGCACCGGAACGATAAACCTCTTCGATAACATAGGGGCCTTCCCATTTAGAGAGAAGTTTGCCTGCAAAAAACCTTAAACGAGAGTTGTATAGCAATACATAATCACCTACATTAAACTCACGCTTTTGTATCCTTTTGTCATGCCATCTTTTAAATTTTTCTTTAAACAACTTGGCATTTTCATATGCTTGGGTTCTCCATTCATCAAGTGAGCTAATATCAAATAACCTCTTCTCACTGGCAAGTTTAAAATCATAGTTAAGCTCTTTAATAGCCCAATATGCCTTATGTTCTAGTTCGAGAGGTAAGTGACATGCTTTTCCATAAACCATTTTATACGGAGACATACCCATAGGACTTTTATATGCAGTTCTATAAGCCCATAATGCATCATCAAGTTTCTTGGACCAATTCTTTCTAGACCTATTAACAGTCTTTTGCAAAATTAATTTGAGTTGTCTATTGCTCAACTCTACTTGACCACTAGACTGTGGGTGATAAGGAGATGCAATTCTATGATTAACATCATATTTAGCAAGCATTTTACGGAAAGCACCATGAATAAAGTGTGAACCACCATCAGTCATTAAATATCTAGGGACTCCAAACCTCGGGAAAATAACTTCCTTAAGCATTTTAATAGAAGTGTTATGATCAGCACTACTAGTTGGAATAGCTTCTACCCACTTAGTAACGTAATCAACAGCAACTAAAATATGTGTGTATCCATTAGAGGCAGGAAAAGGTCCCATATAATCAAAGCCCCAAACATCAAATGGTTCAATAACAAGAGAATAATTCATAGGCATTTCTTGACGTCTACTAATATTACCAATTCTTTGACATTTATCACAAGATAAGACAAACTTACGGGCATCCTTGAAGAGAGTAGGCCAATAAAAACCAGATTGCAATACCTTATGTGCAGTTCTATCTCCAGCGTGGTGTCCTCCATAAGACTCGGAATGACACTTGCGTAGGATCTGTTCCTGTTCATGCTCAAGTACACAACGTCTAATAACACCATCTACTCCTTCTTTATAAAGATGTGGGTCATCCCAAAAGTAATGTCTTAAATCATAGAAAAACTTTTTTTTGCTGGTATGTGAAGCTAGGTGGTATGAACTTAGCAACAATATAATTAGCATAATCAGCATACCATGGAGTACTACGAGAAGTACTTATAACATTTAATTGTTCATCGGGAAAGCTATCATTAATAGGTAGTGGGTCATCAAGAATATTTTCTAACCTAGACAAGTTGTCTGCAACGGGGTTCTCAGCTCCCTTTCTATCAACAATATGCAAATCAAATTCTTGTAGCAAGAGAACCCATCTAATAAGTCTAGGTTTAGCATCTTTCTTTTCCATAAGATATTTAATAGCAGCATGATTAGTTTGAATAGTTACTTTAGAATCAACAATATAAGATCTGAACTTATCACAAGCAAATACAACTGCTAAAAGCTCCTTTTCGGTAGTAGCATAATTTCTTTGAGCATTGTCTAGAGTTTTACTAGCATAATGAATAAAATTTAATTTCTTATCAACTCTTTGCCCTAGAACATCACCTACAGCATAATCACTAGCATCACACATAATTTCAAAGGGTGGGTTCCAATCAGGTGGCTGAACAACAGGTGTAGTGACTAATGCTTTCTTAAGTATTTCAAATGCTTCTACACAATCATCATCAAAGACAAATGGTATATCTTTTTGCAATAAATTAGTCAGAGGCCGAGAAATTTTTGAGAAGTCCTTAATGAACCTCCTATAAAATCCAGCGTGACCAAGGAAACTTCTTATACCTTTGATGTCCTTGGGACATGGCATCTTTTCAATAGCATCAACCTTGGCTTTATCAACTTCAATACCTCTTTCAGAAACTTTGTGCCCCAAGACAATACCTTCATTAACCATAAAGTGCACTTTTCCCAATTCAAGACAAGATTAGTTTCTTCCCATCTCTGCAAAACTCGATCAAGATTGCTCAAGCAATCATCAAAAGAGGAACCATAGACAGAAAAGTCGTCCATGAAAACCTCACAAATCTTTTCAAAAAAGTCAGAGAATATAGCCATCATGCATCTTTGAAAGGTAGTAGGTGCATTACATAAACCAAAAGGCATACGTCTATAAGCAAAAGTACCAAAAGGGCATGTAAAAGTAGTCTTTGATTGATCCCTAGCCGACACAGGTATTTGAGAGAAACCAGAATAACCATCTAGAAAGCAATAGTGTGTATGTTTGCATAATCTTTCTAGCATTTGATCAATAAAAGGTAAGGGGTAATGATCTTTCTTAGTAGCTTTATTTAATTTGCGTAAATCAATTACCATCCTATAACCTGTGATAATTCTTTGTGGAATCAATTCATCTTTATCATTAGGAACAACAGTTATACCTCCCTTCTTAGGGACACAGTGGACAGGACTTACCCACTCACTATCAGCAACGGGATAGATTATACCTGCCTCCAGGAGCTTTAGTATTTCTTTTCTTACCACTTCTTTCATTTTAGGATTTAGACGTCGTTGAGGATCACGAACTGGTTTGGCATCTGCTTCCAAATTTATTTTATGTTGACATAGAGTGGGACTAATGCCCTTAAGATCATCAAGAGTATATCCAATAGCAGCACGATGCTTCTTCAGAATTTTCAATAATCTTTCTTCTTCATGCTCTAAAAGGTTAGCACTAATAATAACAGGATATATCTTCTTTTCATCAAGATAAGCATATTTAAGATTATCAGGCAAAGGTTTGAGCTCAAACACGGGATCACCCTTGGGTGGACGAGGATCCCCTAAAATTTCAACAGGCAAATTATGTTGCAGAATAGGTTCCTGTTTAAAGAATACTTCATCTATTTCCCTTCTTTCATTCATGAACATATCATTTTCATAGTCTAGCAAATAGTGTTCTAAAGGATCACTAGGAGGTACGGCAATAGAAGCAAGACCAATAATTTCATCCTTACTAGATAATTCTTCCTCACAATGTTTTTTACTAAATTTAGAGAAATTAAACTCATGAACCATATCATCCAATCCAATAGTAACAACATTCTTTGTGCAGTCTATGGTAGCATTGACAGTATTTAAGAAGGGTCTACCAAATATAATGGGACAAAAACTATCTTGTGGGGAACCAAGAACAAGAAAATCAGCAGGATATTTAGTTTTCCCACACAAGACTTCAACATCTCTAACAATTCCAATTGGTGCAATAGTATATCTATTAGCAAGTTTAATAGTAACATCAATATCTTCTAACTCAACAGGTGCAATTTCATTCTTAATCTCTTCGTATAAGTCAATAGGTATTACACTAGCACTAGAACCCATATCACATAAGCCATGATAACAATGATCTCCTATTTTAACAGAAATAACAGGCACGCCTACCACAGGTCTATGTTTATCTTTATCACAAGGTTTAGCAATTCTATCAGTTTCACCTTCGAACTGGATAACATGCCCATCAATATTATCAGACAAGAGATCTTTAACAATAGCAATATTAGGTTCTACTTTAACTTGCTCAAGAGGTGTATAAGTTCTAATATTGCTTTTACGAACAACAGTTGAAGCTTTAACATGATCCTTTATTCTAACAGGGAAAGGTGGTTTCTCAATATAAGAAGTAGGAACAATAGGATCATTATAAGTGACAGTCTTTTCTTCAACTTTAATAGGTGCATCTACTTTTACTTCTATGGGAGGGTGATATTTAAACCACTTCTCCTTAGGGAGATCAACATAAGTAGCAAAAGATTCACAGAAAGAAGCTACTATCTCAGAGTCAAGTCCATATTTAGTGCTAAACTTACGGAAAATATCGGTGTCCATAAAACATTTAACACAATCAAACTTAGGTGTCATACCTGACTCCTTACCTTCGTCGAGGTCCCATCTTCAGAGTTGTGTTTAATTCTATCCAATAAATTCCATTTAAATTCAATAGTCTTCATCATAAAAGAGCCAGCACAAGAAGTATCGAGCATGGTGCGATCGTTATCAGAAAGCCGAGCATAAAAACTTTGCATAATTATTTCTCTCGGGAGCTCATGATTGGGGCATGAATATAACATTGATTTAAGCCTCCCCAAGATTGAGCGATGCTTTCTCCTTCGTGAGGCCAGAGATTATATATACAATTGCGATCACGATGAACAAGATGCATAGGGTAATACTTTTGATGAAATTACAGCTTCAATCTTTTATAGTCCCATGATCTCATATCATCACATAGCCTATATACCATATCAATGCGTCTCCCTTCAAAGATAAAGGGAAGACCTTCTTCTTAGCAACATCGTCGGGTATACCTGCAAGCTTAAATAATCCACAAACTTCATCCACATATATTAAGTGCTCATCAGGATGCTTTGTTCCATCTCCTGTAAAAGGGTTAGCTAGCAGTTTTTCCACCATACCCGAAGGAAATTCAAAAGGAGTTTCATTTTCAATAGGTTCAGTAGGTTGAGGAGCAACTCTTTGATCTACTGGACGGGGTGAAGATACCCCGAAAAAGCCCCTCAGAGAATCACTTTCCATAGTAACAAGTGATAGTAAATTTCAGCACACTATATAAATTTTTCCTTACCAAATTCCACCTACCAAAAGGCGCTACACTCCCCGGCAACGGCGCCAGAAAAGAGTCTTGATGACCCACAAGTATAGGGGATCTATCGTAGTCCTTTCGATAAGTAAGAGTGTCAAACCCAACGAGGAGCAGAAGGAAATGATAAGCGGTTTTCAGCAAGGTATTCTCTGCAAGTACTGAAATAAGTGGTAACAGATAGTTTTGTGATAGGATAAATTGTAACGAGCAACAAGTAACAAAAGTAAATAAAGTGCAGCAAGATGGCCCAATCCTTTTGTAGCAAAGGACAAGCCGGAACAAACTCTTATAATAGGAAAAGCGCTCCCGAGGACACATGGGAATATCGTCAAGCTAGTTTTCATCACGTTCATATGATTCGCGTTTGATACTTTGATAATTTGATATGTGGGTGGACCGGTGCTTGGGTGCTGTTCTTACTTGAACAAGCATCCCACTTATGATTAACCTCTATTGCAAGCATCCGCAACTACAACAAAAGTATTAAGGTAAACCTAACCATAGCATGAAACATATGGATCCAAATCAGCCCCTTACGAAGCAATGCATAAACTAGGGTTTAAGCTTCTGTCACTCTAGCAACCCATCATCTACTTATTACTTCCCAATGCCTTCCACTAGGCCCAAATAATGGTGAAGTGTTATGTAGTCGACGTTCACATAACACCACTAGAGGCTAGACAACATACATCTTATCAAAATATCAAACGAATACCAAATTCACATGACTACTCATAGCAAGACTTCTCCCTTGTCCTCAGGAACGAACGTAATTACTCACAAAGCATATTCATGTTCATAATCAGAGGGGTAATAATATGCATATAGGATCTGAACATATGATCTTCCACCAAATAAACCAACTAGCATCAACTACAAGGAGTAATCAACACTACTAGCACCAATCCCAGACTTTGAGACAAGAATTGGATGCAAGGGATGAACTAGGGTTTGGAGATGAGATGGTGCCGGTGAGGATGTTGATGGAGATTGCCCTCTCCTGATGAGAGGAGCGTTGGTGATGACGATGGTGATGATTTCCCCCTCCCGGAGGGAAGTTTCCCCGGCAGAACAGCTCTTCTGGAGCTCTAGATTGGATCCGCCAAGGTTCCGCCTCATGGCGGCGGAGTCTCGTCCCGAAAAGTTCCCTCTTATTTTTTCTCATCGAAAGACTTCATATAGGAGAAGATGGGCGTCGGAGACCCTCATGAGCAGGGTGTGGGCCCCCTGGCCTTCATCTTTAGCGAGGATTTTTCTTTATTTATTTTAAGATGTTCCGTGGAGTTTCAGGACTTTTGGAGTTGCGTGGAATAGGTCTCTAATATTTGCTCCTTTTCCAGCCCAGAATTCCAGCTGCCGGCATTCTCCCTCCTTATGTAAACCTTGTAAAATAAGAGAGAATAGCCATAAGTATTATGACATAAAGTGAAATAACAGTCCATAATACAATAAATATCGATATAAAAGCATGATTCAAAATGGACGTATCAGTCGCCGGCGAGGAGGCGGCGGCGCTGCAAGCAAGGAATGAAGGTTTCAACTTGGAAATGAATGTGGAAAGAAGGGAAATGTGGCTTTTGGTAAGGGGGCGGGGAGGTAGATATTTCCGCAGAAGCCGAAAGTTTGGAATCGCTTTAGACAAAAAACTGGCGCGCAAAGTGTCATCAAACACGGTCCAAAGATATTTTATGCTGCATCTCACACGGTTGGTTATAATAAACTGTGTGGGATCTACTTGGTTTTTGGTCTTGATTTGAATTACATAATGGGGTCACAGCGGCCATGGACGGTGTTTGAATTGATAGACCTTTTATCTACAGTGATCATAAAAGAATTGGAATTATTCACGGTTCATTTGGACATTTTTATGCATTAAGCGAGTTTTCAATGCATTTATGTGCATAATTCAAATTTGAACTACATGCACATGCTCCAGTACATATAAATTCTTTGAAAAATCAAATCTTTGTCCTTGGGTGCATGCTTAGGTCCCATGCAAGAAATGGGAATGAATTTCAAACACCATGGCACTGTTGATTGCCGGCAAAACATTGAGATGCCTAGTTTTGGAATTCTAGTAAATCCAAAACGCGTCTGAAATTCATAAAACTTGCCATGCTATCATGGAGCGTCATCAACATGCCGTGGTAAAAATTTTGTCGCATTTGGGGAAGGTTTGGGTATGTGCTTCTCACAAACCGGAGCTTCTCACAACAAGCATGATGGTTTTCGGTAGGGAACGTCCCACCTTTGGGGATGAAACGATATCCATTGCCTCTTATTGCTTTCAAATTTTTTTTCTCATGTCAACATAGAACAACATGACTGTTGTGTGAATTTTTGTGATTTTTCGGGGATCGTTTGGACATATTTATGCATTAACTGAGTTTTCAATGCATTTATCTGCATAATTCAAATTTGAACTACATGTGCATGCTCCAGTGCATATAATCTGGTTGAAAAATCAAATCTGTGTCATTGGGTGCATGCTTAGGTCCCATGCAAGAAATGGGAATGAATTTCAAACACCATGGCATCATTAATTGCCGACAAAACATTGAGATGCCTGGTTTTTAAATTCAAGTAAATCCAAAACTTGTCTAAAATTCATGAAACTTGGCATGCTATCATGGAGCGTCATCAACATGTCGTGGTACAAATTTTGTCCCATTTGGGGCAGGTTTGGGTATATGCTTCTCACAAACCGAAGCTTCTCATAACAAGCATGATGGTTTTCGATAGGGAACGTCCCACCTTTGGGGACGAAACGATATCCATTGCCTCTTATTGCTTTCATGTTTTTTTCTCGTGTCAACATAGAACAACAGGAGTGTTGTGCGAATTTTTGTGATTTTCCGGGGTTCGTTTGGACAGTTTTATGCATCAACTGAGTTTTCAATGCATTTATGTGCATAATTCAAATTTGAACTACATGTGCGTGCTCCATTGCATATAAATTGGTTGAAAAATCAAATGTGTGTCCTTGGGTGCATGCTTAGGTCCCATGCAAGAAATGGGAATGAATTTCAAACACCAGGGCACCGTTGATTGCCGGCAAAACATTGAGATGCCTGGTTTTTAAATTCTAGTAAATCCAAAACTCGTCTGAAATTCATGAAACTTGGCATGCTATCATGGAGCGGCATCAACATGCCGTTGTACAAATTTTATCCCATTTGGGGTAGGTTTGGGTATATGCTTATCACAAACCGGAGCTTCTCATAACAAGCATGATGGTTTTCGATAGGGAACGTCCCACCTTTGGGGACAAAAAGATATCCATTGCCTCTTATTGCTTTCAAGTTTTTTTCTCGTGTCAACATAGAACAACATGAGTGTTGTGTGAATTTTTGTGATTTTTCGGGGTTCGTTTGGACATTTTTATGCATTAACTGAGTTTTCAATGCATTTATGTGCATAATTCAAATTTGAACTACATGCGCATGCTCCAGTGTATATAGATTGGTTGAAAAATCAAATATGTGTCCTTGGGTGCATGCTTAGGTCCCATGCAAGAAATGGGAATGAATTTCAAACACCATAGCACCGTTGGTTGCTGGCAAAACATTGAGATGCCTGCTTTTTAAATTCTAGTAAATTCAAAACTCGTCTGAAAGTCATGAAACTTGGCATGCTATCATGGAGCGGCATCAAGATGCCGTGGTACAAATTTTGTCCCATTTGGGGCAGGTTTGGGTATATGCTTATCACAAACCAGAGCTTCTCACAACAAGCATGATGGTTTTCGGTAGGGAACGTCCCACCTTTGGGGGGAAACGATATCCATTGCCTCTTATTGCTTTCAAGTTTTTTTCTCGTGTCAACATAGAACAACAGGAATGTTGTGTGAATTTTTGTGATTTTTTGGGGTTCGTTTGGACATTTTTATGCATTAACTGAGTTTTCAATGCATTTATGTGCATAATTCAAATTTGAACTACATGTGCATGCTCCAGTGTATATAGATTGGTTGAAAAGTCAAATCCGTGTCCTTGGGTGCATGCTTAGGTCTCATGCAAGAAATGGGAATGAATTTCAAACACCAGGGCACCGTTGATTGCCGGCAAAACATTGAGATGCCTGGTTTTTAAATTCTAGTAAATCCAAAACTCGTCTAAAATTCATGAAACTTGGCATGCTATCATGGAGCAGCATCAACATGCCGTGGTACAAATTTTGTCCCATTTGGGGCAGGTTTGGGTATATGCTTCTCACAAACCGGAGCTTCTCACAACAAGCATGATGATTTTCGGTAGGGAACGTCCCACCTTTGGGGACGAAACGATATCCATTGCCTCTTATTGCTTTCAAGTTTTTTTCTCGTGTCAACATAGAACAACTGGAGTGTTGTGTGAATTTTTGTGATTTTTCGGGGTTCCTTTAGACATTTTTATGCATTAATTGAGTTTTCAATGCATTTATGTGCATAATTCAAATTTGAACTACATGTGCATGCTCCAGTGCATATAGATTGGTTGAAGAAACAAATCTGTGTTCTTGGGTGCATGCTTAGGTCCGATGCAAGAAATGGGAATGAATTTCAAATACCAGGGCACTGTTGATTGCCGGCAAAACATTGAGATGCCTGATTTTTAAATTCTAGTAAATCCAAAACTCGTCTGAAATTCATGAAACTTGGCATGCTATCATGGAAGGGCACCCGACATGCTATGGTATTTTTGTTGGGGAACGTAGTAATTTCAAAAAATTTCCTACGCACATGCAAGATCATGGTGATGCATAGCAACGAGAGGGGAGAGTGTGATCTACGTACCCTTGTAGATCGACAACGGAAGCGTTTGGTTGATGTAGTCGTACGTCTCCACGGCCCGACCGATCAAGCACCGAAACTACGGCACCTCCGAGTTCTAGCACACGTTCAGCTCGATGACGATCCCCGGGCTCCGATCCAGCAAAGCGTCGGGGAGGAGTTCCGTCAGCACGACGGCGTGGTGACGATCTTGATGTTCTACCGTCGCAGGGCTTCGCCTAAGCACTGCTACAATATGACCGAGGTGGAATATGGTGGAGGGGGGCACCACACACGGCTAAGGAATGATCACGAAGATCAACTTGTGTGTCTAGGGGTGCCCCCCTGCCCCCGTATATAAAGGAGCAAGGGGAGGAGGCCGGCCGGCCCCTATAGGCGCGCCAGGAGGCCTAGTAGGAGTAGGACTCCTACTAGGAGGGGGAAAGAAGTGGGGAGGGAGAGGGAAAGGGGTGTTGGGGAACGTAGCAGAAATTCAAAATTTTCCTACGTGTCACCAAGATCTATCTATGGAGAGACCAGCAACGAGGGGAAGGAGAGTGCATCTACATACCCTTGTAGATTGCTAAGCGGAAGCGTTCAAGAGAACGGGGTTGATGGAGTCGTACTCGTCGCGATCCAAATCACCGGAGATCCTAGTGCCGAACGGACGGCACCTCCGCGTTCAACACACGTACAGCCCGACGATGTCTCCCACGCCTTGATCCAGCAAGGAGAGAGGGAGAGGTTGAGGAAGACTCCATCCAGCAGCAGCACAACGGCGTGGTGGTGGTGGAGGAGCGTGGCAATCCTGCAGGGCTTCGCCAAGCACCACGGGAGAGGAGAAGTACTTGGGAGAAGGGGAGGGCTGCACCAGAACATTGGTATGGCTGCCCTCCCACCCCCCACATATATATAGGGGCAAGGGAGAGAGGGGGGGCGCAGCCTTGGCCCTTCCTCCAAGGAAGGGTGCGGCCAGGGAGGAGTCCCTCCTCCCCAAGGCACCTAGGAGGTGCCTTCCCCTTTTAGGACTCTTCCTTTCCTTATCTCTTGGCGCATGGGCCTCTTGGGGCTGGTACCCTTGGCCCATATAGGCCAAGGCGCACACCCCTACAGCCCATGTGGCCCCCCGGGGCAGGTGGCCCCACCCGGTGGACCCCCGGGACCCTTCCGGTGGTCCCGGTACAATACCGGTGACCCCGAAACTTGTCCGGTGACCAAAACAGGACTTCCCATATATAAATCTTTACCTCCGGACCATTCCGGAACTCCTCGTGACGTCCGGGATCTCATCCGGGACTCCGAACAACATTCGGTAACCACATACAAACTTCCTTTATAACCCTAGCGTCATCGAACCTTAAGTGTGTAGACCCTACGGGTTCGGGAGACATGCAGACATGACCGAGACGTTCTCCGGTCAATAACCAACAGCAGGATCTGGATACCCATGTTGCCTCCCACATGTTCCACGATGATCTCATCGGATGAACCACGATGTCAAGGACTCAATCAATCCCGTATACAATTCCCTTTGTCTATCGGTACGATACTTGCCCGAGATTCGATCGTCGGTATCCCGATACCTTGTTCAATCTCGTTACCGGCAAGTCTCTTTACTCGTTCCATAACACATCATCCCGTGATCAACTCCTTGATCACATTGTGCACATTATGATGATGTCCTACCGAGTGGGCCCAGAGATACCTCTCCGTCACACGGAGTGACAAATCCCAGTCTCGATTCGTGCCAACCCAACAGACACTTTCGGAGATACCCGTAGTGTACCTTTATAGCCACCCAGTTACGTTGTGACGTTTGGCACAACCAAAGCACTCCTACGGTATCCGGGAGTTGCACAATCTCATGGTCTAAGGAAATGATACTTGACATTAGAAAAGCTTTAGCATACGAACTACATGATCTTGTGCTAGGCTTAGGATTGGGTCTTGTCCATCACATCATTCTCCTAATGATGTGATCCCGTTATCAATGACATCCAATGTCCATGGTCAGGAAACCGTAACCATCTATTGATCAACGAGCTAGTCAACTAGAGGCTTACTAGGGACATGGTGTTGTCTATGTATCCACACATGTATCTGAGTTTCCTATCAATACAATTCTAGCATGGATAATAAACGATTATCATGAACAAGGAAATATAATAATAATCAATTTATTATTGCCTCTAGGGCATATTTCCAACAGTCTCCCACTTGCACTAGAGTCAATAATCCAGTTCACATCGATATGTGATTAACACTCAAGGTCACATCCCCATGTGACTAACACCCAAAGAGTTTACTAGAGTCAATAATCTAGTTCACATTACCATGTGATTAACACTCGATGAGTTCTGGGTTTGATCATGTTTTGCTTGTGAGAGAGGTTTTAGTCAATGGGTCTGCAACATTCAGATCCGTATGCACTTCGCAAATCTCTATGTCATCTTGTAGATGCAGCTACTACGCTATATTTGGAGCTATTCCAAATAACTGTTCTACTATACGAATCCAGTTTACTACTCAGAATAATCTGGATTAGTGTCAAAGTTTGCATCGGTGTAACCCTTTACGACGAACTCTTTTACCACCTCCATAATCGAGAAAATTCCTTAGTCCACTAGTTACTAAGGATAACTTTGACCGCTGTCCTGTGATCCATTCTTGCATCACTCTTGTACCCCTTGACTGACTCATGGCAAGGCACACTTCAGGTGCGGTACACAACATAGCATACTGTAGAGAGCCTATGATAAAAGCATAGGGGACGACCTTCGTCCTTCCTCTTTCTTCTGCCGTGGTCGAGCTTTAAGTCTTAACTTCATACCTTACAACTCAGGCAAGAACTCCTTCTTTGACTGATCCATCTTGAACACCTTCAAGATCATGTCAAGGTATGTGCTCATTTGAAAGTACCATTAAGCGTTTTGATCTATTCTTATATATCTTGATGCTCAATGTTCAAGTAGCTTAATCCAGGCTTTCCATTGAAAAACACTTTCCAAATAACCCTATATGCTTTCCAGAAATTCTACGTCATTTCTGATTAACAACATGTCAACAACATATATTCATCAGAAATTCTATAGTGCTCCCACTCACTTCTTTGGAAATACAAGCTTCTCATAAACTTTGTATACACCCAAAACTTTGATCATCTTATCAAAGCATACATCCCAACTCCGAGATGCTTACTCCAGTCCTTAGAAGGATTGCTGGAGCTTTGCATACTTATTAGCATCTTTCAGGATTAACAAAACCTTCCGGTTGTATCACATACAACCTTTCCTCAAAAATCGTCGAGGAAACAATGGTTCTTGGCATCCTATCTGCAAGATTTCACAAATAATGCAGTAAACGCTAATATAATTCCAACAGACTCTTAGCATCGCTACGAGTGAGAAAGTCTCATCGTAGTCAACTCCTTGAACTTGTCGGAAAACATCTTAACGACAAGCGAGCTTTTTAATGGTGGCATTTACCATCATTGTCCGTCTTCCTTTTAAAATCCATATGTACTCAATAGCCTTACGACCATCGAGCCGTTCTGCCAAAGTCTACACTTTGTTTTCATACATGGATCCTCTCTCGGATTTTATGGCCTCGAGCCATTTATCGAAATCCGGGCCCACCATCGCTTCTCCATAGCTCGTAGGTTCATTGTTGTCTAGCAACATGACTTCCAAGACAGGATTACGTACCACTCTAAAGTAGTACGCATCCTTGTCATCCCACGAGGTTTGGTACTGACTTGATCTGAAGTTTCATGATCACTATCATAAGCTTCCACTTCAATTGGTGTAGGTGCCACAGGAACAACTTCCTGTGCCCTGCCACACACTAGTTGAAGAGATGGTTCAATAACCTCATCAAGTCTCCACCATCCTCCCACTCAATTCTTTCGAGATAAACTTTTCCTCGAGAAAGGACCTGATTCAAGAAACAATCCCTTATTGCTTTCGGATCTGAGATAGGAGGTATACCCAACTATTTTTGGGTGTCCTATGAAGATGTATTTATCCGCTTTGGGTTCGAGCTTATCGGCCTGAAACTTTTTCACATAAGCGTCGCAGCCCCAAACTTTTAAGAAATGACAGTTTAGGTTTCTCTAAACCATAGTTCATATGGTGTCATCTCATCGGAATTATGTGGTGCCCCTTTTAAAGTGAATGTGGTTGTCTCTAATGCCTAACCCATAAACTATTGTGGTAATTCGATAAGAGACATCATGGTATGCATCATATCCAATAGGGTGCAGTTATGATGTTCGGACACACCATCACACTATGGTGTTCCAGGCTGTATTAGTTGTGAAACAATTTCCACAATGTCTTAATTCTGTGCCAAACTCGTAATTCAGATATTCATCTCTATGATCATATCATAGATATTTTATCCTCTTGTCATGACGATCTTTCAACTTCACCCTGAAATTACTTGAACCTTTCAATAATTTAGACTCGTGATTCATCAAGTAAATATACTCAACATCTACTCAAATCATCTGTGAAGTAAGAACATAACGATATCCACTACATGCCTCAGCACTCATTGGATTGCACACATCAAAATGTATTACTTCCAACAAGTTGCTTTCTATTTCCATTTTACTGAAAACGAGGCTTTCAGTCATCTTGCCCATGTGGTATGATTTGCATGTCTCAAGTGATTCAAAATCAAGTGAGTCCAAATGGTCCATTTGCATGGAGTTTCTTCATGCATATACACCAATAGACATGGTTCGCATGTCTCAAACTTTTCAAAAATGAGTGAGTCCAAAGATCCATCAACATGGAGCCTCTTCATGCGTTTTATACCGATATGACTTAAGTGGCAGTGCCACAAGTAGGTGGTACTATCATTACTATCTTATATCTTTTGGCATGAACATGTGTATCACTACGATCGAGATTCATTTTAGGCATAAGACCATTCATTTCAGGTGCAAGACCATTGAAGGTATTATTCAAATAAACAGAGTAACCGTTATTCTCCTTAAATGAATAACCGTATTGCGATAGACATAATCCAATCATGTCTATGCTCAACGCAAACACCAATCTCAATGGTAGAGGGAGCGTGCGATGCTTGATCATATCAACATTGGAAACACTTCCAACACATATCGTCAGCTCACCTTTAGCTAGTCTCTGTTTATTTCGTAGCTTTTATTTCGAGTTACTAACACTTAGCAACCGAACCGGTATCTAATACCCTGGTGCTACTAGGAGTACTAGTAAAGTACACATTAACACAATGTATATCCAATATACTTCTATCGACTTTGCCAGCCTTCTCATCTACCAAGTATCTAGGGTAATTCTGCTCCAGTGGCTGTTCCCCTTATTACAGAAGCACTTAGTCTCGGGTTTGGGTTCAACTTTGGGTTTCTTCACTAGAGCAGCAGCTGATTTGCCGTTTCATGAAGTATCCCTTCTTGCCCTTGCCCTTCTTGAAACTAGTGGTTTCACCAACCATCAACAATTGATGCTCCTTCTTGATTTCTACTTTTGTGGTGTCAAACATCGCGAATATCTCAAGGATCATCATATATGTCCCTGATATATTATAGTTCATCACGAAGCTCTAGCAGCTTGGTGGTAATGACTTCGGAGAAACATCACTATCTCATCTGGAAGATCAACTCCCACTTGATTCAAACGATTGTTGTACTTAGACAATCTGAGCACAAGCTCAACAATTGAGCTTTTCTCCCTTAGTTTGCAGGCTAAGAAAATCGTCGGAGGTCTTATACCTCTTGACGCGGGCACGAGCCTGAAATCCCAATTTCAGCCCTCGAAACATCTCATATGTTTCGTGATGTTCCAAAACGTCTTCGGTGCCTCAACTCTAAACCGTTTAAATGAACTATCACGTAGTTATCAAAATGTGTATGTCAGATGTTCGCAACATCCACAGACAATGTTCGAGGTTCAGCACACTGAGCGGTGCATTTAAGGACATAAGCCTTCTAAGAAGCAATGAGGACAATCCTCAGTTTACGGACCTAGTCCGCATAATTGCTACTATCAACTTTCAACTAATTTTTCTCTAGGAACATATCTAAACAGTAGAACTAAAGCGCGAGCTACGACATAATTTGCAAAAACCTTTTTGACTATGTTCAGGATAAACAAGTTCATCTTATGAACTCCCACTCAGATAGACATCCCTCTAGTCATCTAAGTGATTACATGATCTGAGTCAACTAGGCCGTGTCCGATCATCACGTGAGACGGACTAGTCAACATCGGTGAACATCTTCATGCTGATCGTATCTACCATACGACTCATGCTCGACCTTTCGGTCTTCTGTGTTCCGAGGCCATGTCTGTACACATGCTAGGCTCGTCAAGTCAACCTAAGTGTTTCGCATGTGTAAATCTGTCTTACACCCGTTGTATGTGAACGTTAGAATCTATCACACCCGATCATCACGTGGTGCTTCGAAACAACGAACTGTCGCAACGGTGCACAGTTAGGGGAAACACCTTCTTGAAATTTTAGTGAGGGATCATCTTATTTACTACCGTCGTTCTAAGCAAACAAGATGTATAAACATGATAAACATCACATGCAATCAAATAGTGACATGATATGGCCAATATCATATTGCTCCTTTTGATCTCCATCTTCGGGGCTCCATGATCATCAACGTCACCGGCATGACACCATGATCTCCATCATCATGATCTCCATCATCGTGTCTCCATGAAGTTGTCACGTCATCTATTACTTCTACTACTACAGCTAACGGTTAGCAATAAAGTAAAGTAATTACATGATGTTTATGTTGACACGCAGGTCATAAATAAATTAAGACAACTCCTATGGCTCCTGCCGGTTGTCATACTCATCGACATGCAAGTCATAATTCCTATTACAAGAACATGATCAATCTCATACATCACATATATCATTCATCACATCCTTTGGCCATATCACATCACATAGCATACCCTGCAAAAACAAGTTAGACGTCCTCTAATTGTTGTTTGCATGTTTTACGTGGCTGCTATGGGTTTCTAGCAAGAACGTTTCTTACCTACGCAAAAACCACAACGTGATATGCCAATTGCTATTTACCCTTCATAAGGACCCTTTTCATCGAATCTGATCCGACTAAAGTGGGAGAGACAGACACCCGCCAGCCACCTAATGCAACTAGTGCATGTCAGTCGGTGGAACCGGTCTCACGTAAGCGTACGTGTAAGGTTGGTCCGGGCCGCTTCATCCCACGATGCCGCCGAATCAAGATAAGACTAGTAACGGCAAGCATATTGAACAAAATCAACGCCCACAACTACTTTGTGTTCTACTCGTGCATAGAAACTACGCATAGACCTAGCTCATGATGCCACTGTTGGGAACTAGCATCATGAGTGTTTGTGGGGGTGGGCGGGGGGGGTGGGTGGGTTGGGGGGCACGCTCTGTTATTGCTCTGCCATTGACTCCAAAGTCGTTGCTCTTCATACCAGCTGAAGCTGAGGAGGATATACTTTTCAGAATTCTTTGGGTTGGGGGGCACGCTCTGTTATTGCTCTGCCATTGACTCCAAAGTCGTTGCTCTTCATACCAGCTGAAGCTGAGGAGGATATACTTTTCAGAATTCTGTGTTTCCTGCACTGACCTGTTGAATCGAAGCACTTGGCCCTGCCTTGCAGTTATAAAAGCAGTCATCGCTAGAATAGTGGCTTCTGCACATGTGATACTCAATTCGACCACAGTGTCTAAGTAACACTTTTTAAGAATTTATCTACTCGACACATAACTTTCTGTATCTTTACTTGATTGATTTTTCACTTTGATTTTATTAACTGAAGCATGACTACTGATTTCATCTCCTATGCAGCCAAGTCACCAGAGGGACCATTTTGTCTATTCCTCGTAGTTACACATGAAATCTTGTTTCCTTATGTGAACCAAGCGAAGGAACCGGTGGCTGGCAATTTCCTGGAAAGACCGATGAAGGAAGATATTGGCTTCAGTTGGAAAAAGGGAACACGGTTGGTTATTGTGTGACACTGTAGGAGTAGCATGTCCTTTTCTTTTCGTGTCATTAGTTAACAAATATGTGGCCGTTCTTGCCTGGAAAATTTGGAAGAAATCCACCAAGGAGTTAAGAAATACAGTATGTTTTTTGAAGGGGAAGCTGAGACTGAGTTATCAGGTGCGTCCCAGTGTATTGTATGTAATGGATGAAGGTACGCGCATGATTGAGCTTTTTTTTTCCTTTTGAAAATACCTAAGCTCAGAGACTATCTCCAGGTGTTCGTTAATTCAGCTCGTTATTTGCTCTGTTATTATTTCAGGGGAGTGATGGGCTGTTGCCTGTTGGGGTGCCAACTGCTGTTCCCGCAAAAAACAAAAAAAAAATACTGCTGCTATTCAAAGATTTAAGATCTGAGTTTGATTATGTAGTCGTTTGTTTTTTGTCTTCTGAAGATTCATATCACCGTATGGTGTGTTTGCATGTAAGTATGAAACAGTGGTGTACTTATTGGCTAGATGGGGTGAAGTATAGTGGTAAAACAAATGAAGATGAAAAAAATGTTCTTTTATTTGCATCTGTATTTTTACACACATTGTACAAGTACAACTACATCTAATCGATTGTACATGTACAGTTTTTTTTAGGCAATTGTACATATACAAGTACAACAAGGCTGTACAGGGGCAGTATATATATTTATTTATTTTGCGAATGAAGAATCATAGTATGGTGTATTTGCATGTAAGAATGAAGCAGTGGTGTACTTAATGGCCAGATGGAGTACACATGAAGATGAAAAATAATTGTTTTTGTTATTTACATTTGTATTTTTACATACATTGTACAAGTACAAGTACATCTAATCTATTGTACATATACAAGTACAACAAGGCTGTACAGGGGCAGCATATACACTTACTGTACACTCTAACGGGCTTAAGACAAGCCCGTACCCTCACCTAATGTGGGGGCAAGGAGACAGGCCGAATGGCACCTTATAAACTGGCTTCTCCTGTGGTAAGGTTAGCGATACGGTACAACCCAATCTACCACGGTGCGGATTCTAAAACAAATAAAAAAAATCTTTTTTTGAGGGGTAAAAAAAAGGCGCGTGAGATTGTGGTTGCGTGGGCTCGGCCCACTTTAAAACAGTCTGCGGGACGGGTCTAGTAAGAACAACTAGTCATCCCTCAAAAAAAAAGTAAGAGCAACTAGTTGACAAATGCTCCTTCGGGAACCTTACAATGATAAACGTCACTTGGCGCGCTCTCAACAGCCGCCATCTGTTCCGTTTCTGGGCACTTTCTTTGGATTTTTATTTTTATTTTTCGGCACACGTTTTTGGCTTTTTAAACGGGTTTTTTGGGTTTTTTTACTTTGGTTTTTTTCGGAGTTTTTGGACTTTTGATTTTCCACCGGTCTTCTTGAGTTTTTGGACGAATTTCTTTTTATGCTTTCTTTTTTTTTGCTTTTGTGAGAAGCACGGTTTTGCTTCCGCAAGAGGCACAGTTTTACTTTTGCGAGAGGCACAAGCATGCCTTTTGAAAATGAAAAAAATGTGTTTTCTGTTTTTTTTTCGCGAGAGGCATGGTTTTGGTTTCGCGAGAGGCACGACTGTGCTTCTCGAAAACGGGAAAAAAAATTCTGTTGTTTTCTTCTTTCGCGAGAGGCACGGTTTTTGCTTTCGTGAGAGACACGCTTGTGTTTTTTCGAGAGGCACGACTGTACCTCTCAGAAACAAAAGAAAAAATGTTTTCTGTTTTTTTTCTTTCGTGAGAGGCATGGTTTGCTTCCACGAGAGGCACAGTTATGCTTCCGCGCGAGGCACGCCCGTACCTCTCGAAACAGAATATTTTTTTGGTTGTTTGCTTCCGCGAGAGGTACGGTTGTGATTTCGTGAGAGGCACCGCCGTGCCTCTTTTGGAAAGGGAAAAAACTCGTGCTCCCTGTTCGATTTTTTCGTTCGGTTTTTTGGCCGGTTTTTCATGACAAAGAAAAGTTCGTCAAAACCTATCAACATGGGATCTAGTTTTGAAGATCTCGACGCGAGGAATCCAATGGTGAAAACAGTTCGAGATTTGGACGCACGATTTAAGAGATAAAACATTTTGAATAAACAGATTTACGAAAAAAAGGAAAAACTCCTAGGTTGCGACAAGTGACGCACATGCATCACGCCACTTGTCACAGCATGAGGAGGTGGAAGTAATCTTTGCAAGGAGTACTCCTATATTAGTGATTTCGGATTATAGCGAGACGTAAGTTGCCCTCATGTCAGGCGCCTCGCTAAATGTGCCGGCCCACCGCAGGAGGCCACAGGCCACTGCCTCGACACTTTACATAAAGCACTTTGTAAAATTGTAAATCAAGCATTTAAAAAATATGAAATGTGTAAAGAGAAAATGTTTCACATGTATATGAAAAATATACAATATGTATACAAAAATTTGATCATGTATATGAAATGTGTAAAGAGAAAATGTTTCACAAGTATACAAAAAATATACAATATGTATACAAAAATTTGATCATGTATTTAAAAATGTTAATCAAGCATTTAAAAAATTGTTAAACAAGTACTTGAAAAATGTTAATCAAGTTTATACAAAACAAAAACAATGTGTACGAAAAAATGTTGATCACAAGTTTATGTTAAATGTGTATAGAGAAAAATGTTTCTCATGTATACGAAAAATGTATAAAAAAATAAATGTATGGAAAATGATCACGTATTTAAAAATGCATATTAACCAAGCATTTGACAAACTGTGAATCACATATTTGAAAAATATTAATCAAGCATTTGAAAAATATTAAATGTATGTAGAAATAATTTTCATGTAAACGAAAAATATATACAAAACAAATACAATTTGTATGCAAAAAATTGATCAGATTTTAGAAATATTAAATGTGTATAAAAATGTTCCTATGTATATAAAAAATGTACATTGTGTGTGAAAAAATAGTTATTGCTATTAAAAATTGTTTACTATGTATTACAAAATGTTGACTGTGTATTAAAAAATGTTAGTCCTGTATTTGCAAAATTTTAACCATGTATATAATTTTTTTAGGTATATAACATAAATGTATAGTGTTTAGGAAAAATATTACCGTAAATTGAAAGGAGCGCTCGTCCTCGCATGGTCACGGTATCGCACACTGTCCCACACCTCAAGATTTGGAAAAGGAATAGGCTCATGGGTCAGATGATGCAGCTTTAATGTACGGAGCTGGCCCACATTGTCCTGTCACGTCGTTCCATGGTAACAGCGCCGACGTCCCGCTCCGTCCTGTACTCGCGGCCCGGTTCATTACCCTGCCAAGAGCGTAGTCTAATTCAAGGCAACAGTGCGAATGAGTCATCACTCTCTGGTTATCTGGTTCTTTTTTTTTTTTTGCGGGGGCTGGTTATCTGGTTATCTGGTTCTGGATGGACAATAGAAAAAAACATGGTTCTGCATTGCGACATAAGCAAACAGCTATCTCAAGATGCCGAGAATATCAGGTTCTATCACACATTAGGTGCTCCCATGCTATCATTTTTCAAAAAAAATACATGTTTCAAAAAATTCTGAAAGTAATTATGAGTGTGCACAAGACATGTGTCTACAATCTGTAGAAAGTTCAATTTTTTCTTCTGAAATACGCATTGAGAAACAAAAAAGACAAATTTACCATGACAGTATCACTAAAAGACAAAAGGTAAAATGACACTGTTCACATTCGGATTTGCCTTTTTTTCTCCATGTGTATTTCGTATTTTAACTTGAGATTCCTACATATTGTGAACATCCACAATTGTTTTTGATTTTTTTTAAAAGATAGATTTTTTTATTGAAAAAATGGCAGCATGAGAGCAACTAATTTTTGGTAGCACAGGATATAAGATTGTTCGGTCGGTGCTCGATCTGAACGTGTACATAGCATCGAAAGCCGCCATAACCTATGAATGTCGAGAGCTGATGAGCTAGGCAATTTGTTTATATATGTACTTCAAATGTATTTATATCTCATCCGCAAAAAATAACAAATGTATTTATATCCGAATGGTCATAGGAGTGCATGAGGTATGAAAACAAGTAAAAAAAGAAAAACAATGAAAACAAATAAAAAGTTATCGTTGATTTTGAAGAAAAGTTTATCAATTTGGAAAAAGTTCAATAATTGAGAAAATTTCATCAATTTTGGAAAAAGTTATCAATATTGAAAAAATGGTTTTTTTAAAGATCATAAATTTTGAAAAACAACATTGATTTAAAAAAAATCATAAATTTTTAAAAAGTTCATTGATGCTGAAAAAGTTCATCAATTCTTAAAAAGTGCACACAAAATTTAAAAATGTTCATCGATTCATAGAAGTTCACAGATTTTTTAAAAAGGGAAAAAAATTAAAAGTAAAGAGAAGGAAAATAGAAAAAAGAAAAGAGGAAATGGAAAGGAAAAGAAAACAGAAAGAAAGAAAGAACAAAAAGAAGAAAGCTGAGTAAGGAACCACAAGAGGTGTGGTGTTTGCGGTGGTTTCTATAGCTAATCTAGAACAGAGAGGTCGCGGGTTCGAATCCTTCAGGTTTCCTCACACTCGCAATTGTGCAGTTTAATGGAATAATGGAAGAAAAAAAACTAACCGGGTCAGCCCAGCGCGGGGTGGAGGCGCCTGTTTACAAAATGCACAGTAACAGACGCCTAAAGCGCCAAACAGGAACCAAACAGGAAAGAGCCTCAACAGGAAATGCCGTAGCATTAGCGGGCCTGTTATACATCGAACTGACCAAATGCAAATTTGGGCCTCATCTCTGGCGGCGCAGCCATCCCGTGCCACCACCGTCCACCGGCGGGCGCCGACCTCCCGCTGCCCCCCAGCCCACACCTGCCGCGTCGCCGGATCGCCGCCGTGGCCCGCCGCGCCGCCCTCCTGCTGCACCGCCTCAAACCAATGGCGCAGGAGGAGGAGAAGAGAGCCAAACGCGGCCATCGTTATCGATACTGTAAGTCCATGGATCTTACGAATTGATTCGAATCGATGCTTTTGAACTCCATATGTTTTGGGGATTTGCCCAATGATATGTGCTAGATGCATGCGGCCGTTCTCACAGCTCAAGTTGCCTTCGCACAATTGCAAACTACTTCAGTGACTTAACTCTTGAAAATTGCCGTTACATTTTGGCAAAGTTTCTTTGTAGCTCGTCTTACATTTTTGAGCAACCGAGTGCCAACCTGGTGCCGGTTCATGGAGATGAACTAGTAGGAGGCATCAACCTGGTGCCGCTTCGCTACTCGGTGCTACACAAGAGGATTTTGACAGTACACAAGTGATGTGTCAACCTGTTGTGCTACGAGATATATACCGCCACCGGATTACTGATGCCTCTCAGTCCTATATACACTCTTACACCACAACATGCATGGATTGATGCTGATGCATATGAATTTGGCAATGCCTTTTTTTTCAGTTCCATTCGTTGGGCTTAGTTTTGTGTTCTTTACTATATATAGTTCCTCAGCCTCTACTGATGTACTTTTGGCTAGGACTGCGCTATTTATCTCAGTCAATTTTCATGATTTGGTTGTACCAGCTGGTAGGTATATGGCAAGATAAACACGACGAGAAGGAAGCTGTGAGTTAATTTATTGATGATGTGCATAAAACACATATCAGCAAAAGAGCAGTAGTTGCTGATAGTGGGGATAGCTTATATAAAACATATATATGTTAGTGTTGAATGATCACATCACTGGTAGAAACATATTTAGGAGGGCTACATAAAATCAAATAATCATGCCTGTGGATATTAAAAGCATCATGTCCCTATACATTGGATTGTCTTGAAACTGAAGTGTTAGGATTACCATATTTATAAGAGCCTGATAATCCAGGTAGAAAAGCAAAAAAGGAGTGGAGAAAGAAGTGAATCTGCAGGCAATTAGGCGGGCAATGCCTGGTGGAGGTACCAGACTTTGATATGATGGTGTTTACTGACAGAAGTGAAGAAAAGGTTCCCACCGTTTTAAACCCCTCCTTTACTGAATAGATTTCAGTTAGGATTTTGCACAAAAAACAAGGCATGTATGTATACTCTTTATGCCATCCAGTTATTACTGTACTCTATTGTAGTATATAATCTTGAAAAAATAGCCTTAGCTATTGAATGAGAGGGTCATACAGAGAAGAAAAATAAATGAAGGCGTCTCAGAATCATAGAATGGAATGTATTCGAGAGCACAGAGCACACAATTACAGAAGCACAAAGAGCTGTCTTGGCAATTTCCTCTGCTGAAAGCCTGAAACTACTAGACCTGTTTATTCAAAATTACTGACTGAGTTTTCTGATCGTTTGAATTTAAGCACATTAGATTAGTCTTCTGATGGCAGGTGGGACTAAACTGCAAGGTGGTCTTGAAATATCACCATCGTCCAAAAATCATTTCCAGAATCGAGACGATATCTGCAAATAGAAAAAAGAAAGTGCACAAGTGAGCACAGTATCTTCTTTTAGGTTTAGCATTGAACTGCATTCTGTAGACACTAGACAGGCAATGCATATGCAACAGAGAGCCACACTAACTTTTAGTAACCAAGAGTTGGGACATTATTATGTCTATTCTATGAAAAATTTCACTGGCAGTATAGAAGTATTAATCTGGAGTTTGCTAGTCTCCCTCCGTTCCAAAATAGATGACTCAACTTTCTACTAAAGTTAGTATAAAGTTGAGTCATCTATTTTGGAACGGAGGGAGTAGAAGCTAATGCAACCATATTTTGTAAATGTTGACCAGATAAGCTTGCTACTATGCATGCTCGCACTGCGCATGAACAAACTTTCTCGTATCACAGCTGAAGGTTTAGGTTTTGTTTTCTGAACGGAACAGCTATATGACTTGACCATGGTCAATGATCTCTGTGGCGCACCTGTTGATATGAAACTTTTTTAATACATCAAACACTTAGATGATTCTAGGATACATGAGGTAGATAATGAATCTTTTGATGGTTTATTTTTGTTGAATTGTTATTACTGAGTCTTAAATTGGCAATCCCATTAGTTTTACTTTTCTATTAAAATATGTTCATTTTTCTTTGAATGCAAGGCTCTATACAGTGTTGCAGCTGATGTTTACAGTAGTTTCCTAGTGTATGGTTATTTCTTGCGGTTAGGTGTTACAAGACATTTGAACCTAAGTGTGTTTATGTGCTAAGATGCAAAATAGGTGCAATAACGAATGCAAAATCACCTATAGAGGATTTTGGTTCTACTATGAAAGTTTACAATTAGTAGACAAAACATGTTTATGCAAGACAAGCAGAAAAATATATCTAGGTCATACCATTTGTGTAGCACTGCTGTGAGGCACTCATGATAATCTTCTTCGTGTGCTCTTGTTGGTTATGTTGGTATCATCACTGATCTCAATGATTGGTACATGAGCAATATTACACCAATCTCTTCCACTGTTTTCCTGGCAACTCTCCAATAGAAACGGGCATTCTTTGATGTACAGTTCTTTCAATGACCCTGTAAGGCGCCCTGGCAAGCATGGTATGAGAGGACATTTCAAGATGGTTATGGTTGTTAGGCACGATGCATCTTCTAGACCAGCAGGCAAGTAGATCAGATTAATGCAATCGAGGATCTCCAGTTTTTGCAGAGTGGCAGGGAGCTTTACTGGAAAAGACTGAAGGCTAGCACAATCAGCGGTGGTGAGATGTGTCAACGAGGAGAGCTGATTAAGCTCTTGAAGAAGAGGGTTGATAAGGTTGGAGCATGAGCTGATGCGCAAGTCTTCAAGCTTGGAGGGCAGCAAGCTATGCTGTCCTGATGGTGCCAGCCTTGGGCAGTCATAGATGTGAAGACTCTTAAGAGCAGACAGGGATCTGAATCCTTCAACTGGCAGGTCAATTAGGTCTAAACATTGAGTGATGGTTAACTGCTGGAGAGCCAATAATTGCTGGCTAAGCAGTCCTTCTTGTAAGGATGTGAGATTTGGGCACTGATGAATCTGTAAGCATTCTAACGACGATGGAAACTGGGAGTTTGGAATATGGACTTCTGGAAGAATAGTGAACCCCGTTTCAGAAACTTTGAGCTTCACTAGCATTGATGGGAGTAGTGGGAACTCTGTTATTTTCGGGCAGTCCACCACTACAAGTTCTGTGAGGGATGGAAGAAATTCACCATCTTGTACAGAAGCCCACCTTTTGAAATTACTCATGTCTTCGAATACGAGCTCTTTCAGTGCTGGAAACCCATTAACTCCATTGGTACCTGAAAAATCTTGGCTGATTTGAATAATGGCCGGAAAACCACCAATATCTAAATACTTGAGTTGAGGCAGCTCTCCCAGTGCTGGTAGAGTCGAACATTTTGTACAATCAGACAGGTGGAGGGTTTGCAAGTGGGAAAGACTACCAAACCAATTTGGGAAGGAGGAGCCTGCAAATGCCTTGACAGTTAGCTCGTTCAGTTCATGATGTGGCCGGAGAACCTCAAGTATCCTTTTGTCTTGATTTGCTTCTTCTGATGCTATGTGCCTGTTATCGGACCAGATAAGGTCTAGGATGCTGATGAACGCCTTCTCGCTTAGAAAAGCTCCAATTGCTTCCTCTATGCTAGCCACACACTCGATATTCTTAATACAAATATGCCCTCTAATCTCCTTCATTTCCTTCAATTCACTGATCTTATATCCTTTGTCTGTACGGACCACAAATTCATCCAACTGTTGAAGACAGGTTAATTTACCTATTCTGGCTATGCCCGTGACCAACTCTGTTCTTGCTTCTAGCCATCGAAGATTTACAAGATTGGTTATGCTTTGTGGGAGACAATCTAATTGATGGCAGTTTTTCAACTTAAGTATTTGCAAGCTGAAGAGTCTACCAATTGACGAAGGCAACATTGCTATACCAGTGCCCGAGAGATTCAAATACCGAAGCATTTTTAAGCTTCCAATAGAATCTGGCAACTCAGTAATGTCTCGCCGGTTCAAATCGAGTACATGGAGGTACCTTAACTTGAGGAACAGATCACTGGGGACAGACCTTGTCATTGATTTATATCCACTTAGCAGTAGAAGTGTCCGTGCTCTTTTAAATCCAAGAAAGGCTTCAAATGAAGTCTCACTTCTATTTTCACAAGAGAATGAGAGGTGCCTAGCACTTCTTGCAGAGCTGCTGTTGTTTGGAAGGTCATCCAGTCTGAGATATTCATGAATTGAGACCGACTGTGCTAGGTCATGCATAGCATCATGCATCACATATCCACCTTTGTGATGTTGGAAGAAGGACCTGCTTAGTAATTCATCAAAATAGCTACTTCCAATCTCTTCCATTCTTCTCCTCCGCTGAGGCTGAATAAATCCAAGGGCCATCCATATCTGGACCAATTTGTCTTTCTCAAACACATAGTCTTTGTGAAAGACTGAGCAAAATGCAAAACATCTCTTCAGTATGGCAGGCAAATGATTGTAACTCAATCTCAGAGCTGGTAATATATTGTTCTTATCCGATGGCAGTTCCCATATTTCACTCCTTAATACGTTTTTCCAGTCATCCTCAGTATCCTGGGAACACAGTAAGCTGCCTATTGCTTTTGCAGCCAGTGGTAAGCCTTTCAACTTCTTCACAATTTCCATGCCTATCATTTCCAAATTTGGGTGTGCATTGGAGTTACCATCCACAAATGCATAGCTCCTGAACAAAGACCAGCAATCATTGTCGGATAACTGATTTAGATAGTATGGAGTCATCCCACCCATTAGTTTCCCCACATTTTTGTTCCTTGTGGTTACTACTATTCTGCTTCCCTTTCCTCCAGTAAGTAGAGCACGGCGATATGTACCCCACTTTTCAGGGTCCTCATTCCATACATCATCAAGTACTAGAAGAAACCTTTTACCTTTTAGCTTTTTTGAGAGGTCTTCTTGGAGCAAGTTCATGTTGGTCGTGACGGATGAGACCCAACTGATGGTTGATTCAAACTCGCTGGCAACTGATTCAATGGTTTCCTTGGTAAGCTTCATCTGATCAAAATTTTCAGAAACACACAGCCAGACCCTTAACTGGAAATGCTCCTTTATTCTTGTATCATTGTACACAAGCTGTGTTAGAGTCGTCTTCCCTAGTCCACCCATGCCCACTATGGGAAGAATAGAAAGGTTGGCATGGTTGGAGTTATTCTGATCAAGCAACATCTTCACAATGGTCTCCTTATCTTCTTCTCTTCCAAACACACTTGAGTCATCGATTATTGAACTTGTCTGAGGCCTCTCTTTTAGCTCTTTCCTGTCTGTTGCACGAATCATGTTTGGACCAATAATCTCTCTTTCCTGGACAAGCCTATTGAGCTTCTCCTCCACCTTCTTTATGTCTTGCAGAATCTTGTGGTTGAATAAACAGGTGTTGAACCAAAAGCAACAGAAACAGCTTCTAACCTTGCTCAAATGGTTGTCTCTGGACGGGCCTTCTTGTTTGGATCGAAGGGCCTCAGCTGCATAATCATCGAGCAAGTCATCCATCTCATATGCAACATCCTTGAGCTTGGCAAGCCAGCTTCGTGCCGCCTTATCCTTCAGCTGCCGCTCCTCAGCATCTTCAACGTGAGCTTGGATGGTTGACAGACTGCTGGATAGTTTCTCCAGCTCCTCAGCTACATCTTGAGGTAATTTCAGCTCACCAAAAGCGGTAGCGATCACTTTCTCGAAGAGTGCCTGCATGAAGGCAGACAGAACAGCTTCTCCGATCGGCATGGTTTTTGGCTGTTTACAGTCTCCCAGAGATGCAAACTGGAAATCTAGAACAAGGGGTGAGGAGGTTGGTGTGTGTGTGTGGGTGGGGGGAGGCACACTATTATTGCTCTGCCATTGACTCCAAAGTCGTTTCTCTTGGTACCAGCTGAAGCTGAGGATGTACTTTTCAGAAAAAATGAGTCGTATTCTTTCCTATCATCCACTAACGCGGTACTCAATTTGATCATGGCGTCTAGGCATGACTTGTTTCAGATTAAGAATTATCTACTTGATGTGTAACTTTCTGTACATTGAGTTGTTTATTCCGTTGATTATTTCATATCTTGTGCAGCCAAAACTAACAGACGTAACAAGTTGTCCTATTCTTCACCGTTACATGTAATGATAAAAAAAAGTCACCAAAGCAAAGGGATCTGAGCCTGGCAATTTCCTGGAAAGACTGATGAAGGAACATGTTGAGTCCAGATGGAAAAAGGGAACACGGTTGGTTGGTGTGTGTGTGTGTGACACTATACATGCCCTTCTCTTTTTCTTGTCACTAGTCAACAATCTCTGTCCCTTATTGGATGGAAAATCTGGAAAAAATCCACCATGGATGACCGCTTCAACGTAAATTATGATTTATTTCTTTTTTGAAGGGGAGGAAGAGGCTGAGTTATCAGGTGCATGCACAAAGGTCCCAGTTCAGTTCCTTGACACATGTAGTGTATGTAATGGATGAAGGTACGTGCATGATTGAGCTTTTTTGTAAAATACAAAGTTCAGTTCCTTGACACGCGTAGTGTATGTAATGGTGTTAGTTAATTCAGCTTGTTATTTCCTCTGTTATTATTCCAGGAGAGTGATGGGTGCTGGGGTGTCCATTGCTGCTATTCAATGCATGAAGTTTACAATCTGAGTTCAGTTATGTAGTCCTTTCTTTTTGCCTTCTGATGAAGAATCGTATCACTGTATGGTGTATTTCCATGTAATAAGTATGAAATGGTGGTGTACTTATTGGCTAGATGGAGTATAAAGTATAATGGTAAAACACATGAAGATGAGAAAAAAATGTTTTTATTATTTAACATCTACATATTTTACATATATTGTAAAGTACAACACAACACAACATCCATCTATTGTAGATACAAGTACAACAATACTGTACAAGGGCAGTATATACATGTACTGTATACCCTAACGGGCTCTGCTATCGCTCTGCCATTGACCCAAAAGTCGTTGTTGCTCTTCATACCAGCTGAAGCTGAGGAGGATATACTTTTCAGAATTCTTGTATTTCCTCCCCTGATCTGTTGAATCGAAGCACTTGGCCCCGCCTTGCAGTTTTGAAAGCAATCATCACTAGAATAGTGGCTTCTGCACATGTGATGCTCAATTCGACCACGGTGTCTAGGTAACATTTATTTTTATCAAAAAATTATCTACTCAACACATAACTTTTCTGTAACTAGACTTGTTTGATTCTTCACTTCGATTTTATTGACTGAAGCATGACTTCTGATTTCATCTCCTATGCAGCTTCCTTGTGTGAACCAAGCGAAGGAAGCGGTGGCTGGCAATTTCCTGGAAAGACCGCTGAAAAGGGAACACGGTTGGTTGCTGTGTGACACTGTGTAGGTGTAGCACGTCCTTTTCTTCTCGTGCCACTAGTCAGCAATATCTGGCCGT
Source organism: Triticum urartu (assembly GCF_003073215.2). Lineage (NCBI taxonomy): Eukaryota > Viridiplantae > Streptophyta > Magnoliopsida > Poales > Poaceae > Triticum > Triticum urartu. The sequence goes on along the minus strand of NC_053022.1, from coordinate 498,430,228 downwards.
TCTTGCATGGAAAATTTGGGAGAAATCCACCAAGGATGACCGCTTCAATTTAATAGTAGTACTGTATGATTTTTTTTGAAGGGGAAAGTGAGACCAAGTTATCAAAAAAATAAAATCGATGAAGGTACGTGCATGATTGAGCTCCTCTTTTTCCTTTTTTATAAAATATACTCTGAACTAAAACCACGGCGCTTATTATGGAACGGAGGGGCTCAGAGACTATGTACAGGTGTTAGTTAATTCAGCTCATTGTTTCCTCTGTTATTATTTCAGCAGAGTGATGGGCTGTTGGGGTGTCAACTTCTGATATTCAAAGCTTTATTATGTAGTCGTTTGTTTTTGTCTACTGAAGAATCATATCATAGTATGGCGTACGTAATTGCATGTAAGTGTGAAACAGTGGTGTACTTACTGGCTAGATGGGGTAAAGTATAGTGGTAAAACAACCCACACATGAAGATTAAAAAAATATTTTTATTTACATCTGTATTTTTTGTATACATTGTACAACTACATCTAATCTATTGTACATGTACAAGTACAACAAGGCTGTACAGGGGCAGTATATACATTTACTGTACACTCTAACGGGCTTAAGGCAAGCCCGTACCCCCACCTAATGTGGGGGCAAGGAGACGGGCCGAATGCCACCTTATAAAACTGGCCTATCCTGCGGTATGTTAGCAATGCGGTACAAAACCAGTCTACTATGGTGAGAATAATAATATATATTTTTGAGAAACGTGAGGAAAATAATAATACAAGAAACTGTGGTTGCATGGGTCCGGCCCACTCTAAAGCAGGCCTCTGGGCTTCATCTCGCAGTTTCTGACCCCCTAAAAATTATGTAAAGAGGAAAAAGGGAGAGAGAGGGAACGAACGATTGGAATGAACAGTTATTTCACAGTTATTTCTCATTGATTGAAGACAGGGTATTTATACCCACTTACAAGGCAGTTAGGATTACAATGTCGGTAACTACAACCGACTTAACAACCGACTTAAGCATTGATTATTAGGATTAAATTAATCCTTAACACCCCCCTAATCTATGCTAGTCTAATACGCATCATCTTGATAAAGACTTCTCCGAATATGTGTTTGCCTTGAGAATGTTCATCGTCTTCATTTTGAGAAAGACTCCTCCAAAAACCCTGTGGGAAAAAATGTGAGGAGAATTGTATTTGACATGTTGCTAAAACTCCTTTAAACCCAGTGGGAAAAATAAGAAGAAAATGATGCAACATATAATGATTATTGCCTCTTAATAATCCATATGAGAAAAACCTTTGAAGAAGGATAAAACTCATTAGTGAGTTTAGATAACAATAAATATGTCTTGAGTACTTCCTTTGAAAACCCCGATAGGGAAAATAGAAAGTATGACATATAATCTTTGAGAAGATATTGCCTCATTAAAAACCATTATGAGAAACTTTGAGAGAAAACTCATAAGGGAAAAGAGTGCGATATGATATGCCATTGAAAACTCCTTTAAAACCCAGTGGGGAAAATATAAGGAGAAGATGATATGACATATATGGGAACTTGTGTTTATATTGTCTCGTTAAAAACCTTTATGAGAAACCATTACGGAAAAACTCATGAAGGGAAAAAGAGTACAATATATGCAATCTTAGGATTGTTAATAGGTTATAGATTTGGGAGATTACTCCCCCTGAACTTTGCAAACCTGGAGAATGTGTAATACAAATTCCATTGATATGGTCCCGGAATTATGAATAATCTGTAGGACTTTCAAAGTATGTTGTTTGCATATTGTTTCCTCACTTGTCTATAATTCGTGAGGATAAGTAATTTTTAGCAATGTATTTTATGATATTGCTCTTCATGTAACCTGTAGTTTTTGAGTAACACAAGTGGTAGCATCTTAACAAATCAAGTTATGTGATTCCGATGAATCCCAAGCACATGCTTTTGAGTGTGGTTAATCATTCTGCTGAGCCATGCATATTTGGCAATGTTTTTAGATAAAGCAATTATGTTAGAGTGATTAGTGGAAGTAGTCGTTAAAGTCTATTTAGATGACTTCCACAAGAAGACTATTCCGGTGAATTCAGTCACTGATATGGCATTGTTGGGATCAAATAAAGAGCCAATATCATTCATCATATCATGGTCATATCTTGATTTTCTTGATGGAATTGCCCAAGATTTATTGTGGGCTTGAGATATAAGTTAATATTTCTTATATCGACCATGTACCTTTTGTTGGTATGATATATCCATATTGAACTTCTCATATATGTTTTGGATATATGTTGACTGATATGTATTCTTGAGAGAATGCTCAAGTTGTAAACTTAAGCTAAATTTGGTTTAATCCAAATTTTTCGCCTTGAGATGATTTTGTGTATGTTTAGGGATTGTATAGACATTCATGATGAGGACATCAATATACACTGAGGTGATGAAATAAAATCAAATTGATTCTATTACTAAACATGTAAATAATCATCATTATTCGAGTAGTCCTTTTGAAGAAGGAACTCATTTAGTCGGTAGTACCATATGATTTCCGACTATTTCAAGTCATAGAGTGACTTAAGAAGTATTACACAAAAACTTGTTGCGATTTGCTTTTGGATTCAGAAGTATAAGCCCTTCAGGGACTTCAATAGAGATTTCTGAAATGAGCGACTCATATGAGTATGTAGCCACTTCATCCATCAACTGCATGTATATTATTATTATTATTATTATTATTATTATTATTATTATTATTATTATTGCCAATGCTATTTAGTATTGAAACATAATTCCACTCATACCAAGAGGGTATGTTACATCATAATCGATGTCGGGTCTCTGCGTGAACCCTTTTGCTACAAGCCTCGCTTTCTCACCACCTCATCGACTTTGTCTATGAATGAGAAGTTTTTTAGTATTCCATACGAAAGATGATTATGAGGAGTAGGTATTACTGCGGTAAATACCACTCGTTTTATGAGCGAGAGCTATTATTCGTTACTTGCTTCCTTTTATGTGAACCAATATGAATGCAAGAGGCAAACTACCATGGATTTTGGTTCAGGGCCCAAAAAGTTTTAGCAATTTTGAGAAGAAATATATGTCGACAAATGTAGTCTTTAGTTTATATGATTCTGATGGAATCATTGAAGTTTGTGGAAATATATTTATTCCATTTTAACTCCTTGTGATTTCCTACAACAAATGGAGTCAAGGTGTTTCGATGTCCCGGCACCAAAATATTTGTGCACATTTATGCCGGGCTTTGGATTATGAGCATCCAATGAGGTGTCTTTCAACTTGATGTTGAATTACATTTACTGGTTGAGGATTTGATTTCCTCTGTTTCCAGGGAAGCATATGAGAAGTTATATCTCGTCTTGTCATATTTTCTCCCCCTCTTGCTCTCATTTGGGGATAAGAGTGGTTTATCAGGTACCTCCACTCTTTCTGACACTTTACTGCAGGAATATAGAATTTAGTGACACCTTGTCATCAGTAAATGTATGTGGCAAATTTGCAATGTGTTGCAAATATATGATTCTCTAAACTTCTAGTTCAGATTCTTTGAGTACGTGGATATAAGGATTGAATGTCAATAACATTTCTAATTTATTTCTCGACATTCTTTATGGTACTTATCTCCCCCTAATGCCGAAAAAATATCCTTATTGCTGATGCAATCAGCATACGGGCTATGAATAATTTTGATTGACGGATAAATTTTTATTTCTCACATAGACCCCTAATTTTCGTGAGTGCCCATTGATGTACGCTGGAGTGGTGATATCGGTACGCAGATGGGAAATACTTTGTTGATTTCCACGTAGTAACTACAAGGGGAAAGTAGTATATATGCAGTTGGTATGATTTAGATCATACTTACGGTGTGTAAGGCCGTATGTGTCCAGCAAGAGGCTGGTAAATTTACAATTCTTTAAAATTGGTCATGTAATTAATTTCACTATCTTTGATAAGAAATTTAGTTAAACCATTCTGGGTATGTACATAGAGTACAACATATAATCAGACATTGCTTGTGAAATGATTTCAATGACATTGTCCATTTGAATGGGTTTATAGATCCTGTTTTCAGGAGAATTTGCTCCTACTTTGATAAGTTAAGCAATTTATTGGGTAAGATCATGGTTGTGTGTGATAAGACACACTTAAAAACATTTTATGAGTGTGTATATGAGTACCATGAAGTGTCTAAATTAATCCAGATAATGGTTCAACATTCCACATATATCTTTTGAATGTGTTCAAGAAAGAATAAGTGGCTCATTTAGAATTTTAAGGTGAGAGTTCCTTAAAACAGATTTCCCCTATGGCACATGTGGTGCCCATATAATCTGATGATCTGGGGAATATTTTTGCAACTTGTTAAGTTGTGACCAACCGAATTGTCAAGAATTTTCTAATCATCCCCAAACCAGGATGGCTAAGGCTATCAAGCCTAATATTTAATTAATTAATACTTAGAAAATCATTGTGTACGCAACAATATTGAGTATGAATTGAAACATACATTCAAATTTATCGAATATTGTATCCAATGGATATGATATTGGACACTTTACTACATGTAGTAGTACTAGTATGGGCTAATAATATATTGGGATAATTAGGAGATTACCTGAGGTCTCCAATATTTTTGAGTGCAAATGTTTTCATCCTCCATTTTCTGCACTAGATTTTGTTCCTCCTTCTGATGAAGATTCTGAGAGACATCCTTTACCATAATTTGGTTGTTATTTGCAAATTTGCAAATTTATCCCATTGAACTTATTGGCCTTTTAATAAATTTGTGGTGTGGTTTGACCATATGTTTAAGGATTTGGTAATCATAGGTACGATGTTTGTATAACCACACATTTGACAAACTGGAGATTTGTCTTTGTGATCATTTGAAAATGATTTATTCCTTATTAAGAGGTAATTCTTTCTTCGGTTGTCTTTTAGCCTCCACTTTAATTTTGAATTTCACATGGTTCTATTTTGCGACTATGAAGTTGCACAAAATACTAAGTACTAGCAAGAATTTCAAATAATGGAACAGAACCCGTTGGGTGAATCTGATGATTTGAAGAAATTCCATGTTTCTTCGTCATGGAAAATGGTAATACCATCATATGAGCATGTAAAGGGTATTAAGGGCTTTTTCAACCAGATTTACATATGAAAATATTTGATCATGGATCTCAACTTGAAGTTGATTAAGTGACAGAATTACGAGATGTGATAGACTTGAGGTCTTCAAAAACGAATGGGTAATCATTCACGATGTGCTCAAGGCATCATGTTTATATTAAGGAAAATATTCAGGGTGAATCTAAGTTCATCCATTATGTATTTAGTTTGAGAACTAAGTGAAGTTGGGACACATAAAATGCATATGAGCGTTGCAACTTTAGAGTCACCGCCAAAAACATAGACGTTGCTTGTTTGACGTTGGTTAGTCACTGTGAAAGTATAACCACAATGTGATGTGGACATTGCAAAAATGTTGATACACTCAATTGTTACCATAATTATGGGATCCATCTTGATGGATGAACAACACTAAAATTATAAATAGTGACATAGGCTTCACTGCCATGTATTTTACCAATGTAGTTTTCACTGCCATGTATTTTACCAATGAAGTCAATCACGATTATATGCAAATATTTATGTAGTTTTCTATGACATATTCAAGCAAAATGATGCTTGAATAGTTGATATTAGCACACAATACCATTTTGGTATATAGCGAGTGTGCAAGAATTATATTTACTATGAGAGTAAAAAATATATTTTAGTGAACAACAACAAACTTCAGACGAGCAAATTTTATGAATATCTGGTGCTTTATAACCATATGTGTAGGCCTCAAATTATATAGGATAACACTTTGAAGATAATCACCAATGGTGTAGATCTCGCAGTAATAGAAAAACATATTCTGACTTTTGCCAGTAGATGCTCATAATTCTATTACCTTATGTTATGCTGAATTAATGAAATCACTTTTAAGGTAATCATCTGTCAAAGTGACATGATGTAGACCTTCCAGTAATAGTGGATAGTCTGCAAAATTTTGCAGTAGATGCCAGTATTACCTTATGATATCTTGAAGTAGTCACATCAAATATTAATATTTGGAAGAGCACTACGAAGGTAGTCATTTTGTTAAAAAGACAAGATGTAGACCTCACAGTAGTGGTGGCTAATCTGCAAATGGCACAGTAGATGCCACCAGTACCTTGTGATTCACAAATAAAATTTTGGGTAATCACATTAATAATTGGAAGAGCATGTTGAAGGTAGTCATCTTATCAAAATGATAAGATGTAGACCTCACAGTAATGATGGATAATCTGCAAATTATGCAGTAGATGCCATCAAATACCTTGTGATTCACAAATGCGATTTGAGGTAGTCATATTAAGTATGACACTTCAATTTAATGTCGAGATTTGCACGAAAATTATTTTCACATGCAAAGATATGGTTGTTGCACTAAATTAAACATGTTATATGGATTGCTTGAAAAGCAAACATATTGAACTCTATATTAATTAGATCTGAGGATCTAAACAAAAAGTGTGTGGACTATTTTGTAGTTGTTACAGCCTGAAAAACCATTTCAGAAATCCAGGTTATCAGATGTAAAGTACAGTTTGTGTTGAACATATACTGTAGGTATTAATGTACAAATATTAGAAAGGAGGAGGGCTGAATAGAAAATCCGCCAAAGGGATAAGCTTGCGTCCATTCTTTTTCATGTGCGGTTCCATGATGGGGAATTTTCTAATCGCCGTCGTTATCCAGTTTGGCTCTGCCTTTACAAATCAATCGATTCTTTCTGCTTCCACCACCCAGCGCCCCTCGTAGCCGCTGGGATATCGAGGACTTGCAACCCGTGAGCGATGACTTGCCTCGCGCTGGGGTTCGCCGCTGTGCGCTGGACGCCGCCTGAGGAACTGCGCCGCTGCGCCCTGCTGCCGGCCGGGAGGGCAAGGCCCCGCCGTCGTGCTCGATGGGTGCCATGCCTTGGATGCTGCGGGGTGGTCGTGGCTACCAGCATATATCGATGCCGCGAATCGCGACGCGGCGATCCGTGTCGGGTGGATCCGCCGATGCCTCTGAAGCGCCGGAAGGAGCACCATCAAGGCCGAGGGCCCTCGCGTCCTCGGCGCCGGATAGCGTCGCTGCCACGGCTGTGCGTCATGGTCTCGCCGTTGGGGCGAGCATGGCGTCGTCGGTCCTCTTCTCTTGTTCTTCTTCCATTCCTTTTCGCTTGTTGCGTGGCCTAATGCTCTCGGTAGAGGCGTGCGTGATAACGTGTAAAGAGGAAAAAGGAAGAGAGAGGGAACGAATGATCGGAATGAACAGTTATTTCTCATTGATTGAAGACAGGGTATTTATACCCACTTACAAGGCAGTTAGGATTACGATGTCGGTAACTACAACCGACTTAACAACCGACTTAAGCATTGATTATTAGGATTAAATTAATCCTTAACAAATTAAACCCTTTACGAGTCCGCATCCTCGCGTTGTCCACGTCAGCAGGACGTTTCTGTTCACGGTGGCCAACTGAATGTCTAGTTGCGTACATGTCACAAAAAAATCGCCCGGCGCTTCTCGTTCGCTTTGTCGAGAAGAAATAGAGAGACAGGACGTCGCGTCGATCCCTTTTCCTTTCCTCCCCAAAACACGCGCCCCTCTCCTCCTCTCCCACAGCTAGGGTTGCCGCCGCCGCCGCCGCCGCCCTCCCCGCGCTCGCGGCCTCTCCACCTCGCAGCAGGAGCTCCCGCGCCGCCCCGTCCCCTCGCCCATGCAGGCCTCGCCGCAGGAGAGAGGTAGCGCGCCCGCGCCGCCGGGTAGCAGCCACACCCGGAGGAGGTCGTCCATGGAGCCCGCATCCCCGTCGTCGACCTTGCGCACACGGAAGGTCTCTGCTGCTGGCCAAGGTCGACCAGGTCGACAGCGCGCTCGCCGGCCTGCAGCTCATCCTGGAGCCTACGTATGGTCACTTGCTACCCCCCCCCCCCCCCCCCCCCCCCCCCCCCCCCCCCCCCCCACCCCCCCCCCCCCCCCCCCCTCTATTGATCTCGAGATGCCCATGGAGAGCTATGTAGTTACCCCAAGGATAAAGTTTCTGGCTTGCTTCACGGGCCATGGCTCCTTCCCCAACCCCATTTTGTCTCCCCTCTGACTTGGCTGTTCCTGATCTCGGTGGCTGACATGTCTCAAATTTCCATTGTACAGGGCTACTAACATAAAAGAGCAAACTGGAAATTCATCTGCATATTTTAGGTAATTACAGGCATGAACTTGTCCCTGCAAGTCGTGATAAGAGTATGAACTTAAATTCGCCAGAATGAGTTCTTATTTTGATTATCTTTCACTTTACTCTTAAGTAAACAAATCTAGGAAGCTAAAGCTTAAGAAGTTGGAGTTTCGATCCTGAAAATGCTATTTGGAGTATAGATTGAAATGCTTTAGATTTTGTGCCTTATGAAAGAACACAATTATGATATGAAATCAAACTTTCCCATTTCTAAAAAGCTGAAGTGCCTGTTGGCTGCTAATAATTGTGTTTATAAATAAATTATATTGTTGTCTATTATATATGCAGGTCGATTTGAATGATGTAAAAGGTCACCGCTGCTGGCCGAGGTCATGTTGGATGCCCATTTGTGGTCCTTTTTCCCTTGTTCTTGTTGTACACACTATAGATCATTTTCATGGATTTCTGATATGATTGCTTCAGTGATGATTTTTGCATAACCACATGCTGATGGTGCACTTGCCTTTGGAATTAAAGATCAGCTTAGCACACTGACCAGAGATCATATAAAAATACTTGACTCTACAGCAGTAGGAAGGGGTGAGCTAATTCTGTTGTCACTATGCTTCACACTTTTCTGTCATAGTTTGCTTCTTAAAATTTCGCTACAGATTTCACAGCTAATAAGTATGTAAAAGACAGATACAGAGAAGGGGATCAGGGGAGTGGATTCCCATAATGATGCAAGAAAAAATGTCTTTGGGTCCAACATATAACGTTGAAGGAAAGGAAGAAGCTTCTTGGTAATGGAGATGGTTCTCTTATATTTGGTAGGAGGTAGAAAAAATCCAGCATGGAAAAACACCACATTCAACATGGTGTAATTATGATGATCTAAATGAGTACTTGTGGTCTGTTTATGGCCTTATTTTCTGGTCACATACCGACACGCGTTTTCAAATTTTCTCTAATATAGATCCTACTATGTTTCAGTACATCTAATTGTTTCTCGCTAGGATGGCCAATGCGGGATGATGGTGAGTTCTTCAAATATGTGCAAGCTATCTCCTCTTCAGCATCAGTAGATTTTTGAAAACATTAGGTCTGAATTTTAGAGTGCACTTCTGCAAAAAAGAGTTTGTCCTGATTACTATTTTTGATTTTATTTCTGCAGGCACTGAGGAATGATTGAATACAGCTAATCATTTTGGAGGTTTGTTGTAGGCCGCTCTACAAGGTATTTTGTTAAGATATGCTCTTTCTCTGTCTGCCATTTTAGCCATCAGTTGAGGATTTAACTTACCAGGTTTTATCATCATTAAACATACTTTCTTTTGGAGCCCTGTTTGTTCATGTTTTGTAGTATTTTTTCGAGTATTTGTAAATTCCTAGCTAATAGGGGAAACACACATTTAGGTGTGTGTTTGAGAAAAAAAATATTCATGAGCTTAAGTCCTCAGTGTTTGGTGAAACTTTAAACTATACACTTGCTATTTCTGTAGCGTCTTCAGGGGGCAGCTTATTCTATCAACATATGCCAACCTGCATATTTATTTTGTATGCAAATCTATTCGACCCAAATGCTTAATGGTATTGACTGTACTCTGAATATTGTGGGAGATGTCATTTTGAGATTTTGCTAGCCTACTTTCTATTGGATTTCACTATGAATATGTCCTTCCTCTAAATCTGTGGGAAAGGTTCACCAGAAGTGCCAGGTAGATGTAGCACTGACACTACATTCCTAAATATAAGTCTCAAAAAGAATATTAGTACACCGGTCTTTATGATGCAATGAACTTTGTTTCCCTAATTGAACTGATGCAGCGAATATTAGTACACCGGTCTTTTTCAACAATACTCCTGACATTAACGACCCAAATGCGTGTTCAATTTGACTGCCATCTGATATTTCTACAAGGTAATATCAAAACAGAAAGATATGGAAGGGCATGTTTTTTTTGTACAATGTGAAGTATATTCATGAATGGGTAACTGGTACCTTCATTTGAATCAACTTCGTCAAAGAATTTTGCTGCCATGCGATGCTCTTCAGTTATGCGAGTGATGATCTAACATTGTGCAAGTACACAGTTTCTTATGTTAGCTTAGTTAATCCAAACACACCATGCCCATGATCATCTGAATAAACTGAAGGACATGCATGATATCACCGAGAGTGAATACAGTGATGTGCCTTGATATAATATGAATAATTTTTATGTGTAATTACATTGATTAGATGCTGCTGCTTTTGTAATAAGGTATTAGCTTGCATACGTGCAATTTTTAGCTAGCATTATTCTTAGGAGGATGGAGGCACTATTACCCCTCCCTCTTCGTCACACGCCTATCAGTCGTGGGCGTCGCCACCGACCGCCGAGACCTGGTCTGCTACGGAATGCGTCGCTAAAAAGATTGAGTAACATCTTTCCAACATACTTCTATTTGTGATGCTTTGTTCTGGAGTGCTATCATAATTTCATTGATGTGCTATTGTGCTTATAAGTACTGATGATGGATTCTATTTCTATGGCAAATATCCATTTCATATTTTTGTAGCATTGTTAAGTGTTTTGTTTGCCCTGATTTGCAGTGTGTGTTATGCTTGAAAGAGATCAACTTTCCCTATCTAGTGGCACTAACTTTGTTGCATATGGTGTTCTCATCTGTAGTATGCTTTGCAGCTACAAAGATTTTCAAGATACTTAATAGCTATACTGCCATGGGTCATTTGGCTAATGGAGGTGTGTGGTGCAATCTAAGCTGGACTACAACTTGTATGCTCATATATCCCTCCTGTTGCTAATCTGCAGGAAGACATTCTATCTTATATTTTGGTTGCCTAAAGCATGTTTTTTCTTGATAGTCTATTAGTCATGCCGTTGGCTATTGTTATTTGGAGTGAAGATTGAAATGCTTCAGATTTTGTGCCTCATGAAAGAACACAATTATGTTATGAAATCAAACTGTCCTATTTCTAATAAGATTAAGTCTATCTGTTGGCTGCTAATAATTGTGTTCATAAATAAATTATATTGTTGTTTATTAAGTGTTTGTGCCAGATGTGTTCTGCATGCTCATTTGTTTTGCTAATATGATGTTATGCTGGCGTTCATTTGTCCACTGTACCATTGGGCTGTGTCGCTGTATGATGTTATGGTGGCGTTCCATTGTCTGAATTTGGATCGTGGTGCAGGTCTCAGCAGCACCCAATGGCAGGCTGAATGGTGTGGTGGCATCTCCAAACCCTCATGTGCCGTCCGTAGGGCAGTGGGCAACAATAGGGCAGCAGGATTACAAGAATGCCAACATGTATGTTGGCGCTGACCCCTACGTAGTATTACTACGGAGGTGAAGCACTAAAGCACCATTTAGTCTGTTACTGTGTGTTTCTATTGAATTAGTTATCTCAGTTCGAATTAGTCTGATAACAATGCCTTTTGGGATTTTTGCAGGCTGGGCGGATTATTCAGTCTATGTGGGCGTTGACGGAGCAGAGTCATTTAACCCTGTGAGTGTTATATCCTGTACTTTACATGCTGAAAAATATCATACCTGGAAAAATTCTCATGGAGAATCTGTATGCGTCCATTCCCATATCCTTCATGAGGCGCTCATCTTCCCGCCGTTTTTGGCAACTAAGGATCAGTACTACTTAGTTTCCATTTGTTAGATTAGAACTTAAATTCAAGGATCTTCTCAGAGTGTGCTCTTAATCAACAACTTTAAGCATGTACTTTATGAAAAATTAAAGACCCAATTAAAAAGCAAGATTACTCCCTGTTAAATAAATAATCTAGGTAATTGTGATGTTCAATTCAAAAGCCATCAAACTGTGCTATTTTTAATCATATTATGTATATGCCAGTAGTTCTATAGGATAATTTGCTCAAATAGCACCAAGCTAAGCAATGCCATCGTTACGACTCTAATACACGATTCTTTCCACCAGGGAAATGTGCTAGCAAGGGTATGATTGAGCATGATGGACATGATGGATGGCAGGAAATAGAACTATAGAAAGGGAGATCTCGTAAAGTGTTTCGGCGAATGGCGATGCAATGCTTGTGCTCCAGGGAGCAGGCCAATGTGGTTGGATGAGCTGTATGCCAAAAATGATTGTCTTCAGGAAGCCAAGTTGTCTCTCGAGGAGGGTGGATCCCTTAACTATGAGGTTGGTGCTTTGATATTTCTACTGCCGGCCATGTGTTATAGAAGCAATCTCTGGAGTCCTGTATATTTATTATGTGGACTACCGTGTGATACTCGACATGTCAATCCATACTCAGATGCATTTTATCTAACCATAATGCCGTTGGTTTTAGATTATTTCAAGTCGCAAGATATTAGCATAGACCTAAGCATGTTGTGCTTCAAGATGAGGAGCCAGGCCTGACGGCAAACACAGGAAGAGGTGGTGCGATGGAAGAATATGGCTTGGACAATTCCAGCGAGATGTGGCTCCAGTGGATGTCGGCGATGCAGCAATGAGAAGATCCTTTAATTTGGCTGCTCCCCTGTCCTCCCAATCGTTTGTTTTCTTAGAATTTATTTCTCTTTCTTTCATGAGTAGGGTTTAATCTTTTGAAGTTTGTACAAGGGGTTTGATGACCACCTGATTGCCATTCCTCTTCTCCTTGCCTTTCTTTTGGAGCATGTTAGGCTTTGATTTCAATTTAATGTTGTCCTCTACCATCCACCTTGTAAGACTCTCACCTACTATATGATAATATGGACCTATTACCTTGATATGCCTAATGATTGAACACTTATCTGCCAAGCTTGTGTTAACTCTATTTATATCTTAACAACTGAGCTACTCTGGCACGCATATGCACGTTCACAACTGCACAATCAAGGCAGGTGCGCAAAGGACCGCAGAGGAGGCGCGCCCCAACCACTAGTACAAAACAAATCCCCCAGACGCAGCCTCCCCGTGACACTCCGTCCCTCATCGGCGGTGCTGTGTGCGCCGTGACTCCCCTCTCGTTGCCGCCGTCGTATCGTCGCCGCCCCGTCTTGCGCCCCGGCCTGTTCGCATCGCCTCAAACCGATGGCGAGGGTGGAGTAGACGGGATAGGGCAGAGCGAACCTGCAACGCGCCCATCGATTTCGATACTGTAAGCTCAACAATTCTCACTAATTGTTTCAGGTTGATGCTTTTGATCTCCATAGGATTTGGAGTCTGCCCGGTGATATGTACTGGATGCATCTTATCTTGCCTTCGCACAATTGCAATCTGGAGTACTATCTTATTAGTGACTAATGACTTTGATTTGAAGGAGGCTGTTAGCTGTGAGTTGTCAGACTTTGATTTGAGACGATGAACTGCAGGAAGGAAGGTCAGGTTCCCAATGTTTAATACCCCATGCATTCCTACTCCCTCCGTTCCTAAATATAAGTCTTTCTAGAGATTACACTACGACTACATATGGATATATATAGACATATTTTGGAGTGTAGATTCACTCATTTTGCTCCGTATGTAGTCCGCATTGGAATCTCTAAAAAGACTTATATTTAGGAATGGAGGGAGTAGATGCGATTCTGGTTTTGCGAATTAAACAAGGCATGTGTACAACCATAGTATCTTGGTTTGTTGCGTCACTTATACTCTTGATGATATTCCATTCCTAAATACAGTAGATTGTCAAAATATTATTTGCAAAATCCAGACGATAATCTGAAAATAGTGGAAAGTTTCACGATTCAGTGTGTGAACCCTTCTTAGGGTTTTGCTTTTATTTTGTTTAAATAAACTGCATTCTGTGGGCACGCAATGCATGTGTACAAAGAACCACGTACACTAACTTCTAGTGGATGTTTTCATGGATATTTTTGTGAAATTTGTTGCCAGCAGTATATAATTATCAGTCTGGAGTTCACAATTCAGGGAGCTTTAGTATTTGCTGGTTAATTTTTGGTACATGAGGCAAATGATGTCGTCTTTGCTGTTTTTTTTTGTTACATTGTTATTAATCGAATTGGAAATCCAGCTTTTTTTCGTCATTCTTCTTTGAATGCAAGGCTTGAATATATGTTGTTGCTGCTGATGTTTGCTTTAGTTTCTTAATGTGTAATTTATTGCTTGTTACGTATTTGACACGGAAGGCATTCAAACCTTAGTATCTCTGTGTGCTAACATGCAAAATAGGTGAAATAATGAGTACGAAATCTCCTGTAGAGGATTGATTCGAGGTGCATAGTAAAAAAAAGTGTTTAGGCAATAGAAAAGCAGAAAAGTACATCTAGTTTATAAAAGGCAGGGCTGTAACATTTTCCCTAAAAAAAGTACATCCAGTTCGTCCCATTTGCACTGTACTGCTGTGAAGCAATCAGGATGTATGCTTTGGCTGTGTATGTTGGTATCACCATCGATCTCAATGATTGGTACATGAGCAATTTTACGCCAATCTCTTCCACTGTTTTCTTGGCAACTCTCTATTTGAAATGGGCATCCTTTGATGTACCGTTCTTTCAACGACTTCTAATTAAGCAAAGTTCAAAGAAGCACTAGACATTAATTATGTGTTTGGCCACCTACTTGGGCTTTTCTAGCTTAGGCGTGATTAGGCACAATTAGGCATTAATACTGTAGCACGAAGAAATAAACCATATGCCCATCTTCCTATTTTTCCACTAAAGCTCTCATATGTGTAGAGTTGATACAGAACCTAGGTTTCCTCCTCATGTCGGGGTCCCACGTGGAATCGTCCGGAAACCCGGCGGTCCGAAGCTTGTCTCCTTCGTCGGACCGATGTAGCCACGTGGCGCTGCTTCGACGGGCCGTGTAGTGCCTAGCCCGGCTATTTAAGCCGACCGCCGGCACCGATACCCTACCCCTCCGCATTTCCCTTCGCTCGTCCGCCGTCGCCGCCGCCACTTTCCACTCCCCGTCCGCTACCACTAGTAGCCATGCCCTCATGCCGCCGGATAAGGGGCTATTCATTTTTAACGCCGTAGCGTCGGCTGCAGCTCCTTGAGTAGATCCGGACAAGGCGCGAAGTTGGAGGAGGAGGATATGGGGACGCTGGGGATGTGGATCTGTAGACGGAGCAGCAGGCCATCCTCGATTCTCTCCACTTGGAGTCGGTTGTGGAGGCGAGACGCTGTCGCCGACAAAAGATGGAGGCGCAACACGCCATGAAGGAGGAGGAGATGTTCGCCTACATGGGTGAGGTCGGATAGGAGGAGGAGGAGCCGGAGCCCTCCTACGCACCCGTCCACCCGACACCGACGTCGTGGTCATCTCAGATGACGAAGCTTAGTTAGGGTAGTTCATAGGATTTCTTTTGCATACTTTGTATGAATCTAGGGGTTGAAATATCAGAGACTCGGATGCAAAGTGGCTAATTTGAAGCGTGGCCGGTCACTGTTCGTGGACGTGCTCGGTCGTGTTCGCGGGTGTTTGAGAGATGGGATTTGTCAAGTCCGTCTTTAAACACTCTTAATCAGCAAAGCTGGCCATTATTGGATGGAAAATTGAAAAAAAAATAGAAAGCTACCAAGGATGACCTCTTCAACATCCGGCCGTTATCAGATTCAGGCAGGTCCCAGTTCAGTTCCTTACAAGTGTAGTGTATCTGTGTATGTAATGGATGAAGGTACATGCATGATTGAGCTTTTTTTTGAGGAGATTGTTAACTGATAGCTGCTCGGTTGACTGACGAGTAGGAGATTAATAGACTAATTGGCTATTTAATTAACTAATCAAATGATTTATCAATTTATCGGCTACTCAATGATCTTACGAGTATGGATTAACCGGCAAGTTAAATAATTAATCGGACAAATTCTTCAACAGGGCAAATACCTATGGTCGTTTGTATTGTCGAGGTGTTGGTTGTGCAGTCGTTTGTTTTTGTCTTCTGAAGAATTATATCGTTGTATGCTCCATTTGCATGTAAGTATGTAACGGTGGTGTACTTGGTGGCCAGATGTGGTAAGGTATAGTGGTAAAGCACATGAAGATGGAAAAAATATTTTTTTAATTTACATCTGTATTTTTACATACATACATTGTACAATGTACAACACAACAGTATGTACATCTATCTACAAGACTGTACAAAGGGCTGTATGTACATTTTCTGTAGGCCCGTACCCCCACCTACTGTGGGGCAATGGGACGAGGCGAAGGCCACCTTATAAACCGGCGCATCCTGCGGTAGGCTAGCGATGCGGTACAAACGCTAAAAAAAACAACGGAGTGCTTTTTTTTTAGAACATAGGAGTGCTACGGTGTGGAAAATAAAGGACGTGGGAAACTGTGGTTGCGCGGGCTCGGCCCACTCTATTGATATCAAATTGATCAAACCAACACTTGGGCCTCATCTCCCATGAGCACTCCGTCGCTCGCGTGCGGCGATGCCTGCAACCGCGACTCCGCTCCCGTTGCCCAGCTCACACCCGCCGCCGCCGGCGGCCTCGCCTCGTCCGGCCTGTTCGCACCGCTACGAACCCATGGCGAGGAAGGAGGAGAAAAGATAGGGCAGAGCGGATCTGCAACGCGCCCACCATTTTGTTTGGACGCTGTAAGCTCACGGGTTCTCGCTAACTGTTTCAGATTGATTCTTTTGGTCTCCATGGAGAATCAGATTGACTTGTACTTGGTGCATGCCGCTGTTCTCGTAGCTCTAACTTGCCATCACATAATTGCAGTCTATCTTATCAATGACTAGTGACCTAACTCTTGACAGTTTCTGTTAAAAAAGAAAACCCTGCCAGTTAGGATTTCAGCAACTGAGTACCATTGGGCATTGGAAGATGGTGGAGGCTGTTAGCCGTGCCTGGAGGAGCTGCCAGACTTTTTGATATGAGACGATGAAGTGCATTGAAAGGTCAGGTTCCCAATGTTTAATACCGTCTCCGTTCCTAAATAGATGCCATTCTGGTTTTGCACAATAAACAAGGCATGTGTAAAACTATTAGTATCTTATTCTGCTAGCTCACTTATAGTACCCTTGATGGTACTACATAGTAGTGCATGATCTTGAAAATAGCCTATCTTAAAATTATGGAATGCCATATATTTGGGAAAGGAGATCTGGCAACTGGCAGTATATGTATTGTTCAATGTCGAGAAAATAATAATGTATTTTCACTTCCTCTGCTTAAACTATAGTTTGTTCAAAAAGTACTGGTTGTGTTTTCTGGTCCTTCGAGTTTTGCACATTCAAATTGGTCTTCTGATGGCAGGTGGGACGTAAACTGTTCTTGAGATATCACCACCGTCCAAACATTATTTGCAGAATCCAGACGATAATCTGGAAATAAAGAAAAGAACTGCACAAGTGAGTACTAGAACCTTTTTTAGGTTTTTTATTTTATAATTTGAATGAACTGCATCATGTGGGCAGTCGATGCATATGTACAAAGAGCCACCAATTTCTAATAGCCCAGCAGTATATAATCATCACTCTGGAATTCGCTACTCAGAATGTAATGCAACACTATTTTGTAACGTTGATTAGAAATACTTACTACTATGTATGCGGGGACAGTGCATGGGCAAACTAAATCTTAGGTTTTATTTTCTGAACAGATGTGGCCTCACCATGGTACATGACTGATCTGTAAAAAATTCTTGTGATCTGGGAACTTTAGTATTTGCTGGTTTATTCTTGGTACATGAGGCAAATGATGTAGTCTTTGCTGTTTTTCTTTTGTTATTACATTCTTATTACTCGAATTGGAGATCCAGTTATTTTTCTTCGTTCTTCTTTGAATATATGATGTTGCTGCAGATGTTTGCTATAGTTTCCTAATGTGTAATTTATTGCTTGCTATTTGACACACGAGAGATTTGAACCTTAGTATCTCTCTTTGCTAACGTGCGAAAATAAGTGAAATAATGAATACGGAATCTCCTGTAGAGGATTGGTTTGAGTACGCAGTTCACAGTTAGTACAAAAACATGTTTAGGCAATAAAAAGGAAGAAAAGTACATCTAGTTCATACCATTTGTGTTGTAATGCTGTGAAGTATTCAGGATAATCGTTTCCATATGCTCTGGCTGTATATGTTGGTATCATCATCGATCTCCATGATTGGTACATAAGCAATTCTATGCCAATCTCTTCCACTGTTTTCTTGGCAGCTCTCTGTTAGATATGGGCATCCTTTGATATACAGTTCTTTCAACGATTTTGTAAGGCGCCTTGGTAAGCATGGTATGAGAGGACATTTCAAGATGGTTATAGCTGATAGACACGGTGCATCTTCGAGACCACCAGGCAAGTAGATCAGATTACTGCAATTGAGGATCTCCAGTTTTTGCAGAGTGACAGGGAGCTTTACTGGAAAAGAATGAAGGCTAGCACAATTGGTGATCGCGAGATGTGTCAGCGAAGAGAGCTCATTAAGCTCCCGAAGAAGAGGGTTAATAAGATCGGAACAAGAGCTGATGCGCAAGTCTTCAAGATTGGAGGGCAGCAAGCTATGATGTCCTGATGGTGCCAGCCTTGGACAATCATAAATGTGAAGACTCCTAAGAGCAATTAGGGATCTGAATCCTTCAACTGGCATTTCCTTTAGGTCTAAACAGTGAGTGATAGTTAACTGCTGGAGAGCCAATAATTGCTGGTTAAGCAGTCCTTCCTTTAAGGATTTGAGATTTGGACACTGATGAATCTCTAAGCATTCTAACGACGATGGAAACCAAGAATTTGGAATATGGACTTCTGGAAGAATAGCGAACCCTGTTTCAGAAATTTTGAACTTCACTAATGTTGATGGGAGGAGTGGGAATTCTGTTACTTGGGGGCAGTCCATAACTGCAAGTTCTGTGAGGGACGGAAGAAATTCACCATCAGTTACAGAGGCCCACTTTTCAAGACTAGTCATGTCTTCAAATAAGAGCTCTTTCAGTGCTGGAAACCCCTTAATTTCATTGGTACCTGAAAATTCATGGTTGATTTGAATAATGGCCGGAAACCCACCAATATCTAAATACTTGAGTTGAGGCAGCTCTCCCAGCGCTGGTAGAATCGAGCATTTCGTGCAATCAGACAAGTGGATGGTTTGCAAGTGGGAAAGACTACTTAACCAATTTGGAAAGGAGGAGCCTGCGAATGCCTTGATAGTTAGCTCCTTCAGTTCATGATTTGGCTGAAGGACTTCAAGTATCTTTTTGTCTGAATTTACTTCTTCTGATGGTAAGTTCCTGTTATCGGACCATACAAGGTCTAGGATGTTGATGAATGTCTTCTCGCTGAGAAAAGCTTGACTTGCCTCCTCTGCACTAGCCACACTCTCGATATTCTTAATACAAATATGACCTCGGATCCCCTTCATTGTCTTCAATCCACTGATCTTGTATCCCTTGTCCGTACGGACCACAAATTCATCCAACTGTTGAAGGCAAGTTAAGTTGCCTATTCCGGATATCTCTGTGACCAACTCTGTTCTTGCTTCTAGCCATCGAAGATTTACAAGATTGGTTATGCTTTGTGGGAGGCAACCTAATTCATGGCAGTTTTTCAACTTAAGTATTTGCAAGCTGAAGAGCCTACCAATTGATGAAGGCAACATTGCAATACCAGTGCCCGAGAGATTCAAATACCGTAGCATTTTTAAGCTTCCAATAGAATCTGGCAACTTGGTAATGTCCCGTCGGTTCAAATCAAGCACATGGAGGTACCTTAACTTGAGGATCAAATCACCGGGGATAAACCTCGTCGTTGATTTATATCCACTTAGCAGTAGAAGTGTCCGTGCTCTCTTAAATCCAAGAAAGGCTTCAAATGAAGTCTCACTTCTATTTTCACAAGAGAATGATAGGTGTCTGGCACTTCTTGCAGGGTTGCTGCTGTTTGGAAGGTCATCCAGTCTGAGGCATTCATCAATTGAGACCGACTGTGCTAGATCATGCATAGCATCATGCATCACATATCCACCTTTGTGATATCGGAAGAAGGACCTTCTTAGTAATTCATCAAAATAGCTACTTCCAGTCTTTCAATTCTTCTCCTCTGCTGTGGCTGAATAAACCCAAGGGCCATCCATATCTGGACCAACCTGTCTTTCTCAAACACATAATCTTTGTGAAAGACCGAGCAAAATGCAAAACATCTCTTCAGTACGGGCGGGAAATGATTGTAACTCAATCTCAGAGCTGGTAGTATATTGTTCTGATCTGATGGCAATTCCCATATTTCACTCCTCAATACATTTTCCCCGATCATCCTCGGTATCCTTGGAATATAGTAAGCTGCCTATTGCTTTTGCAGCCAGTGGCAGGCCTTTCAACTTCTTTACAATTTCCATGCCTATTCGTACCAAATTTTGGTGTTCAATGGAGTTACCATCTACAAAAGCATAGCTCCTGAACAAATACCAGCAATCATTGTCAGATAACTGATCGAGATAGTATGGAGCCATCCCGCCCATTACTATCCCCACATTTTTGTTCCTTGTGGTTATTACGAATCTGCTTCCCTTTCCCCTAGTAAGTGGAGCACGGCGATATGTATACCACTTTTCAGGATCCTCATTCCATACGTCATCAAGTACTAGAAGAAACCTTTTATCTTTTAGCTTTGTTGAGAGGTCTTTTTGAAGCAAGTTCATGTTGGTTGTTACCGATGAGACCCCACTGTTGACTGATTCAATGGTTTTCCTGGTAAGCTTCATGTGATCAAAATTTTCTGAAACACACAGACAAACCCTTAAGTGAATATGCTCCTTTATTGTAGACCAGCTGTGTTAAGAGTCATCTTCCCTAGTCCGCTCACCAGCTGTGTTAAGAGTCATCTTCCCTAGTCCGCCCATACCCATTATGTGAAGAATAGAAAGGATGGCATGGTTGGAGTTTTTCTGATCGAGCAACATCTTCACAATGATCTCTTTATCTTCTTCTCTTCCATACACACTTTGAGTCATCGATGATTGAACTGCTCTGAGGTCTCTCTTTTATCTCTTTCCTGTCCATAATACAGATCATGCTTGGGCCAATATTCTTTGTTTGACAAGCCTGTCGAGCTTCTCCTCTACCTTCCTTATGTCTTGTAATATCTTTTGGTTGAATAAATAAGTGTTGAACCAAAAGCAGCAGAAACAGCTCCTAACCTTGTTCAAATGGTTGTAGTTGGACGGTCCTTCTAGTTTGGATTGAATGGCCTCAGCTGCATAATCATCGAGCAAGTCATCCATCTCATATGCGACATCCTTGAGCTTGGCAAGCCAGTCTCGTGCCGTCTCATCCTTCAGCTGCCGCTCCTCAGCATCTTCAACGTGAGCTTGAATGGCTGAGAGACTGCTGGATAGTTTCTCCAGCTCCTCGGCTACATCTTGCGGTAATTTCAGCTCACCAAAAGCGACAACAATTACTTTCTTGAAGAGTGCTTGCATGAAGACAGACAGAACAGCTTCTCCAATCGGCATGATTTTGGGTTGTTTACAGTCTCCTAGAGATGCAAACTAGAAGTAGTTGAAGCTGAAGATATTTTTTAAGAAAAACATGTCTTCCCAAACAATTATCATTTAAATGGTGTCATCTGCGAATGTGACACCCATTTGATCATAGCGCTAGGCACGACTAATTTCACGTTAGAAATTATATCTACTTGATGTGTAACTGTCTGTAACATTGGTTGTTTGATTCTTCGCTTTGATTTTGTTGATTATTTCATGTCTTGTGCAGCCAAAGCTAACCGAGGGAACAAGTTGACTATTTCTCGCCTTCACATATAGTTTATGTTTTCTTCACAGACCGAAGGATCCGAGCTTGGCAATATCCTGGGAAGACTGATGAAGACTTCATCAGAGAAGGAAAAAAAAGAACTCAGTTTGTCGTTGTGTGTGACATCGTGTACCACTGATTTACTTTTCTTTACACCTCTTGTGTGTCAACAATGTCTGGAAGATTCGTTGGAAATTTGGAGGAAAGCCACCAAGGATGACCTCCTCAAGTTAGTATGATTCATTTTAGCGGAAGCTGAGACTGAGTTATCATCAGATGCGCGTTCAGTTTTTTGTATGTTGAGGTTGATTCTGTGATAGTTTGTTCTTGTCTTCTGAAGGATCGTAGTATCGGTGTATTTGCATGCAGGCGTGTAACGGTGGTGTATAGAGGTGAAAACAAAGAAGATGAAAAAAATATTTTTTTTATAATTTATATTTACATCTCTATCTGTATTGTACAAGTACAACAATACTGTACAGTGTAGTATACATACATACATTTGTACAGTCTAACGGGCCTAAGGCCCGTACCCCCACCTAATGTGGGGGCAAGGGGAAGGACCAAAGGCCGCCTAATAAACTGGCATTTCCTGTGCTAGCTCAGCGATGCGGTACAAACTGTTTAGGATGCGCAAAGAGAATTTTGTTTTTTGAGACAATAAGAGAGAGATGGCCCGCCCTACGGCCCACATTTACATAATCAAATGCTCGATCCAACCGTTCCTGTCTGCTGTCCCTGTTGCAAGACATAGCGTACGCTCGCCTCAGCGCAGCCTCTAGTAGCCCGGCCCAGTATGACCTATCTCTTCGTTCGTTCATTTTTTATACATATGTTTTAGAAATTAATTTATTTCAAAAACTAAAAGCATTGAATGCACATATAAAAATGTTCAAGCAGTGTGAAAAAAATATACGTGCAACTTTAAAAAAAGTCAAAAAATGTTCTCTACACTTAAAACAGTTCACCTGTTTCAAAAATATATGCATGGTATTTAAACAATATTATTAAATGTTTTGAGAAAAAAAATTCCTAACTCACTCCATCTCATATTAATTGACGCTCAAATGGATGTATCCAGCACTGAAATACGTCTAGATACATCCATTTGACGCCAACTAATATGGGACAGAGGGAGTACCGTTTATTATTTTTAAAATTTTAAAACAATGTTCAAGTGTTTCGAACAAGTGTTTGTGACATTTTTAAAAAATTATACAAGGTAACTAAAATGTTTATTTATGTTCAAATAATGGTTAGCATTCAAAAACAATTACGTTACATTTGAAAACAGATGTTCACACATTTCAAAATAATGTTGTGACATTTTTATAAAATATTCATATAATGTACAAAAAATGTTCTTGTAATATAAAAATGTTTCATACTTTCAAAAAAATGTTTAATGTTTCTTTGAAAATGTTCAACATTTATTTGAAAAAAATGTTTGGACATGTTTAAAAAAAAGTTCATCGTGTATTTGAAAAATGTTCAATATGTATCAAAAAAGGTTATGCATGTATGTGAAAAATGAACAACATGAATTGAAAAAAATAGACATGTTTCAGAAAAAGAAGGAAAATAGAGAAATGAAATGACGAGAACATGAGGCAATCAAAAGGTTCTAGAACAAGTCCATAGAAACTTGCTAAAATGCTTCGAGTAGTCGGCCGGCTAAGGTGTGAGTGCAGTAATCACAAAGGAGAGATGAATGCTCCTCTCGTTGCTGGCGAGGTATAGCCCTGGCGCACAAATAGAGCACGCTCACGAAGGAGGGTTGATAGGGGGGGGGGGGGGGGGGGGGGGGGGGGGGGGGGGGGGGGGCTTCGTCTCGCCTGCAGCGAGACAAAGAAAGGGCACGGCTCTGGCGCTTCATAAATGGGACCCAGCACAGGATGAGCGCTAGCACATATTTTTATTTATTTTTGTTATGGTTTTTATTCCTTTTTACTATATTTATGAAATGGAATAATATTTTACTTCAATTCTAAGGAATCGCGTTTAAGAAGTGTACATGTAGTATAAAAAGTATTCGCGAAACTTTAAGAAAAATGTAGATAGCCTTCATATAAAAACTTCACGACATTTTTAAAAATGGTCATGCATTTAAAAAATATATTTTTAACATTCGTAATAAAAGTTAATACAATGGTAGAAAATGTTAGCATAATTTTAGGAAAAAATGTGTTACATAACATTAAAAAAAAGTGACCATGACTATTAAAAAATGTTGGTTTCAAAAACCTATTTGCGGAATTTAAAAAAATTTGAATGAAAATATAAAAACACAAATTTTTATTCTAAAAACAGAAGTTAAAGTTTATCAAAAATATGTTCATCAATTTTTTTAAAGTTAATAAAATGTAAACAAATGTTCCTGTTATTTAAAATACGTTTTGTACCAATCAAAAAATGTTCAACGTGAGTTTGGAAAAAAATAAAAAAAGATATATTCCCTCTATAAAGTAGTGATCTAAATGCTCTTAGGAGTACTATAAAAGTTCATTGGAAAATACAAAGCATCTCGACAAGGCTACCGCCATCATGAAGCTAGTGGCCGACCTTGCCATAACGCCTCTAGCCCGTTGTGCTGCCTGCCGCCCTCACCAGCCTCCATCGTGATGACCTCTTCCATGCACCGACAGCCCTACATAGCGCGTGTTAGATCACACCAGCATTGGATCACATCATCGACTGATTAAAACCAAAAGGAGGCAAGTATGCTTAGTTTTTATATGCCCCGTCACAAAAGAATATCAGTCCGGTAGTCCATGCAAAAAATGGATTTTCTGTCCTGCCGGATTGGCAATTCGAGTCTCCATGCTCAATCTATCGTCATTGCTATCTCGGCTGCCTCCGCCTCCTTCTCCTCCTTCTCCGCCCTCTCCAGCTCATCCTTCTGCCACTGCAACTTCTTGAAATAGACGGCTTACACAACCATTCTTGCGTCATCATCTAAATCCTCCATCTTCAAGGTCAACATCTTCGCGTCCTCCGCAGTGGCTGTGATCTTCACCTTCTTCTCTTTGAGCATGGCCTTTTTTCTCTTCGAGCTTGAGCTTCTTCTTGGTCGCCTCCATCAACAAGTTAAACCTCCTTGCCTTTTTTTCCAACTTGACGTCAGAGTGATTGACATATGCCTCCTCCTTCTTCGTCAAGATGTCTTGGAACCTCTCTATTATCATGGCCGCCACATCTTCTCGCTTCGGCTTATCCTCCTCACACTTCTTTCCCCAAAACCCTCTTCTAACCTTCTTGGGTGGTTCTTTCGATGGGTCAGTTGGATCACCGGTTTCTTCCTCGATGGCATGGGTGGCGCTCTTAGCAATGTGGAGATTCCACTTGGGTTGTCCATTCAACTTCAACCAACAATGCATGACGGTGAAGTTCTTCTTCTCCAACTTCAAGAACACACTACACACACGGGGAGACTACAAAAAAACATTGGGGGATTTTGGGTGCTCCTGCGAGTCCAGCGGATCCATGTGTAGGTGGCGGCGAAAAAGGGCATGAATTGGCTGGAGAGCAGGGGGTGAAAGACGAGATTTGGGGATTTTACCACGGAAACGGTGTGGCCTTAGTTTTTGGTGGTCCTGGTGTGCCGAAGTCTTATGTGGTTCGTGCCGGGACTCCCGCAAAGCCCCCTGATTTGGTTATGGTTTGCGGGAAGGTGGCTGTTCGGACTGCTCTGCAGACCAATGGGGTTGCTGTGGATGGCTTGCGGGTCCGGACAGCTGCGTCCAGACGGATACAGGCGGTCTGGGGGTCGGTGTTAGAGACGCCCTTAATCCTTTCTTATATATATAGGTGCTCCCCCTCCCTGAGATAAAGGGTCATGTGTTTCAGCCTGCACATTCGTTACCTTTGTCTACACACTTATTACTCCCTCTATACCAGTGCATTAGGTACATTAGAAGGTGCAACATGACTTAGGTGGCTACATATTGGACGAGGTTGAGAAACTTGACCCGAAATCGTTCCAATCATAGCGCTAATTTCTTCCTTCCACTCCCGGACTTAATGTCCTGATTTAATCCCATACATTGACATGCAACTCTATGCCCAATCACAGTATATGCCATAGGCATGTAGTGGTCCAGCCTTTAATTACCTAGCATGCACATCGGTTACCGATGGAGAAGGGAGATAAACTAGGATCACTAATTGCTATTTGCGCCTAAGAGTTTTGAGAACTACTGGTTTTCGTAATGTGCCTAATGTACTGGTACAGAGGGAGTACTTTTGCTTAGGATAAGTATAAGAAGGGGCTATAAACTAACCCGCTTATGTAGCTTCTTTGTCTATGTGAGGGAGATGGGTGGAAAAGAAAGAGAGGAGTGGGCACTAATGCAGTAGTACACCTCTACACGTGCTCCTAATAAACTATAATAAAATTGAAGAAAAAGAAGGTAGAAAAAAGAATAGTGCAATAGTCAACCTCATTATATGATCAAGGGTTAAATGCATGGAACCATCACTTTCGTGTCACGGTTAGCGAAAACCACCACTTTACAATCCGTGGCATTTCACACCGAACCGAAAAATTGACAGTGGCAAAAAACACTGATGGGAAATGCTAAGTGCTTTGCTGACGTCACTAATTGATTGGGCCCACCTGTCAGGCTGAGTTGGCAAAAAAATTGACACATGGAAAAAAAGTGCGACATCTTCTTCCTCTTCCTCTCTCTGGGAATTTTTTTCCTCTCCCTCACTTGCCTCTTTATAGAAAAAAAATCCTAATTTTGGCATTAGCCCATGGAAAATTTCTAAAATTTCCTTCTTATCAAAGAAGAGAATCCCCAAATTTCTCATCTTACCAAAGAGCAAAACCCTAAATTTGAAATCCTTTTTTTCGAAGAATAGAAGTCCTAAATTCTCCATGTGCCCATGATGAATCCGTAAGTTTGTCATGTTCCCACTACAAAATCCCCAAAAGTCACCATCTTTTCCTAGGAAGAAACTTTCCTAAATTTATATTGTGCAGTTTCATTGCAGGTAGCATGGTACTTTTTATTATTTTAGACCATGACAATTTTATTAGTTAGACTTTGTGTAATTTAACTATAGGCAACATGGCATTCTTATTAGTTAGACTATGGAAATTTTATAAATCATGCCATGGTAGTTTTGTTGTATGTAGTATGGTAATTTCATTTTTTACCATGGCAATCTTAATATGTAGACCATGGCAACTTTATAAATCAGACCATGGTATCTTTATTATATGTAACATGCCACTTTTATTATTTCGAGTATTAAGATTTTATTATTTATAACATGGCAATTTTATTAATTAGACATTAGTAGTTTTATTGTAAGTACCATGACATTTTTACTTTCTAGATCATGGTAGTTTATTTTGTTGGTTGCATGACACTTTTTATTAATTAGACCATAACAATTTTATTAGTTACTTTATGGTAGTTTTATTATAGGTAACATGCCAAATATATTAGTTAGACCATGGTAATTTTATAAATCAAAACCATGGTAGTTTTCTATAGGTAGCATGACAATTTCATTATTTAGTCCATGGAAATTTTTTAATTAGACCATGGCAAAAAAATTAATTAGACCATGGTGTTTTTTTGTAGGTAGCATGGCAAATTAAGTATACACACCATGGAAAATTAGAGTTTTTTACATGAATATTTTCATAATTTTTTTGCCATTACTTTTCTTGAAACCCTTTTTTTTGATATATCTACTATCTGATGACAACTACAAATATTTGTCAAAATTTGCCATGTCTACAAAAAAAGTTTCATCTTAATTTCGTTGTGACTATTTACCAAAAAAAGTCTGTCCATTTTTTTACTTTCTATGACCATGGCAAGTTATGTATTCAAACTTTTTTGGACTATGGCAATTGCAACTGGACCTTGTCTAGTTACATCCATGAGAAATTTTAGGTACTCACTATTTTCTAGACCCAGACCATGACAAATATTTTACATTACATTGCCAAGAAGTGTATTTCAACATCATGGCATATTATGAACTTAATGTAGTATAACTTTTTCCTACAAGCATGCCATTTTTAATTACTTATCACACACTTGTGTTTTCTAAAATATGTGGTAGATTTATTCACTAGAGCATGACAATTTTTCTTTCAATCTTTTTTCCCATCATTTTTATGAAACAATGGCGAATTAGGACATTCCCTTTTGTGTATAAACATCATTGCTACCTTTTATCTGTATAAGATATTTAAATCTAAGACATGCCAAACTTTTGTATGAACATATCCCCACTAACAAATCGTTTTGCATTATCAAGCCATTGCAAACTTAATTTTGAAGGCATTTTTATCCGGTCCATTTTAATATGATGGCATTTTTATTATAAATGTCATGGCATTTTGTTTTTTCTGAGCTATTCAAAGAAAGGTCCAAATAACATTTTTTAGGCTTAGTAATAGTACTGGTAAACTTGCTTTTCTGGCTTAACTGGGCACCTTAGGAGAACATCGTACAGAGAGGGAGGCGGTTCGCCCTGTGGGTTTGGTTCCAGCGAACATAAACGTTCGTTCCATCGAACCCTCAAGGGGGCCGAATTGTTCGCTTGAAAAAAAGTTCCTAATTCCTACGACTTGGGATAGACAGAAAGTTGAGTCGGTCTTCATGCCAATGGATGCACGTGTAATCCTTGGAATTCCCCTATGCACGACGAACATTGAGGACTTTTGGAGTAGGAGCCATGAGAAGAACGATTTTTTTCGTTAAGTCCCCATACCGTATGCTAGTTGCTACGTGACAGAGAGAGGCTTGGCTGGAAAATAGAGCCGGGTTCTCTACTGTTGCCACTGAAGAAGAATCCTGGGAAAGCCTATGGAAGGTGCATGTCCCAGCCAAGGTTCGAATGTTTCTTTGGAGACAGTCCGAACATTCTATACCGACTAATGACATTAGAGCACATCGGCATATGACAGACTCGGATTCCCGTGGGATGTGCGGTTCACCCAACTCATGGAGGCACTCCCTTCTGGAATGCACGATGTTTAGGTGCACATGGGCCTTGGTGAATGAGGATTTAGCGCAAAACCTGGTGACAACTACACAACCTAATGCAAAACAGTGGCTATTTACCCTCATGGAATTATTATCACATGGTATATTCGTCAAGCTTTTCTGTCACTCTTTGGGCGATATGGGCAGCGCGGCGCAAGGCCATTTAAGAGGGTATTTTTCAGAGCCCCCAATCCATCCATTGTTTCATTAGTAGGTTCATTGAGGAGCTGGACTTGATCACATAAAATAGTCGTTCCTCCCCTCAAGGCCAGACTACTATTTCGAATGCTAGCAATCAGCGCCCTAGAGCTCCGCCGACGGGTCATGCAAAAATACTGTTGTTGCCGGATGCCGCAAGGGAGTAGGGGGGACGGCCGCAGCTGTTTGCAGAGATGAAAATGGTACATACTTAGGTAGCTCAGCTCTTGTCATTGGAGATGAAAATGGTACATACTTAGGTAGCTTAGCTTGCAGGGAGACCCTAGCCCTTGCACAAAATCTCAACTTACATCATTTTGTGGTAGCTTCGGATGCAAAGGAGGTAGTCAGAGCCATCCTCAAAGACGGACGTCGCAATTATCAGCGATCAAACTTCAAACTTATTCTTTTACTTGTAAATTTATTTTTGAAAGTCATGTAGTTAATTATGAGGCTCATAGTTTAGCCAAGTTTGCACTTTCTTTAGGTCTAGAACGCCACGTTTTGTTTGGCCAATCCCATGATCAAATTTGTATCTCACATTATGTGGATTTTGGTGAATAATAAACTTGGTTTACCCCCAAAAAATTATATAACATACGAAGTATGCAAAGTTTCCAAAGGTGACGACATTTGATCCAAGTGGATATAAGCATACGGAAGCGTCCGTTATTTTTCTGTCCTGGGCAAAAAGGCAAAAACCGAAGCCGACGCACGAAGCCGTTGCCTTCCCGCCATTCCCTCCCCGCCTCCCTTTTAGCGGCGCCCTCCAAATTCCTCGGCGCACGCGCCCAATGCCTACCTGGGAACCATCCCCAAGTTCCCGGCACGTTCCGCTCGCCGGCGAGCACCCCCCGCGCCGGCAATGGCCATGTGCTGCCGGTGGTTCCGGAAGTCCCATCCCGCGGCCTCTGGCTCGTCCCGCCCCGACGGCGGGAGCTCCGGCGGGCCGTCCTCCGCGTCGCCCTCCACCGCGCCGCAGCACGTCAAGCCCCCCGCCCCGATCGGCCCCGTCCTCGGCCGGCCCATGGAGGACGTCAAGAGCATCTACAACGTCGGCAAGGAGCTCGGGCGCGGGCAGTTCGGCGTCACGTCGCTGTGCACGCAGAAGGCGACGGGCCAGAAGCTGGCGTGCAAGACCATCAGCAAGCGGAAGCTGTCCACCAAGGAGGACGTGGAGGACGTCCGGCGGGAGGTGCAGATCATGTACCACCTGGCGGGCCAGCCCGGGGTGGTGGAGCTCAAGGGCGCCTACGAGGACAAGCACGCGGTGCACCTGGTCATGGAGCTCTGCGCCGGCGGCGAGCTCTTCGACCGGATCATCGCCAAGGGCCACTACACGGAGCGCGCCGCCGCGGCGCTCGTCCGCACCATCATGGGGATCATCCACACCTGCCACACCATGGGCGTCATCCACCGCGACCTCAAGCCCGAGAACTTCCTCCTCCTCAGCAAAGAAGAGAACGCGCCGCTCAAGGCCACCGACTTCGGCCTCTCCGTCTTCTTCAAGGAAGGAGAGGTGTTCAGGGACATCGTCGGCAGCGCCTACTACATCGCGCCGGAGGTGCTGAAGCGGAACTACGGGCCCCAGGCCGACATCTGGAGCGTCGGCGTCATGCTCTACATCCTGCTCTGCGGCGTCCCGCCCTTCTGGGCGCAGTCGGAGCACGGCATCTTCAACTCCATCCTGAGAGGGCAGGTGGACTTCAACAGCGACCCGTGGCCGCGCATCTCCGGCGGCGCCAAGGACCTGGTCAGGAAGATGCTCACCTCCGACCCCAGGAGGAGGATTTCCGCGCACGACGTCCTCAGTAAGCGTGTCATCATTTCTGAATTTCAGCAATGCTCTGCATCTGCAACTCTGCAAGTTGCATCCATACATACATGGTTGCAATATTTCTTTTCCTTTGCTGTTCAGACCATCCATGGATAAAAGAGGACGGCGAGGCGCCCGACACGCTGATCGACAACGCCGTCCTGGGCAGGCTCAAGCAGTTCACAGCTATGAACCAGTTCAAGAAGGCGGCGCTAAGGGTGCTTACTTACTTTGTGATCCTTTTTCAGTCAAGCTAGTTGAGCAAGTCCGAATTCTGAAAGCTCAAGGAATGGTGCTTGGCAGGTGATCGCGGGGTGCTTGTCGGAGGAGGAGATCAGGGGGCTGAAGGAGATGTTCAAGAGCATGGACTCGGACAACAGCGGCACCATCACCGTGGACGAGCTGCGGAAGGGGCTGGCCAAGAAGGGCACCAAGCTCAGCGAAGCGGAGGTCCAGCAGCTGATGGAGGCCGTAAGAAGAGCTCGCGAGATCGATTTACAGATTGGCACCTTGGATTGCCGCTTAATAATTAATTAGGCAATGGGTGGTCGCAGGCGGACGCGGACGGGAACGGCATGATCGACTACGACGAGTTCATCACGGCGACGATGCACATGAACAGGATGGACCGGGAGGAGCACCTCTACACCGCCTTCCAGTACTTCGACAAGGACAACAGCGGGTACATCACGATCGAGGAGCTGGAGCAGGCCCTCAAGGAGAAAGGCCTGATGGACGGCCGGGACATCAAGGACATCATATCGGAGGTCGACGCCGACCACGTAAGTTGACTCGCGACGCTTCTCGCCTGCTGCTGCTTCTGCTCTCTTCATGCCGTGACAATGTTGGAAGATGCCTGGCTGATCGTTTGCAGGACGGGCGGATCAACTACACGGAGTTCGTGGCGATGATGAGGAAGGGGGCCCCGGAGGCGGCCAACCCCAAGAAGCGCCGCGACGTCATGCTGTAGCGAGCCGAGTCGCCTCCATCAGGCAGGGAGAACCAACAAGGATTTCAGGATGGCTATGCCGTAGCACGTCCTTGCAGTTGCAAACAAGGACCGGCCGTTTGGCCTGGGCCACTTAAATTATCGATCGTGGTAGGTTAGGCACGCAGCACTGCAGCAGGCGCAAACAAGAATATATGCAGGGCAGGGGAGGAACAGCACCAACGTATACGCATGCTTTGGAAGAGAAAACTAGGATGTGCAGATCAGCCAGGAGCGCTGAAATAGTATAGGTTTTCAAATTGACTAGCACAGTTGCCATGGGAACCATCTTTAGTGTATTTTACAAATGTAAATCATGTACTTTTATCTTATACTCCCCTTCGTAAACTAATATAAAAGCGTTTATATCACTATTTTAATTATCTAAACGCTCTTATATTTGTTTACAGAGGAAGCAGTCGTACATAATGCTTTTCTGCGTATTTACCCCATTTATTGCAAAGTACATGGTGTTTAGACATGGTGTATACACGTGGACACATACCAAACTACTCCGCGATCTGATCATCAGCTAGATCAATTGTCCATGATACCCATTTTGTGCATGTTTATGCAAATAATCTCATATGCATGCTCATATCCTTCTCACAAAAAGAGTATAGGATTGCGCTGGGATTCTTGGTTGCGTATAAAATTGGCCCCATCACTTACAAATAATTAACTTCTTAACAAATAAACGACCATTACGCCCTTCAGCACTTTACGAAATAAATATCATTTACACATTCCTGTACCGATGCTCATGTTGGTGCCCAATACTCCTCAACCATTTATCTTAGTGTCCACCCTTCGGTAAATCCCTACGTTGTAGATACTCATTTTATATAGGGAATAACTAGCAAAAGAGCACCTGCATTGCAACGGAAGAAAAAAAATACCACACCTCCTAATCAAATAGGCAAGACTCAAGACCCAGTAGGTTCACATTCTTTATTTCAACACATGGCATCTCGTCTGTGTTGCCACTTATCCTCCTTCTTCCCAGCCTCACCGACAGTGGACTCAGTGCTCACAGAATCACAATGGGTTTGAATGTTGGCAATCCTAAGGCGTCTCTCACTCGGCATAAGATGCGAAATCTGTTTTTTCTGTGATGTTTTGCAGAGGCATGCATGCATGGTTATAAATGGTTTGTTTTGTCTCCAATCCTGGTTTTGGTCGGTGTTCATTTTCAATCCGGATTGGCACTAGTATGAAAGAAAAACGGATCATGTGCTATCGATTAAGGTTGCACAATAAATAGCATTTAAAAATGGTTAGCAGGTAAAATAACATCATATTGAGATTCTATACATTTTTGTTATCACATTCCATATATAACATGTTAAATTTGGAGTTAGAGTTTAAAAGCTATGACTATTTTTAAAAGACATTTGATATGTACTGCGGGGTGTTTAACCCAAATAACAAAAGATTTCCTGCAAAAGCGAAAATCTGACTTAAAACTGGTCTGTGAGTTGATTGCCAGAAAGTCAGAAACATCAAGGGTTTTATGCAAAAGCAAGAATCTGACTTAAAACTGAACGACCGGTTAATTTCAGAAACATAAGGAGGTTTTCTGTAAATTAGCATGACGGATTAAGAATTTCTATTTAATTTATTAGCAGGTATAGATATGCTACGAGAATTGGCTATGATATTTGTTAGGGGGGTCAAATCGTGTGTCTATACACTTCATTATATTATGAGCAGTGTGTGTGGTGAGAGCTAAGATGTTTAAATCAAGTGCAACATGTACTTGAAGTTTATATTCCAACTAATGATTTACATGTATACATGTGCACGATACATGAGATCTATTTAAGTGGAATGATGATGATCTATCATTTGTGACTTATTTATTTGTTGTAATGAGGATTTACCATTTATGATTTGCTTGCATGTAATTATAAAGATATGGAGAATTCATTCTTGTAAATACTTATTCTTTGGGATCCATCTAAGTGCATCTAATGATGACCTATATGTTATGAAGAATTCATTCATGGGTAAGTCATTCCTTACAATTAATAGTTGAAAATTGGTCGGGGAGTGTGGAAAACACAAAAGGAACCTAGGGCCCATGCCGGAGACTAAATTTCAAATTTTCTATATTTTCTGAGTTTTAAAAAAATCAATAGCTCTTTTTAACTAGTACTCACTGAAGTACTTAACAATGCCCGTACCTTATATCTATTAAAAACCTTGTGACCCCTAGTCGCCTCTCCGGCGGCTCGGGGAAGAAACCTTCGCCGCTACCACTACCTCCTCTTGCTCCTTCTTGTCTCGCCGCCGCTGAAAGGCACACTCATTGAAGCCTATGTCGGCCACAAGGAAGGCAATGGCGGGGCACTTCCCTTTCGACACGACACGGGTGAGCGGTAAGGTGTCGAGCGATGCAGAGGCTTCTCCAGGTGTCAAGGCGGTAGATCCACTATTGCTGGAATGCCTAGCAGTGGCGGGTGCAAAAAGCCCGGCAGTGGCGGGCCAGACTCTCAAGGCAGCCTGCCACTGACCTCTCCCACCACTGCTAATATGGCATCAGTGGCGGGCACGCGCCCGCCACTGGTACATTACTTCAAGTTGCGGGCATATTTAATGACCGCCATAGGTCGCTGTTGTTGCCCGCCACAGATGTCATGTTTGAAGTAGCGGTTGTTCCTTAGCGCCCGCCACTAGAGGGCTAGGCTCGAAAGAGGACACCAATTGTTGGCATTGTGCGTTGACAAAATATTACTTCCATAACGTTAATTCACGTAGTGATATGATTCTCAATATAACCGAACCAGACTTAAATTATTTTTTGGAAATAAACGACAAACTAATTAAGTAACACTTCAAATTTGTTTGACTTAAGAAACAAACATCAATATATCACATCCATCTTAACATACTAACTAACAGTTCATCAGCTAATATATTCATGATTTAGATCTTATTTCTAAACATGGTCAACGACCAACATCATCTGCAAGTCGTTGCGGTTGCTCTTCCTTATGGTGATTATCACAAGTGTGTCGACCCTTAGTTCTCTCATTCCTGTCATGAACTACCGCCAACCGGAATCATAGAAGGATATGCGCTTGTCTGATTCCGTCTTGTACTGAACGTTGGTGACACGCGGAAATATCTTCACATGTAACTTCTGAAATCCCCATCATTAAGAGCAAATAGAGAGCACGCAATGTGAGACATCTCACCATACTTGGTTATGAACAAAAAAAGATGAAAGAGTACAAAACATCTCAGGATGAATTTTTTGAAGATTTAGTTAACGGTGCACAAAGGGCTTCCCCAAAAAGGCCACACTGGATGGTAACATCGCGATGACATTCATGGTCTCCTCCTGAGTAAGCTTGTTCATTCTTTGAGAGAAAAATTGCAGAATTGAATGGACCATCCTCATAATCTTGCTCAACCTCATCATTCTGGCTTCCGTCATCATCCTGACTGTCCTTGTTATCTTGGTTGTTTCGATCATCCTGGTCATCCTGGCTATCTTCATGATCCTGGTCATCGTATCTTCTTCATCAACCTCATCATGGTTGTTGGAGAGATACAATGTCCTTAACCTGTTGACCGCTCCTTTCAAGGAAAAAGGCTATGTACTCTCTTCCGATGAAATTATTATGTGCAATGTACTGCTTCCATCCCTCGCCAAATGTGATGGTTATATCCTTTAGTTTATGCACATCCAGTTCGAATGTGCGTTCCTCATCAACCTCAAAGTACATAACTTTACCGTATAAATTGTTGAAGTCAACCCTTACGTTGCATGGGATACACTATGCAGCGGTCAATAATTAACAATGAAGTCCGTAAAAGAATTATACAAATGGTTAGAATTGAATACTAATTGACGTTAAAGACCATTATCACTAATTTTTTTAAATCCCTTCTTCAAGAAGAGGCCGAATTGTACTACAGTTTCCATACTGTCCATACATGGACATTTGCAGATATGGCAGATCTTACGTCTCATGATCCCTAATAATCATTGTGAAGCACTTATCAATTGTAAATGGTTGACATGAATACTAGCTTATGAAAGTAATATTGAGAAGGGGAACTGTCTAAGAAGGGTCCGAGAAAATTTGGCATGATCTTTGCTGAATATTGAACATACTGAGTGACAGGAATTTGGTGAAACGAAAATGAATCAACGTTTCGCCAAAACTTTGTCACCTTTTCAAATCCATGTGAATAACATTCTAAGCTCATGCACTTGTCATATGTAAGAAAATTTCGCTCAATTCCATTCATATGTAAGCAAATTAAACACTATTGTCATAGCTAAGCTTACAAAAGTAACATAAAACAATGTGAGATATTACAATGCCACACATATTGAGTGACGGAAATGAAACTCGGCGTGAACTTTGCTTAAAATGTTAACATATTGAGTGACAGAAATTTGGCATAACGGAAATAAATCAACGTTTCACCAAAACTTTGTCACTCCTTTTCAAATCCCTGTGAATAACATGCTAAGCCCATGTACTTGTCATATGTAAGAAAAATTAACTCAATTTCAATCACATGTAAGCAAAATAAACAATATTGTCATAGCTAAGCTTACAAAGTAATATTGAACAACGTGAGAATTACAATGCCCGCATATTGAGTGACAGAAATGAAATTCGGCATGAACTTTGCTTAAAAAGTTAACATATTGAGTGATGGAAATTTGATGCAACAAAAATGAATCAACGTTTCACCAAAACTTTGTCACTCTTTTTCAAATCCCTATGACTAACACAAAGCCCATGCACTTCTCATATGAAAGAAAATTCAAACATCATTGTCACTTGTCATATTTAGCAATGTTCCAAATATGCGGACACCTCACTAGTGCAGAACCGGGCAATAGCACCGGTTTGTAAGGCCCTTTAGTGCCGGTTCCATAACCGGCACTAAAGTGTGGTCACTAAAGGCCCCCCCTTTAGTACCGGTTCAGCACGAACCGGTGCTAAAGGGAAACCACGTGGCACGAGCCAGCTCCGGGGGCCGGGAGCCCTTTAGTACCGGTTGGTAACACCAACCGGTACTAAATGTTTGTGGGTTTTTGTTTTATTTTGTATTTTTCAATTAAATTTGTGTTATCAATTTAATTTAGGATTGTTTTACGTTATAATGAGTTGTAGTCGTCATCATCATCATCATCATCATCATCATCATCATCATCGCATATTAATAAATAAATAAACTCTAGCTAGCTAAAAATCATCGTAGTCGTCTAATTACCACTATTTAATCATCATAGTCATTACCGCTAGCTATCTAATCATCACCAACACTGGCTAGCTTAAAAAGGAAACATTCACTTTGTAACAGAAGCAAAGATATCATCGAGTTCAACATAATCATCACCAACATCAAAGTTCAGGACACGGACATGAGACACTAATTAAGAGCATGAACTAGTGCTGCTCCCTCTCAGGTAGAATAGCATAGAACATGTATAGCTCTCCTGATTCATCATACTGGAGCATGCAGATGAATCTGTCTCCTAATCTTGGGTTGCGCTTCTCCTTGCTGCCCCCTAGTACTTCTCTACGATCGTTAACAATTTTGCTCCAATCTTTCACTATTAAGCATTCTTCGCTTTTAGAAATCCTGAATGCACTCATGTGCAATGTAGGATATCTTGGCCGTAAGCTAACCATTGACATGTCACCTTTAGTCTCGATCCACTGAGGCACAACTGTCATCGGAAGTCCCTGTTGAAGAACATCGTATAGTAATTAATATACTAAGCAATGAAAGTTTAGCTTCAAAAATAATGTATGCAAAAGATGCACTAATTAAGGACAAATAGTTAAAATCTTACCATCTTTCGATTATAGATGTGACCGTAGTTCAATACGATCACCATTGGTCGCACGTTTTGAGTACTAACATTTCTAAGTTCAGTAATTTTTTTTGTCTTGACAGTATTAAGATCCTCAAGCCATGAAACATAATGACTTATCTCCTCGCAGTTTAGTTGAGCCCCGGGGCAGTAGTAGGTCCTGTCTACCAAGCGCCAGACATGTTTGCTTGAATCGAAATAAGCTGACAATACAAATTAGTTGTCAACTATTTTTGAATAAACTGTATCAAAGACATAAACATATGCATGCATGGTTGAGAAAAACTCACATAATGGTAGAACTGGAGGCGTTTGCACATCGATCCAGATGTCTATATTACCTTCAATATCATCTTCCGGACGAATATCAAAGGTGACAACCATACCAGGCTCAAATGCATAAGCCTTGCATAGTGCTTGCCAAGTTTTGCATTCAAAATGGGTGTATGTGTCTCCATTATATAATTTGACATTGAAAGTATACCCATGCTCCGTCTTCAAGTAAACTCTCTTTACCTCCATATCATCTATAGCACTAAAACCTATCTTATCCAAGACAAAAATTCTTGCATGGCAGGGGATGCGCTAGTAGAATAGTGAAAATTCAAAATTATAAGTTGAAGCAAATGAAGCATAAGTTTTGCATTCAAATAATAATTGACAAAATGACTTACTGTATCAACTTCGAATGTCTCATCCAGCTTGATGCTGAAGCGCCTACCATCAACAAGGAAATTTCTGTCGCACAGGCCGCGCTGGTCTTCACAGTGTTCGCACATAATGAAATCTTTTTCGTCGTCAGATGACATTTCCTATGTTCATATAGGTGAAACATTAAACACCTATTACTATCTAACATTAATTAATATCTAGCCAAATATATATTCATCTAACATTTGACATTAATATATCTAACTATATTCATCTCTAACAATTGACATTACTATATATTTAACTTTTCTATTTAATTCATCTAACATTCGACATTAATATAACATTTATATAAACTCAAAATATATAAAAAATTAAATAAACAGAAAAACTCATTAACAAATAATATTTTAATTAGATCATCAAATCTCAGATACCTAAATTTTCTTACTAAAAATAAACTAGTTATATTAATTATTGAACTAGTTCAAATCTCATATACCAAAATAAACTAGTTATATTAATTATTGATGTAAGTGCATCTAGTGCCACCCTAGTTGGTTTTGGAGTATTGACGACAAACCTAGTTGAGGGACTAATGTGTTTGTGAGAATTGCAGGAAAACACAGGTAGAAGTCCCTCATTGATTCGGTTTTACTACCAGAGATGACCCCTAAAAATGTATGAAGACATTGAAGACAAAGGTGGTATATGAATATATTCACATTGAAGACTATGACAAAGGAAGACACGTTATGAAGCCTATGGAGCTCGAAGACTTAGATCTTTTGTAGTTCCTTTTTCTTTTGTGTTGAGTCATAGGAACCACCGTACTGTTAAGTGGGGTCCAGGAGAACCAGTCAGAATGACTGAAGTGATGCCTAAATCAAAAACCTATGTCTTCGAGCGAAGACAATGAGAGCGAATCTTGTCCAGAGCCGGACAAGTCAGCTATACTTGTAGCCCAAGTAAAGTTGCCATGAGAGTTTGAAATCTGATCGTTGCGACACGTGTCAGTTCCTTAGTGACCCAGGGTCATTTCGGACAAATCAGGTCGGGTTGCCAAGTGGCTATAAATAGCCCACCTCCACAACCATAAACGGCTGGCTGCTCAGATTTCAGTGCACAGCTTTTGTCGTTTGAGAGCAACCCACCTCGAAGCCTTTAAAAAAAATTCCTAGTGAGGAGAAAAGCCCTAACCACCCAGAGCCAGAGCAAATTGGGCATCACTTAGGTCTTCTTGTCTGTGTGATCTGAAGACTTATTACACTTGAGGACTGTGAATCCTCCAGACGGTTAGGCGTCGCGTTCAGAGCATCCAAGAGACATTGTGGATTGCCAGTGAATGAAGTTTGTGAAGGTTTGGGAGTCTACCTTGAAGACTTACCAGAGTGATTGGGTGAGGACTAAGTGACCTTAGCTCAAGGAGAATACGGTGAGGACTTGGTGTCCTGAACTGTGTGTTCAGGACTGGGTGTCCGGGACTGTGTGTCCTAAGGTTTAAATACCTAGCCGCTCCAACCAGACGTACAGTTGTCACAGCAACTAGAACTGGTCCAACACATCATTGTCTTCAAAGAGTCACTGGTTTCATCTTCACTTCCTTTTCTTACTGTTACTCATTGTGAAGCCATTGCATACCTGCTCTATCTTTTGTCTTCACAACGTGAATGTATGATCTGTTTGGCTTCATAACTTCTTCCTACCTGATCCTTATTACACTGCAGTTGTTTGTCATTGTGCTTTCACTCTATTGAATACATGACCATGGCTGGCCTAGTGTAATCTAACTTCCGCTGCATAGTAATAGGCATAATCTTCGCTGTTTGTCTTCATAACTCTCACGTTTTGAAGACTTTCATAAATATCGCCTATTCACCCTCCCTCTAGTCGTAAAACGCACTTTCAATTGAACTAGTTCAAATCTCATATACCTAAATAAACTAGTTCGACAATTTTCTTACTAAAAATAAACTAGTTATATTAATTATTGAACAAGTTCAAATCTCATATACCTAAATAAACTAGTTCGATAATTTTCTTAGTAAAAATAAACTAGTTATATTAATTATTCAACTAGTTCAAATCTCTAGTTCGACAATTTTCTATCTAGCTAATTCATCTAACATTCGACATTAATCAAACATTTGATCATCTAATTAACTTTTCTAAAAAACATAAAATAAGTAAAAAATGTGTGTGTGTATGTGTGTGTAGTGTGTACGTATATATGCATGTGTGTGTATGTGTGCGGCCCCGTACGCCGCCGCCCCGTACGTACGAGCGGGGGCGGCGGCGTACGTACGGGCGGGGGCGCCGCCATACGGGCTGGGTGCGACGACGACGGACGGCGGCATGGCGGGTATACGCGAGAGCGAGAGACGTACGGGACCGCGGTGGGACGACGACGAACGGCGGCACGCGGCGTTCGGGGCGACGGCGCGAGACGGCGACGACGACGGGCGGCGGCGGGGACAGCGACGACGACGACGGACGACGGGCGACGGGCGGCGAGGACGGGTTCGAGCGGCGCGCGAGAGGTTGGAGACGAAAGAAGTGGGAGATCTAACTGAATTTTCGTAAGTGTTGTATATATAGGAGAGGCCTTTAGTACTGGTTGGAGCCACCAACTGGTACTAAAGGCCAACTTTGGCCAGGCCAAGAGGCGGGAAGAGCAGGCCTTTAGTACCGGTTGGTGGTTCCAACCGGTACTAAAGGGTGGTCTTTAGTACCAGTTGGAGCCACCAACCGGTACTAAAGGCCTCGCGCTGCCACCCCAAAGTTTAGTCCCACCTCGCCGGGCGAAGGGCAGCCGCACTGGTTTATAAACCCAGCCGCGGCTACCTCTTCGAACTCCTCTATATAGCAGGCTTCTGGGCCTAATTAATTAGGGCGCGCTGCCCTGTGAGCCTGCTGGCCCTTCTGGGCCTGCATTTGCACACCCTAGGTCTGGAAGGCCCACTGGGCAGCGCGCCAACAAATTTTTTATATAGTTTTTTCTTTTCTGCATTATTTATTTTCTTCTATTTATTTTTGAGTAGTTTTTTATATAGTTTTTTCTTTTCTGCATTATTTATTTTCTTCTATTTATTTTTGAGTAATTTTTTTGTATAGTTTTTTTATTTTCTGCATTATTTCTTTTCTTCTATTTATTTTCTTCTGGAAATTGAATGCTGCATACTGAACAATTAGGTAAATGACCGAAAAACAACAAATAATGTCAGAACATGTTGGAAATTGACGACGTCGCTTTGAATGCTGCATACTGAACACAAAAGAAGTCCGGAGTTCAAATAAGTTTAAAAAACGTTGAAGTGGCCGTGTAACAGATGAGTTCTTGTCCGAAACCCTGATACTCCGAAAGAGTATGTCCAGTTTGTACACGAAGTGCGTGCAGTTTTTGCCGTGACCCTCTCAACTCTTTCGCGCATGCTATGCGGGTGATATGATGATACCATGCCAAGTTTCAACATTTTCAGGATTCATTTTGTAGTGATTTTCAATTTCACGGTCATTTAGCTCTCTAAACAATTAGGTAAATGACCGAAAAACAACAAATGATGTCAGAACATGTTGGAAATTGATGACGTCGCCTTGAATGCTGCATACTAAACACAAAAGAAGTCCGGAGTTCAAATAAGTTTAAAAAACATTGAAGTGGCCATGTAACAGATGAGTTCTCGTCCGAAACCCTGATACTCTAAAAGAGTTTGTCCAGTTTGTACACGAAGTGCGTCCAGTTTTTGCCGTGACCCTCTCTACTCTTTCGCGCATGCTATGCGGGTGATATGATGATACCATGCCAAGTTTCAATATTTTCAGGATTCATTTTGTAGTGATTTTCAATTTCACGGTCATTTAGCTCTCTAAACAATTAGGTAAATGACCGAAAAACAAAAAATGATGTCAGAACATGTTGGAAATTGATGACGTCACTTTGAATGCTGCATACTGAACACAAAAGAAGTCCGGAGTTCTAATAAGTTATTAAAAATAAAAAATAGGTGCAATGCGGGTTAATTTGCTTCAAGCCATTCAGAATAGTGTAGACTGCACTGCACATAGCTCAGTGCAATCTATGCTATTCCGCAAGGCTTGAAGCTAATCAACATGTAGGTGAGCATTGCAACTCTTCGTCATTGTCTGTGCACTCACGACTTATAAACCGCTCATACTGCCTCTCTCTTGGCAAGGTGGGACTAAAAATCAGCTTACAAAGAAACTCTAGTACCGGTTCATGGCATGAACTGGTACTAAAGGTCTTCGTGGGGGCCCCAGACTGACCATAGCCTGACATAGCCTCATTAGTACCGGTTCGTGGCATGAACCGGTACTAAAGATTACCCACGAACCGGTACTAATGATGCCCGCCCACCTAGCCGTTGGAACCGGCACTAATGGTCACATTAGTGCCGGCTCAAATTCAAACCAGCACTAATGTGCTTCACATTTGACCCTTTTTCTACTAGTGCCTCCCGATACGAGAAAGTGCTATTTGAGTCCATTAACTAAGAGGGCCGGTTAATCGGTCTGACAACCTACTTATTGGCTATCAGTCTGAATTATTGGTTGTGCCGATTAACTAGGAAGCATTTTTTGGCCCAAACTAACCCGTGCCAAGAACAGAAGCACTACTCTCCTATGTTGTGTTTTTTTGTAAATGGTGATGCACTACTGTTGTTTCTGCACTGCTGCTCTCTTATGTGATGTACAAGTAGTACTGTTGCTGAAGTTGAAACCCTAAATCATAATGTAATCTAGAAATTACCTAGAGGAAGTTCCTAAACCCTAGAGCATAATTTAGTCACGGAGATAGTATACCATTGGCGGCTTTTCTGGCCGCAAACCTGATGGCGGAGGCAAGTACGACGGTCGAGGCGGAGGACGGGGGTCGCAGTCGAGGTAGAGAATGGCGCGGCGGGGGTCAAGGCTGATGTGTGATGCGAAGGCAAGCAGATCGGGCGGCGGTCGCATTGGCGGATGAGTGGAAGGAGCATCGGACGGGTCGGAGGGACGTCAGTGGCAGTTGAGGCGCACGACAGTGAGGAAGGGGCGAGGAGAGGA
This sequence comes from Triticum urartu, assembly GCF_003073215.2. NCBI lineage: Eukaryota > Viridiplantae > Streptophyta > Magnoliopsida > Poales > Poaceae > Triticum > Triticum urartu. The sequence goes on along the minus strand of NC_053022.1, from coordinate 498,386,691 downwards.
CCTAACTGAAATGAAACAGTGGAAATGAAAATAGATCATGGACGATTTGGATTGGCACGAAAGGGGAACTGTCCGTGCGGAGCAGTAGCGGGCGACAACGGCAGCCCGCCATTGGGAGCATTTCCAAAATTTGGATTTATTTGGCGCGGCATGCCAAAATGTAGTTGTGGCGGGCGGGAGGCAACACCCGCCACTGGTTTATGAGAAAGCAGTAATGGCCTCTAGCTTGTAGCCCGCCACTACACTTTCCATCCCGCGGGCTTATTTGGAAGAGCCTACCTATGACGGGTGCTAGCTCGCGCTCGCCACTGGATTGTCAATACTTGTGGCGGGTAACCTACCCTGCCTGCCACTAATTATGGTTCACCTATAGGGCTTTTCGCAACAGTGATCATGGCAGCATGATGACTCCTAGGCGGGAATGCTAAGTGATAAGCATGCGGCGGCTTCTCGGTGGGGTTCCCTTGTGGGGAGTCGGCAAGGAAAAGACGCTCCCTCAGACACGTGTGGTGGTATGGCCTCACAATGGTTACCTGGGACGGGGTAACAAGTTCCTATGTGTGGTGGTCCTATCTCACTTCATCCACGGACTGCGATGGCAACTGATGGGTCTTTGTGACAGGTTCCTCTCTCTAGATCTGTTGCGTAAGAACATGACTCATTCTGGCGAGGTTATGGGATGCAGCTAGAAGGCTCTTTTGTGGGTTTTGGCGGTTCTCACTCTAGCATGTTTGCCTTCAGCGGTGAGATGCAAACTACGGATGCCAACTTGATGCAGAGGGTATGGTTGTGCAACAAAGGCTCCAGAGCAAGTGACGACATCAGGTACGTCCTTTCGTGCTCGTACCACAAGTCGTACTAGCTGTCGTCGACTTCCCTGGTCAAGTATATTACCCATGTGCAATCGGAATGAGGAGGGGATACAACCTGGCACCAGAAATGAAGGAAATATGCCCTAGAGGCAATAATAAAGTTGTTATTTTATATTTCCTTATTCATGATAAAGGTTTATTATTCATGCTAGAATTGTATTGACCAGAAACCTTAATACATGTGTGAATACATAAACAAACACCGTGTCCCTAGTGAGCCTCTACTTGACAAGCTCGTTGATCAAAGATCGTTAAGGTTTCCTAACCATGGACATGAGTTTTCATTTGATAAAGGGATCACACATTAAGAGAATGATGTGATGGACAAGACCCATCTGTTAGTTTAGCATAATGATTGTTCAGTTTTATTGCTATTGCTTTCTTCATGTCAAATACCTATTCCTTCGACTATGAGATTATGCAACTCCCGGATACCGGAGGAATGCCTTGTGTGCTATCAAACGTCACAACGTAACTGGGTGATTATAAAGATGCTCTATAGGTATCTCCGAAGGTGTTTGTTGAGTTGGCATAGATCGAGATTGTTGGGGAACGTAGTAATTTCAAAAAAATTCCTACGCACACGCAAGATCATGGTGATGCATAGCAACGAGAGGGGAGAGTGTTGTCTACGTACCCTTGTAGACCGTTCGCGGAAGCGTTATATCAACGCGGTTGATGTAGTCGTACGTCTTCACGTCCGACCGATCCAAGTACCGAAAGCACGACACCTCCGAGTTCTGCACACGTTCGGCTCGGTGACGTCCCCGCCTTCTCGATCCAGCAAGAGGTGCGAAGTAGTAGATGAGTTCCGACAGCACGACGGCGTGGTGACGGTGTTGGTGAAGAACAATCTCCGCAGGGCTTCGCCTAAGCACTACGAAAACTATGACGGAGGATAAACTAGAGGGGACGGGGTTGCCGGCACACGGCTTGGTGTTTTTTGATCCGTCTTGGGTGCTAGCCCCACCCCTCTATTTATATGTTGAGCCTTGGGGTCGAAACTTGGAGTAAAAGCCTCCACAAAGTCGGTTTCACCCGAAAGGCAAGAGTCCTTCTCGGACTCCAGGGCCAGACGCCAGGGACCCTGGTGTCTGGCCCCTGGACTCCGCAAAACTTCCTTTTGCGCTTTCCAAAAACCTTGTAGGCTTTCCCCTTTGGCCCAAATAAAGTGTTCTCGTACCCAAACATTTCGGGAAACATCCGAAACTCCTTCCGGTGATTTCCGGAACCCTTCCGGTGACCAAACACTATTATCCCATATATCAAACTTTAGACCATTCCGGAGTTCCTCTTCATGTCCGTGATCTCATCCCGGACTCCAAACAACATTCGGTCATCAACATACATAACTCATATAGTACTATATCGTCAACGAACGTTAAGCGTGCGGACCCTACGGGTTCGAGAACTATGTAGACATGACCGAGACACCTCTCTGGTCAATAACCAATATCGGGACCTGGATGCCCATATTGGCTCCTACATATTCTACGAAGATCTTTATCGGTCAGACCGCATAACAACATACGTTGTTCCCTTTGTCATCGGTATGTTACTTGCCCGAGATTCGATCGTCGGTATCTCAATACCTAGTTCAATCTCGTTACCGGCAAGTCTCTTTACTCGTTCCGTAATACATCATCCCGCAACTAACTCATTAGTTGCAATGCTTGCAAGGCTTATAGTGATGTGCATTACTGAGTGGGCCCAGAGATACCTCTCCGACAATCGGAGTGACAAATCCTAATCTTGAAATACGCCAACCCAACAAGTACCTTTGGAGACACCTGTAGAGCACCTTTATAATCACCCAGTTACGTTGTGATGTTTGGTGGCACACAAAGTGTTCCTTCGGTAAACGGGAGTTGCATAATCTCATAGTCATAGGAACATGTATAAGTCATGAAGAAAGCAATAGCAACAAACTAGACGATCAAGTGCTAAGCTAACGGAATGGGTCAAGTCAATCACATCATTCTCCTAATGATGTGATCCCATTAATCAAATGACAACTCATGTCTATGGTTAGGAAACTTAACCATCTTTGATCAACAAGCTAGTCAAGTAGAGGCATACTAGTGACTTCTGTTTGTCTATGTATTCACACATGTATTATGTTTCCGGTTAATACAATTCTAGCATGAATAATAAACATTTATCATGAAATAAGGAAATAAATAATAACTTTATTATTGCCTCTAGGGCATATTTCCTTCAGTCTCCCACTTGCACTAGAGTCAATAATCTAGATTACACAGTAATGATTTTAACACCCATGGAGCCTTGGTGCTGATCATGTTTTTCTCGTGGAAGAGGCTTAGTCAACGGGTCTGCAACGCTCAGATCCGTATGTATCTTGCAAATTTCTATGTCTCCCATCTGAACTAAATCCTGGATGGAATTGAAGCGTCTCTTGATGTGCTTGGTTCTCTTGTGAAATCTGGATTCCTTTGCCAAGGCAATTGCACCAGTATTGTCACAAAAGATTTTCATTGGACCCGATGCACTAGGTATGACACCTAGATCGGATATGAACTCCTTCATTTGCTGCTTCCGAAGCAGCTATGTACTCCGCTTCACACATAGATCCCGCCACGACGCTTTGTTTAGAACTGCACCAACTGACAGCTCCACCATTTAATATAAACACGTATCCGGTTTGCGATTTAGAATCGTCCGGATCAGTGTCAAAGCTTGCGTCAACGTAACCATTTACGATGAGCTCTTTGTCACCTCCATAAATGAGAAACATATCCTTAGTCCTTTTCAGGTATTTCAGGATGTTCTTGACCGCTGTCCAGTGATCCACTCCTGGATTACTTTGGTACCTCCCTGCTAGACTTATAGCAAGGCACACATCAGGTCTGGTACACAACATTGCATACATGATAGAGCCTATAGCTGAAGCATAGGGAACATCTTTCATCTTCTCTCTATCTTCTGCAGTGGTCGGGCATTGAGTCTTACTCAACTTCACACCTTGTAACACAGGCAAGAACCCTTTCTTTGCTTGACCCATTTTGAACTTTTTCAAAACTTTGTCAAGGTATGTGCTTTGTGAAAGTCCAATTAAGCGTCTTGATCTATCTCTATAGATCTTGATGCCCAATATGTAAGCAGCTTCACCGAGGTCTTTCATTGAAAAACTCTTATTCAAGTATCCCTTTATGCTATCCAAAAATTCTATATCATTTCCAATCAGTAATATGTCATCCACATATAATATCAGAAATGCTACAGAGCTCCCACTCACTTTCTTGTAAATACAGGCTTCTCCGAAAGTCTGTACAAAACCAAATGCTTTGATCACACTATCAAAGCGTTTATTCCAACTCCGAGAGGCTTGCACCAGTCCATAAATGGATCGCTGGAGCTTGCACACTTTGTTAGCTCCCTTTGGATCGACAAAACCTTCCAGTTGCATCATATACAACTCTTCTTCCAGAAATCCATTCAGGAATGCAGTTTTGACATCCATCTGCCAAATTTCATAATCATAAAATGCGATAATCGCTAACATGATTCGGACAGACTTAAGCATCGCTACGGGTGAGAAGGTCTCATCGTAGTCAATCCCTTGAACTTGTCGAAAACCTTTCGCAACAAGTCGAGCTTTGTAGAAAGTAATATTACCGTCAGCGTCAGTCTTCTTGAAGATCCATTTATTCTCAATTGCTTACCGATCAATGGGCAAGTCAACCAAAGTCCACACTTTGTTCTTATACATGGATCCCATCTCAGATTTCATGGCTTCAAGCCATTTTGCGGAATCTGGGCTCACCATCACTTCTTCATAGTTCGTAGGTTCATCATGATCCAATAGAATGACTTCTAGAACAGGATTACCGTACCACTCTGGTGCGGATCTTACTCTGGTTGATCTACGAGGTTCAGTAATAACTTGATCTGAAGTTCCATGATCATCATCATTAACTTCCTCACTAATTGGTGTAGGTGTCACCGAAACCGGTTTATGTGATGAACTACTTTCCAATAAGGGAGCAGGTACAGTTACCTCATCAAGTTCTACTTTCCTCCCACTCACTTCTTTCGAGAGAAACTCCTTCTCTAAAAAGGATCCATTCTTAGCAACGAATGTCTTGCCTTCGGATCTGTGATAGAAGGTGTACCCAACAGTCTCCTTTGGGTATCCTATGAAGACACATTTCTCCGATTTGGGTTCAAGCTTATCAGGTTGAAGCCTTTTCACATAAGCATCGCAGCCCCAAACTTTAAGAAACGACAACTTTGGTTTCTTGCCAAACCACAGTTCATAAGGCGTCGTCTCAACGGATTTCGATGGTGCCCTATTTAACGTGAATGCGGCCGTCTCTAAAGCATAACCCCAAAACGATAGCGGTAAATCAGTAAGAGACATCATAGATCGCACCATATCTAGTAAGGTACGATTACGACGTTTGGACACACCATTACGCTGTGGTGTTCCGGGTGGCGTGAGTTGCGAAACTATTCCGCTTTGTTTCAAATGTAGACCAAACTCGTAACTCAAATATTCTCCTCCACGATCAGATCGTAGAAATTTTATTTTCTTGTTACGATGATTTTCAACTTCACTCTGAAATTCTTTGAACTTCTCAAATGTTTCAGATTTATGTTTCATTAAGTAGATATACTCATATCTTCTTAAATCATCTGTGAAGGTGAGATAATAACGATATCCGCCACGAGCCTCAACATTCATCAGACCACATACATCTGTATGTATGATTTCCAACAAATCTGTTGCTCTCTCCATAGTACCGGAGAACGGCGTTTTAGTCATCTTACCCATGAGGCACGGTTCGCAAGTACCAAGTGATTCATAATCAAGTGGTTCCAAAAGTCCATCAATATGGAGTTTCTTCATGCACTTTACACTGATATGACCTAAACGGCAGTGCCACAAATAAGTTGCACTATCATTATCAACTCTGCATCTTTTGGCTTCAACATTATGAATATGTGTATCACTACTATCGAGATTCATCAAAAATAGACCACTCTTCAAGGGTGCATGACCATAAAAGATATTACTCATATAAATAGAACAACCCTTATTCTCTGATTTAAATGAATAACCGTCTCGCATCAAACAAGATCTAGATATAATGTTCATGCTCAACGCTGGCACCAAATAACAATTATTTAGGTCTAAAACTAATCCCGAAGGTAGATGTAGAGGTAGCGTGCTGACCGCGATCACATCAACTTTGGAACCATTTCCCACGCGCATCGTCACCTCGTCCTTGGCCAGTGTTTGCTTAATCCGTAGTCCCTGTTTCGAGTTGCAAATATTAGCAACAGAACTAGTATCAAATACCCAGGTGCTACTGCGAGCTCTAGTAAGGTACACATCAATAACATGTATATCACATATACCTTTGTTCACCTTGCCATCCTTCTTATCCGACAAATACTTGGGGCAGTTCCGCTTCCAGTGACCAGTCTACTTGCAGTAGAAGCACTCCGTTTCAGGCTTAGGTCCAGACTTGGGTTTCTTCTCCTGAGCAGCAACTTGTTTGCTGTTCTTCTTGAAGTTCCCCTTCTTGTTCCCTTTGCCCTTTTTCTTGAAACTGGCGGTCTTACTGACCATCAACACTTGATGCTCCTTCTTGATTTCCACCTCCGCAGCCTTTAGCATTGCGAAGAGCTCGGGAATCGTCTTATCCATCCCTTGCATGTTATAGTTCATCACGAAGCTCTTGTAACTTGGTGGTAGTGATTGAAGAACTCTGTCAATGACACTATCAACAGGAAGATTAACTCCCAGTTGAGTCAAGTGATTATGATACCCAGACATTTTGAGTATATGTTCACTGACAGAACTATTCTCCTCCATCTTGCAGCTATAGAACTTATTGGAGACTTCATATCTCTCAATCCGAGCATTTGCTTGAAATATTAACTTCAACTCCTGAAACATCTCATATGCTCCATGACATTCAAAACTTCGTTGAAGACCCGGTTCTAAGCCGTAAAGCATGGCACACTGAACTATCGAGTAGTCATCAGCTTTGCTCTGCCAGACGTTCATAACATCTGGTGTTGCTCCTGCAGCAGGCTTGGCACTTAGCGGTGCTTCTAGGACGTAATTCTTCTGTGCAGCAATGAGGATAATCCTCAAGTTATGGACCCAGTCCGTGTAATTGCTACCATCATCTTTCAACTTTGCTTTCTCAAGGAACGCATTAAAATTCAACGGAACAACAGCACGGGCCAGCTATCTACAATCAACATAGACAAGCAAAATACTATCAGGTACTAAGTTCATGATAAATTTAAGTTCAATTAATCATATTACTTAAGAACTCCCACTTAGAAAGACATCCCTCTAATCTTCTAAGTGATCATGTGATCCAAATCAACTAAACCATAACCGATCATCACGTGAAATGGAGTAGCTTTCAATGGTGAACATCAATATGTTGATCATATCTACTATATGATTCACGCTCGACCTTTCGGTCTCAGTGTTCTGAGGCCATATCTGCATATGCTAGGCTCGTCAAGTTTAACCTAAGTATTCTGCGTGTGCAAAAACTGGCTTGCACCCGTTGTAGATGGACGTAGAGCTTATCACACCCGATCATCACGTGGTGTCTGGGCATGATGAACTTTGGCAACGGTGCATACTCAGGGAGAACACTTTTATCTTGAAATTTAGTGAGAGATCATCTTATAATGCTACCGCCAATCAAAGCAAGATAAGATGCATAAAAGATAAACATCACATGCAATCAATATAAGTGATATGATATGGCCATCATCATCTTGTGCTTGTGATCTCCATCTCCGAAGCACCTTCATGATCACCATCGTCACCGGCGCGACACCTTGATCTCCATCGTAGCATCGTTGTCGTCTCGCCAATCTTATGCTTCCACGACTATCGCTAGAGCTTAGTGATAAAATAAAGCATTACAGGGCGATTGCATTGCATACAATAAAGCGACAACCATATGGCTCCTGCCAGTTGCCGATAACTCGGTTACAAAACATGTCATCTCATACAATAAAATTTAGCATCATGTCTTGATCATATCACATCACAACATGCCCTGCAAAAACAAGTTAGACGTCCTCTACTTTGTTGTTGCAAGTTTTACGTGGCTGCTACGGGCTTAGCAAGAACCGTTCTTACCTACGCATCAAAACCACAACGATAGTTTGTCAAGTTGATGCTATTTTAACCTTCGCAAGGACCGGGCGTAGCCACACTTGGTTCAACTAAAGTTGGAGAAACTGACACCTGCCAGCCACCTGTGTGCAAAGCACGTCGGTAGAACCAGTCTCGCATAAGCGTACGCGTAATGTCGGTCCGGGCCGCTTCATCCAACAATACCGCCGAACCAAAGTATGACATGTTGGTAAGCAGTATGACTTATATCGCCCACAACTCACTTGTGTTCTACTCATGCATATAACATCAACGCATAAAACCTGGCTCTGATACCACTGTTGGGGAACGTAGTAATTTCAAAAAAATTCCTACGCACATGCAAGATCATGGTGATGCATAGCAATGAGAGGGGAGAGTGTTGTCTACGTACCCTTGTAGACTGTTCGCGGAAGCGTTATATCAACGCGGTTGATGTAGTCGTACGTCTTCATGTCCGACCGATCCAAGTACCGAAAGCACGACACCTCCGAGTTCTGCACACGTTCAGCTTGGTGACGTCCTCGCCTTCTCGATCCAGCAAGAGGTGCGAAGTAGTAGATGAGTTCCGACAGCATGACGGCGTGGTGATGGTGTTGGTGAAGAACAATCTCCGCAGGGCTTCGCCTAAGCACTACGAAAACTATGACGGAGGATAAACTAGAGGGGACGGGGTTGCCGGCACACGGCTTGGTGTTTTTTGATCTGTCTTGGGTGCTAGCCCTACCCCTCTATTTATATGTTGAGCCTTGGGGTCGAAACTTGGAGTAAAAGCCTCCACAAAGTCGGTTTCACCCGAAAGGCAAGAGTCCTTCTCGGACTCCAGGGCCAGACGCCAGGGTTCCCGGCGTCTGGACCCAGATGCCAGGGACCCTGGCGTCTGGCCCCTGGACTCCGCAAAACTTCCTTTTTGCGCTTTCCAAAAACCTTATGGGCTTTCCCCTTTGGCCCAAATAAAGTGTTCTCGTACCCAAATATTTCGGGAAACATTCGGAACTCCTTCCGGTGATTTCCGGAACCCTTCCGGTGACCAAACACTATTATCCCATATATCAAACTTTATCTCCGGACCATTCCGGAGTTCCTCGTCATGTCCGTGATCTCATCCCGGACTCCAAACAACATTCGGTCATCAACATACATAACTCATATAGTACTATATCGTCAACGAACGTTAAGCGTGCGGACCCTACGGGTTCGAGAACTATGTAGACATGACCGAGACACCTCTCTGGTCAATAACCAATAGCGGGACCTGGATGCCCATATTGGCTCCTACATATTCTACGAAGATCTTTATCGGTCAGACCGCATAACAACATACGTTGTTCCCTTTGTCATCGGTATGTTACTTGCCCGAGATTCGATCGTCGGTATCTCAATACCTAGTTCAATCTCGTTACCGGCAAGTCTCTTTACTCGTTCCGTAATACATCATCCCGCAACTAACTCATTAGTTGCAATGCTTGCAAGGCTTATAGTGATGTGCATTACCGAGTGGGCCCAGAGATACCTCTCCGACAATCGGAGTGACAAATCCTAATCTCGAAATACGCCAACCCAACAAGTACCTTTGGAGACACCTGTAGAGCACCTTTATAATCACCCAGTTATGTTGTGACGTTTGGTGGCACACAAAGTGTTCCTCCGGTAAACGGGAGTTGCATAATCTCATAGTCATAGGAACATGTATAAGTCATGAAGAAAGCAATAGCAACAAACTAAACGATCAAGTGCTAAGCTAACAGAATGGGTCAAGTCAATCACATCATTCTCCTAATGATGTGATCCCGTTTATCAAATGACAACTCATGTCTATGGTTAGGAAACTTAAACATCTTTAATCAACGAGCTAGTCAAGTAGAGGCATACTAGTGACACTCTGTTTGTCTATGTATTCACACATGTATTATGTTTCTGGTTAATACAATTCTAGCATGAATAATAAACATTTATCATGAAATAAGGAAATAAATAATAACTTTATTATTGCCTCTAGGGCATATTTCCTTCAGAGATTAGGATTTGTCACTGAGAGTATCGGAGAGGTATCTCTGGGCCCTCTCGGTAATACACATCATAAGCTTGCAAGCAAACGACTAAGGAGTTAGTCACGAGGTGATATATTACGGAACAAGAAAAGAGACTTGCCGGTAACGAGATTGAACTTGGTATGAAGATACCGACGATCCAATCTCGGGCAAGTAACATACCGATAGACAAAGGGAATAGAGTATGTTGTCATAACGGTTCAATCGATAAAGATCTTCGTAGAATATGTAGGAGCCAATATGGGCATCCAGGTTCCGCTATTGGTTATTGACCAAAGAGGTGTCTCAGACATGTCTACATAGCTCTCGAACCCGTAGGGTCAGCACGCTTAACATTCGTTGACGATATTGTATTATATGAGTTATGTGATTTGGTGACCGGATGTTATTCGGAGTCCCGGATGAGATCACGGACATGACGAGGAGTCTCTAAATGGTAGAGAGGTAAGTATTGATATATAGGACGATAGTATTCGGACACCAGAAGTGTTCCAAAGGGTACCAGGTACATATCGGGTCACCGGAAGGGGTTCTGGGCACCCCCGGCAAAAGATGTGGGCCTAATGGGCCAAGAGGGGAAACACACCAACCACCAGCGGTTGGTGCGCCCCCATATGGGCCGAACCAGAGGAGAAGGAAAGAGGGGAAGGGAGAAGGGAAGTGGGGGATTCGGCCTCCCCCTTCCTTCCCTCCTTCCTCCGGTAAATAAGGAAGGAGGGAGGGGGCGCCGACCTAGGAGGAACCCAAGTAGGATTCGGTACTACTAGGGGCACCTCCTGGCCTCTCCCCTCTCCCTCCCACCTATATGTGTGTGTGGGGGGGGGGTCTAGCACACACCAGACAATTGTTAGTCGTGTGCGGCGCCCCCTCCACCATTTACTCCCATGGTCATATCTTCGTAGTGCTTAGGCGAAGCTCTGTGAGGATCACTTCACCATCACCGTCACCAGGCTGTTGTGCTAAAGGAACTCATCTACTACCTTGACTTCTTGCTGGATCAAGAAGGCGAGGGATGTCACCGAGCTGAACGTGTGCAGAACGCGGATGTGCCGTGCGTTCGGTACTTGATCGGTTGAAGCGCGAAGAAGTTCTACTACATCAACCGCGTTGAGAAACGCTTCCGCTTACGGTCTAGGAGGGTACGTAGACACACACTGCCCCTCGTTGCTATGCATCTCCATGGATAGATCATTGCGTGTGCGTAGAATTTTTTTGTTTTCCATGCTACATTTCCCAACAGTGGCATCATGAGCCAGGTCTATGCGTAGATGATATGCACGAGTAGAACACAAAGAGTTATGGGCGGTGATAGTCATACTGCTTACGACCAACGTCTTATTTTGATTCGGCGGTATTGTAAGATGAAGTGGCCCGGACCAACCTTACATATCCACGTACATGAGACCGGTTCCACCGACAGACATGCAACTAGTTTTGCATAAAGGTGTCTGGCGGGTGTCTGTTTCTCCTACTTTAGTTGAATCGAATTTGAGTGTGGACGGTCCTTGAAGAAGCTTAAAACAGCAAACTTGACGAAACACCATTGTGGTTTGATGCGTAGGTAAGAACGGTTCTTGCTAGAAGCCCATAACAGCCACTTAAAACTTGCAACAACAAATTAGAGGATGTCTAACTTATTTTTGGAGGGCATGTTGTGATGTGGTATGGTCAAGACATGATGTGATATACGTTATTGTATGAGATGATCATGTTTTGTAAATGTTATCGGCAACCGGCAGGAGCCTTATGGTTGTCTCTTTATTGTATGAAATGCAAATGCCATGTAATTTATTTACTTTATCACTATGCGTTAGCGATAGTTGTAGAAGCAATAGTTGGCAAGACGACCACGACGCAATGATGGAGATCAAAGTGTCGAGCCAGTGACAATGGAGATCATGACGATGCTTTGGAGATGGAGATCAAAAGCACAAGATGATGATGGCCATATCATGTCACATATTTTGATTACATGTGATGTTTATCTTTTATGAATCTTATTTTGCTAAGTACGATGGTAGCATTATAAGATGATCCCTTAACTAAATTTCAAGGTAAAAATGTTCTCCCTGAGTATGCACCGTTGCTACAGTTCGTCGTGTTGAGACACCACGTGATGATCGGGTGTAATAGACTCTACATTCACATACAATGGGTGCAAGACCATTTTGCACATGCGAAGTACTTGGGTTAAACTTGATGAGCCCAGCATGTACAGACATGGCCTCGGAACACTGGAAACCGAAAGTTCAAACGTGAATCATATAATAGATATGATCAACATAGAGATGTTCACCATTTATGACTACTCCATCTCACGTGATGATCGGACATGGATTAGTTGATATGGATCACGTATCATTTAGATGACTTGAGGGATGTCTATCTAAGTGGGAGTTCTTAAGTAATTTGATTAACTGAACTTAATTTATCATGAACTTAGTCCTGATAGTATTTGCATATCTATGTTGTAGATCAATGGCCCGTGCTACCATTCCCCTGAATTTTAATGCGTTCCTAGAGAAAGCTAAGTTGAAAGATGATGGTAGCAACTACACGGACTGGGTCCGTAACTTGAGGACTATCCTCATTGTTGCACAGAAAAATTATGTCCTTGATGCACCGCTAGGTGTGCCACCCCCTGTAGCAACTGCGGACGTTGTGAACGCCTGGCAGTCACGTGTTGATGACTACTCGATAGTTCAGTGTGCCATGCTTTATGGCTTAGAATCGGGACTTCAAAGACGTTTTGAATGTCATGGAGCATATGAGATGTTCCAAGAGTTGAAGTTAATATTTCAAGCAAATTCCCGAGTTGAGAGATATGAAGTCTCCAACAAGTTATATAGCTGCAAGATGGAGGAGAACAGTTCTGTAAGTGAGCACATACTCAAAATGTCTGGGTATCATAATCACTTGACTCAGCTGGGAGTTAATCTTCCAGATGATAGTGTTATTGACAGAGTTCTTCAATCACTGCCACCAAGCTACAAAGGCTTCGTGATGAACTATAATATGGAAGGGATGGAGAATACAATTCCCGAGCTCTTCGCAATGCTCAAAGTAGCGGAGGTAGAAATCAAGAAGGAGTATCAAGTGTTGATGGTTAACAAGACCACTAGTTTTAATAAAAAGGGCAAGGGAAAGAAAGGGAACTTCAAGAAGAATGGCAAGCAAGTTGCCACTCCCGGGAAGAAGCCCAAAGTTGGAGCCAAGCCTGAAACTGAGTGCTTCTACTGCAAGGGGACTAGTCACTGGAAGCGGAACTGCCCCAGTATTTGGCGGATAAGAAGGATGGCAAAGTGAACAAAGGTATATTTGATATACATATTATTGATGTGTACCTTACTAATGCTTGTAGTAGCGCCTGGGTATTTGATACCGGTTCGGTTTCTCATATTTGTAACTCAAAACAGGAACTACGGATTAAACGAAGATCAGCTAAGGATGAGGTGACAATGTGCGCCGGGAATGGTTCCAAGGTCGATGTGATCGCCGTCGGCACGCTACCTCTACATCTACCTTTGGGATTAGTTTTAGACCTGAATAATTGTTATTTGGTGCCAGCGTTGAGCATGAACATTATATCTGGATCTTGTTTAGTGTGAAACGGTTATTCATTTAAATTGAAGAATAATGGTTATTCTATTTATATGAGTAATATCTTTTATGGTCATGCACCCTTGAAGAGTGGTCTATTTGTGTTGAATCTCGATTGTAGTGGTACAAATATTCATAATATTGATGCCAAAAGCTGCAAAGTTGATAATGATAGTGCAACATATTTGTGACACTGCCGTTTAGGTCATATTGGTGTAAAGTGCATGAAGAAATTGCACGCAAATGGGCTTTTGGAATCACTTGATTATGAACCATTTGATACTTGCGAACCATGCCTCATGGGCAAAATGACTGAAACCCTGTTCTCTGGAACAATGGAGCGAGCCAATGACTTATTGGAAATAATACATACTGATGTATGCAGTCCAATGAGTGTTGAGGCACGCGGTGGGTATCGTTATTTTCTAACCTTCACAGATGATTTAAGCAGATATGAGTATATCTACTTAAAAAACACAAGTCTGAAACATTTGAAAAGTTCAAAACTTTCAGAGTGAAGTAGAGAATCATCGTAATAAGAAAATAAAGTTTCTACGATCTAGTCGTGGAGGCGAATATTTGAGTTACGAGTTTGGCCTTCATTTAAAACAATGTGGAATAGTTTCACAACTCACGCCACCTGGAACACCCACAGCGTAATGGTGTGTCCGAACGTCGTAACCGTACTTTATTAGATATGGTGCAATCTATGATGTCTCTTACCGATTTACCACTATTGTTTTGGGGTTATGCATTAGAGACAGCTGCATTCACGTTAAATAGGACGGCATCTAAATCCGTTGAGATGACACCGTATGAACTGTGGTTTGGCAAGAAACCTAAGCTGTCGTTTCTTAAAGTTTGGGGTTGCGACACCTATGTCAAAAGGGTTCAACCTGATAAGCTCGAACCGAAATCGGAGAAGTGCCTCTTCATAGGATACCCTAAGGAAACAATTGGGTACACCTTCTACCACAGATCCGAAGGCCAGCTCTTTGTTGCCAAGAATGGAGCATTTCTAGAGAAGGAGTTATTCCCGAAAGAAGTGAGTGGGAGGAAAGTAGAACTTGATGAGGTAATTGTACCTTCTCTCAATTTGGAAAGTAGCACATCAGAGAAATCCGTTCCCGTGATGCCTACACCAACTAGAGAGGAAGTTAATGATGATGATCATGAAACTGCAGATCAAGTTACTACTGGACATCGTAGGTCGAACAGAGCATGTTCCCCACCAGAGTGGTATGGTAATCCTATTCTGGAAGTCATGTTTTTTTGACTGGTGACTGTAGGGAAAACCCCCCACAACAATCATAATTTATTCATAAAGCAAAGATACAATGTACATGGATTACAAGAAGTAATCAAAAGGGACAAAAGAAAGTTCTCGAAGTCATGTTACTAGACCATGACGAACCTACGAACTATGAAGAAGCTACGATGAGCCCAGATTCCGATAAATGGCTTGAGGCCATGAAATCTGAGATAGGATCCATGTATGAGAACAAATTGTGGACTTGGTGGACTTGCCTGATGATCGGCGAGCCATAGATAATAAATGGATCTTCAAGAAGAAGACTAACGCTGATGGTAATGTTACTGTCTACAAAGATTGACTTGTCGCGAAAGGTTTTTGACAAGTTCAAGGAATTGACTATGATGAGACTTTCTCACCCATAGCGATGCTTAAGTCTGTAGACAGACGAATCATGTTAGCAATTACCGCATTTTATGATTATGAAATCTGGCAAATGAACGTCAAAAATGCATTCATTAATGGATTTCTTAAAGAAGAGTTGTATATGATGCAACTAGAAGGTTTTGTCGATCCTAAAGGTGCTAAAAAAGTGTGCAAGCTCTAGCGATCCATCTATGGACTGGTGCAAGCATCTCGGAGTTGGAATACACGCTTTGATAAGGTGATCAAAGCATATGGTTTTATACAGACTTTCGAAGAAGCCCGTATTTACAAAAAAGTGAGTGGGAGCTCTATAGCATTTTTAATATTATATGTGGATGACATATTGTTATTTGGAAATGATGTAGAATTTTTGGATAGCATAAAAGGATACTTGAATAATAGTTTTTCAATGAAAGACTTCGGTGAAGTTGCTTATATATTGGGCATCAAGATATATAGAGATAGATCAAAACGCTTAATAGGACTTTCACAAAGCACATACCTTGACAAAGTTTTGAAGAAGTTCAAAATGGATTAGTCAAAGAAAGGGTTTTTGCCTGTGTTACAATGTGTGAAGTTGAGTCAAATTCAAAGCCCGACCACTGCAAAAGATAGAGAAAAAAATGAAAGTCATTCCACATGCCTTAGCCATAGGTTCTATCATGTATGCTAAGCTGTGTACCAGACCTGATGTGTGCCTTGCCATAAGTTTGACGGAGAGGTACCAAAGTAATCCAGGAGTGGATCATTGGACAAAGGTCAAGAACATCCTAAAGTACCTGAAAAGGAAAAATGATATGTTTCTCGTTTATGGAGGTAACAAAGAGCTCGTCGTAAATGGTTACGTCGATGCTAGCTTTGACACTGATCCAGTTAGTGCAGTCCCAAGCAGAGCATTGTGGCAGGATCTACATGTGAAGCGGAGTACATAGTTGCTTCAAAAGCAGCAAATGAAGGAGTCTAGATGAAGGAGTTCATATCCAATCTAGGTGTAATACCTAGTGCATCGGGTCCAATGAATTTTTTTGTGACAATACTGGAGAAATTGCCTTAGCGAAGGAATCCATATTTCACAAAAGAACCAAACACATCAAGAGACGCTTCAACTCCATCTGTGATCAAGTCAAGGAGGGAGACATAGAAATTTGCAAAATACATACGGATCTGAATGTACCAGACCCGTAGACTAAGCCTCTTCCACGAGCAAAACATGATCATCACCAAGACTCCATGGGTGTTAGATTCATTACAATGTAATCTAGATTATTGACTCTAGTGCAAGTGGGAGACTGAAGGAAATATTCCCTAGAGGCAATAATAAAGTTGTTATTTTATATTTCCTTGTTCATGATGAAGGTTTATTATTCATGCTAGAATTATTGACCGGAAACCTTAATACATGTGTGAATACATAAACAAACACCGTGTCCCTAGTGAGCTTCTACTTGACTAGCTCGTTGATCAATGATGGTTAAGGTTCCAGGTCAAAAATATGATGGTTAAGGTTTCCTAACCATGGACATGAGTTGTCATTTGATAACGGGATCACATCATTAAGAGAATTATGTGATGGACAAGACCCATCCGTTAGCTTAGCATAATGATCGTTCAGTTTTATTGATATTGCTTTCTTCATGTCAAATACATATTCCTTCGACTATGACATTATGCAACTCCCAGATACCGGAGGAATGCCTTGTCTGCTATCAAACATCACAACATAACTGGGTGATTATAAAGATGCTCTACAGGTATCTCCGAAGGTGTTTGTTGAGTTGGCATAGATCAAGATTAGGATTTGTCACTCCGAGTATTGGAGAGGTATCTCTGGGCCCTCTCGGTAATACACATCATAAGCTTGCAAGCAAACGACTAAGGAGTTAGTCATGAGGTGATATATTATGGAACGAGTAAAGGGACTTGCCGGTAACGAGATTGAACTAGGTATGAAGATACCGACGATCGAATCTCGGGCAAGTAACATACCGACAGACAAAGGGAATAGCGTATGTTGTCATAACGGTTCAACCGATAAATATCTTCTTAGAATATGTAGGAGCCAATATGGGCATCCAGGTTCCGCTATTGGTTATTGACTGGAGAGGTGTCTTGGTCATGTCTACATAGTTCTCGAACCCGTAGGGTCCGCATGCTTAACGTTCGATGACGATATTGTATTATATGAGTTATGTGATTTGGTGAGAGAATGTTGTTCGGAGTCCTGAATGAGATCACAGACATGATGAGGAGTCTCGAAATGGTCGAGAGGTAATGATTGATATATAGGACGATAGTATTCGGACACCGGAAGTGTTCCAGAGGGTACCGAGTACATATCGGGTCACCGGAAGGGGTTTCGGGCCACCCTCGACAAAAGATATGGGCCAAATGGGCCAAGAGGGGAAATGCACCGGCCACCAGGGGCTGGTGCGCCCCCATATGGGCCGAACCAGAGGAGAAGGAAAGGGGGGATTCGGCCTCCCCCTTCCTTCCCTCATCCCTCCTCTTTTCTTCCCCCTCTGGTACATAAGGAAGGGGGTGGGGCGTCGGCCTAGGAGGAACCCAAGTAGGATTCGGTCCTACTTAGGGCGCCTCCTGACCTCTCCCCTCTCCCTCCCACCTATATATTTATGTGGGGGGGGGCTAGCACACACCAGACAATTGTTAACCGTGTGCGGCACCCCCTCCACCGTTTACTCCCACGGTCATATCTTCGTAGTGCTTAGGCGAAGCTCTGCGAGGATCACCATCACCGTGACCATGGCGTCGTGCTGACGGAACTCATCTACTACCTCGACGTCTTGCTGGATCAAGAAGGCGAGGGACGTCACCGAGCTGAACGTGTGTAGAACACGAAGGTGCTGTGCATTCGGTACTTGATCGGTTGAAGCGCGAAGAAGTTTGACTACATCAACCGCGTTGAGAAACACTTCCGCTTACGGTCTATGAGGGTACGTAGACACACTCTCCCCCTCGTTGCTATGTATCTCCATGGATAGGTCATTGCGTGTGCGTAGATTTTTTTTGTTTTCCATGCTACGTTTCTCAACAAGAAACACATCCAGAACAAAAAAAACCTAAGAATGCCTTAGTCCTATTGTCAGTCTCGTCGCTTCATTTACCATGTGTTGCTCTTTTACTTCTTTTTGCATGTTTTACTTGTAGCCGCTCTTTGCTCAAAATATTACAAATTTCCGCTATCATTTTGCTTTTCATTTACAACTTCAGGCACAATCTCATAATTCTTTACAAGAGCAAAGTCCATTTCGTGTGCTTCCTGTGGGATCAATACACTTACTTCAAAGAAGCTACAACTAAATCATGTGCACTTGCAGGCCATCATGATGTTTTGCATCGTCACCTTGTCGGAGGCATTGCTCAGATATACTTGGACTTGTTCTTCAGGGTGAAAACCTGGAGTTTGGCCTTTGATGGTTGGATCCAGTGACGACGACACTTGAGCGTCATTTCCTAAAGGCGTCGCTACTGAAGAGCATCATTGTCCTTGTGGTGTCAAGATATGGTTTCTTGTGGATATTTTCGTTCTTGAAGTTTGCGATCACTCTTTTGATCACTTAATGTTTTATCCTTTTTGCTCACTTAGGCATAGATTTGGTTTGTATGACTTTGCTCTTTACCGGCATATATTTTGTGTGTGTTGGTGTTGGTTGTGTGCATCCTAACTATGGAGAGATCAGGTGTGTTCTCATTGTGTCTGTATCCACCTGATGCTTCATTTCAATTCAGTAAAATTCACCCTTTGTCGGGATAAAAGTTCACAACAGATGTAGTATGTAAATGTAACAAAGAAATATTTTTGTGTAGACACACAAAAAGTGCAAATATGATCTATAATGGATGTAGTATTATTTTGGTATGAAGATACCGACAATTGATTTTTTTATGCAGAATGGACATATATTTCATGAATTTTTTTGAGTTGTTGATTGTTTTTTGAGGAAGCTACCCGCTTATTCCAGGCGGTATATATTTCATGAAATTGAACATACATGGCAGGCATATCTATATGTACGTGTTACATTTTTTCTTCAAAATATCATGCAACCTAGAGATATGATCTTACAATTTTGGACTGCACTCACTTGAAGAGAGTTGACCTCCCACCAGTAAGACGTAATTCCGGACACCCAAAATTGGAATCATGTGAATAATAATAAATATACAAAGTTTCAAATATCGGGAGAAATGATTTCATAGTGGCTTCTCTCAGCAGTTATAGTGGGCACTTTTCCAGTCGAAAGAGAGGATTTTCATAGGTTCTTACTGAATTCAGCGTTGTTTAGCGAGACATTGGAAGGATTTCGCAGAACTGGCCGTAGCATAGCTTGGAGGCTCCACAACAACTGTTGTGACATGATAGGGCGGAGGCTCCACAACAACTGTTGTGACATGATAGGGCCGTTTCACAGGCAGTTTAAAATAGTGATTGATAACATGCCCGGTGGAATGCAATGATCTAGCGAGACACAAACATAAGCTAGACTTTGTATTAAAATGGTATTTTTTAACATCGAGTACAAATAATGGCACATAATGCAAATTACCACTACACACTTAAATTAAAACAACATCTAACGAAGTTAGTGGTCACAGTACTTCAAGATTATCAAAGTGAGCACAAACATCTTGGTATCAACTAGAACGTCCCACACACTAAAAGACAAAGCCCTTTTAAAGAGATGCACATGGCGTCAAACATTTTTCCCTGGTGGATTGAGGGTATACCGTATAGCCACACAACTGGATATCGATTTCGCCAATGACTTCTACTCAAATATTATTATGGTTCCTTTAAAAGGTTTGGATAAAAAGCTTCTTGATTGATGATGTGCGAAACAAAGAGAGATATAGTATTAGGGTATCTCCAACGCTGTCCATCAAAGTGGACACCCTAAACTGTTGGAATTTGTGTGAAACTAGTTTCATGGAAAATTTGTAGTTCAAGGCATAGTCCACTATTCAAGTTCTGATCTAGTGTAGCATAAAATCTAAGTGGAAGTTCAACTTCACAGTCTCCACTAAGCACCGGTATATAAACAATGTTTTGGAACTAAATGATGAGATGTGCCAATGAGACTTTGCGGGGGATTGCTGGAATTTTGCTACTAGGCCTTTGGCCCAAAGCCCAACTAAAATTCTGAAATTCTCTTGGCCCATTCATGCACACATGTGAGTGAAGTGAGTGAGACTAAAGTTTAGTCCCACCTCATAAGTTGAGAGAGAGTTGCACCTCTTTATAAGGTGAGCTCTTCTACCACTTGTATGAGCATGAGAAGAGGAGACCTACACGCGCGCTCCTCCTCCTCGCTCGCCGCGCCGTGCCGCGGGTTGCGGGATTGAGCCGAGCCGAGGACAGAGCTATGCGTGTTGTCTATATTTTTGCTGCTCGGGAAAAATTAATGAGTCATTAATTAATAATTAACGGAAGCGTTACTTACTGAACCGTTTCCGATTCTTTTGGATCATGACGACTCGGACGTGGGGTTTACTCCCACGACCTACCCGGCTCACACTATATAGTCAGGCAGACGTCTACCGTAGCCGCCGCCGCTTCGTATGGTTTCTCACCATCGTTCCAGATCATTGCGCCGCCAAGCAAGTCTTCTCCATCCCTCCTTTCGGCGTGCACCGGGAGAAGGGACAACAGGCCTCCGGAACCCTGCCTCTCGTGATCCTGTACGGGAGAGGGGCGATCAGGTTTTTGGGGAGCGCACTCACGCGACTGCTGGCAGCGACGACTTCACGAGCGACCACTTCTTCGCCGACCTCGGCAACCTCATCCTCGACGACATGGGCGACAATGTCAACGCCGGCGGTGCTGCTCCCGCTGCACCGTATGTGATCCTATCCTTCCTGTTCGAGATCGTGGTAGAATTCATGTTTCTAGTATGTGCCCTAGATGTGATTTGTTCATCTACTATGCTAGTTCGCATGATTAGTTTAATCTCTGCTATTGCTGTAATTTGCTCATATTTCCAGCAATCCAAAAACCTGATTATAGGCAATTTACTCTGAGTGGTTTTGTTGCGCATCTGAAGCCGTCTGCCTTCAAGGGGGCGCAATATAAGAGGTGGCGCACGAGAGCAGTCTACTGGTTTCAGACCATGGGCTGCTATGACGCCACCAAGGGCAAGCCTGAGGGCGATCTTAATCGAGCACAACTGGAAGCTGTTGAGAAGATCGATACTCTCTTTAAAGGCACTCTTCTGAGTGTTCTGGATGATTCCATTGTGTATTCGTATATGTCATTTGAAAACGGCAAGGACATGTGGGCTGCGCTCGAGGCCAAGTTTGGTGCCTCGGACGCCGGCAACAAGTTGTACGTCATGGAGCAATTCTATGACTACAAGATGACTGATGAGCGCTCTGTTGTACAGCAGGCTCATGAGATACAGTCGCTCGCGAAAGAACTTGAGTACTTCAAGTGTGCGTTGCTGGACAAATTTGTTGCCGGAGGCATCATTGCCAAGCTTCCACCTTCGTGGAATAATTTTTCTACTTCCCTGAAACACAAGAGACAGGAGTTTTCCGTTGTGGATCTCATTGGTAATCTCGATGTTGAAGAGAAGGCGAGAGCAAAGGACACACGTGCTCGAGTTGCTGAGAGAGCTTCTAGTGCCCACATGGTACAGAAGAAGAACTTCCAGCCCAACAAGTTCAAAAACAACAAGAACAAAACTCAGGGCAAAGGCAAGTTTGATACAAAGAACAAGCTGTCACATTCTACCAACTTCAAGAAGAATTCTCATAAGAAAGGGAAGGGACTTTGCCATGTCTGCGGTGATCCTAATCACTGGGCTCCGAAGTGTCCTAACCGCTTTGAGGAGTGCGAACATGAGAAGAGCGGCAAGTCCCCTAATGTTGTCATCGGTGATAATGATATGAAGGATTCTGGGTACGGTATTCTTCCTACCATCCTTTCAGTATTTCAATCTCCTGATTGGTTAATTGACACCGGTGCCAATGTACATGTCTGTGCTGATGCCTCCATGTTTTCTTCTTACCAGGTCATAGGGACTTCTCCCGTGCTGATGGGGAACAGGTCACATGCCATCGTTCGAGGTGTTGGCACGGTCGATCTGAAGTTTACTTCGGGGAAGACCGTGCGTCTGAAGAACGTTCATCATGTGCCGTCCATCAATAAAAATATCGTTAGCGGTTCCCGTTTATGTCGAGATAGTTTTAAGTTGGTTTTCGAATCCAATAAAGTTGTAATTTCGAAGTATGGAAAATTTGTTGAAAAAGGCTATGAGCGGTGATGTCTACTACACAACCTTCTTTTTGTAGACGTTGTTGGGCCTCCAAGTGCAGAGGTTTGTAGGACAGTAGCAAATTTCCCTCAAGTGGATGACCTAAGGTTTATCAATCCGTAGGAGGCGTAGGATGAAGATGGTCTCTCTCAAGCAACCCTGCAACCAAATAACAAAGAGTCTCTTTTGTCCCCAACACACCCAATACAATGGTAAATTGTATAGGTGCACTAGTTCGGCGAAGAGATGGTGAAACAAGTGCTATATAGATAGTAGATAAAGGTTTTTGTAATCTGAAATTATAAAAACAGCAAGGTAACTAATGATAAAAGTGAGCGCAAACGGTATTCCAATGTGTTGAAACAAGGCCTAGGGTTCATACTTTCGCTAGTGCAAGTTCCCTCAACAATCATAACATAATTGGATCACATAACTATCCCTCAACATGCAACAAAGAGTCACTCCAAAGTCACTAATAGCAGAGAACGAACGAAGAGATTATGGTAGGGTACGAAACCACCTCAAAGTTATTCTTTCCAATCAATCCGTTGGGCTACTCCTATAAGTGTCACAAACAGCCCTAGAGTTCGTACTAGAATAACACCTTAAGACACAAATCAACCAAAACCCTAATGTCACCTAGATACTCCAATGTCACCTCACGTATCCGTGGGTATGATTATAAGATATGCATCACACAATCTCAGATTCATCTATTCAACCAACACATAGAACCTCAAAGAGTGCCCCAAAGTTTCTACCGGAGAATCACGATGAAAACGTGTGCCAACCCCTATGCATAGGTTCATGGGCGGAACCCGCAAGTTGTTCACCAAAACATACATCAAGTGAATCATGTGATGTCCCATTGTCACCACAGATACGCACGGCAAGACATACATCAAGTGTTCTCAAATATTTAAAGACTCAATCCGATAAGATAACTTCAAAGGGGAAACTCAATCCATTACAAGAGAGTAGAGGGGGAGGAGAAACATAAGATCCAACTATAATAGCAAAGCTCTCGATACATCAAGATCGTGCCAAACCAAGAACACGAGAGAGGGAGATCAAACACATAGCTACTGGTACATACCCTCAGCCCCGAGGGAGAACTACTCCCTCCTCGTCATGGAGAGCACCGGGATGATGAAGATGGCCAACGGAGAGGGATTCCCCCCCTCCGGCAGGGTGCCGGAACGGGTCTAGGTTGGCTTTCGGTGGCTACAGAGGCTTCTGGCGGCGGAACTCCCGATCTATTGTGCTCCCGGATGTTTTTAGGGTATATGGAGATATATAGGCAGAAGAAGTACGTCAGGGGAGCCACAAGGGGCCCACGAGGGTGGAGGGCGCGCCCAGGGGGTGGGCGCGCCCCCTAGCTCGTGGCCTCCTCAAAGCTTACCTTACGTGGACTCCAAGTTTTCTGGGCTTCTTCTGATCCAAAAATAAGTTCCGTGAAGTTTCAGGTCAATTGGACTCCGTTTGATTTTCCTTTTCTGCGATATTCTAAAACAAGGAAAAAACAGAAACTGGCACTGGGCTCTGGGTTAATAGGTTAGTCCCAAAAATGATATAAAAGTGTATAATAAAGCCCATAAACATCCAAAACAGTAGATAATATAGCATGGAGCAATCAAGAATTATAGATACGTTGGAGACGTATCAGCATCCCCAAGCTTAATTCCTGCTCGTCCTCGAGTAGGTAAATGATAAAAATAGAATTTTTGATGCGGAGTGCTACTTGGCATGAATATTCAGATCTGAAAGATTCAAGATAAAAGTTCATATTGACATAAAAATAATAATACTTCAAGCATACTAACTAAGCAATTATGTCTTCTCAAAATAACATGGCCAAAGAAAGTTCATCCCTACAAAATCATATAGTTTAGTCATGCTCCATTTTCATCACACAAGAATGCTCTCATCATGCACAACCCCGATGACAAGCCAAGCAATTGTTTCATACTTTAGTAATCTAAAACCTATAAACTTTCACGCAATACATGAGCGTGAGCCATGGATATAGCACTATGGGTGGAATAGAATATGATGATGTGTGTTATGTGGAGAAGACAAAAAGGAGAAAGTCTCACATCAACGAGGCTAATCAATGAGCTATGGAGATGCCCATCGATTGGTGTTAATGCAAGGAGTAGGGATTGCCATGCAATGGATGCACTAGAGCTATAAATGTATGAAAGCTCAACAAAAGAAACTAAGTGGGTGTGCATCCGACTTGCTTGCTCACGAAGACCTAGGGCACTTGAGGAGGCCCATTGTTGGAATATACAAGCCAAGTTCTATTATGAACAATTCCCACTAGTATATGAAAGTGACAAAACAAGAGACTCTCTATCATGAAGATTATGGTGCTACTTTGAAGCACAAGTGTGGAAAAGGATAGTAGCATTGTCCCTTCTCTCTTTTTCTCTCATTTTTTTATTTTTCTTATTTGGGCCTTTTCCTTTTTTATGGACTTTCTCTCTTTTTGGGCCTTCTCTTTTTTATGGCCTTTCTCTTTTTTTATTCCTCACTTGGGACAATGCTCTAGAAAATGATGATCATCACACTTCTATTTTCTTACAACTCAAGAATTACAACTTGATACTTAGAACAAGATATGACTCTATATGAATGCCTCCGGTGGTGTACCGGGATGTGCAATGATGCATGAGTGACATGTATGAAAGAATTATGAATGGTGGCTTTGCCACAAATACTATGTCAACTACATGATCATGCTAAGCAATATGACAATGATGATGCGTGTCATAATAAACGGAACGGTGGAAAGTTGCATGGAAATATATCTCGGAATGGCAATGCAAATGCCATAATAGGTAGGTATGGTGGCTGTTTTGAGGAAGATATAAGGAGGTTTATGTGTGATAAAGCGTATCATATCACGGGGTTTAGATGCACCGGTGAAGTTTGCACCAACTCTCAATGTGAGAAAGGGCAATGCATGGTACCGAAGAGGCTAGCAAGGATGGAAGGGTGAGAGTGCGTATAATCCATGGACTCAACATTAGTCCTAAAGAACTCACATACTTATTGCAAAAATCTACAACTCATCAAAAAAATCGGCACTACGCGCATGCTCCTAGGGGGATAGATTGGTAGGAAAAGACCATCGCTCATCCCCGACCGCCACTCATAAGGAGGACAATCAAATAACACCTCATGTTTCAAATTTGTTACATAACATTTACCATACGTGCATGCTACGGGACTTGCGAACTTCAACACAAGCATTTCTCAATTTCACAACTACTCAACTAGCACGACTTTGATATTATTACCTCCATATCTCAAAACAATCATCAAGCATCAAACTTCTCTTAGTATTCAAAACACTCATAAGAAAATTTTACTAATCTTGAATACCTAGCATATTAGGATTTTAGGCAAATTACCATGCTATTTAAGACTCTCAAAATAATCTAAGTGAAGCATGAGAGTTCATCTATTTCTTCAAAATAAAACTACCACCATGCTCTAAAATATATAAGTGAAGCACTAGAGCAAATGACAAACTACTCCGAAAGATATAAGTGAAGATCAATGAGTAGTCGAATAATTATGCAACTATGTGAAGACTCTCTCTCATTTAATAATTTCAGATCTTTATAATTTATTCAAACAACAAGAAAAGCAAAATAAAATGACATCTAAGAATAGCAAACATCATGTGAAGAAGCAAAAACTTAGGATCAACTGATACTAACCGATAGTTGTTGAAGAAGAAAGGTGGGATGCCAACCGGGGCATCCCCAAGCTTAGACGCTTGAGACTTCTTGAAATATTATATTGGGATGCCTTGGGCATCCCCAAGCTTGAGCTTTTGTGTCTCCTTAATTCCTCTCATATCACGGTCTCCCTAAATCTCAAAAGCTTCATCCACACAAGACTCAACAAGGACTCGTGAGATAAGTTAGTATAACACATTGCAAAAACCTTATCATACTCTACTGTAGAAAATCACTAAAATTATTATTCAACATTGCATACTAAATGCCTCTGCATATTTAGTAGTCCTATCCTCAAATAGAATCATTAAAGAAGCAAGCATATGTAAACAATGCAAACATAACAGCAATCTGCCTAAACAGGACAGTCTGTAAAGAATGCAGCAACATCCATACTTCCCTAGCTCCAAAAATTATGAAAGAAAATTCCCACTGTAGTAAATTTATCAGATCTTAATATGCAAAAGGTTTCAACATTTTATCACATTCTGACTTTTCTAAAGAATTATTTCAACAACGGTAAACTTTCTGTTTTCATACAGCAACATGTGGACTTCTAAAATAGGCATATAGTAAAGGCTATCAATGCCACTTTTATTGAAATAAAAGATGAAAAACATTGTTCTAAATAACAGCAAGCAAATCCTAACAAAATAAATTGACGCTCCAAGCAAAACACATATCATGTGGTAAATAAAAATATAGCTCCAAGTAAAGTTACCGATGAACGAAGACGAAAGAGGGGATGCCTTCCGGGGAATCCCCAAGCTTAGGCTCTTGGTTATCCTGAAATATTACCTTGGGGTGCCTCAGGAATCCCCAATCTTAGGCTCTTGCCACTCCCTATTCCATAGTCCATCGAATCCTTACCCAAAACTTGAAAACTTCACAGAAAACTCGTAAGCTCCGTTAGTATAAGAAAATAAATCACCACTTCAAGGTACTGTAATGAACTCATTCTTTATTTATATTGGTGTTAAACCTACTGTATTCCAACTTCTCTATGGTTTATAAACTCTTTTACTAGCCATAGATTCATCAAAATAAGTAAACAACACATGAAAAACAGAATCCATCAAAAGCAGAACAGTCTGTAGTAATATGTATCAAACATATACTTCTAGAACTCATAAAATTCTCAAATAAATTTCTGAACCTGATGAATTTATCTATTAATCATATGCAAAAAGAATTAACTAAATAGCACTCTCCAAATAAAAATGGCAGCAATTCTCGTGAGCGCTAAAGTTTCTGTTTTTTACAGCATGATCGCAAAGACTTCCCCCAAGTCTTCCCAAAGGTTCTACTTGGAACAAACACTAATTAAATGCATAAAACTGATACGTATCCAACGTATCTATAATTTTTGATTGCTCCATGCTATATTATCTATTGTTTTGGACTAGATTGGGATTTATTTTCCACTTTTATATTATTTTTGGGACTAACCTATTAACCGGAGGCCCAGCCCAGAATTGCTGTTTTTTTGCCTATTTCAGTGTTTCGAAGAAACGGAATATCCAACAGAGTCCAAACGGAATGAAACCTTCGGGAACGTTATTTTCTCACCGAACGTGATCCAGGAGACTTGGACCCTACGCCAAGGCATCAGAGAGGCGGTAACGAGGGTGGGGGCGGCCCCCCTAGGGCGCGCCCCTGCCTCGTGGGCCCCTCGGAGCTCCACCGACGTACTCCTTCCTCCTATATATACCTACGTACCCCCAAACGATCAGAACAGGAGCCAAAAACCTAATTCCACCGCCGCAACTTTCTGTATCCACGAGATCCCATCTTGGGGCCTGTTTCGGAGCTCCAGCAGAGAGGGCCATCATCACAGAGGTCTTCTACATCATCATAACCCCTCCGATGAAGTGTGAGTAGTTTACCTCAGACCTTCGGGTCCATAGTTAGTAGCTAGATGGCTTCTTCTCTCTTTTTGGATCTCAATACAAAGTTCTCCCCCTCTCTTGTGGAGATCTATTCGATGTAATCTTCTTTTTGCGGTGTGTTTGTTGAGACAGATGAATTGTGGGTTTATGATCAAGTCTATCTATGAATAATATTTGAATCTTCTCTAAATTCTTTTATGTATGATTGGTTATCTTTGCAAGTCTCTTTGAATTATCCGTTTGGTTTGGCCAACTAGATTGGTAGTTCTTGCCATGGGAGAAGTGCTTAGCTTTGGGTTCGATCTTGCGGTGTCCTTTCCCAGTGACAGAAGGGGCAGCAAGGCACGTATTGCATCGTTGCCATCGAGGATAACAAGATGGGGTTTATTTCATATTGCATGAATTTATCTCTCTACATCATGTCATCTTGCTTAAGACGTTACTCTGTTTTTAACTTAATACTCTAGATGCATGCTGGATAGCGGTCGATGAGTGGAGTAATAGTAGTAGATGCAGAATCGTTTCGGTCTACTTGTCACGGACGTGATGCCTATATACATGATCATGCCTAGATATTCTCATAACTATGCTCAATTCTGTCAATTGCTCAACAGTAATTTGTTCACCCACCGTAGAATACTTATGCTCTTGAGAGAAGCCACTAGTGAAACCTATAGCCCCCGGGTCTATTCTCATCATATCAATCTCCATCACTTTAATCTTGTTTTGCTTTTTACTTTGCCTTTTACTTTTCACTTTGCATCTTTATACCAAAAATACCAAAAATATTATATCTATCGGATCCCACTCTCATAAGTGACCGTGAAGGGATTGACAACCCCTAATCGCGTTGGTTGCGAGTAGCTATCGTTTTGTGCAGGTACGAGGGACTTGAGTGTGGCCTCCTACTGGATTGATACCTTGGTTCTCAAAAACTGAGGGAAATACTTACGCTACTCTGCTGCATCATCCCTTCCTCTTCGGGAGAATCCAACGCAAGCTCAAGAGGTAGCAAGAAGGATTTCTGGCACCATTGCCGGGGAGTCTACGCAAAAAGTCAACATACCAAGTACCCATCACAATCCCTATCTCTCGCATTACATTATTTGCCATTTGCCTCTCGTTTTCCTCTCCCCCACTTCACCCTTGTCGTTTTATTCACCCTCTCTCTCTATCCTCCCTATCTATTTGCCTCTTTTTGCCCGCTCGCCTTTTGTTTGCTTGTGTGTTGGATTGCTTGTTTGTCGCGATGGCTCAAGATACTACCAAATTGTGTGACTTCACCAATACCAATAATAATGATTTCCTTAGCACTCCGATTGCTCCTCTTGCCAATACTGAATCTTGTGAAATCAATACTGCTTTGATGAATCTTGTTATGAAAGATCAATTTGCCGGCCTTCCTAGTGAAGATGTCGCTACTCATCTGAATAGCTTCATTGATTTATGTGATATGCAAAAGAAAAAAGATGTCGATAATGATGTCGTTAAATTGAAGCTATTTCCTTTTTTGCTTAGAGATCGTGCTAAATCTTGGTTTTTGTCTTTGCCTAAAAATAGTATTGATTCTTGGAACAAGTGCAAATATGCTTTTATCTCTAAGTATTTTCCTCCCGCTAAGATCATTTCTCTTAGAAACAATATTATGGACTTTAAGCAACTTGATCATGAACATGTTGCACAAGCTTGGGAGAGAATGAAATTAATGATACACAATTGCCCTACTCATGGTTTGAATTTGTGGATGATTATACAAAAATTTTATGCCAGATTGAATTTTGCTTCTAGAAATCTTTTAGATTCGGCCGCGGGAGGCACTTTTATGGAAATCACTTTAGGAGATGCTACTAAACTCCTAGATAATATTATGGTTAATTATTCTCAATGGCGTACTGAAAGATCTTCTAATAAAAAAGTGCATGCAATAGAAGAAATCAATGCTTTGAGTGGTAAGATGGATGAACTTATGAAATTATTTGCTACTAAGAGTGTTTCTTCTGATCCTAATGATATGCCTTTGTCTACTTTGATTGAGAATAACAATGAATCTATGGATGTGAATTTTGTTGGTAGGAATAATTTTGGTAACAACGCTTATAGAGGGAATTTTAATCCTAGGCCATATCCTAGTAATCCTTCTAATAATTATGGGAATTCCTACAACAACTCTTATGGAAATTATAATAAGATGCCCTCTGAATTTGAGATTAGTGTTAAAGAGTTTATGAATTCACAAAAGAATTTTAATGCTTTGCTTGAAGAGAAATGGATTAAAGTTGATGATTTGGCTAGGAACGTTGATAGAATTTCTCTTGAGATTGATTCTTTAAAGCTTAGATCTATTCCTCCTAAGCATGATATCAATGAGTCTCTCAAAGCCATGAGAATTTCCATTGATGAGTGCAAGGAAAGAACCGCTAGGATGCGTGCTTCCAAAGATGCCTTTATTAAAGCGTGTTCTTCCAATTCCTATGAACATCAAGATGAAGATCTAAAAGTTATTGATGTGTCCCCTATTAAATTTTTGTTTTTCAATATGAATCTTGATGAAACTGAATATGATCTTCCTTTACTTAGAAGGCGTTCTAAAAATACGGAGTATTTAGATCTTTATGATGAAATTGATAAAAGTGGGATTGAAAGAAATAAAAATCTAGATGTTGTTAAACCCACTATATTGGATTTCAAGGAATTTAATTATGAAAGTTGCTCTTTAATTGATTGTATTTCCTTGTTGCAATCCGTGCTAAATTCTCCACATGCTTATAGTCAAAAGAAAGCCTTCACCGAACATATTGTTGATGCCTTGATGCAATCTTATGAAGAAAAACTCGAGTTGAAAGTTTCTATCCCTAGAAAAATATATGATGAGTGGGAACCAACTACTAAAATTAAAATTAAATATCATGAGTTTTATGCTTTGTGTGATTTGGTTGCTAGTGTCTCCACTATTCCCAAGACTTTGTGTGATTTGCTAGATTTCCGTAATTTTGATGATTGCTCTCTAAACTTGCATCTTGCGGATTCTACTATTAAGAAACCTATGGGAAGGATTAATGATGTTCTTATTGTTGCAAATAGGAATTATGTGCCCGTAGATTTCATTGTTCTTGATATAGATTGCAATCCTTCTTGCCCTATTATTCCTGGTAGACCTTTCCTTAGAACGGTTGGTGCGATTATTGATATGAAGGAAGGGAATATTAGATTTCAATTTCCATTAAAAAGGGCATGGAACACTTTCCAAGAAAGAAAATAAAATTTCCATATGAAACTATCATGAGATCCACTTATGGATTGCCTACCAAATATGGCAATATCTAGATCTATCCTCGCTTTTATGCCTAGCTAGGGGCGTTAAACGATAGCGCTTGTTGGGAGGCAACCCAATTTTATTTTTATTCCTTGCTTTTTGCTCCTATTTAGTAATAAATAAATTATCTAGCCTCTGTTTTGTTTGTGTTTTTTGTGTTTAATTAGTGTTTGTGCCAAGTAGAACCGTTGGAAAGACTTGGGGAAAGTCTTGTTGAACTTGCTGTAAAAAACAGAAACTTTAGCGCTCACGAGAACTGCTTTCATTTTTATTTGAAGAGTGCTATTTAGTTAATTCTTTCTGAATATGATTAATAGATAAATTCCTCACGTCCAGCAATTTATTTTAGAATTTTTGGGGTTCCAGATCTTGCGCTAGCTACAGATTACTACAGACTGTTCTGTTTTGACAGATTCTGTTTTTCGTGTGTTGTTTGCTTATTTTGATGAATCTATGGCTACTAAAATAGTTTATAATCCATAGAGAAGTTGGAATACAGTAGGTTTAACACCAATATAAATAAAGAATGAGTTCATTACAGTACCTTGAAGTGGTCTTTTGTTTTCTTTCGCTAACGGAGCTCACGAGTTTTCTACTTTAAGTTTTGTGTTGTGAAGTTTTCAAGTTTTGGGTGAATTCTTGTGATGGATTATGGAACAAGGAGTGGCAAGAGCCTAAGCTTGGGGATGCCCATGGCACCCCTAAGATAATCCAAGGACACCAAAAAGTCAAATCTTGGGGATGCCCCGGAAGGCATCCCCTCTTTCGTCCACTTCCATCGGTAATTTACTTGGAGCTATATTTTTATTCACCAACATGATATGTGTTTTGCTTGGAGCGTCTTGTATTATTTGTGTCTTTGTGTTTTAGTATGCCACAATAATCCTTGCTGTTTACACCTTTTGAGAGAGCCATACATGAATTAAAATTTGATAGAATACTCTATGTGCTCCACTTATATCTTTTGAGCTATGTAGTTTTGCTCTATGTGCTTCACTTATATCTTTTTGGGCTAAGTAGTTTTGCTCTGTGTGCTTCACTTATATCTTTTGAGCGTTATAACACTTAGATATTTTAGAGCACGGTGGTGGATTTGTTTTAAAGAAACTATCGATCTCTCATGCCTCACTTAAATTATTTTGAGAGTCTCTTAATAGCATGGTAATTTGCTTAATAATAATATGCTTGGTATTTAAGATTTGTGAAACTTTCTTTTGAGTGTGTTGAATACTAAGAAAAGATTGAAGCATGATAATTGTTTTTGAGATATGGAGGTGATAATATTAGAGTCATGCTAGTTGAGTAGTTGTGAATTTAAAGAATACTTGTGTTAAAGTTTGTGATTCCCGTAGCATGCACGTATGGTGAACCGTTATGTGATGAAGTCGGAGCATGATTTATTTATTGATTGTCTTCCTTATGAGTGGCGGTCGGGGACGAGCGATGGTCCTTTCCTACCAATCTATCCCCCTAGGAGCATGCGCGTAATACTTTGTTTTGATAACTTCTAGATTTTTGCAATAAGTATATGAGTTCTTTATGACGAATGTTGAGTCCATGGATTATACCCACTCTCACCCTTCCACCTTTGCTAGCCTCTCTAATACCGCGCACCTTTCGCCGGTATCATACACCCACCATATACCTTCCTCAAAACAGCCACCATACCTACCTATCATGGCATTTCCATAGCCATTCTGAGATATATTGCCATGCAACTTTCCACCATTCCGTTTATCATGACACATTCATCATTGTCATATTGCATATCCCGGTACACCACCGGAGGCATTCATATAGAGTCATATTTTGTTCTAAGTATCGAGTTGTAATTGTTGAGTTGTAAGAAAAATAAAAGTGTGATGATCATGTCTCAAGTGAGGAAAGAATGACAGATACTATGATTCCCCCATAAGTCGGGATGAGATTCCGGACGAAAAATAAATAAAAGAGGCCAAAGAAGCCCAAAAAAAGGGAGAGGATATAAAAAAAGAGAAAAGGCCCAAACAAATTAAAAAATGAGAGAAAAATAGAGAAGGGACAATGTTACTATCCTTTTACCACACTTGTGCTTCAAAGTAGCACCATGATCTTCATAGTAGAGAGTCTCTCATGTTATCACTTTCATATACTAGTGGGAATCTTTCATTATAGAACTTGGCTTGTATATTCCAATGATGGGCTTCCTCAAATTGCCCTAGGTCTTCATGAGCAAGCAAGTTGGATGCACACCCACTTAGTTTCTTTTTGAGCTTTCATATACTTATAGCTCTAGTGCATCCGTTGCATGGCAATCCCTACTCACTCACATTGATATCTATTGATGGGCATCTCCATAGCCCGTTGATACGCCTAGTTGATGTGAGACTATCTTCTCCTTTTTGTCTTCTCCACAACCACCATTCTCTTCCACCTATAGTGCTAAATCCATGGCTCACGCTCATGTATAGCGTGAAGATTGAAAAAGTTTTGAAAAAGTTAGAGTATGAAACAATTTCTTGGCTTGTCATCGGGGTTGTGCATGATTTAAATACTTTGTGTGGTGAAGATAGAGCATAGCCAGACTATATGATTTTGTAGGGATAACTTTCTTTGGCCATGATATTTTGAGAAGACATAATTGCTTTGTTAGTATGCTTGAAGTATTATTATTTTTATGTCAATATAAACTTTTGCCTTGAATCTTTCAAAACTGAATATTCATATCACAATTAAGAAGATTTGCATTGAAATTATGCCAAGTAGCACTCCGCATCAAAAATTCTCTTTTTATCATTTACCTACTCGAGGACGAGCAGGAATTAACCTTGGGGATGCCTGATATGTCTCCAACGTATCTATAATTTTTGATTGCTCCATACTATATTATCTACTGTTTTGGACTATATTGGACTTTATTTTCCACTTTTATATTATTTTTGGGACTAACCTATTAACCGGAGGCCCAGCCCAGAATTGTTGTTTTTTGCCTATTTCAGTGTTTCGAAGAAACGGAATATCAAACCGAGTCCAAACGGAATGAAACCTTCGGGAACGTGATTTTCTCACCGAACGTGATCCAGGAGACTTGGACCCTACGCCAAGGCATCAGAGAGGCATTCAAGAGGGTGTGGGCGCGCCCCCCTAGGGCGCGCCCCTGCATTGTGGGCCCCTCGGAGCTCCACCGACGTACTCCTTCCTCCTATACAAAGTTCTCCCCCGATCTACGTACCCCCAAACGATCAGAACAGGAGCCAAAAACCTAATTCCACTGCCACAACTTTCTGTATCCACGAGATCCCATCTTGGGGCCTGTTCCGGAGCTCCGCCGGAGAGGGCCGTCATCACGGAGGGCTTCTACATCATCATAGCCCCTCCGATGAAGTGTGAGTAGTTTACCTAAGACCTTCGGGTCCATAGTTAGTAGCTAGATGGCTTCTTCTCTCTTTTTGGATCTCAATACAAAGTTCTCCCCCTCTCTTGTGGAGATCTATTCGATGTAATCTTCTTTTTGCGGTGTGTTTGTTGAGATAGATGATTGTGGGTTTATGATCAAGTCTATCTATGAATAATATTTGAATCTTCTCTGAATCCTTTTATGTATGATTGGTTATCTTTGCAAGTCTCTTCAAATTATCCGTTTGGTTTGGCCAACTAGATTGGTAGTTCTTGCCATGAGAGAAGTGCTTAGCTTTGGGTTCGATCTTGCGGTGTCCTTTCCCAGTGACAGAAGGGGTAGCAAGGCACGTATTGCATCGTTGCCATCGAGGATAACAAGATGGGGTTTATTTCATATTGCATGAATTTATCTCTCTACATCATGTCATCTTGCTTAAGACGTTACTCTGTTTTTAACTTAATACTCTAGATGCATGCTGGATAGCGGTCGATGAGTAGAGTAATAGTAGTCGATGCAGAATCGTTTCGGACTACTTGTCACGGACGTGATGCCTATATACATGATCATGCCTAGATATTCTCATAACTATGCTCAATTCTGTCAATTGCTCAACAGTAATTTGTTCATCCACCATAGAATACTTATGCTCTTGAGAGAAGCCACTAGTGAAACCTATGGCCCCCGGGTCCATTCTCATCATATCAATCTCCATCACTTTAATCTTGTTTTGCTTTTTACTTTGCCTTTTACTTTTCACTTTACATCTTTATACCAAAAATACCAAAAATATTATATCTATTAGATCTCACTCTCGTAAGTGACCGTGAAGGGATTGACAACCCCTAATCGCGTTGGTTGCGAGTAGCTATCGTTTTGTGCAGGTACGAGGGACTTGAGCATGGCCTCCTACTGGATTGATACCTTGGTTCTCAAAAATTGAGGGAAATACTTACGCTGCTCTACTGCATCATCCCTTCCTCTTCGGGGAAATCCAACGCAAGCTCAAGAGGTAGCAAAAACCACATCTAAACAGAGGCTAGATGAATTATTTATTACTAAACAGGAGCAAAAAGCAAGGAACAAAAGTAAAGTTGGGTTGCCTCCCAACAAGCGCTATCGTTTAACGCCCCTAGCTAGGCATGATGATTTCGACGATGCTCACATAAAAGATAAGAATTGAAACATAAAGAGAGCATCATGAAGAATATGACTAGCACATTTAAGTCTAACATACTTCCTATGCATAGGGATTTTGTGAGCAAACAACTTATGGGAACAATAATCAACTAGCATAGGAGGGCAAAACAAGCATAACTTCGAAACTTTAAGCACATAGAGAGGAAACTTGATATTATTGCAATTCCTACAAGCATATATTCCTCCCTCATAATAATTTTTAGTAGCATCATGAATGAATTCAACAATATAACCAGCACTTAAAGCATTCTTTTCATGATCTACAAGCATAGAAAATTTACTACTCTCCACATAAGCAAAATTCTTCTCATGAATAATAGTGGGAGCAAACTCAACAAAATAACTATCATGTGATTGAAAATTAAGATCAAGATGACAAGGTTCATTGTTATTATTATTCTTTAAAGCAGACGTGTCATCACAATAATCATCATAGATAGTAGGCATGCTTTCATCATAATAAATTTGCTCATCAAAACTTGGGGGACAAAAAATATCATCTTCATCAAACATAGCTTCCCCAAGATTGTGGCTTTGCATATCATTAGCATCATGGATATTCAAAGAATTCGTACTAACAACATCGCAATCATGCTCATCATTCAAATATTTAGTGCCAAACATTTTATAGATTTCTTCTTCTAGCACTTGAGCACAATTATCCTTTCCATCATACTCACGAAAGATATTAAAAAGATGAAGTGTATGAGGCAAACTTAATTCCATTTAATTTTCTTTTATAAACTAAACTAGTGATAAAACAAGAAACTAAAAGACTCGATTGCAAGATCTAAAGATATGCCTTCAAGCGCTAACCTCCCCGGCAACGGTGCCAGAAAAGAGCTTGATGTCTACTACACAACCTTCTTCTTGTAGACGTTGTTGGGCCTCCAAGTGCGGACGTTTGTAGGACAGTAGCAAATTTCCCTCAAGTGGATGACCTAAGGTTTATCAATCCGTAGGAGGCGTAGGATGAAGATGGTCTCTCTCAAGCAACCCTGCAACCAAATAACAAAGAGTCTCTTGTGTCCCCAACACACCCAATACAATGGTAAATTGTATAGGTGCACTAGTTCGGCAAAGAGATGGTGAAACAAGTGGTATATGGATAGTAGATAAAGGTTTTTGTAATCTGAAATTATAAAAACAGCAAGGTAACTAATGATAAAAGTGAGCGTAAACGGTATTGCAATGCGTTGAAACAAGGCCTAGGGTTCATACTTTCGCTAGTGCAAGTTCCCTCAACAATCATAACATAATTGGATCACATAACCATCCCTTAACATGCAACAAAGAGTCACTCCGAAGTCACTAATAGCGGAGAACGAACGAAGAGATTATGGTAGGGTACGAAACCACCTCAAAGTTATTCTTTCCAATCAATCCGTTTGGCTATTCCTATAAGTGTCACAAATAGCCCTAGAGTTCGTACTAGAATAACACCTTAAGACACAAATCAACCAAAACCCTAATGTCACCTAGATACTCCAATGTCACCTCAAGTATCCATGGGTATGATTATACGATATGCATCACACAACCTCAGATTCATCTATTCAACCAACACATAGAACCTCAAAGAGTGCCCCAAAGTTTCTACCGGAGAATCACGACGAAAACGTGTGCCAACCCCTATGCATAGGTTCATGGGCGGAACCCACAAGTTGATCACCAAAACATACATCAAGTGAATCATGTGATGTCCCATTGTCACCACAGATACGCACGGCAAGACATACATCAAGTGTTCTCAAATATTTAAAGACTCAATCCGATAAGATAACTTCAAAGGGGAAACTCAATCCATTACAAGAGAGTAGAGGGGGAGGAGAAACATAAGATCCAACTATAATAGCAAAGCTCGTGATACATCAAGATCGTGCCAAACTAAGAACACAAGAGAGAGAGAGAGATCAAACACATAGCTACTGGTACATACCCTCAGCCCCGAGGGAGAACTACTCCCTCCTCGTCATGGATAGCACCGGGATGATGAAGATGGCCACCGGAGAGGGATCCCCCCCTCCAGCAGGGTGCCAGAACGGGTATAGATTGGCTTTCGGTGGCTACGGAGGCTTCTGGCGGCGGAACTCCTGATCTATTGTGCTCCCGGATGTTTTTAGGGTATATGGAGATATATAGGCGGAAGAAGTACGTCAGGGAAGCCACGAGGGGCCCACGAGGGTGGAGGGCGCGACCAGGGGGGTGGGCGCGCCCCCTACCTCGTGGCCTCCTCGAAGCTTCCCTTACGTGGACTCCAAGTCTTCTGGGCTTCGTCTGATCCAAAAATAAGTTCCGTGAAGTTTCAGGTCAATTGGACTCCGTTTGATTTTCCTTTTCTGCGATATTCTAAAACAAGGATAAACAGAAACTGGCATTGGGCTCTAGGTTAATAGGTTAGTCCAAAAAATGATATAAAAGTGTATAATAAAGCCCATAAACATCCAAAACAGTAGATAATATAGCATGGAGCAATAAAAAATTATAGATACGTTGGAGACGTATCAAGCGGAGGCTTGTTCCGCCTGTCTTCGTCAGATATTTGCACAAAAGTTATTAATAATGTTTGCCACAATAATGAGTCTAATATTTTGCATTCATGACTTTGTCACAATAACTTTGGTTGCATGACGCCGCTGGCCAATATGAATTTTATTCCGAAAATCTCTACTGTCAAAGGTTCTAAGTGCCAAGTACGTGTGCAAGCTAAGCAACCTCACAAGTCCCATAAGACTGCAGAGGCAAGAGACTTGGCGCCACTAGAGCTGATACATTCTGATCTTTGTGAGATGAATGGCGTGTTGACAAAAGGTGGAAAGAGATACTTCATGACGTTGATTGATGACTCTACTAGATATTGTTACGTGTATCTTCTGAAATCAAAATATGAGGCTTTAACTTTCTTCAAAAACTATAAAGCTGAAGCAGAGAACCAACTTGATCGAAAAATTAAACGACTTAGGTCCGATCGTGGTGGAGAGTATTTTTCCAATGAATTTGATCTGTTTTGTGCGGAACATGGTATAATCCATGAGAGGATGCCTCCCTACTCACCTCAGTCAAATGGGGTAGCTAAAAGAAAGAACCAAACTCTAACTGATATGGTTAACACCATGTTAGACACATCGGGTCTTTCCAAGGAATGGTGCGGGGAGGCGCTAAGGACTGTGTGTCATGTCCTAAACCGAGTTCCCACAAAGCATAAGACCATGACTCCATTTGAGGAATGGGAAAGGAAAAGATTGAAACTCTCTTACCTACGTACTTGGGGTTGTTTGGCAAAAGTCAATATACCAATTCCCAAGAAGCGCAAGTTTGGACCAAAAACCGTGGATTGTGTTCTTCTGGGCTATGATTTTCATAGCGTTGGCTATATATTTTTTATAATAAAATCTGAGGTATCCGACATGCATGTTTGTACGATTATGGAGTCAAATGATGTGACTTTCTTTGAGGACATATTTCCTATGAAGGATATGTCGAGTTCATCAAACCAGGAGATACCTACTCCATCTAGTGAGGAATTCGCTGTAATTCCTGAACCCACCATTGCGATGGAACACGTTGAGAATCCTATTGAGGGTGACAATGGAACTCCTGTGAGGAGTAAGAGACAGGGGACTGCAAAGTCCTTTGGCGATGATTTCATTGTGTACCTTGTGGATGACACACCCAGGACTATTTCAGAAGCCTATGCATCTCCTGATGCTGACTACTGGAAGGAGGTTGTTCGTAGCGAGATGGATTCCATCTTAGCTAACGGAACCTGGGAGATCACTGACCGTCCTTATGGGTGCAAACCTATAGGATGTAAGTGGGTGTTCAAGAAGAATCTTAGACCTGATGGTACGATTGAAAAGTACAAAGCACGGCTTGTTGCTAAGGGTTATACCCAGAAAGAAGGTGAAGACACTTCTTTGATACTTACTCACCCATGTCTAGGCTGACCACAATTCGGGTGCTACTATCACTGGCTGCCTCACATGGTATTCTCGTTCATCAAATGGACGTTGTCGGTGTCAAAACCGGCGGATCTCGGGTAGGGGGTCCCGAACTGTGCGTCTAGGCGGATGGTAACAGGAGGCAGGGGACACGATGTTTACCCAGGTTCGGGCCCTCTTGATGGAGGTAAAACCCTACGTCCTGCTTGATTGTTCTTGATGATATGAGTATTACAAGAGTTGATCTACCACAAGATCAGAGAGGCTAAACCCTAGAAGCTAGCCTATGGTATGATTGTATGTTGTCCTATGGACTAAAACCCTCCAGTTTATATAGACACCGAAGGGGG
This sequence comes from Triticum urartu, assembly GCF_003073215.2. Taxonomy (NCBI): domain Eukaryota; kingdom Viridiplantae; phylum Streptophyta; class Magnoliopsida; order Poales; family Poaceae; genus Triticum; species Triticum urartu. Next base: position 498,346,239 of record NC_053022.1, on the reverse strand, counting down.
CTAGGGTTACACAGAGTCGGTTACAAGGAAGGAGATCTACATATCCGTATTGCCAAGCTTTCCTTCCACGCCAAGGAGAGTCCCATCTGGACACGGGACGAAGTCTTCAATCTTGTATCTTCATAGTCCAACAATCCGGCCAAAGGATATAGTCCGGCTATCCGGATACCCCCTAATCCAGGACTCCCTCAGTAGCCCCTGAACCAGGCTTCAATGACGATGAGTCCAGCGCGCAGATTGTTTTCGGCATTGCAAGGCGGGTTCCTCCTCCGAATACTTCATAGAAGATTTTGAACACGGGGATCGTGTCTGGCTCTTCAAAACAAGTTCCACATACCACTGTAGAGAGAATAATATTTCCACAAATCCAATCTTCTGACGTACCCCGTAGCGTGACATCACACCACAGCCAGGTCTTTATTCGAATTGTTTTTCATAACCTATCTTAGCGTGTTTCGCGAGGCGGTTTCCTTGGCACGTCTTGTCGAAGCAGAGATCGTGTCCCCTTATTACGGGATTCCCATCAATACGGACGTAGGTAACCCAACCGCGCCATCAATTATGATGCTTGGGGGATAAGCGAGTTTTACCAGGCTGGTGGGGGCGCATAGTTTCGTCCGCCCTTATAAAGGGATAAGGTTTCACCTTTTTCTACCCACGCCTTCTTCCTCCTTGCTCATCCATTCTCGCGCACTCAAGCTCCAGCGCCCAAGTCCACATCCTTCTCCTCAACTCTCTCCAAACATGTCCGGAGCGGGAGGCAAGTGGATGGTCTCCTCCGTCACGGAGGGACACATAAAAAAACTATGTGGGGCCGGATACTTAGCCGCGGATATCGCGCACCGGCTGCCAGCCGCGGGGCAAATCGTCCCTACCCCGGAACCTCACGAAAGGGTGGTTTTCCTCCCCCACTTCATCCGAGGACTGGGGTCTCCCCTCCATCCATTCGTCTGCGGCCTTATGTTCTATTACGGGTTGGACTTTCATGATCTGGCCCCGAATTTCATCCTCAACATCTCGGCGTTCATCGTCGTGTGCGAGGCTTTCCTCCGCATCTGGCCCCACTTCGGCCTGTGGCTGAAGACCTTCAATATCAAGCCGAAGGTAGTAGGCGGCCAACAAGCGGAATGCGGCGGAGCCATGGTGGGAAAAATGCCCAACGTTACATGGCTCGAGGTCACCTTTGTGGAGACCATAAAGGGGTGGCAATCGGGGTGGTTCTACATCACCGAGCCGCGTGACACCAACTGGGTGGCGGCCCCCGAGTTTCGATCCAGAATCCCCACGCGGCTCACTTCCTGGAAGGAGAAGGGCCTGTTCTGGGGTTCATCGATGGAGCTGGACAGACTCCAGAAGTGTATCCGGAACATGATAAGCAAGAAACTTAAGCTTGTCAACATATTCCAGGTCATGCTCTTCCGTCGGATCCTCCCGTGTCAACAACGGGCTTTCAACTCATGGGAGTTCGACCCGACCCAGCACCAGACTCTACGCGAGCTCTTCGACACGACGCATAAGGATGTCTGGAAGGTGCTGTTCAAGGGCGCCGAGGTCCCTCCTTCTCTTACCAAGGACCGCGGGCTAAGTGCGAAGCGCCCTGCGAATCCGGTAAGTTCTATACATCTGGTGGAGTATTTATTTCCCATAGCTTAACCATGTGCGGGGTCTGAGCTCCCATGCCTTTGATAGGACTGGGTGGAGACATCGGAGCAGATTAACTGTCCGGCCCCTCTGCCCGAAGACCCTGCAGACGCTCTCCTGACGGAGATGCGGACTCCAGCTCCCTATGAGGTGCCGGAGAAGACCAAGAAGAAGGCCAAGGGAACCCGAAAGAGTTCCCGACGCCAGGTGGTATCGGACTCATCGTCGATAACTCCGAGACGCACTCCTCCTGTGAAAACGAGTAGGAGGAAGATGAAGACTCTCCCCCTCCAGCCCGGGGAGACAAGAAAAGGAAGGCCGCCCCAACCGGGGAGGCCGAAGGGTCCATGAAGGGAAGGACTCTCCTTCCGGACTGTTCCACCACCGCCGCCGACGGCGGAGACGAGTGGTTACTCAGGGCCAAGCCCCTGGCGAAGTCGTAAGTATTCGGATACCAGAGTAACTCACATCATACTTTTATTGCACTGCTTCTCCTAACTTCGAATATGATCATGCAGTCCGCCCCGAGCCCGTATCGACGTATCCTCGTCGGACGGTTCCTTGGACTCATCGGATATGGATAGTGATACACTTCCAACCACCTCCTCTTCTTGCCCTACGGACAATGTCGAGGTATTGTCTCAAGGGGCACCGAGCCGGGGGGAGATAGTCCCGGAGGCGCCTCAAGGCGACCATCCGGACTCCAGGCGCGAAGGGAGCGAGACTCCCAAGGGCTCCAAGTTCGGCCCTCAGCCGAACACCACGCTGGAACCTCCAGTGGTTCCGGACTCAGGCAGGCGGCCCCCTTCCAAGAGGGGCAAGCCGCCCGTGCCGGTGACCTATGTCCATCCAGAGGCACCGGACAACCTGCTGGGAGCGCTTCGCGGCGCTTGCATCGACAAAGAACACCGCACTATTATGAGTGCGGTGATCAAGAAAGTTCAGTCCGCCAAGAGCGGACTGACTGAAGCCTGTGCCAGCCTTCTAACAGGCTTTGAGGTAAGTGTTTAAAATATAGGAAAATATTACCGCATAGACAATAGCCCCTGATGCTCTGTTTGGTGTTCACAAAGAAAAGCCGAATAGAGGATCAAATAATATTTGCAGTAGTCTAATATAAGTATGTCTGTATGCGTATGTAGGCTTCGCTGCTGACCTCTGCCGCACTGACTGCGGAGGTCGCCGCACTGAGGCAGAACCTCGAGCGGTCTAAGAAAGAGCTTGGCCTTGCCAAGAGGCAGCTCGAGGAGAACAAAGGTAAGTAATGCCTTGTCTATATATATATATAAGATGCGGTTGCAAAATGATAGGATCATCATGGATGTGCCAGGGACCACGACCGAAGTGGCGACCCTGAAGCAAGCGCTGTCCGAGGCCGAAAACAAAGTGGCCAAGGAGCGCACCGAGCAGGAAAAACAAGAGGCACGGGTGGGCGAGGTGCAGCAAGAGCTCCAGGCTCTCGTGAAGAAGCACGAGGATTTGGAGCTTGACTCGAAGACGCGAGAGTCCGAGCTTGCCGCAACCGTCGAAAGCACAAAGCATGCCAAGGCTGAAGCCCAAAAGGCCCTCCAGGAAATTGAGGCGATGAGGAAGATAGCGGCGGGTAAGGCATTCAATATGCAAAGCAATCATGTGAAAGTAAATTACTTGTTACTTACTCGAGTCCAGAGCTCTCCAGGAGCATTCACAGATTTGCCGCGCAGCGTGTCGGATGCCGCGAAGTATTACCAGGCCGAGGAGGGAAGCTCGACGGAGAAGTTGTTCTGGTCTCAGTATACTGGGACCGAACACCCGATGGATGTGAGCGACCAGCTGAAGCAACTGGTCGAGCTGCACAGGGCAGCTGAACAGGCCATGAGGGGCCTTATAGTCCGGATATGGCCTGGTGACTTCCTTCCCAACAGCTACTTCAGCCTGGTGAGGCGGCTTGTGGATGCCTGCCCACGGCTGGAAGTCATTAAGCGGTCCGTCTGCATCGAAGGTGCACGCCGGGCTTTTGCCCGTGCGAAGGTGCACTGGGCCAAGATGGACGCCGAGAAGCTGGTGAAGGAGGGGCCGCCGCAGGGCAAGGAGCATCGCCACCCCGAAATGTATTATGAGGGTGTTCTAAAGGGTGCGAAGGATGTAATTTTTGAATGAACTTGCTCGTGTGATCCTGTATTATGAAAACTTGTTCATATGCGCTATGCAACGCTTGTTTGAATTTAAAATATTACCTTCTGTGCCGCTGTTTATTAAATCTGAGAGATGGCCAGTAGTCGGCTTCTGCCCCCATGCCACGAGTGCTGGGGTGTTCGGGATAAATCTGAGCACTCTTTTTCCCATTGTTGGGTCCTTCGAGGGAGGTGCTCAGCACAACGAACAAGGCAATCGGACTATAATGCTTTATCACTCTCACTTGGCCATAGAAGTCTACAACTTTAAATTTTGGCGAAGCCCCTAGTATTCGGAAGGCCGAATTCGGGGCGCTATACACGCCTTAAGCCGGACAAAGCCGACTCTTCGCTCTAAGCGGCATAAGTCTTTAGGGACTCGAGACCTCTCGAACAGCGACCAGCTCTCGCCTTATCATGATAGTCAGTTTTAGCTTTCTCTACTGAGGTGCTTGCCCAGATGAACCGGGGCACAATCGCAGTAGTTCTCCCAGTGCTACCTTAGCCGATACAGAGGAACGTAAGGTACCAACATGGGAGCCGGGCAAACCCAACTATTGACCCAAGACATGATTCGGAGCTGATGCATATAATGCTATAAGTTCGGGGTGCCGCACTATCGAAAGTGTTCGAACTTCTCACGCCGTATTATGGGGTACGCTTAAGCCCCTGGCGTATTGGCCATACCAGAGTGTACGGGTGCTGAATGTCATGAATGAACATATATATATATATATAAGAAGAATAGAGAATGCTATAATAGACTTAGTGCTATGCATTGTTTATTCAAAAAGGTGCGTCGAAGCAGAATGATACAAGTAGTGAGATAAGCAAAAAGTAGGACTATTTGACATGTCCCCTCCAAGGGAAAGCTGAGGAATGATATTTAAAGCAAGTATTTCACTCGTTATCAGAGACCACCTAGGAGTTCCATGGTGCGACGTAGCTTTCTGCCTCCTTGGTTGTTGTATCGTGTGTCCGGTGATCATACTGCCGGACGGGGTTTCCAGAGAGTAAAGTCCCGAAAGAGAAAAAATAATAAGGCTGGAAGCCCCTAGTGCGCTTGAGCCGCGTTCTGGGGCGTGCTGTACTCGTGCCCCCCTCCCCCACCTATGCCCATGGTATTTTTAATGCGTAATTATGTACGCGTGGCACGGATTTTGCCATTTGGCTGGGACTGGGGTGGGGGCCGCATTGCTATGCGAGCTCGGAGCATGCCAGGCGGTCTTGTTGCAGATTACTCCGGGCACGCTTGACGGTGTCTGGGTGTTTAATCACTGAACTGGTGGATTGCCTGAAGAGGCTGCTTTGTGCTTCTACTACGAGGGCCGCAGTGTGCTCCTCCGTGCAGAGAGAGCGCTATGTGTTTCCATTGACTGTGATGACCCCCCGAGGTCCTGGTATCTTGAGCTTGAGGTATGCATAATGCGGTGCCGCATTGAATCTCGCAAATGCGGTTCGCCCGAGCAGTGCATGATAGCCACTACGGAACGAGACTAGATCGAAGATTAACTCCTCGCTTCGGAAGTTATCCGGGGATCCGAAGACCACTTCCAGTGTGACTGAGCCTGTGCAATGGGCCTCTACACCTGGTATGACGCCTTTGAAGGTCGTTTTTGTGGGTTTGATCCTTGAGGGGTCTATACCCATTTTACGGACTGTGTCCTGATAAAGCAGGTTCAGGTTGCTGCCGCCATCCATAAGGACTCGAGTGAGGTGAAATCCGTTGATGATTGGGTCTAGGACCAGTGCGGCGAATCCCCCATGACGGATACTGGTGGGATGGCCCCTGTGATCGAAGGTGATCGAACAGGAGGACCATGGGTTGAACTTTGGGGCGACTGGCTCCAACGCATATACGTCCCTTAACGCACGCTTCCGCTCCCTCTTGGGGATGTGGGTTGCATATATCATGTTCACCGTCCGCACTTGTGGGGGGAACCTCTCCTGTCCTCCGGTGTTCGGCGGCCGGGGCTCCTCCTCGTCATCACTATGTGGCCCCTTATCTTTGTTTTTGGCATTTAACTTGCCGGCCTGCTTGAAAACCCAACATTCCCTGTTGGTGTGGTTGGCTGGCTTGTCGGGGGTGTCGTGTATTTGACATGAGCGATCGAGTATACGGTCCAAATTGGACGGGCCCGGGGTGCTTCTTTTGAATGGCTTTTTCCGCTGACCGGGTTTAGAGCCTCTGAATCCGGCATTGACTACTGTATCCTCGGTATTGTCGTTGTTGATGCGGCGCTTGTGTTTGTTGCGACGTAACCTGCCATTGCTATCCTTGGTATCCGAAGTACCATGGTTCTTTGATATGTTATTGCTTCGAGCCAGCCAGCTGTCCTCTCCCGCGCAAAAGCGGGTCATGAGTGTCGTGAGGGCTGCCATAGATTTCGGCTTTTCTTGGCCAAGGTGCCGGGCGAGCCACTCGTCGTGGATGTTCTGCTTAAAAGCTGCTAGGGCCTCTACATCCGGACAGTCGACGATTTGATTTTTCTTTGTTAGCAACCATGTCCAGAATTGCCTGGCCGATTCCTCTAGCTGCTGAATTAAGTGGCTCAAGTCATCGGCATCTGGTGGTCACGCATAAGTGCCCTGGAAGTTGTCGAGGAATGCGGCTTCCAGATCCTCCCAGCAGCCAATGGATTCTGCTGGCAGGCTGTTGAGCCAGTGCCGAGCTGGTCCTTTGAGTTTGAGTGGGAGGTATTTGATGGCGTATAGATCGTCACCGCGGGCCATGTGGATGTGCAGGAGGAAGTCCTTGATCCATACCGCAGGATCTGTTGTGCCGTTGTATGATTCGATATTTACGGGTTTGAAACCCTCTGGGATTTGGTGATCCATTACTTCGTCTGTGAAGCATAGGGGGTGTGCGGCGCCTCTGTACTGGGCTATGTCACGATGCAGCTCAAATGAGTCTTGTCCGCTGTGTTCGGCCCGGCCGGATTTACTTTTACTGTATCCGGCGTGACGGTTATCGTCTCGCCTAGTGGCGCGCCCTCGTGATCTGTAGATTGATCTTGCGTGTTTTTCTTTGTTCTCCGATACGTCTCGCAGGTCTAGCGTGTTTCCCCGTGCCTTGACATTTTTATTTGAGTGGCGTCGGGGTGCGGGCTGAGCTTTTGGCTGAAATGCCTCTCTGTCGCGGCCACGAGGTGGCCGATCAGCCGCGTCATACACTGGAGATGTAGGTTTTAATGCTTCCTCCTCCAGTCAGGGTAGCAACCTGCGCTTTGGGTAACTCTTGGAGGGGCGTTCGAGTTCATATTCCTCGGCCGCAAGGACTTCAGTCCATCTGTCAGCTAGCAAATCTTGATTAGCTTGAAGCTGCTGTTGCTTTTTCTTAAGGCTATTTGCCATGGCAATAAGCCAGCGCTTGAAGCGCTCTTACTCGACGGGATCCTCAGGAACGACAAATTCATCATCGTCGAGGCTTACCTCGTCTTCGGAGGGAGGCATGTAATTATCATCCTCCGCCTCTCATCTGCCGCTCTCTCGGGAGGGCTGGCTTCTCCATCCTCCTGCTCTAAATCTTGCTGGAGGGGATTGTTGTCATCTTCGGCACTGTCCGGAGTGCTATTATCTCCTGTGCCGGTATCACCGCTTTTGCTTTGGCGAGACTTAGAGCGGCGCTGCTGACGTCGGTGCTTGGGTTGCTTCTTGGAGGGGTCATCCTCCGTTGTCCCGTCGTCATTGCCTTCTTTGGGTGTGTCCACCATGTATATATCATATGATGAGGTGGTTGTCCAGTGCCCTGTGGGCAGTGGTTCCTGTTCGTCTCCCGCATCGTCGTCCATACCGTCGATGTCTTCGGAGTCGAAGTCGAGCGTGTCGGTCAAATCGTCGACAGTGGCTACTAAGTGGGTGGTGGGTGGGCGGCAAATTTCTTCGTCATCCGCATCCCAATCCTACCGGATATAGTTTGGCCAGGACTCTCCTGACAAGGAGAGAGACCTTAATGAGTTCAGTATGTCGCCGAAGGGCGAGTGCTGAAAGATATCCGCGGAGGTGAACTCCATGATCGGCGCCCAGTCGGATTCGATAGGCACGGGCGCAGGCGGTTCGGAGTCCGTGGTCGGGGAAGAATCCGGCAGTTCGGCGTCACGGCTCCCTTGAAGGGTAAGGTCGATACTCGGCTCGATCGCCGCTGAGGATACGACCTCCGTGGCAGGGTCTATCCACCCGTCCATGGGTGGAGCAGTTGGCTCCAAATTAAGGGTCGGAGCGGTTGCCGGTGCGGTCTCCTGGACACTATCCGATGGTAGAGCTAAATCATGCTCATCGTGACCGTGCGGCGCGCTCAGCAGGGGCTCGAATCCGTCGAAGATCGAGTCACCGTGGATCTCGGCCGTGTAGTTTAAGCTTCCAAACCTGACCTGGTGGCCAGGGGCGTAAATCTCGATCTGCTCCAGATGGCCAAGCGAGTTGGCCCGCAGTGCGAAGCCGCCGAATACAAAGATCTGTCCGGGGAGAAAAGTCTCACCCTGGACTGCATCGCTATAGATGATCGAAGGAGCCATAAAGCCTAATGATGACGACACAGAGGAAGTCTCAATGAAAGCACCAATGTCGGTGTCAAAACCGGCGGATCTCGGGTAGGGGGTCCCGAACTGTGCGTCTAGGCGGATGGTAATAGGAGGCAGGGGACATGATGTTTACCCAGGTTCGGGCCCTCTTGATGGAGGTAAAACCCTACGTCCTGCTTGATTGTTCTTAATGATATGAGTATTACAAGAGTTGATCTACCACGAGATCAGAGAGGCTAAACCCTAGAAGCTAGCCTATGGTATGATTGTATGTTGTCCTACGGACTAAAACCCTCCAGTTTATATAGACACCGGAGGGGGCTAGGGTTACACAGAGTCGGTTACAAGGAAGGAGATCTACATATCCGTATTACCAAGCTTGCCTTCCACGCCAAGGAGAGTCCCATCCGGACACGGGACGAAGTCTTCATTCTTGTATCTTCATAGTCCAACAGTCCGGCTATCCGGATACCCCCTAATCCAGGACTCCCTCAGACGTTAAGACGGCTTTCCTCAATGGAGAGTTGAAGGAGGAAATTTATATGGATCAACCAGATGGTTTTGTAGTACCTGGTCAGGAAGGAAAGGTGTGCAAGTTATTAAAGTCTTTATATGGCCTTAAACAAGCTCCTAAGGAGTGGCATGAGAAGTTCGAAAGAACATTAACTGCTGCCAGCTTTGTACTAAATAACGGTGACAAGTGCGTGTACTATCTCCATGGTGGGGGCGAAGGAGTTATTCTTTGTCAGTATGTCGACGACATACTGATCTTTGGAACCAACCTTGATTTAATCAATGTGGTTAAGGATTTCTTATCTCGTTGCTTTGAGATGAAGGATCTAGGAGTAGCTGATCTTATCTTAAACATCAAGCTGTTAAGAGATGAGAATGGTGGGATCACACTGCTTCAGTCTCATTATGTGGAAAAGATCTTGAGTCATTTTGGGTATAGCGACTGCACGCCTTCTCCAACTCCATATGATGCTAGTGTGTTGCTTCGAAAGAATCGATGGATTGCTAGAGATCAACTGAGGTATTCTCAGATTATTGGCTCGCTTATGTATTTGGTGAGTGCCACGAGGCCTGACATTTCTTTTGCTGTAAGCAAGCTGAGTCGATTTGTGTCAAAACCAGGAGATGATCATTGGCATGCGCTTGAGAGAGTTATGCACTATTTGAAAGGCACTGCGAGCTATGGGATTCACTAAACCGGGTATCCAAGGGTAACGGAGGGTTATAGTGACTCAAACTGGATATCTGATGCTGATGAGATTAAAGCCACAAGTGGTTATGTTTTTACACTTGGTGGTGGCGCTCTTTCCTGGAAGTCTTGCAAGCAGACCATCTTAATGAGGTCAACTATGGAAGCAGAACTCACATCATTAGACACTGCCACTGTTGAAGTAGAGTGGCTTCATGAGCTCTTGATGGACTTACCTATGGTTGAAAAACCAATACCCCCTATCCTAATGAACTGTGATAATCAAACCGTGATTGTCAAGATAAACAGTTCTAAGGACAATATGATGTCCTCAAGGCATGTGAAGAGGAGACTAAAATCTGTTAGAAAATTGAGGAATTCCGGAGTTATTACGTTGGATTATATCCAAACGTAGAAAAACTTGGCAGATCCCTTCACAAAGGGTCTATCACGTAACATGATAGATAATGCATCGATGGAGATGGTCTTGAGACCCACCGCATGAGTTTTCCATAGTGGTAACCCACTCTATGTGATCGGAGATCCCGTGAAGTAGACGTGGGAGACAAGCTGTTGGTCAGCTGGGAGGAGAGTATCCCTATAATAATTATCCCACTCGGTAAAGATGCAATACTCTCTCCTAATCTGCATGACAGGTTGATACTTATCTTAATGTGTTCCAAGTGGCTTATTCGGGTAAGCAGAGATGTTGTCCTGCAGAACATCTCCTGAGGAACACACCTATATGAATTGACTGTTAACGTCGCAGTCTGTGAGAATTGGGTGTTCTCTAATAAATTCATGAAAGGCCCTGGAGTATGACGTATATGCTCCACCCGCGGGGAAGCCTTGCGGCAGCCCAGTATCGGTCAAGAATTTGTGTGAAACTAGTTTCACGGAAAACTTGTAGTTCAAGGCATAGTCCACTATTCAAGTTGTGATCTAGTGTAGCATAAAAATCTAAGTGGAAGTTCAACTTCACAGTCTCCACTAAGCACCGGTATATAAACAATGTTTTGGAACTAAAAGATGAGATGTGCCAATGAGACTTTGTGGGAGATTGTTGGAATTTTACTACTAGGCCTTTGGCCCAAAGCCCAACCGAAATTCTGAAATTCTCTTGGCCCATTCATGCACACATGTGAGTGGAGTGAGTGAGACTAAAGTTTAGTCCCACCCCGGAAGTTGAGAGAGAGTTGCACCTCTTTATAAGGTGAGCTCTTCTACCACTTGTATGAGCATGAGAAGAGGAGACCTACACGCGCGCTCCTCCTCCTCGCTCGTCGTACCGCGCCGCGGGTTGCGGGATTGAGCCGAGCCGAGGACAGAGCTATGCTTGTTGTCTATATTTTTGCTGCTCGGGAAAAATTAATGAGTCATTAATTAATAATTAACGGACGCGTTAATTACTGATCCATTTCCGATTCTTTTGGATCATGATGACTCGAACGTGGGGTTTACTCCCACGACCTACCCGGCTCGCACTATATAGTCAGGCAGACGTCTACCCTAGCCGCCGCCGCTTCGTATGGTTTCTTACCACCGTTCCAGATCATTGCACCGCCAAGCAAGTCTTCTCCATCCCTCCTTTCGGCGTGCACCGGGAGAAGGGACAGCAGGCCTCCGGAACCCCGTCTCTCGTGATCCTGTACGGGAGAGGGGTGATCAGGTTTTTGGGGAGCGCACTCGCGCGACTGCTGGCAGCGACGACTTCGCGAACGCCGACTTCTTCCCCGACCTCGGCAACCTCATCCTCGACGACATGGGCGACAACGTAAACGCCGGCGGTGCTGCTCCCGCTGCACCGTATGTGATCCTATCCTTCCTGTCCGAGATCATGATAGAATTCATGTTTCTAGTATGTGCCCTAGATGTGATCTGTTCATCTACTATGCTAGTTCGCATGATTGGTTTAATCTCTGCTATTGCTGTCATGATTTATCTTGTGTTCATTCGAATTAAATCTCATAGTAATTTGCTCATATTTCCAACACAAACGTCTTTGGGCACATTCTGACATGTCCACAGACGGGGGTAACGGAGCAGACCTTCCAAACCGGTGCACCAAATGTCCACCCCTTGTTCAATGAAGAGAGGGGAGAGAAGGGAGAGAGAGAGGGAGGGTGATGGGTTTGTGTTGGGCCCCAAGCTTGTCCTAGTGCGTCTAGATTCCTCCAAACCACTTCTACTTTTGTGATGAATTTGTGGAATTTTGGACATTTGTCCGTGTCCGCAGATTTGATATACATCGTTGGAGATGCCCTTACACTTATGCAACGAAATGAAACCTGGATGTGAAGGGAAAAAATAATCAAAATTCATATGAAAGTTTCAACTCTGATACTTCATCTAAGGAAATACACACCATAATTATTGTAGTTTTTTTCCAGAGAAACTTAATATAGACCAGACGCTCACATGCACGCATGCACACTCACCGCTGTGAACATAGACACACACTCTTTATCCCTATGAGCATCTCTAAGAAACTGAGCCGATAGATCTTGAAATTGACGAAGTCACCACAAATGTCTCATAGTTGTCAAGCACGCCCTATCGCTGAAAAAATAGTGCGGAAGAATCTATAACAAATTTAGAAAATATATGAGCATACGTGCGAAATCTAAAACTTGAACCCAGATAAATTCGGCTCCGCCACAAGAAACCTCTTTCCATCTAAGATATGCTTAGTTTGCATAATTGTAGGATTTCAACCTTACACCAACAAACTCATAAGTACTCCCAAAAAGAATATATCTTGATCTCACCAAACAGTAGCTAGCTTACGATTGGAGCAACTGGCAAAAGCTTCTTCCTTTTTGATTAAAAGTTAGACTACCTGACTTTCCGCTGTTGTATATGTGACATGCATGTGTAGCTTTCCGCAGACTCGTGCATGGTGGATTGATTGGCAAATTGATTAAACCTTTTCTGGTCCTCATGACACAGCCTTTTCCCCTTTCTTACTTAACAAAATAACATGGAGATGTCTTTTCTTGATCTATATGGTCATTATTTATTTATCCATGTTATGGTCCACTTACAACTGGCAAATTCATTCAAAAGAGGGTTAGCCTACTTGGCTTCCCTCCTTTTTATTTTAAAACAGTCACACGTACCCCTAGATCGACAATTCAAATAATATAATACAAAATGTATGTCACCAAAGTTATACCATTAGAAAATCCAATGATATATAACTCATGTTATGTTGGTCAAACTGTGAATCTAGTATGGATTTAGGGCACTCCCAATACATTGCCTCATGACAAGTCATCTTAGGTGGCGGATTTTTTTTAGAGAAAACCACTCCCAATGCATTATGGCTTAGATATTCTACCTAAGTGATGTTGCATTTTGTCGGTTTAGAGGTCATGGTTGCATCTCGACATTGTGGCCTACTTGTGGAGAGAAATAAATGAGGATACAATAGACACAAGCCACAACGGTTGAGAACATTAATTTCACTCGATAGGACAACAAATTAAGAGCCGTATACTAACATATTGTCTCTTCTTCAATTACTGTGTCACCTCCACATTTTACTATAAACCGAGCTAATAATAGCCAAGCGCTGGAGTCACCTTAGAAAATTATATAATATGAGAGAAGTAGGGTATAAAATGCTATGGTGCGCCCATTTATATTTGCACTTACATTCACACTCCGAGATGAGACTCCGTTCCAGGGCTTCACCAAAAGCACTCATATCTGTTTCATCTCAAACTACGCTATTCCAAGGTAGATTTAGAGATAATCAATCGATCGCTATTACCTATTCATATCTGATAAGTAGATGTGGCACAATCACCAAATTGGACCCCCTTCCAAGATTTTTCCTCTCCTACGTCCCGTTAGAGATACAACACGCAATCGAACACAATGAAGAACGAAATCAAACACAGGGATACAAGGATTTTAACGTAGAAAACCCCTCCAACACGAAAGGGAAAAACACGCACGCCAGGCAACAGATCTTCACTATGTTGAGGGAGGTTACAAACGCTGGGGATTCACAACTGATCAACTTATCCCGTGCGGCGGCTTAAAAATGATATATATACGCTCCGCTTGGGCACAAGCCTCCGGCAAGTTAGCTCTTATCTTTATACTTGAATCTGGATCACAACATACGACATCCTATGTATGTCATCTCGCTTCGCTCGACATATGTGGCTCCTCACCTCCCTCGACCAGGGCTACCTAGCCTCTCTCAACAACGTGCGTCATCCCACGTCTCTCGACTTCCTAATCCAGTGGTCGACATTCACCGTGGCTTTAACCTATATCCTTGATGGGATGGAGGGACCCCCCCCCTCCCCCACCTAGTGTGTACCTTTTCCAAGCTTCGTCGCCTCCTGAGGCTTCGACGCCCTCCCTCCACCTAGGTTTCACCGGGATGGAGGAGAAAGGTGGTTGAACCAGATTTGAGCTACTCCGCCGCCATTGGGCTTCCATCTCTAGGATCTTTTCATGCGTCGTCGACGAGTGGGAGAAGCAAGCTTCACACAGATCCAACGACTAGCATAATTTTAACTAGTGGTGTCTTTTATTTCCTATAATACGAATGTGGTTATAGGTTGTACATTGCAATTGCATGTGGGTCATATATATACTAGGTGGGTTTCCAACACCCCGGATGCTCCTCTTCTGTCGGTGGCCCATTAACAACATGGGTGGGACCCCTTCTGTCGGTGGCCCATTATCCACAAGGAAAAATGGGAGGAACGGGATCACATGAGCACCTAACTCATTATATGATTGGTTACTAATGATATATATAAATTACATGGAGATAATATGTAAAAAACCTGGCTATATTGTTAACCACACTCTTTCCATATACCGTTAATGATAAGGATCATCACCACCAAAGTTGCAACACAAGGTCCAAATTAAACACATAATTACCATTTTGATTGATAAACCGAGTATATTGATTTCACCAATGCATCACATTGAGGGTAATGTACACAAACAAGAATAAATTCTAGAGACTAAAATCTGCAAGGCATTAGGTCTTTTAAGTTTCTTTACACAAACAATATTGCTAGACTAATCACTCTACACAGTCTTGACACACTAGAATATGCACTATCAAAATCTCCTTCCAACATCATAAGCATAATATGTCAAAAAAAAAGAGTTAAGATAGGATACAATTGGACCGAACTTTCCAAATTATTTAATATCATTACATCCAATGATTATCGACATATGCTATACCATATCCTAATCAATCTTATATCTGTAGCCTATTTATTGTACTTATTACCTAAGTTATTTCCTAACTTGTTTTGCTTACTTGACGACTTACTATTTTGTGCTTACATAACTTGTCATTAATGTGATGCATCTTAAAAAAATTGTTTCCAAGTTTTAGCTCTCAAGCCACGCGCATTAGCGATCATCATTTTTAACCATATTCATGTAACAATACAAAAACAGAGTTAAGGATGGGCTAGTTTTGATATACGCCAACAAAATTCTCAATGCAAATTCATGATTCTAAATTCATAGTCCCGTAGTCTATTCTTTCATGATACTCCCTCCCTTTCATCATTGATCATGTCTTATCTTTTTACTTCTTCTCCACATTACGGTGTGTATATCTGGGAATCGAGACAAGGCAAGGCAAGGCATGCATTTATGATAGATGCACTACTAATAGAAAAATGGAGGAAGCACTTCTTTGCAATTCTAGTATCCTTGTCTTCGCTCTTGGGAAGTGCATCCTTTCTAACTTTTTAAATGATGTTACTGTAAATTTAAGTTGAAATTCAAAGATAATCCATACTGTGCAAGCTTAAGATTTTTTTTCCTTTTGCAGTATGCATGTTACTATTATTTATTAAAATGTGTGTACATATACATGTTTATACATAGTTTTGTCTAAGTCAACAATTTCAACACAAGAGGGGAAGTTAAAATGGTAAGAATGTTTACAGTTAAATGTCAAGAGAACAATTTTTATTTTTTATAATGTTTATGTTATTCTACTCAAACGTAATTTGCATATGCAAGGTTACTAGCATATACAGGAAAATGTACTAGCTAGCTGCTACCTGAAAACTTGTCATAAAACTGCCAAATCCCTTGAATTAACTCGACTTCTCCCTTTCCCGCCAAAAAAAAAAAAACTCGACTCTTCCAGAATTATCTTTTCTAAAGTTTGCTAATTAGATATCATTTAAACCAGAAGCTTGATCTAGGTGATTGAAGTGAATATATCCGCTGTATGACTTCTAGCCTGAGATATGAACAATGTAATCATGTTATAGCAAATATGTGCACGTATACTGAGAAGGGTTGATTAGATGCAAATATATAATCTTACTCGCTTATTACGTTATTGTGTTCTACAATTTTCAAGAATGAAGCATATAAGTAGCTCCAGCTACATAATTAAACAGTATAAACCATTATCTGAAAGTCTTAAGATTATTACTCATCATGTAAACTATACTCAGAAGGAGTATATCTCACTTGTCCTCAAAACCTAGAATATAATGTTAACTATACTCATTAATAGTACAATTTCCCCCCTTAGTGGATCCCAAAAGGACAAAACTAAGTAAATCACACTGACACCAGTTTTGTAGTATATTGTACAATGAAAAGAGTGATTCTGCGTTAAAAGTCATCACAACAAAAAGACATATGCTACAATAAAATTTCAGTAGGAAAACCTCCCCACTAATTCGGTGGGTCCTCTTTACCACTAATCAGCAACGCCCATTAGATCATGCTGCACAACTGCGTGGCCTAATGGTCAACTTAAGCCTACAAAATGATCGTCAATCTTTGCACTATGCTGCACAGCACGTACCCATTTTCTTTGGAAGTTCTAGAAAATGTCAATGTGGTTATTTGGTTCTATATTTTTGGATAGTTATAGTACTAAGATTATATCTTTCTAAAACCTTAAAAAGCAAATTATAGCACTAAAATCACACTGATGTTATTAGCATCCCAAAATCTAAACCATGCGCATCTTGGCATGAGAGGCATATACATTACTCCCAGTGGAGTGTCGGAGTGAGGGACACGTATGCATCCTAGTTCTGCAAGCCCCTCAGAGCTAAGCTAGAAATAGGCCTTTGCGGCTTTGCCATGTTGACACCAATGTGGTGGCGACATATATCACTGGCACACTGCAAGCTATGCATGCCAAAAGCAAAGCTTTGCATCAAAGTCAATCTTTCTAGCCGGTCCTTTTTGTGTACATGTGTCGCTCTCCACCGTGCATGAAATCAAAAACCATTAAATCGGTGTTGAAACTGATAGAAAAAAAAGAGAAGAATCCGATCCCCTTTGTTTCAAACACTCCATTATTTGGATCCACATTGCAAATCATCATTAATTAATTAACAGCCAACCGGGCTTGCACCCACGAAATCCAACAGGACACATTTCTCACTCGCAGAAATTAAAAGAGGTAGAGCGCTGGCTACAATTTTGCCACAGTGGAGTATAAACCAATCTGGAGCAAATAATACACAATTTAGTTTTAGTTACTAAGTTACCTATCTACTAGCTGCTACTAGAATCGAACGCACATGCACACATGACATATGATACGAGTACCCCTCATGCAATTAAGCGCAATACATACATGTTTCTGCTGCGGGGGCTCGGCGAACTTGGATGGATGGATCACAGATCGATCACCACTCGGCGTGCGAGCCGTAGAGGAACGTCGGCGGCGAGAATACGGAGTACCTGTTGTCGATCAGCTGCGGCGGGAAGCTGTCCTCCTCCTCCTCATACCCGTAGCCCGCCGGCGCTGCTGTGGCCGGGACGTTGTGGCTGCAAGCGGCGGCGCCTTCCGATGACTCCGCCGTGCTGCCGGGGCTGGGCGCGGGGCCCATCTGCGGCCCGGCCGGGCTCCCCGCGCTGCTCTCGCCGACGTCGGCGGCGCCGCTGCCGGTGTACTTGGACGGGTCGGCGTTGCGGCCGGTGAGCTCCTGCACGAGCGCGCGGAAGCCCGCCGCGCTGGTCGACACCCGCACCGGGTTGGAGATGTACACCACCTTGATCGGCTTGTCCCCGCCGCCGCCGCCCTTCCGCTTTTGCTTGCCGGAGCCGCTGGCCGCCGAGGCCCGGTGAGCAATGCCCTTGGAACCGCACTGCATCTTCTCCATGACCAAGATCGATCAAGCAAAGTATGGGCTGCGGAGGAGGCGACTTCTTCCTGTGGTGGTTGATGTTCACACAGGAGATGAAAGGGAAAGGAGGGAGGAGTGTGCTGATTTGGCCGAGCTCTCGCGCATTTGTAACGGAGGCTGGAGAGTGCAGGACGGCGGGCGGTTCTGGTTTCTACTTTTAGAAGCCATGAAAGGACAGTGGATAGAAGTGGTAGTAAACCAGTGGATTTTATATGAACAGTGTTCTCTGGATGAGAGGTTACTCAAACTCCTCTTCCTCACACACGCTGTGAGAAAGGGACGGTGTGCAATGTGGGTGGAGAGGCGCCTTGGATAATGCATGGTCAGATGGGGGTGTAATTTGTTACGTCTACCCAGCGATGATGATCAGGAAATCCCCAAATGCACTCATGCCGTTATGTGTCTAAAATATACTCTCTAGGTTGATATATAGACACTAAAATATCTTTAATATGGGGCATACAAGAGTAACCCATCATCTTGCTTTGACTACCTTTTACTGAAAAAAAAAGTTTATTAAAAAAATGCAAACTTTGATATTGCAGTTTTTTTACTTTTTATCACCAATCTGTTTGTGCTTATTTTCGACCGATAAGTCAAAGTTTACAAGAAGTTTGACAACACACTTTCTGTTGACCATCTATTTTATTACAAAAGAGTTGTAGCTAGCTAGCTACAAGAAGATTGGCTTGTCAATTGTGCTTCTAGTGTGAATTAAGCTTAGCTTAAACAGATAGATTCTTTGTGATGGAATCAACCCACCCGGTTCCAAGTCCTAGACTTGACACGTGTACTCACATATTTCTCGGAATTATTTTATGGCATGCCCGTCGACTACGAGGTGCTTGTCGCGAGATATGTCAACTCGGTCTTTCGAAGGTGTTCATAGGGTAAGGTGTGTGTGTGTGTTCATAGGGATGAGTGAGTGTGTGTGTGTGTGTGAGAAAGAGAGAAGATCCGCGTGTTTTTAAAAATAATTATGCTTCTAGTCTTGATGTGAAATTAATTTTGTTTTGATGGAATATTTATGGTTCATCATTGCTGTATATGCAACTGACTAATGAGTTTCCTTCTACTTCTTTTGTGATACACAAATCTTCGTGTCAATTAGACCTGTTGATAGCATACGCGCTCAGTACCATTTTTTGCGGGGATAGGTGTTTAATTAAGGCTAATGGTCAAATTGCAGACCAACTCTGAGGATGTTGCATTTTTTATTTAGATCCCATATTTTCAAATGTGGTGTGACCCTTTAACTCAGGAGAAAATATGTCACGCATCTTTAAATAGTATCAAATTTGACTCGCGAAATCTCTTTTCGCATAAAATTATTAAATAAGGTGTGCTTGATCGATTAACTACAAGCATGGTATTTCACAATGAGCGGTATCACATATGGCCCTTTTTAGAACAAGAAAGCGCAAGGAACACACAACTTTAAATTAATAAAACCAATCAGGCAGAGTGCAATACAATCCTCGCCATGAACCAACATTAAAGTCTTACAACACATGCTAGATAAAGATAGTGCATATGGCTTTCAATAGTTTTTGTTTTCTCTTAGATGCTTCTTGGACTTCATTGGGCATAGATTAACATATACTTAAGCAGATGTATGTTTGTCGTTGTGATGTGCAATGACTAAAGACTTGCATGATTGTACCTTCGAAATTTTAGCCGCGGAAAAAAAGAAGAATGACAACTAGTCCAACCAAGATATAGCAATGTTATGTGTAATTGACTAAGACATTTAGGGTATGTTTGGTTCTTGCCCAAGCTTGTCCCGCCAAATATTTGGTTAGCCAGAATTTTGTAGGGTGAACTTTGGTCCCTACTAAAAAAAAAATACCCTGATAAGAGTAGGAGCAACTCTAGCAAAGTGAATATTGCGAATATGTCATACGGATATGGAGCTGGGGATTATGGCGACTCTCCTAGAGTTGTTCTAATCACGCGTAGGACAAAGCAATATCGCAATTCGCAGAGGCCCTTTTCCGGGCACATGTGATTTTGTCTCCAAGCACTTGTGTGCACTTGTTGGAGTGAGGCTAGCGAGTGACGAGAAGGGCGAGGGGAATCAGATGCCAGGCGGGACAGGAAACCCAGCAGCAGGCACAGAGGGGTTGGGTTGGGTTGGGGTAATGCGATTGGGAACAAAAGCAGAGATCAATGCGGAGATAATAATCCGTGACGTGCCGCGCTTGCATGGGTCGGATTCCCGTCACCGCGGGGGGCCCCCGCTGACGCCAAAGGCCGAACCAACTGGGGCTGCCACCAGTGCGCCCCGCCCTTTTCTCACCGCCCACCATCCCTTACCCGTCCGTCCGTACAACTATATCGACCTCGCTGACACACGGCCCCGCCCTGTAGGCTGGGGCCGCTGAACGGGACAGGAGCCTGGCGAGTGTTCGGCCGCAAAAGGCAATGCGCTGTGAACTCTTTCGCGATTAAAATATTTTTTGAGAACTGTCCCGCTCAGGAGTGTATACCTGGCGCTGGCAGTTTTACGTGGGCCCACCGTGATGTGGCCGCCCACCGTCGGGGGTGGCTCGAGCCGCGTGATCGGCCAAGAAGGGAACACACGCAGAACCCTTTTCGCGACCTAAATATTCGGGGACAATCGTATACGCACAGTAGCTGACAGTTTAGGCGTATGAGCAAACGGCACTGAGCTGGGTGATATGGAATGTACTCCATCGGACGAGGAAGCAACGTACTGCGCTCTCTACAGTAGCGGACAAAAACAGACATGGCAATGGACAGCCTGAGGATCTGTGCACGAGTCCTTGGTCACAGTCCTCTGGTCCCGGGCTTTAACAACATCTTAGACTAGTCATAAACTCATACTGAAAAGTAACTTACACTAGTAACATACACATGATCTTAGGCTATGTTACTATCTTTATATAACATACTCCCTCTGATTCTTTTTACTTCACGTATTGGATTTGTGTCAAGTCAAATTTTGTAAAGTTTGACCAAACTTTTATATATACAAAAGGTCAGCATCTACACTACCAAATATATAGAGTATAAAACTACATTTCATAAGTCTGACAATGTTGATTTGGTATTGTGAGTGTTGATACTTATTTTGATAAGTTTAGTCAAAGTAGAGATACTTTGACCTCGAACAAACCTTATATACATAATAAAAAGGATAGGAGGGAGCAAGTGTGGTGTCATGCAAAACTTAATTTATTAGGTTATAGACTCATATTGTACTGGGATATGTGATATTATGGTAACTAGCTAAGTTACTCAAATTACCTCTCTCATTAACTCATTGTCACATAGGCAAATTTGCTGAGTTGGACTCCATGTTACTGTTGAAGTTACTCCCATTATAGCCACTCTTAGAGCATCTTCAGCCGCACCCCCAACAGGCCCCCCAGGCCACTTTTTCGGCGCCGGCGCCAAAAAACGCCCCAGTCGCGCCCCCAGGACGACGAAAAGCGCCGGTTCGGCCCTATTTTCCGCCCGGCGGCCGCAAGCCGAACCCGGCGCACTAGGGGGGGGGATCGGGGGCTCTGGCGCAAGGGAAAAGCGTGGCTGGCCCACACCGTCCGGCAAAAAGTCAAGATTTTCTTACCCGACCCGCCTTCCACCCCCGCGCCCTCGGCCGCCACTAGCTATATCTCGGCACCGCCCACCACCATTCACCGCTAGGTAGCCATTCCCCACCGGACAAATAGCAGAGGTTCGCCGCGCCAGCCCCTCCAACAACAGCTGGGCATTTTCGGCCGCCGTTTTCGGCCGCGGAGGGGCAGTTCGGCGGGTGCACGCCCACCGGGCGCAAGGTGTTCGGCGATTTGACTGCCTCGGCGATGGACTCGGATGACGAGGAAGCGCTCGCCGCGCTGCTGGAGGAGTAAGCTGAGGTCGACTTCCAGGAAGAAGAGCATCTGATGGTGCTCGCCGCCCTCGCCCAGCTGCTGGCGAGCAATGAAAAGCCGCGGCGAGGTGGCTCGGCGCCGGGGCGGGTGAAACCAAAAAACCGGCATCGTCTCGAAGGCTACTGCGTGCTCCACTCCGACTACTTTGCCGATGCTCCACTTCACGGCGACAAAACATTTCGGCGCCATTATCGGATGAGCCGAAAGCTCTTCCTCAGGATTGTGAATTCCATTCGGGAGTTCGAGAACTACTTCAAGTGCAAGATGGATTGCACCGACAAACTTGGATTCACCTCGATCCAGAAGTGCACGACAGCGATGAGGATGCTTGCATACGGAGCTCCCGGTGATTCACTGCACGACTATGGGCGCATGCATGGCCGAGTCCACCAGCATGGAGTGTTTCTACAAGTTCTGTCGGGCAGTGATGGCAGTGTTTGGACCGCAATACTTGAGAACACCCAATGCGAAAGACACTGCTCGGATCCTAGCACATAATGCAGCAAGAGGATTTCCTGGGATGCTTGGAAGCATCGACTGCATGCATTGGAAATGGAATAATTGCACATTTGCTTGGCAGGGGATGTACAAAGGCGGCAAAGGCGGTTGCAGTGTGGTACTTGAGGCGATGGACACACAGGACCTCTGGATTTGGCACTCCTTCTTTGGTATGTCAGGAACTCACAATGACATCAACGTGCTGCAGTGCTCTCCTGTCTTTGCCAAGCTTGTTGAAGGTCATTCTCCTCCGGTGAACTTCGAGATCAATGGGCGGCACTACAACAAGGGGTACTATCTAGCTGATGGCATCTATCCGAGACGGTCGACATTTGTGAAGACGATCTCAAACCCTGTGCCATGAGGCAAGAACGCCTGTTTTGCGAAGGTTCAGGAGGCTTGCAGGAAGGATGTCGAGCGGGCATTTGGTGTGCTCCAATCTCAATTTGCTGTTGTCCGGTACCCCGCTCAGACCTGGTCGAAAGATCAAATGTGGGAGATTATGACTTGCCGTGTCATCTTGCACAACATGATCATCGAGAGCGAGCAAGAAGACCCATTGTTTGACACTGAACCATACTACAGGTAGGGTCCTCTAGCCGAAGTTGATCACCGGCTACCAACAACCTGGACTGCCTATCTCAGTATGCGTCAGGAGATCCGAGACCCACAGGTGCATCATCAACTGCAGCAAGATCTGATAGAGAACCTATGGAGGCTCAAGGGCGACGCCGGGCGCGACGTGTGATGAAATATGAGTTTTTATTTGTTGAACTATATAATTTGTATTGAACTATTTGTTGTTGTACTATTTTGTTGAAGTATTTGATATTTCTGTGATGAAATATGTGATAAAAAAATTTATGTGGATAATTGAACGCCGAACAACGGCGAACCACGCCGAATATGGCCTATTGTCACCCATATGGGCCCTTTATTTGCCGAAATATGGCTGAAAAGTGGGCCAATATCGGCGCCTGGGGGCGACGACTGGGCGCAAAACCGCCCCCAGCGCCGATTGTATCACCGGCTCACCCCCAGGGGGCGATTTTTATGCGTCCTGGGGGGGCGAACGGCTGGAGATGCTCTTAGGCCTCTTCCAATGCATTGGTGCTTAAGTGCGGTGCTAAGTGCATTAAAAACTTTAGCAACTAATTTCCCAATGCATAGGTGTTTAGCTTTTGTAGCTAGCTTTCCTCATTCAATTGTTTAACTCCTAAACTTCTTCATTCATTTGTAGATATGCATTTTGCATAGATCAACGTGCTTAGCATCGTTTCTTCCTCGGTCACCATAATGTTGTCTCTCCTCTTTAATTGCTATGCCACATTATTTCTTGTCTATGTGGCATCCTTAACACTTGTACACCTTGAAGCATTGGGTAGGGCCTTAGCATGTAATCATTTTTACTCTTTTATATAATAATAAATAATAATTCACTAGTGGAAAAAGTGCTAGCCACAACTTTCGTTGGTGGCGTGACATTTACAACCAATGCCACCACTATTTTTTCAAATAGTTGTGGCGTTGGCTTATTTGGTACGACATTAGTAGGGGCATAATGGTGGCATTGGAAAACAGGGTAGCGTCAAAAGTTTATGGGATCAATAATTTGTACCAGGCGTAATATAGTGCTATTGTGGAATAGCATGGAACCCAGTACTATTATATTTGGTTGTGGTGTGTTGTTGGTTCCGACGCCAGTATTGTTATTTTGATAATGCCAGCATTCTTATATTGTTTTTGGTATATTCTTTTTTATAGTATATTATAGTTTATTTTTATTAAATTTATATTAGTTTAAATAGAAATAATGACATTTTTTAAAATACGTACTTTGGGACTTTAAATAACTTTTTCCTTTTTTAGTTTAAGACTTGAAATATATAATTTTGAGCCTTCAAATATGTAGTTTGACACTTCCAATTTTTTTTATTTTTAGTTTTTTATGTACTGGTGATCTTTTTTATAGTATATTATAGTTTACTTTTATTAAATTTCTATTATTTTTAAATGGAAATAATGACATTTTAAAAAATATGTATTTGAGACTTTAAATTTACTTTCCCCTTTTTAGTTTAAGACTTGAAATATATAGTTTTGAGCCTTCAAATATGAAGTTTGACACTTCCAAATTTTTTATTTTTAATTTTTTATGTGGTGATCTTTTTATAGCATTGGGCAAGCCCGAGTATTTGGAGGCTGTGGGGGTCAAAACCAGGGCGACGACACCCTCACCCCACTCTCTCTCTCGTTCCCCTTCCTATCCCTCTCTCTCCGCTCGTCCTCGGCGCTCTCCCTCTCTCACCGGTGGTTAGGTAATATTCCGCTCTCTCCCTCTCTCGCCGCTCGTTGCCCTCCAATTTGATTGGAGTTCATTTCATTCTGAGCTAGGGTTTCTTTAATGGAGGCGGCGAAAGAGACAACAACGGCGGCGGAAGGGACAAACTGCTAGGGTTTATCGCCTACATCTTCGTCCCTCGGTGAGTTCATCGCCTCCATCTTCGCCTCCTGTAGTGTTCCTAATACTAAATTGTAGTGTTAAATTGTTAAATTTTAGTGTTCCTAATGCTAAATTGTAGGGTCTTTGGTAAAGGAAGAGTGTAAAACAAACTGAAATGTAGTGTTGCTAATGCTAAAAGGACTTGCTAGTTATCACTACCAGTATTCGTAGTATATAAAATTTCTTTTCTTGTTTATCACTTTCTTAGGTTTCTTCACCATAACTAAAATGAAACAGAACTAAGGATAAATAAATATAGCAGGTGGTATGATTATCAAAGGCCTTTTAGTTGTATGGTAACATGAATGAACATATGACAGTGGCAGTGGCATTTTGTATCTGCATTTTGCATCAATGATCATCATGTGGATGTTTAGATCAGGGTTCCATTGTTTACTCCCATAAAAGAACATAATTTCCTTTTTTTTGCTTAACAAGTTGACATGTCTCTGTATAGATCAGTTAGGTTGTAGAATTTGTATAGGTGTATTAGATCACTTGCCATACTTTGTTTGGCATTATTATCAACTTACCTGCTATTATTGTTATGACTGGCATTAGATCACTTGCCATACTTTGATTGGCATTATTATCAACTTACTTGTTATTCTTGTTTGATGAGCAAGGCAATATTATCAACTTACAAATCATTTTCCAGCTTGCAACACATAGCAAAGATGGGCATGGATGCAACTTACTTGTAACTTACTTGTTATTCTTGTTTGACATGTGCATTTCGTTCTTGTTAGAACTAAGGAACTTTTTTGTTAGCACTAAGGAAATTCTTGTTTGACATAAGTTACATGATGTAGACAAGATCTATTCATGTAGGAATAGACCCCGTTATCCTTAACAACAACGATACATATGTGTCATGTCCCTTTTTGTCACTGGGATTGAGCACTGTAAGATCGAACCCATCACAAAGCACCTCTTTCCATGGCAAGAAAAATCGATCTAGTTGGCCTAACTAAACCAAAGATTCTAAGGAGAAATACGAGGCTATAAGCAATAATGCATATAGGAGATCAAAACTCAAATAACTTTCACGGATAAAGTAGATCTAATCATAAACTCAAAGTTCATCAGATCCCAACAGACACACCACAAAAAGAGTTGCATCAAATAGATCTCCAAGAGACCATTGTATTGAGAATCAAAAGAGAGAGAGAGAGGAAGTTGCTACTTCTTGAGCTTGCGTTTGTTTTTCCTTTGAAGAGGAAAGGGTGATGCAGCACGGTAGAGATATGTATTTCCCTCAGTTAAGAACCAAGGTATCAACCTAGTAGGAGAAATGCGCAAGTCCCCAATAGATGCACCTACACAAACAAATCAAACACTTGCACCCAACGCGATAAAGGGGTTGTCAATCCCTTCACGGTCACTTGCAAAGGTGAGATCTGATAGAGGTAAATACAACTAAACAAAAGATCAAATATTTTTTGGGTTTTTTGGTTTATAGATCTGAAAATAAAAGATTGCAAGAATAGTAGATCAGAAACTAATATGATGCAAAATAGACCCGATGGCCATAGGTTTCACTAGAGGCTTCTCTCTTGAAGGCAAATAATACGATGGGTGAACAAATTACTGTCGAGTAATTGATAGAAAAGCGCAAAGTTATGACGATATCCAAGGCAATGATTATGCAATATAGGCATCACGGCCGTGTCAAGTAGACCGATTCCTGCCTGTATCTACTACTATTACTCCACACATCGACCGACTCCTGCCTGCATCTAGAGTATTAAGTTCATAAAGAACAGAGTAATGTTTTAAGTAAGATGACATGATGTAGAGGAATAAACTCAAGCAATATGATGAAAACCCCCTTTTTTATCCTCGATGGCAACAATACAATACGTGCCTCACTGCCCCTACTTTGTCACTAGGTGAGGACACCGCAAGATTGAACCCAAAGCTAAGCACCTCTCCCATTGCAAGAAAAGCCAATCTAGTTGGCCAAACCAAATTGATAATTCGAAGAGAAATACAAAGATATCAAATCATGCATATAAGAATTCAGAGAAGATTCAAATAATATTCATAGATAAGTTGATTATAAATCCACAATTCATTGGAACTTGAAAACACACCGCAAAAGAAGATTACATCGGATAGATCTCCAAGAACATCGAGGAGAACATGGTATTGAGAATCAAAGAGAGAGAAAAAACCATCTAGATACTAGCTATGAACCTGTAGGTCTGTGGTAAACTATGCACGCTTCATCGGAAGGGCAATAGGGTTGATGTAGATGCCCTCCGTGATCGAATCCCCCTCCGGCAGGATGCTTGAAAAGGCCCCAAGATGGGATCTCACGGGAATAGAAGGTTGCGGCGGTGGAGAAGTGTTTTCATGGATGCTTCTGAGGGTTTTGGAATATATGTGAATATATAGGACGAAGATCTAGGTCAGGGAGTCACCAAGGGGCCCACAAGGTAGGGGGCACCCCCCACCCCATGGGGCGCGCCCTCCACCCTTGCCGCCACCTCATGGCTCTTCTGACTTGCACTCCAAGTCCCCTAGGTGTCTTCTGGTCCAAGAAAAATTATCGTGAAAGTTTTATTCCGTTTGGACTCCATTTGATATTCCTTTTTTGCGAAGCTAAAAAACAAGGAAAAACAGAAAGTGGCACTGGGCTCTAGGTTAGTCCCAAAAATAATATAAAATAGCATAATCATGCATCTAAAACATCCAAAACATATAATATAATAGAATGGAACAATCTAAAATTATAGATACGTTGGAGACGTATCAAGCATCCCCAAACTTAATGCATGCTCGTCCTCGAGTAGGTAAATGATAAAAACAGAATTTTTGATGTGGAATGCTACCTAACATATTTATCCATGTAATTTTCTTTATTGTGGCATGAATGTTCAGATCCATAAGATTCAAAACAGAAGTTTAATATTGACACAAAAAACAATAATACTTCAAGCATACTAAAAAAGCAATCATGTCTTCTCAAAATAACATGGCCAAAGAAAGCTATTCCTACAAAATCATATAGTTTGGCTATGCTCCATCTTCATCACACAAAATATTGAAATCGTGCAAAACCCCGATGACAAGCGAAGCAATTGTTTCATCCTTTTGATGTTCTCAAACCTTTTCAACTTTCACGCAATACATGAGAGTGAGCCATGGACATAGCACTATAGGTGGAATAGAATATGGTGGATGTGGAGAAGACAAAAAGAAGGATATAGTCTCACATCAACTAGGCGTATCAACGGGCTATGGAGATTCCCATCAATAGATATCAATGTGAGTGAGTAGGGATTGTCATCCAACAGATGCACTAGAGCTATAAGTGTATGAAAACTCAAAAAGAAACTAAGTGGGTGTGCATCCAACTCGCTTGCTCACGAAGACCTAGGGCAATTTGAGGAAGCCCATCATTGGAATACACAAGCCAAGTTCTATAATGAAAAATTCTCACTAGTATATGAAAGTGACAACATAGGAGACTCTCTATCATGAAGATCATGGTGCTACTTTGAAGCACAAGTGCGGAAAAAGGATAGTAAAATTGCCCCTTCTCTCTTTTCTCTCATTTTTTATTGGTGGGCTTCTTGGCCTCTTTTGTTTTTTGTGAAGTCCGAAGACTCAACCCAACTTGTGAGGTAATCATAGCTTCCATCATCCTTTCCTCACATGGGACAATTCTCTAATAATGATGATCATAACAATTTTATTTACTTACAACTCAAGAATTACAACTCGATTCTAGAACAAAATATGACTCTATATGAATGCCTCCGGCGGTGTATCAGGATGTGCAATGACTCTAGAGTGACTGATACGTCTCTATCGTATCTATAATTTTTGATTGTTTCATGCCAATATTCTACAACTTTCATATACTTTTGGCAATTTTTATACTATTTTTGGGACTAACATGTTGATCCAGTGCCTAGTGCAAGTTCCTGTTTGTTGCATGTTCTTTTGTTTCGCATAAAATCCATATCAAAGGAAGTCCAAATGGGATAAAAACTTACGGATATTTTTTTGGAATATATGTGATTTTTGGGAAAAAGAATCAACGCGAGACAATGCCTGAGGAATCCACAAGGCAGGGGGCGCGCCCTCGGCCCTTGTGGTAACCCCGAATGGAAATTGATGCCCTTCTTTCGCCGCAAGAAAGCTAATATCCGGATGAAAATCGTGTTAAAATTTCAGCCCAATCAGAGTTATGGATCTCCTGGAATTTAAGAAATGGTGTAAGGGCAGAATCTGGGAACGCAGAAACAAAAGGAAACACGGAGAGAGATCCAATCTCAGAGGGGCTCTCGCCCCTCCGCTGCTATGGAGGCCATGGACCAGAGGGTAAATCCTTCTCTCATCTAGGGGGAAGGTCAAGGAAGAATAAGAAGGAGGGTGGCTATCTCCCGCTCTCTTCCGGTGGCGCCGGAACGCCGCCGGGGCCATCATCATGACGACGATCTACACCAACAACTTCACCGCCATCATCACCAACTCTCTCTCCCTCTATGCAGTGGTGTAACACCTCTTCTCCCCGCTGTAATCTCTACTTAAGCATGGTGCTCAATTCTATATATTATTTCCCAATGATGTATGGTTATTGTCGGTGTCAAAACCGGCGGATCTCAGGTAGGGGGTCCCGAACTGTGCATCTAAGGCGGATGGTAACAGGAGGCAGGGGACACGATCTTTACCCAGGTTCGGGCCCTCTCGATGGAGGTAATACCCTACATCCTGCTTGATTGTTCTTGATGATATGAGTATTACAAGAGTTGATCGACCACGAGATCGGAGAGGCTAAACCCTAGAAGCTAGCCTATGGTATGATTGTATGTTGTCCTACAGACTAAAACCCTCCAGTTTGTATAGACACCAGAGAGGTCCAGGGTTACACATGGTCGGTTACAAAGGGGGGTATATGCATATCCGCATTGCCTAGCTTGCCTTCCACGCCAAGTAGAGTCCCATCCGGACACGGGAGGAAGTCTTCAATCTTGTATCTTCACAGTCCAACAGTCCGGCCAAAGGATATAGTCCGGCTGTCCGGAGACCCCCTAATCCAGGACTCCCTCAGTAGCCCCTGAACCAGGCTTCAATGACGATGAGTCTGGCGCGTAGTGTTGTCTTCGGCATTGCAAGGCGGGTTCCTCCTCCGAATACACCACAGAAGAGTTTGAATACAAGGATAGTGTCCAACCCTCAAAAATAAGTTCCACATACCACTGTAGAGAGAATAATATTTCCACAAATCTAATCTACTGACACGTTTTGGCAGCATGACATCACGCCACGGCTCGGTAATTATTTGAACCGTTTTCTTTAACCAGCCCCGCACATAATGCGAGGCGGGTTCTTGACACGTCTTGTCAAAGCAGAGATCGTGTTCTCCTTATCACGGGATTCTCATCAATGCAAACGTGGGTAACCCAACCGTGCCTATTGGTATGACTCCTAGATCTTAGGTAAGTCTCGAACGACCACGAGGAGGACGCCTGATATTCATCCCCTTTATAAAGGGACAATGCTTTTTCTTTTTTCCCTCCCGTGCTCAATCGAATCCTTCCCCCGCCTCGAGTTCTAACACCCAAATCTCAGGTCAGGTGCTTCGGACCTTCAATCATGTCCGGATCCAGCCTTCAAGGCCGGTGGATGCCTGATACGTCTCCAACGTATCTATAATTTTTGATTGCTCCATGCTATATTATCTATTGTTTTGGACTATATTGGGCTTTATTTTCCACTTTTATATTATTTTGGGGACTAACCAATTAACCGGAGGCCCAACCCAGAATTGCTGTTTTTTGCCTATTTCAGTGTTTCGAAGAAACAGAATATCAAACGGAGTCCAAACGGAATGAAACCTTCGGGAACGTGATTTTCTCACCGAACGTGATCCAGGAGACTTGCACCCTACGCCAAGGCATCAGAGAGGCGGTCACGAGGGTGGGGGGCGCCCCCCTAGGGCACGCCCCCTGCCTCATGGGCCCCTCGGAGCTCCACCGGCATACTCCTTCCTCCTATATATACCTACGTACCCCCAAACGATCAGAAGGGGAGCCAAAAACCTAATTCCACCGCCACCAACTTTCTGTATCCATGAGATCCCATCTTGGGGCCTGTTCCGGAGCTCCGCCGGAGAGGGCCGTCATCACGGAGGGCTTCTACATTCATCATAGCCTCTCCGATGAAGTGTGAGTAGTTTACCTCAGACCTTCGGGTCCATAGTTAGTAGCTAGATGGCTTCTTCTCTCTTTTGATCTTAATACAAAGTTCTCCCCCTCTCTTGTGGAGATTCTATTCGATGTAATCTTCTTTTTGCGGTGTGTTTGTTGAGACCGATGAATTGTGGGTTTATGATCAAGTCTATCTATGAATAATATTTGAATCTTCTTGAATTCTTTTATGTATGATTGGTTATCTTTGCAAGTCTCTTCGAATTATCCGTTTGGTTTGGCCAACTAGATTGGTAGTTCTTGCCATTGGGAGAAGTGCTTAGTTTGGGTTCGATCTTGCGGTGTCCTTTCCCAGTGACAGAAGGGGCAACAAGGCATGTATTGCATTGTTGCCATCGAGGATAACAAGATGGGGTTTATTTCATATTGCATGAATTTATCTCTCTACATCATGTCATCTTGCTTAAGGCGTTACTCTGTATTTAACTTAATACTCTAGATGCATGCTGGATAGCAGTCGATGAGTGGAGTAATAGTAGTAGATGCAGAATCGTTTCGGTCTACTTGTCACGGACGTGATGCCTATATACATGATCATGCCTAGATATTCTCATAACTATGCTCAATTCTGTCAATTGCTCAACAGTAATTTGTTCACCCACCGTAGAATACTTATGCTCTTGAGAGAAGCCACTAGTGAACCTATGGCCCCCGGGTCTATTCTCATCATATCAATCTCCATCACTTTAATCTTGTTTTGCTTTTTTACTTTGCCTTTTACTTTTACTTTGCATCTTTATACCAAAAATACCAAAAATATTATATCTATCAGATCTCACTCTCGTAAGTGACCGTGAAGGGATTTGAACAACCCCTAATCGCGTTGGTTGCGAGTAGCTATCGTTTTGTGCAGGTACGAGGGACTTGAGCGTGGCCTCCTACTGGATTGATACCTTGGTTCTCAAAAACTGAGGGAAATACTTACGCTACTCTGCTGCATCATCCCTTCCTCTTCGGGGAAATCAACGCAAGCTCAAGAGGTAGCAAGAAGGATTCCTGGCGCCGTTGCTGGGAAGTCTACGCAAAAAGTCAACATACACCAAGTACCCATCACAATCCCTATCTCTCGCATTACATTATTTGCCATTTGCATCTCGTTTTCCTCTCCCCCACTTCACCCTTGCCGTTTTATTCGCCCTATCTCTTTCTCAATCTCCTTCTCCTTTTCCGCCTCTCTTTTCCGTTTGCTCTTGTTTGCTCGTGTGCTAGTTTGTTTGCTTGTCGTCATGGCTAGTCCTCTTTCTGCTCCTTTGTCCCCCGAGTTTGAAGTCCTTCACTTCAAACAAAAGCAAGGAGAAAACTTAAAGGATGCTTGGTTTAGAATGATGGAATCTTATCGTAAATGCACCCTAGAAGTAAATTTCGGAATTTTGCTTCGCAACTTTTATGTTGGGCTTAATATGTCTCATAGGCAACTTTTGGATTGTGTTGCCGAAGGCAATTTTATTGAAATTGATCCCAGTATAGCGCATGAAATTATAGAAGGTATAGTAGGAACTTTACCTAAACAAAAGGGGCCCCATCATACCCAAGAGGAAACACAAGTTTTTGAGAAAATTTGCGAAGTAACTAAGATTTTACAAAAATCTCTTGAACCTCTTAAGAGCGTTAGCGGAAATCTTCACCGCATGAATATGTTGATTACTTTTGCAATAAGCGGTTGGATTCTTTAGATCTCAAGATCTCTGAATATGAAGGGAAACAAAAGGAACCTCCCGGATTTGAGCATAATATCGCAAAAAGAATTAAGAATCAAGATGACAATACCTAGATCTATCCTCGCTTTTATGCCTAGCTAGGGGCGTTAAACGATAGCGCTTGTTGGGAGGCAACCCAATTTTATTTTTATTCCTTGCTTTTTGCTCCTGTTTAGTAATAAATAAATTATCTAGCCTCTGTTTTGGTTGTGTTTTTGTGTTTGTGCCAAGTAGAACCGTTGGGAAGACTTGGGGAAAGTCTTGTTGAACTTGCTGTAAAACACAGAAACTTTAGCGCTCACGAGAACTGCTGTCATTTTTATTTGAAGAGTGAAATTTAGTTAATTATTTTTGCAGATGATTAATAGATAAATTCCTCACGTCCATAAATTTATTTTAGAATTTTTGGGGTTCCAGATCTTGCGCTAGCTACAGATTACTACAGACTGTTCTGTTTTTGACAGATTCTGTTTTTCGTGTGTTGTTTGCTTATTTTGATGAATCTATGGTTAGTAAAATAGTTTATAATCCATAGAGAAGTTGGAATACAGTAGGTTTAACACCAAAGGTAAATAAAGAATGAGTTCATTACAGTATCTTGAAGTGGTCTTTTGTTTTCTTTCGCTAACGGAGCTCACGAGTTTTCTACTTTAAGTTTTGTGTTGTGAAGTTTTCAAGTTTTGGGTGAATTCTTGTGATGGATTATCGAACAAGGAGTGGCAAGAGCCTAAGCTTGGGGATGCCCATGGCACCCCCAAGATAATCCAAGGACACCAAAAAGTCAAATCTTGGGGATGCCCCGAAAGGCATCCCCTCTTTCGTCCACTTCCATCGGTAATTTACTTGGAGCTATATTTTTATTCACCAACATGATATGTGTTTTGCTTGGAGCGTCTTGTATTATTTGTGTCTTTGGTTTTTAGTGTGCCACAATCATCCTTGCTGTACACACCTTTTGAGAGAGCCATACATGAATTAGAATTTGATAGAATACTCTATGTGCTTCACTTATATCTTTTTGAGCTAAGTAGTTTTGCTCTATGTGCTTCACTTATATCTTTCAGCATTATAATTTTGCTCTGTGTGCTTCACTTATATCTTTTAGAGCACGGTGGTGGATTTGTTTTAAAGAAACTATTGATCTCTCATGCTTCACTTAAATTATTTTGAGAGTCTTAATAGCATGGTAATTTGCTTAATAATAACATGCTTGGTATTCAAGATTTGTGAAACTTTCTTTTGAGTGTGTTGAATACTAAGAAAAGTTGGATGCTTGATAATTGTGTTGAGATATGGAGGTAATAATATCAAAGTCATGCTAGTAGAGTAATTGTGAATTTGAGAAGTGCTTGTGTTGAAGTTTGCAAGCCCCGTAGCATGCACGTATGGTAAACATTATGTAACAAATTTGAAACATGAGGTGTTACTTGATTGTCCTCCTTATGAGTGGCGGTCGGGGACGAGCGATGGTCTTTTCCTACCAATCTATCCCCCTAGGAGCATGCTCGTAATACTTTGGTTTTTGATGGCTTGTGGATTTTTGCAATAAGTATATGAGTTCTTTATGACTAATGTTGAGTCCATGGATTATACGCACTCTCACCCTTCCATCATTGATAGCCTCTACGGTACCGTGCATTGCCCTTTCTCACATCGAGAGTTGGTGCAAACTTCGCCGGTGCATCCAAACCCCGTGATATGATACACTCTTTCACACATAAACCTCCTTATATCTTCCTCAAAACAGCCACCATACCTACCTATTATGGCATTTCCATAGCCATTCCGAGATATATTGCCATGCGACTTTCCACCATCCAGTTTATCATGACACATTCATCATTGTCATATTGCTTAGCATGATCATGTAGTTGACATGGTATTTGTGGCAAAGCCACCGTTCATAATTTTTCATACTTGTCACTCTTGATTCATTGCATATCCCGGTACACCGCCGGAGGCATCCATATAGAGTCATATTTTGTTCTAGTATCGAGTTGTAATCATTGAGTTTTAAATAAATAGAAGTGTGATGATCATCATTCAATAGAGCATTGTCCCAAAAAAAGAGAAAGGCCAAAGAAAAAAAAGAAGGCCCAAAAAAGGGGCAATGCTACTATTCCTTTTCTCCACACTTGTGCTTCAAAGTAGCACCATGTTCTTCATATAGAGAGTCTCTTGAGTTATCACTTTCATATACTAGTGGGAATTTTCATTATAGAACTTGGCTTGTATATTCCAACAATGGGCCTCCTCAAGTGCCCTAGGTCTTCGTGAGCAAGCAAGTTGGATGCACACCCACTTAGTTTCTTTTATTGAGCTTTCATACATTTATAGCTCTAGTGCATCCATTCCATGGCAATCCCTACTCGTTGCATTAACATCAATCGATGGGCATCTCCATAACCCATTGATTTGCCTCGTTGATGTGAGACTTTCTCCTTTTTGTCTTCTCCACATAACCCCCATCATTCTATTCCACCCATAGTGCTATATCCATGGCTCACGCTCATGTATTGTGTGAAAGTTTATGAGTTTGAAATTATTAAGGTATGAAAAAATTGCTTGGATTGTCATCGGGGTTGAGCATGATGAGAGCATTCTTGTGTGACGAAAATGGAGCATGACTAAACTATATGATTTTGTAGGGATAAACTTTCTTTGTCCATGTTACTTTGAGGAAACATAATTGCTTTGTTGGTTTGCTTGAAGTATTATTATTCTCTACGTCAATATGAAATTTTGTCTTGAATCTTCCTAATCTGAATATTCATACCACAATTAAGAAGATTTGCATTGAAATTATGCCAAGTAGCACTCCGCATCAAAAATTCTCTTTTTATCATTTACCTACTCGAGGACGAGCAGGAATTAAGCTTGGGGATGTCTGATACGTCTCCAACGTATCTATAATTTTTTATTGCTCCATGCTATATTATCTACTATTTTGGACTATATTGGGCTTTATTTTCCACTTTTATATTATTTTTGGGACTAACCTATTAACCGGAGGGCCAACCCAGAATTGATGTTTTTTTTGCCTATTTCAGTGTTTCGAAGAAACAAAATGTCAAACAGAGTCCAAACGGAATGAAACCTTCGAGAACGTGATTTTCTCACCGAACGTGATCCAGGAGACTTGGACCCTACGCCAAGGCATCAGAGAGGCGGTCACGAGGGTGGGGGCGCCCCCCCTAGGGCGCGCCCCCTGCCTCGTGGGCCCCTCGGAGCTCCACCGACGTACTACTTCCTCCTATATATACCTACGTACCCCCAAACGATCAGAAGGGGAGCCAAAAACCTAATTCCACCGCTGCAACTTTCTGTATCCACGAGATCCCATCTTGGGGCCTGTTCCGGAGCTCCACCGGAGAGGGTCGTCATCACGGAGGGCTTCTACATCATCATAGCCTCTCCGATGAAGTGTGAGTAGTTTACCTCAGACCTTCAGGTCCATAGTTAGTAGCTAGATGGCTTCTTCTCTCTTTTTGGATCTCAATACAAAGTTCTCCCCCTCTTTTGTGGAGATCTATTCGATGTAATCTTCTTTTTGCGGTGTGTTTGTTGGGACCGATGAATTGTGGGTTTATGATCAAGTCTATCTATGAATAATATTTGAATCTTCTCTGAATTCTTTTATGTATGATTGGTTATCTTTGCAAGTCTGTTCGAATTATCCGTTTGGTTTGGACAACTAGATTGGTAGTTCTTGCCATGGGAGAAGTGCTTAGCTTTGGGTTCGATCTTGCGGTGTCCTTTCCCAGTGACAGAAGGGGCAGCAAGGCACGTATTGCATCGTTGCCATCGAGGATAACAAGATGGGGTTTATTTCATATTGCATGAATTTATGTCTCTACATCATGTCATCTTGCTTAAGGCGTTACTCTGTTTTTAACTTAATACTCGAGATGCATGCTGGATAGCGGTCGATGAGTGGAGTAATAGTAGTAGATGCAGAATCGTTTCGGTCTACTTATCACGGACGTGATGCCTATATACATGATCATGCCTAGATATTCTCATAACTATGCTCAATTCTGTCAATTGCTCAACAGTAATTTGTTCACCCACCATATAATACTTATGCTCTTGAGAGAAGCCACTAGTGAAACCTATGGCCCCCGGGTCTATTCTCATCATATCAATCTCCATCACTTTAATCTTGTTTTGCTTTTTTACTTTACCTTTTACTTTTCACTTTGCATCTTTATACCAAAAATACCAAAAATATTATATGTATCAGATCTCACTCTCGTAAGTGACCGTGAAGGGATTGACAACCTCTAATCGCGTTGGTTGCGAGTAGCTATCGTTTTGTGTAGGTACGAGGGACTTGAGCGTGGCCTCCTACTGGATTGATACCTTGGTTCTCAAAAACTGAGGGAAATACTTACGCTACTCTGCTGCATCATCCCTTCCTCTTCGGGGAAATCAAATGCAAGCTCAAGAGGTTGCAATGCCTTCCTCCGTCACGGAGGAGGACATCAAAAAGTTGAGGGAGGCCAGATATTTGACCGCCGAAATTTCGCATAGGCTGCTTGCCCGAGGGCAGGTCGTCCCTACTCCCGAACCCAACGAGAGCGTTGTGTTCATCTCCCACTTCCTCCGAGGACTAGGCCTCGCTCTGGATCCCTTCGTTAGGGGACTTATGTTCTATTATGGGCTGGATTTTCACGATCTGGCCCCGGATTCCCTTCTTCACATCTCGTCATTTATTTTCGTATGTGAGGCCTTCCTCCACATTACCCCTCACTTCGGCCTGTGGCTCAAGACCATCGATGTGAAGCCGAAGATGGTCGAGGGGCAGTACGTAGCGTGTGGAGGTGCTCTAATAAGCAAAATTGTGACGCTCCATGGCCAAAGGGTTCCTTTCTAGAGGTGTCCAGATTGTGGCAACGGGAGTGGTTTTACGTCACAGCTCCCCGAAGTGCCAAATGGGCAGCTGCCCCCACGTTTCGCTTGGGCCCCCCACCACAACTGATGTCATGGATCAGCAGGGGGCTGAGCTGGGGTGCAGCCAAGGACGTGCCAATACTGCAGAGCCGTATTCGAGATCTCTTTGAGGGAGATTTCAGTCTGGTTATGGTAATGCAAGTTATGTTGGTTCGTCAAGTCCAGCCTTGCAAACGCCGGCCCCTCCACATGTGGGAATTCAACCCGGAAGGACCACGCACTATTCAGCATTTCCTCGGCATGACGCACGAGGAGATGTACAAATCGTTCTTCGGACCCCAAATAGAGTGTCCGGACACTACCGAGGACGTGGGCCTGAGCTGCAACCGCCCCGCTGCCCAAGTAAGTAATCCCCTAGCCGAACACACTGTCCTTTTATTTATCATGACATCATTCTGAAGAATCGCTCTTTGACTAGGATTGGATAACAAAGGCGAAGATGATCCGGTGTTCGGCCCCCCTTCCTGAAGGCTTGGACAATCCGGTGCTGGAAAAGATGCTCGAGCCAGCACCTTGTCTAGTGCCCTCAAAGGAAGATGAAGGGGGGAATAAAGAGGGCGAAAGCGGGCCTCCAGCGCTACCTATTCCAATGGAGGGAATGAGCGTCTCCGCGAGGGAGGATAACCAAGGGGAAGAATCTGACATTCTCTCTCCCCGGGGAAGGAAGAGGACTACCTTTGAAGATCCGGAAACTAAGGTTTCCAAACGGGAGAAGAAATCTTCGCTAGAGGGTCCTGCCTCGGAGGGTGTTCTTGCCTCACAATGTCCGTGCGGGGATCAGCCCTCTACCGAGTGGTAAGTAATCAAAAAGTACTTAATTTTGAAGATATCCTACCTTACTTCCAAAGACAATAGCCGATGCTTGTAAATTGTAGTCCGAATCGCAGCCCTTCTCGACAGAGTTCATCTTCGGGGGATCTTCTTCCGGAGATGATGGAGAGCGAAACGCCTCCCCCGGACTCCCCAGCTCAAGAAGCGGGCGACCTTGAAGTGTCGTCACGGAGGGTATCTCCGGATCCAATATTGCCAGAGGATAACCCTTTGGCTGCCCGGCATCCCCAGTATCCGGCTCCTGAGAAGAGCATAGCAAGGGTCTGTGTTGTGTGCGGTCGGACGCGCTGAAGGATCTTCTGGGGCAAGCTATCGTCTCAGAAGCGCATCGTACGCTAATGGGTACGGTAATTGAAAGGATTTCATCCGCCGAAAGAGGTTTGCACGAAGCTTTTATGAGTCTGCTGAGAGGCTTCGAGGTACGTGGAATAATGTATGCCTTTAACAGTACCGCATACGTTAGGTATGCCCATGCAGATAGTAGCCCCTGAGACTCTGGTTGTCGTCGAGAACGGCGGCAAACAGAGGATCATAGTCCCAGGTAATAACCAGTCTACCTTTATGTGCAGGTGGTTGAAGCTTCGGTGGTTAGCCGGACCGATGGGTTTGCCGAACTAAAGCGGCAACTGGATGCGGCAGATGCCGACATCGCGCTTGTCAACAAGCGGCTTGACGAGGCACAGGGTGAGTGATTTTTCTAGTGATCGTCACATAATAAGAGCAGCATGATGCCAGTATCTTTAATATGTTGTGAATGCAGATGGAGCTGCCACCATGGAGACCCTTCGGGCGGAGCTTGCCCGAGACAAGGAGCAAGCAAGGAGTAGCAATGCGGCCGATTTACAGGCGGCCGAAGAGTTAAGGGCCGAACAGGCTGCGCATTGCGAGATCAAGGAAAAAATAGCCAAGATGGCTATAGAGTTAAAATATGCTGCTGACAGTTACCGGCTTCTTGAAGAAGAAAACCGGGTGAAAGCGACGGACCTGGAGAAGGCCCGGGTGGCTGCCAAGGAAGCCCTCTCCAAAATTAGAGCGACGAAGGAGAAGCTGAATCAAGCTGCAGATATCGTGTCTGAGAAGCCCTTCTTGTTGCGGACTAAGTTCAGAGATCCGAAGTATGCTCCTCTGGACCGGCTATGGAGTTCTGCGGACGCGTACATGGATTTGGCTGCAAGTGCTGCTGATGCAGCCGAGTACTTCAAGGATTAGAAAGGTCCCGAAGTGGAAAAGCTATTCTGGTCACAGTTTCACGCTCCAGTCCGTCAGCTAGTGCTGAATGAGCCATTGACCGGTTGGGCCGAGCTCCATAGGTTATCCGGACTTGTCATGAGGTCTATTGTGGATCACCTGTGGCCGGGAGGGCCAAGGCCGAGTAGCTACCTTAGCTTAGTGCAACAATTCCTTGAAGTTGTGCCACACATCGATGTTGTAAAGATATCAGCATGCATAGAAGGTGCGCGGATGGCCCTTGTCCATGTCAAAACATACTAGGCGGAGATGGAGGCCACCACTGTTGCCGCACAGGGTTCGGCCATAGGCCGAGTGGCTGCCGAGCACTACTTTGAAGAAGTCCTTGAAGGCGCTCGTTCGATAGAGGCTCAGTGCTCGAAGAATATTATTTTCCAGTGACATGTAGTCCCATTGTACAAACAATGTTTTTCTGAATTAATCAAGGCTGTATTTATACTTTTGCCCGAAAGTACTATGATGCCTCCTGTGCGGACGTTTATGTATATATGTATATAACCTGAAAGTTTGCAGTCGTCGGCTTCCGCCCCCACGCATATAATGCGGGGTGTTCGCAAAAGATGCATATCCACACTTGATCCAACGTCTTGGTCCGTTAAGGAGGTGATAGCATAGCGAACGAGGCAATCAGACTATATTGCTTTAACTCTTTCACTTAGCCATAGGAGTTTGACAGGGGGGCTACTATATAGCCCCTGGTACTTCTACGCTCGTCCGAATACGGTGCGCGTACGTACATGACCGGGAAACGGTCCTTCGTTAATGTGGAGGAATCCCGAAGATTCCGATTAGTCATCGAGTGGTTGGACAGTCTCTCGCTATATCATGACAATCAGTTTTTGGCTTTCTCTACTGAGGTGCTCATCCGGATGAACCAGGGCACAATCGCAGTAGTTCTCCCAGTGCTACCTTAGCCGATGTAACGGAACATAAGGTACCAAAACGTGGGAGCCGGGCAAACCCAACATTTGACCAAAGACATGATTCAGAGCTGATGCATATAGGGCCAAACTCGCGACGCCGAACACTCCCTAAGGTGTTTGGTCTTTATAACATATACCGGGCTAAACAATGCCCTTTATAAGAAACCCCATGTGTCCAGGTACATGCAAAATCCTGGTGTGGCCACATGCCAATAACGCCGGCATCCTTCTCGGTTGTGTGGAGTATCCGGAGGATGTGAGCAACGAGAGACAGTAAAAAGGTTTACGCAGGGCCTTAATCTAAAAAGAAACCTTTGGGCGGGTCCCTGCTGCATGTCTGCGCCTATGTCTCCATTGTGCCGTGTCCTGGACTGGTGTAGCACGATTGTAACCTGCAGCGGGCCTCTTGGGAATTCCGTGCAGCGGGCCTCTTGGCCTGGTATTACTCCCTTGAAGGTAGTATTACTGTGGCTTATTTGTGTCAGGTCTATCCCCATTTTGCGAACTGTGTCCTGATATATTAGATTGAGATCACTGCCGCCGTCCATGAGGACCCTTGTGAAATGGTACCCATTTATTATTGGGTCTAACACCAAGGTCGTCAGTCCTTCACGCCGGATATGTGTATCGTGATCCCTACGATCAAAAGTGATCGGGCAGGCCAACCAGGGGTTGGACCTAGGGGTGACGGGCTCTATGGCGCGTGTGCATCGGAGTGCGTGATTGCTTCTCCTCTTTGTCACATGGATCACGTTTATTGTTTTAACCTCTGGTGGGAACTTTTTCTGTCCTCTGATGCTTTGCTGGCGAGGTTCATCCTCGTCTTCGCTTGGTGTCTCTTCCCCTTTGTGTTCGGCGTTTAGCTTACTGGCCTGCTTGAAGACACAACATTCTCTGTGGATATGATTTGCAGGTTTGTCTGGGGTGCCGTGAATCTGACAGAGTTTGTCAAGAATTTTGTTTAGGCCAGATTGTCCTTCTCTACTGCCTTTGAAAGGCTTTTTCCGCTGACCTGGTTGGGAGCCCCTGAA
The DNA here is from genome assembly GCF_003073215.2 of Triticum urartu. NCBI lineage: Eukaryota > Viridiplantae > Streptophyta > Magnoliopsida > Poales > Poaceae > Triticum > Triticum urartu. Next base: position 498,304,752 of record NC_053022.1, on the reverse strand, counting down.
TCTGGCGTTTACCGCCGTGTTATCTGGGCTACCTTCTTTACTTCGACGCTTGTTTTTCTTGCGTCGTGGTTTACCATTGCCATCCCTTACTTCGGATGTGCTTGGGTCGCTGGTGCTGCTACAGGCCAACCAGCTATCCTCGCCCGCACAAAAGCGGGTCATGAGGCTTGTTAGGGCTGCCATTGTTCTCGGTTTTTCTTGACCGAGGTGTCTGGTGAGCCATTCGTCTCGGACACTGTGTTTAAAAGCTGCTAAGGCTTCGGCGTCCGGACAGTCGACTATTTGGTTCTTCTTGGTGAGGAACCTGTTCCAAAGCTTTCGAGCAGACTCTCCGGACTGTTGGATTATGTGACTTAAATCATCTGCATCCGGAGGTCGGACATAAGTCCCTTGAAAATTGGCCCGGAAAGCGTCCTCGAGCTCCTCCCAACTTCCAATTGAGTTTTCGGGGAGGCTTTTTAGCCAATGCCTAGCTGGCCCTTTAAGCTTGAGGGGCAAGTATTTAATGGCATGGAGATCGTCTCCACGAGCCATATGAATATGGCGGATGAAGTCCTCTATCCAGACTCTAGGGTCTGTGGTTCTGTCGTACGCCTCTATGTTCACCGGTTTGAATCCCTCTGGGAATTCGTGATCCAGCACCTCATCAGTGAAACATAGTGGGTGTGTGGCACCCCTGTATTGGGATGCGCCATAGTGTTCGGACGTTTGTAGTATTCGGTGTTGGTTATGTACCATAGCGCGCTTCCTAGATCCATAGATAGATCTGGTCGCGCCAGATTTTTGACGCAAGTTCTCACGTAGAATGTGTGTTGACTTATGCGTGACTTTGTTAGCCGCTCTATCGCGTTCACAGGGTGGTGGATCCGGCCGGTTGGCCGTATCACTTATCGGTTGTATGGGCTCTAAGGCCTCATCGCCGAATTCCGGTAATAGCTTGCGCTTTGGATAGCTATTTGGGTGGTAGCTTCTACCATACTTTGTTACTTTGTTCCACTTGTTGTTGAGCGTATCTTGTGCAACCTTGAGCCTTTGCTTCTGTTTCTTCAGGCTTCTCGCTGTGGCAGTAAGCCTTCTGCAGAGGTTTTCTTGCTCCAAGTGTGTTTCCGGGATGATGGGTGCATCTTCGTCCGAACTGTTTTCTTCCCTAGACGGGGATTGATGAGGCTTATCTTCGGCGTCATCGTGTTCGGACGTCGGATCCATACTATGTTTGCAGTTTGCATCTTGATCATTTTCTGCCACCGGGGTGGTGCAATTGTCGTCTCTTCAAGAGTCGCGTGGACTATTATTTTCACTGTTTTTGCTATGGTGGGACTTAGAGTGGCACCGCTGACGTCGGTGCTTGGGTTGCTTCTTGGAGGGGTCATCCTCCGCTTTCTCGTTGCCATTGGCTTCGTTGCGGGTGTCCACCATGTATACATCATGTGATGAAGTAGCGGTCTAGCGCCCTGTGGGCGGTGGTTCCGGTTCGTCTCCTGCATCATCGTCCATACCGTTGATGTCTTCAGAGTCAAAGTCGAGCATGTCGGTTAAGTCATCGACAGTGGCTACTAAGTGGGTGGTGGGTGGGCATCGAATTTCTTCATCGTCCGCATCCCATTCTAGCCGGACATAGTTCGGCCAAGGTTCTCCTGATAGGGAGAGAGACTGCTACGTCTTGAGCTTGCGTCGGTTTTCCCCGAAGAGGAAGGGATGATGCAACAGAGTAGCGTAAGTATTTCCCTCAGTTTTTGAGAACCAAGGTATCAATCCAGTAGGAGGCCACGCTCAAGTCCCTCGTACCTACACAAAACGATAGCTACTCGCAACCAACGCGATTAGGGGTTGTCAATCCCTTCACGGTCACTTACGAGAGTGAGAACTGATAGATATAATATTTTTGGTATTTTTGGTATAAAGATGCAAAGTAAAAAGTAAAGGCAAAGTAAAAAAGCAAAGCAAGATTAAAGTGATGGAGATTGATATGATGAGAATAGACCCGGGGGCCATAAGTTTCACTAGTGGCTTCTCTCAAGAGCATAAGTATTCTACGGTGGGTGAACAAATTGCTGTTGAGCAATTGACAGAATTGAGCATAGTTATGGGAATATCTAGGCATGATCATGTATATAGGCATCACGTCTGTGACAAGTAGATCGAAACGATTCTGCATCTACTACTATTACTCCACTCATCGACCGCTATCTAGCATGCATCTAGAGTATTAAGTTAAAAACAGAGTAACGCCTTAAGCAAGATGACATGATGTAGAGACATAAATTCATGCAATATGAAATAAATCCCATCTTGTTATCCTCGATGGCAACGATGCAATACGTGCCTTGCTGCCCCTTCTATCACTGGGAAAGGACACCGCAAGATCGAACCCAAAGCTAAGCACTTCTCCCATGGCAAGAACTACCAATCTAGTTGGCCAAACCAAACGGATAATTCGAAGAGACTTGCAAAGATAACCAATCATACATAAAAGAATTTAGAGAAGATTCAAATATTATTCATAGATAGACTTGATCATAAACCCACAATTCATCTGTCTCAACAAACACACCGCAAAAAGAAGATTACATCGAATAGATCTCCACAAGAGAGGGGGAGAACTTTGTATTGAGATTCAAAGAGAGAGAATAAGCCATCTAGCTACTAACTATGGACCCGAAGGTCTGAGGTAAACTACTCACACTTCATCGGAGAGGCTATGATGATGTAGAAGCCCTCCGTGATGACAGCCCTCTTCCGGCGGAGCTCCGTGTAACACCCCGGATATAACTTTCCCAATTTGTACTCCAACTCTTGCCGTTTCCGGTGTTAAGTTATATTTATTTCCTCAGGTTCGGGTTTTGTCTCTATGTGTTGTTATCGTTGTCATGCATCTCATATCATGTCATCATGTGCATTGCATTTGCATACGTGTTCATCTCATGCATTCGAGCATTTTCCCCGTTGTCCGTTTTGCATTCCGGCGCTTCGTTCTCCTCCGGTGGCCATTTCTAGCTTTCTTTCGTGTTTGGGGATTAAACATTTCCGGATTGGACCGAGACTTGCCAAGCGGCCTTGGTTTACTACCGGTAGACCGCCTGTCAAGTTTCGTACCATTTGGGCTTCGTTTGATACTCCAATGGTTAACCGAGGGACCGAAAAGGCCTTGTGTGTGTTGCAGCCCAACACCCCTCCAATTTGGCCCAAAAACCCACCAAACTCTGCTCCATCATCTAGAGCGTTCGATCACGATCGCGTGGCCGAAAACCGCACCTCATTTGGACTCTCCTAGCTCCCTCTATGCCTATAAATAGATCCCTCCACGAAATCCCGGGTCTCCTCCCCCTAACCCTAGATATTTCTCCTCCGCCGCCGCCGGACACGTCCGGACGGACCGGACGCGTCCGCTCCGCCGCCCGCACCAGCCAACAGCCGCCACGTGTCCTTGCGGGACCGCTTCGCCGCCGCCGCCGCCGAGGCCCGCCGAGCCCAGCGCGGGCCCCCGCGGCCCAGTCCCTCGCCCCGCCGCCCGGCTCGTCCCGCCGCCAGCGCCCCTCGCCGGCTTCCTCGCCCAGCTCGCCGCACCGCCGCGGATCTTCGCCGCCGCCGACACCTCCTCGCCGTGCCACCTCACCGCCGCCTCGCCGTCCGACCCCGCCGGACTGCTCCACCGGCCGCCGCCTCCTCCTCGTCGCTCCGGCGACTCTGCCTCGGCCAGATCCAGTCGCCGGCCACCGGAGCCGGCCACCACGTTCTCCCACCGTCCGCTGCTTCCCCGACGGATCCGGCCAGCTACAGTGCCCCGACCCCGCCTCGATTTCCGCGCCGGGTCAAACCCTAGATCGGAGGTTGAATTTTCTCTAAGTCCCAGTTTTCTTAGATCCAAGTTGCCATGTTCGTAGCTCCGTAACTTTGCATCTGTAGCTCCGATTCATGCATATAGCATATCAAAATATTCATCTCAGAGAGTACATCATTTCATTCCATTGCATCATTTTCATTTGAGTTCATCTTGATGCCCGAAATGCTGTTAGAAGAGGGCTACTTGAGTTAATTGTCAGATCTGCTACTCCATTTAGGCTTTTGTCATTTTTGCCATGATTATTGTGTGCATGATATGCCCTGATGCTCTACATGTGTTTTGTTAAGGATTTTGTCATCTTTCCAAAGGTGCAACCCATGTATTTTTAGGATGTGTGTGGTGACTTGTGCAAGATTGCAAAGTGGTGCACTTGCTAATTCTGTTTTCAGGGACTTAGTAATTTCACTAACTCCTGGAGCTGTTTATTTCATGATGCCATATGTTCATGTTGTTTCCTAGTGATCCGTGCCTCTTTTGAGGATGATCAGTAAGGATGTTTTGTTAATATTGTAGTGATCTATCCATCCATGTCTTTTTTTGCAATTGTGGAGCACCCTAGCTTGAGTCAATCGAGCTCTACTTTTGCCACTTTGTGAATCTGGGCAGATTGTCAACTTGTTTGCAATTTTGCCGGTGTTGTTGTAGTTGATCCGTGTATGCTATGTTATTGTTCTTGCCATGTATAGCTTTCATTTTGTGCCTTCTTGTTGGGTGGGTGCTTGTCTTGCCATGACTTGCACCGTAGTGAGTGCATCGAGCTCGTAAACATGCCTCCTTGAGTTATATTTCAGCATGTGCCAGTTTTCACTAAGTCTGAAAACTGATTATGTTTTTGCTATGTTCACATGATTGCAATTGTATTTTCTGATCCCTTTTGGCTCAAGGTCACTAAGGGACTTTTGTTAAGCTCTTTGAGTAGCTCCATGCCATGCTTTACTTTGCCATCTTCAGGTCCTGTAGCATGTAGTTTTGTTGCTCCGAAGAGGGCTACCTGATCTGAAATTCCAGACAAGTGTTAATTTCACTAAGTCTGAGATCTGTTTGCCATATGCATTTTTGCCATGCTTGTTTGAACCTGTTAATGGATGAATTGGCCATGGCTCAGTGCTAGACTTTTGTTAAGAATCTTGTGTGCATCCCTGCCATGTATTTTTTTGTCGTGTTTGGTAGCTGTAGCATGTTCATCTCATTGCATTTAGATGCCTACTTGCTGTAAATCGCAGACCGGTGTCATTTTTGAATCGCTTGCCATTTCCACACCGTAACTCCGATTCCGGCGTTCTTTATATCGTTTTCAAGAGATTTCATCTCATCTTTCCAGTGGCACACTTGCAATTCCAAGTTGAGGCGAGGTTCATGCATTTCCTGTCATATCTTGCATTTTGCATCCCGCATCGCATCCCGCATAGCATATCATCTTTGCATTGTGTTGTTTGAGTTTGCACGTGGTTGATTGTATCCTTGTTGCTTGTTTGTCTTGTTTGGGTAGAGCCGAGAGACGAGTTCACTAACGAGGAGCCCTTTGAGTTTGCTTTTGAGGATCCAGTCAACTCTGACAACTGTGCAGGCAAGATGATCATACCCTCAAAATCACTACTATCTTTGCTATGCTAGTTTGCTCGCTCTTTTGCTATGCCAATGATATGATGCCTAACACTTGCTTGCAAGCCTCCCAAATTTCCATGTCAAAGCTCTAACCCACCATTGTCCTAGCAAACCGTTGATTGGCTATGTTACCGCTTTGCTCAGCCCCTCTTATAGCGTTGCTAGTTGCAGGTGAAGATTGGAGGCCGTTCCTTGATGGAACATTTATTTACTTGTTGGGATATTATTATATTGCCATGTTATCTTAATGCATCTATATACTTGGTAAAGGGTGGAAGGCTCGGCCTCTCGCCTAGTGTTTTGTTCCACTCTTGCCGCCCTAGTTTCCGTCATATCGGTGTTATGTTCCCGGATTTTGCGTTCCTTACGCGGTTGGGTTATAATGGGAACCCCTTGATAGTTCGCCTTGATTAAAGCTTTTCCAGCAATGCCCAACCTTGGTTTTACCATTCGCCACCTAGCCTTTTCTTTCCCTTGGGTTCTGTAGACTCAAGGGTCATCTTATTTTAACCCCCCCGGGCCAGTGCTCCTCTGAGTGTTGGTCCACCTGTCAGCTGCCGGTGGCCACCAGGGGCAACTCTGGGCTGGCCTACCCGTACCTAAGACAATCTGAGTGTGCCCTGAGAAAGAGATATGTGCAGCTCCTATCGGGATTTGTCGGCACATTCGGGCGGTGTTGCTGGTCTTGTTTTAACCTGTCGAAGTGTCTTGAATTACCGAGATACCGAGTCTGATCGGAACGTCTTGGGAGGAGGTCTATTCCTTCGTTGACCGTGAGAGCTTGTCATGGGCTAAGTTGGGACTCCCCTGCAGGGATTGAACTTTCGAAAGCCGTGCCCGCGGTTATGGGAAGATGGGAATTTGTTAATGTCCGGTTGTAGATAACTTGAACCTTAATTAATTAAAATGAATCAACTGAGTGTGTTACCGTGATGGCCCCTTGTCGGCGGAGTCCGGGAAGTGGACACGGTGTTGGAGTAATGTTGGCGCAGGTTGCTCTCTAGTTTCTCGCTCGCGCTTTGCCTCCTCTTCTCGCTCTCTTCTGCGTATAAGTTAGCCACCATATCTTGCTAGTCGCTTGTTGCAGCTCCACTCATATTTACTTTGCCTTACCTATAAGCTTAAATAGTCTTGATCGCGAGGGTGCGAGATTGCTGAGTCCCTGTGGCTCACAGATTACTATTACACCAGATGCAGGGCCTGATGATTCCGCTCCAGCAGACGCGTATGAGCTCAAGTGGGAGTTCGATGAAGACTCTCAACGTTACTATGTTTCCTTTCCCGATGATCAGTAGTGGTGCCCAGTTGGGGGTGATTGGGACAGTGTCACTTGTTGGGTTATCTTTTATTTTGGCGTCGTAGTCGGGCCATGAGTGTTTGGTTGATGTAATGTTATTTATGTGCTTGATTGACGTGGCGAGTGTAAGCCAACTATGTTATCTCCCCTTTTATTATTATATTACATGGGATGTTTGTGAAGATTGCCTAACTTGCGACATATGCCTTCAATGCGATTATGTCTCTAAGTCATGCCTCGACACGTGGGAGCTATAGTCGCATCGAGGGTATTACACTCTGGAACAGGCCCCAAGATGGGATCTCGTGGATACAGAAAGTTGCGGCGGTGGAATTAGGTTTTTGGCTCCTGTTCTGATCTTTTGGGGGTACGTAGGTATATATAGGAGGAAGGAGTACGTCGGTGGAGCACCAAGGGGCCCACGAGGTAGGGGGCGCGCCCTAGGGGGGCCGCCCCCCACCCTCGTGACCTCCTCTTTGACTCCTTGGAGTAGGGTCCAAGTCTCCTGGATCACGTTCGGTGAGAAAATCACGTTCCCGAAGATTTTATTCCGTTTGGACTCCGTTTGATATTCTGTTTCTCCGAAACACTGAAATATGCAAAAAAAAACAACAATTCTGGGCTGGGCCTACGGTTAATAGGTTAGTCCCAAAAATAATATAGAAGTGGAAAATAAAGCCCAATATAGTCCAAAACAGTAGATAATATAGCATGGAGCAATCAAAAATTATAGATACGTTGGAGACGTTGGAGACGTATCAGAGACCTTAATGAATTTAGCACATCTGCAAAGGGTGAGTGCTGAAAGATATCCGCGGAGGTGAACTCCATGATCGGCGCCCAGTCGGACTCGACGGGCACGGGTACGAGCGGCTCGGAGTCCGTGGACGAAGATGAATCCAGTGGTTCGGCAACACGGCTCTCGTAAGGGGTGAAGTCAGTATCCGGCTCTATCGCCGCTGAGAGTGCGGCCTCCATGGCAGTGTACATCCCTCCGCTCTCGGATGGCACGACTTGCTCCAGATTAAAAGCCGGAGTAGCTGCGGATGCAATCTCCCGAACATTGTCCGACGGTAGAGTTATGTCTTGCTCATCGTGACTGCGTGGCGCGTCCGGCATGGGCTCGAATCCATCAAAGATCAAGTCTCCGCGGATATCGGCCATGTAGTTCAAGTTTCCAAATCCAACCTGATGGCCAGAGGCGTAGCTCTCAATCTGCTCCAGATGGCCAAGCGAATTGGCCCGCAGTGCAAAGCCACCGAATATGAAGATCTGTCAAGGGAGGAAAGCCTCACCCTGGACCGCATTGCTAGCAACGACCGAAGGAGCCATCAAGCCTTATGGTGATGACATAGTGGAACTCTCAATGAAAGCACCAATGTCGGTGTCAAAACCGGCGGATCTCGGGTAGGGGGTCCCGAACTGTGTGTCTAAGGTGGATGGTAATGGGAGGCAGGGGACACAATGTTTACCTAGGTTCGGGCCCTCTCGATGGAGGTAATACCCTACGTCCTGCTTGATTGTTCTTGATGATATGAGTATTACAAGAGTTGATCTACCACGAGATCGAAGAGGCTAAACCCTAGAAGCTAGCCTATGGTATGATTGTATGTTGTCCTACGGACTAAAACCCTCCGGTTTATATAGACATCGGAGGGGGCTAGGGTTACACAAGGTCGGTTACAAAGGGGGACATATGCATATCCGCATTGCCTAGCTTGCCTTCCACGCCAAGTAGAGTCCTATCCGGACACGGGACGAAGTCTTCAATCTTGTATCTTCACAGTCCAACAGTCCGGCCAAAGGATATAGTCCGGCTGTTTGGAGACCCCCTAATCTAGGACTCCCTCAGTTATCCTATGATGTTTGAGTAGATCCTTTTTGTCCTATGGGTTGATTGATGATCGTGATTGGTTTGAGTTGCATGTTTTATTATTGGTGTTGTCATATGGTACTCTCCATGTCGTGCACGCATGAGGGATCCCCGCTGTAGGGTTTGCAATATGTTCATGGTTTGCTTCTTGTGTGTGTTGCATGAGTGATAGAAACACAAACACGGATAAGTGGGTTATGGCATATGGGAATAAAGAGGACTTGATACTTTACTGATATGGTTGGGTTTTACCTTAATGATCTTTAGTAGTTACGGATGTTTGCTAGAGTTCCAATCATAAGTGCATATGATCCAAGAAGAGAAAGTATGTTAGCTTATGCCTCTCCCTCATATAAAATTTCAATAGTGATTACCGGTCTAGTTATCAATTGCCTAGGGACAAATAACTTTATTGTGACAAGAAGCTCTCTACTAAAACTAACTTAGTTGTGTCTTTATCTAAAAAGCAACTAGATTTTATTTATGTGCTCTTTATTAACTTGCATACCTATCCTATCACACCTAAAAAGTACTTCTAGTTTCATACTTGTTCTAGGAAAAGTGAATGTTAAGCATGCGTAGAGTTGTATCGGTGGTCGATAGAACTTGAGGGAATATTTGTTCTACCTTTAGCTCCTTGTTGGGTTCGACACTCTTACTTATGGAAAGAGGATACAACTGATCCCCTATACTTGTGGGTTATAAAGACCTTTTTCTGGCACTGTTGCCGGGGAGCAATAGCGTGGGATGAATATTCTCGTGTGTGTTTGTTTGCTTTATTCACTAAGTAGATTTTATTTGCTGTTCTAAGTTGTTCTCTATCTTTAGTTATAGATATGGAACACAAAATACCAAAAAAATAGGTGTACTTGCTACTCATGGAGATGGGGAATCTCCTAAAACCCTCGATGCTCATTATGTGAAAGATATTATGTACTACTTTAATAATCCTGAGAAAACCCCATCCAACTATATAATGGGAGACATGTTGGATCAACGTGAATACTTTAGGTATTATCGCTTGACTCATAAAGGGAAACTATTATGGGATCAAATTCATATGTTGCATTGGTATGCTCGGGAACTATGCTTGAGATATGATTATACTTGTTGCTCTAGGATGTAGGCTCCACACCTTCCATTTTCATGTAAATTTAATGACAATCAAACCTTGGCTTCTTATGCTAATGGTATTTATGATTACTATGATGTGGAACGAATAGAAGAATTC